>NC_044586.1:38261744-38861744 GCF_901933205.1 Camarhynchus parvulus | reverse complement strand
CATGACATGACACAGTATTTACCTCTCACCCTGAGTCAGCATGTGTAGGCCTATGGCAAGCGGTCAGACTTTTTGGGGGGTTTCCATATCCATGCATATAGCTGCTAATAACATTCTAACCTCTGACTTCTTAGTTATTACCTTCTACTTACATCATTCAGCAACTCAGTGTTAAGATCCTGTTAACATATTAGAGCACATTAATGGATTCTTTTTTTTATTACCAATTATATTTCAGGATTGCTTTTCACAATGCCCTCCTGCTAAGTGCATGTCATCTCCCTGATTCTACTCTGATGTACCAACGCTGTAGCTAAAAATGGCAAATAACTCACTCGTGACATTACAGGTACATTTGGTACCTTTCTCTCCTCTGATTATAGACATATCGGCTCATTAAACACTGGTATAAGAACACTAGCTGAGCCCTTCCTTTTAACAAACTTCCACTGTGAAACTAAAAGCTAAGCCCTTCTCTTTTAATGAAAAAGTAGCAGTGCCTCCATAACTGGGGGGGCTAGGAAGTGGTGCAAGGAGATCACACCATATTTCAGCCAGCATTTATTGCTACAGAGGTGGTATTTTTTTTCATGTCTGATTTCAAGCATATTTTTAAAGGTCTTCATGTGCCCTTTTCAGATTGCTTCTTTTATTAAAAATGTTGATGTTCGCTGTCAGAAATGTTACTGTACTTGTGTATGTGCCACACTGAAGAGGATTACTCCATGCAACCATTCAGAAGCTGTGTAGTACTACAGATACAATGAAAAACTAGTATAGCTCATAAACATATGTATACTAAATAATATAAGTATGCGCAATTATATATATTGTAACACTAGGTCAGACTCTAATTTGGAACCTTTAGAAGTCCCCAACAAAAACCCCTTTGTTTCTACAGAAAATATGAATGTATTTCGTGTGGTTGCTTTAATAAATAAAATCAGTCATTTTTTGCTCCCAGTCCAATTGCATACTAACTGTAAATTGTATCATGGCTCTCATTGGTTTCCTCTCCTGAAAATTTAAAAGTATAAAAAGGCTTTACCTTCATCCAGAACTGAGTCTGTAGCCTTGGGAAGGTCCTCTACCCTTACCATTGGAAACAGCCTTCTAGCTATTGACATGGAAGTCCTTCCTTTCTGGTTTTGTCAGTGTTCAGAAGGAAAAACAGATGTAGAAATAAACACAAAGTGTAACACTCTTCCCTTAGAAATTCTTGTCCTTTAGCTATTACAAGGACTTGCAGTGATAGGACAAGGAGGAATAGCTTAAAATGAAAGGAAGGCAAGATTAGATATTAGGAAGAAGGTGAGGGTGGTGAGGCATTGGAATGTGTTGCCCAGAGAAGTTGTGGACATGCCATCCCTGGAAGTGTTCAAGGCCAGGCTGGATGGGGCTTTGAACAAACTGGTCCAGTGGAAGTTGTCCCTGCCCATGGCAGAGGGATTAGAACCAGATGATATTTAAGTTCCCTTCAAACCTAAATTATTCTATAATTCTGTGATTCTGATTCTCTGGTGAAACATTCCACCCAAGACATGGATCAGGTCACAGGGCCCCTCCTCTATCTGCAGGAGCTCACAAGAAAAGAGTCACCACAGAGACAGCTGTACACAGTCCTCCCTAGGCACAGCAAACTCTGCAACAGCCTATGCCCTCCCATTTTACACTTGCTCATGATTTCTGTGTTCCTTTTCCTTCCTTTAAGTCTGATTTTCATACTGGTATATTGAGGTAGAACTCCATGATCTCATCACAGCTTTTCAACCCCTTTTTTGGCAGTAGCATGCCTGCATAACTGTTCACACGGTACCATTGAAAGGTATAAAACACATTTCATCAGAAATATATGCTGCAGCAATATAACAGTGCCCATTGAACTCCTGACTCATTTTCATGGTCAAAGGCAAGATGAGAAGTAGTAACTAATTCTACAGAAGATGAAGATTTAAAGATTTGATGATGATTTTTCTCATCTTTTCTTTGCTGAATATTTAGATAAAATGCATTTTATAGCTGCCAAAAAATTAGAGCACAAGACACAATTTGCAGTTCCATTACCCAAGATAAATTAGTACATTATGACAAAGTGATTCAACAGACTTGCTCTGTTATTATTACCTGTTTCAGAACTCCCAAATAAAATCAGTCAGTTGCAATGTATGGTGTTCTTCTCAGACCTCCATTAGTTGTTTTGTACCTTAAACATGAGTAGCTGCTGGAAAGGGAAAGGTTATATTAATGCCTCTAAATACTGTACCAAATAATTAAGTTGTCAAAAACAGAAATAACAAACTTATTTTAGGACTTTCCTGGTACTAACAATTTGGTAATATTAGTACTTAATGAGATGCACATCCTAAAGGGCTATTAAATTACTTTACAAATGACAGTCCAGGAAATAACATTATTTGCATTTTAAACTGAGGAAATTGAGGAATAGAAATGCTACTAGACAAAACATAAATGGTAAATCACATTGAAGCCATAAAAAACAGAAATGGTGACACAAATTCATTTAGCTGCATTTATCTGTGTCAAGCTAGAAGTATAGTCATACCACCCTCCCTTTGTTGAGATAGAGAGTAGCCCAGCAAATACATTTTTGCTATTATTAACAAAAGGCTTTATATTGCCCTTACAGTGCAAGGGCCTGAGTACTTACCAGGGATTGTCTTGGCATGGCTTAGCCATGATATCAATTGTCTAGAAGTGAGGCAACTATTGCCATAAGTTTGTTTTGGCATAAGTTTTATTTTATAACAACAAGTGGGTTAAACAATCTAGAACTCTAGAGCAAAAATTGAAAAGTTTATCTGAGGTACCAGACTGCAAATGCCAATGACAATCGACCAGAATCCAACAGGTGGTCACTATACAAGTGCAGCCTCATGAGTAATGTGGCACTAGTTGTAAAGAAAAAAGCAAACAGAAAAGCTGAATAATCTGAAGACCATTAAAATAACCAGCATATAAGAAGTCTGTGTGAAGAAAATACATAAAAGTAAATCCAAGCAGATGCAAGACTGAAAAAATCCGTGTCACGAACATCATGTTCCGTCTGACAAAGGCCTCAGGAGTCTGATGACTTTTTATAGTTCCCTTTTCCATTCTACTGAAGTATTGAAGGGTCAGTCTTGGACTCAGAGGGATATTGAAAGGGTGAGGACAACAGCATTGAGCAAAGGGAAAAATATTAGGAAGGTTTAGTATAAATATGTTAATACTATTGATGAAGATGCTCTGAGTTAGTTTGCATTATTAGCCTGTTAAAACATTAACTGGGCTAGCAACAAATTCTTATCTCCATATATATGACATCATTTGCTCATAACAGAATTTTGAGCATTGTGAGACACAAAGCCTGGTCAGATCCTAAGGCATACAGATTGACATAAGGTACATGGACCTTTCATTCCCAGAGTGAAGCTCTGGAAGTTCTCCAGATGCTCATAAATTCCCATCCAGCAATAATCCCCTATTTATAGACTCAGCGATGAATTCTTCCTCTATATTTAGAGGAAGTGACACTGCTTTCAACATATAATAATCATGGAAGATACAAATGCAAAACTAGTTTTCTAATATGAATTATAAATAAACAATATCCCTTTTCAGAAGGAGCAACTGAACTCCTGGTCAGTTTCAAAGATAGTAATCTGTGAATTTCAAATAACACTTTTTCACAAAAAGTATTTCATCCTTCCTGATAATGGCTCTACCCCTTTCAGTCTTATAATACATAGTATTGTTGTATTCTGCCTGCACTGGAATGGTTGCATTTCAATAGGAGTTGAAATAACATTCTTTCTAATTCATATGCCCAAAAAACCCTAACATATAAATAAAATACCATTTTTATTATTAGCTCCTTTCCACTCCATTCTTTATAATGCAAAATTAGTACTTTTCAGCAGACTATCACATTCTGAAATATCCTCTTTCTCTCTTATATTTGGTATCACAAAATACCATGGCAGATTAGTCCTGTTCAGCGCCATGATGCTCCAGCAGGAACATAGGAAAAAAGATATCCCAGCTTTTTCAAAACCATAGTTCCTGCAACAGGAACTTTACCTTTCATTTATTTAGAATCCATGATTTCTGAGTGGACAAGAATAATAGTAGGAAATTATTGCTGATGAGCCTAAAACAAAAACAAACAAATAAAATCAGTATTTGGTAAAATCCTGGGCAAAGTAATAATGGGGGAAATTATTTTGGTACTGCAACCAATGCAAAAACAAACAATATTGAAGTTAAACTATTCTGCATATGAAATGTGATAAGACTAATTTGGGACTGCATGGAGCTTTCTGAGTGTTTCAGAATCAAGTAAGGATTGTCCAAAAGTATAAATGGGAGGAAATTACTTAGGATGATTGAGAAAGCAGTACAGACGTACGCACAAACAAAACAAGGATTGATAAGTGTAAATGTGTAAAATCAAGCAATGGGTAATAAACTTGCAAATGATATTCCCCCCAAAAAATAGACACAATATATAAAAGCTTTAGAGGGTATGGCAAAATGAAGTAAAATGTCTTGAGCCTTGTGGAGGAAATGAGATATTAACAGATAACATATCAGAGGCAGAAATGTCCCAGGGTTTTTCACTTCCGTTTTCACGAAAAGGTTAATAGTGATCAGATGATTGGTAAGATTGCTGTTAACAACAAAGGGATGTGAACATAGGCTAAAATAGAATAAAAATAAATCAAAGAATACTTAGGCATTCAGGAAAGTTATATATATTCAAGTCACAAGGCTTGAGAAAATTTACTGTAGAGCAATTCCATCTTTGAATTGTTAGTGATTATCTTCTAGACTTCATGGAGAATAGATGAAATCTGAAAGGGATGGAGAAGGATAAATATTGATCTTAACATTAGGAAAAAGAAAAATAAACACCTGGGGAATTAGAGATCAGTAAACATAACTTTATCTTTGCAGAATGATGCTGAAGTAAATTATTAAATAATCAATTTCTAAGCTCCTAAAAGCAATGAAGTAGCTTTAAGCATCCACTGTCCATTTCTTGAAACAAAACCTTTCCAATGACCAACCTGTTTGTCTTTACTGGCTGTCTCTCCCTCAGTCAACAGAGTAGAAGCCCAGGCCAAACTGTGATGAAACTGGGAAATATCTTTGGCCCAGCCACTCTCAGAAGAAAAAGCTGTGTCTAGTATTTTGGTTCTGGCTGAACACAGCTGCCTTGCAGGTAAAAGAGCCAGTTTTAACATAATTACTGTGAGGTTGCATCACACTGTAAGATCACATTTGGTGGGAAGAAGGTAAGGCTGCACTACACATAATTCTAGTCAGTGTTTTCATGAACAATATCAATAGTAGAAAACCTCCTCATATTTGTAGATAACAGAACTGAGGGGAGCTGCAAGCACTTTGGAGTGTAGGTTTAGAATTCAAAATAATTTTGATAAATTGATGAAATGGGCTCAGATCAGTGCAACAAAATTCAATAGCAGCCCCTATGAAGTACTCCAGGAAACTCATGGGCAGACATAGAAGAAGACAAACAAGTTTCTAGATAGCTACACTGCAAAAAAGGGTCTGAGGTATATAAAGGCTATAAAAATGGAAACAAGTCAACAGTGCGCTGTCCTTGCAAAGAAGGGTTATATTATTAAGAGTTTAGCATATAAGAAATAGAAGGCAACCATCCTGCTGTCCAAGGCACTAGAGTGGCAGGCACTGGAGTCCAGTTTTCAGTAGCAAACTTTCAGGAAGATAAAAGTAAATAAAAGAACAGGGTATTTTTAGGTTGAAAAAATCAAAAGGAAACTCAAGATCCAATCTGTCATTGCTGCTCCATGGTCTGTCACAATCTTCATGCCTCAGCTGACTTGTCCTGAGTAGGTCTTTTCCTTGACAGTTGGTTAAAAAAAAATCTAGACTAAATTCTTTCATATGACCAGCAAAATAATAGCTGGGGAAATTAAAACTGAAACAGCCTACTTCTCCACCTAAATCCTGATTTCTTACAACGATTCTTAATAATTCTGCGACTGTAGTATGTAAATAAATCTGCCTTTGAAAAAGCACAACTAGACATCACTGACTAGATTTAGTTCAGTGCATGACTTGTTCACTGATACATTTATGAGCATAAATCAATCTGCCACTTTTAGGACCAGATACTTGGTAATATGCATAATCCTTAAAATATGCCAGATACATATAAAACATATGCAAGATACAGATAAAAAAATTCCTGTCTGTTATCAGGAAGCTATTCTAAATCAGCTTTAAAATCATATCAGTTTAAATCATACTTTTCAGCTGATTTCTGCTTTTGTAGTGTTACCTCGCTCCCAGAGTACCATAAACAAGGGATGCATTCTCACAGAAGAAACTTAGCTCATACGTGGCACTTGAGTAGAGTGAAGTTTCTTACAAGACTTCAGGTAGATGGCAATAACAGTTAGATTTTATCAGCTGCCTCAGTAAGTAGAGAATTTCAGCTGGAAGATCATACACCCTGGTTTACATTGGAAGATGAAGCTGGAGGAATGGTATCCATCACATATGGATATGTATCCATCATATATGGATATATACATCCTGTGTGCCACACACTACATGAAGCACTGAACCTTTATTTGAGTGCAGAGAATGCCAAAAGAATGTCAATTTCTTTTTTGAGTAAGAATCAAATAAATGTTGGAAATTTTTCAGCCCAAGCCCCACCAGATACAGACAACCTGCAAAGCTGACTGTTCAGTCATTTAAAATGGTGTGTTTTCAGAGACTTTAGGATAAGCTTGTACTTCCTCCTCTATTTCAGTTTTCCATTGCTGGAGACAGCATTTCCACATTTCATAGCATATTTCCATTGCAGATAGGTATTATTTCTACTTCTTAAATTATTTTTTTAATATATTCTCTCTTAACATCTGACTAGGACAGAGTATGACCCACTAAAACTCATGAATAAGAACTAGAATGTTTCTTGGGAGATTTAGCAGTGAATTTCTCTTTTCTACTTTTTTTTTTACTTTGGGCTGCAATCTGACATGACAGCACAAGGTCTTAATTACTTACTAAGGATTCACAGATAGATGGATAGATAAATAGAGAGAGAAATGCAGTAAGGTAATTGCTTCTAATGGAGGGGGCGGGAGTGGTGGCAGAGAAGGCAGAGATTACAAATGCTCCTAAATCAGACTGTTTCTTTCCTTATATCAGGGCTTGTTCTATTTATAGAAATAGCCCTGATATTTCTATAAGAAATGTTCCTATAAGAATATCTATAATATTTCTATAAGAAATATCAGATCTCTGAGAAAGGTCTCAGAGAAATGCACAATTATCAACTCCCAAGTTAAGCCCAGAGTAAAGGCAATATGTCAGGAGAAATCAGGCCAGATTCAGCAGATCAAGGGCTGTGAGGATGCTGCATGAGCAAAACCCAGGTTCAGTCAGTAACAAGGCTGAGTGTGGATCCCGAGCAGGCATAAACAGAGCACAGGTGTGCGTTGTGCATATTGTGAAATGTATACAACATACACAGCACTCGCACAAACACATGCAGCACAACAGCCTCGTCCTGCTCCCACCTCTGACTGAGCGGAATAGAATACCAATAGTAAAAGAGTTCATACACCTCTCTATTTCAGACAGAAGAGGGGAGAGAGAGAGACAGGGAGAGATATTCATGGCTCCCATGGTCCCCTGCAGCCAACCTTGCTGTGCTTTGACCTTCTGTGTTCCTTTCAGCTGCGTAGCCCATCATTAACTGCACAGCTTAGCGAGGACAAGGCAGTCAGTGACTGTATATTACATTCAGAGATGGGAAGGAGGTAGTTAATTAGGCAGGAGAGAAGCCCATTCAGGATTGTAAGAAGGGAAATCTACAAAAAACTGAGGCAGATCCTGAAATTGTGGGAGAGGGTTCTTCAATGACACCATAAGACAAGTGAATATGTAGGAACTTGGTTTGATTCTGAAAAATGTATCTCACTGAGAACAGTTATAGAATCATAGAAAAGAATATTAAGTGTTGAAAAGAGCCTAAAAGGTCACCTAATTCCAACTCCACTGCCATAAGAAGAGATATTTTCCAGCACTAGACCAGATTGTTCTAAGCCCATTGCAACAAGGCCTTGAACACTTCCAGGGATGGAACATCCACAGACTCTCTGGGAAATCTGTTCCTGCGTCTCACTACCCTCATAGTAAAAATTTTTGTCCTCATATCTAAAAAAACATCGAATAAAACACTTACAAAATGGACAGTGGGCAGAAGCTCAAACTAGTGCTTGTAAGTATCTCTTATCACATATTTGATTTGGATTGGCAAAACAACTTTAGGTAAAATAAAATTTTTCAACCTTGCAAAGAAACCAAAAGGCTGTGATATCTGTGATGTGCTGACAGCAGGGGAGACATCCTACAGTTCGTAACAAAGAAAGCCTGCCAGATGTTTGCCAATATATGCAAGCCTCATGCCATGGCCCTTCACAGAATTTTGTATGTAATAGAAGAGAAGGAATGCACAAGAGGAACACAAACAAAAGGAAGGAGTAATAGAAATGGACATTTTGAGCAACAGAATAGGGAAAAGATGTCAAGTCCATTTTGTCAGACACTTTCCCAATACTAATCTTCCCTGCACTAAGATACCCCTTTTTTTTCAAATTAGATTCCTTATAAAAACACCACTCAAAGATTTATTCAAACAATTGTGGGGCCTCCATCCTTGGAGATTTTTTAAATTAATCGGGATGAAGCCCTGAATAACCTGGTCTGATCTGAGACACAGCCTTGCTTTGCATCAGAGGTTGCACTAGCTCCTGAAGTTTCTTTCAGCCTGAATTTTTCTGTGATTCTGCGATCCTAAGAAACTTTGTACACCAAAAAGCTCATTTGCATATCTGAAAGCAGTCAAGGCAGTGGGCATGTTCTGATGAGTTTGTAAACATGTCATATCTGCAGATGTCTCTTTCTGCAGGCTATCAGTTTCAACTGCAGATAAATGCATGGCATAGAAGTCTGGCGTGGTTTTACCTCAAAAACTTTTGAGTTCAAACCAAAAATTCCATTGAGCTTGAACCCAAATCTTCTTAGAATGTCATTTTGTGACATCTGTCAGTATAAATATCATCAAACTATGACACAAGAAGAAGGTGAATTTCAGGGAGGAGTCATCCACTCAGAGGAGCTGTCAGCCTCTTTAGCCTGCAGGGATGAGACAACAGATCTTGGAATTGTACCAGTAGCTCCTTTCTTGACAATTGTCTCTAAGCAGGCTCTTGATGTGCTTGGTTTTTATAGGTTGCCATAACAGAGTTGCTGCAGGATGATGTTCACATTACTCTTTTTTTAAATTCATTGTGACTTTCCAAGATGGATTTTTCTGTCAGCAAAACCCACTTTCCCCTTTGCTAGCTGCATGAAGGATATAATTGATAACTGATGAGAATTATGCCTCTGCCAAGGAGTAAACTTTGGCAGAGAGATGTGAAGGTGGAACTATCACCCCTCATGGTGCCCTGTTTCATTTAATGTATAGAAAGGAAAGGTCACAATTATGGTTTTGAAACAGTGCATAAAGTCAGCTTTATGCACTGTTTCAAAACAGATAAATACCAACTGGAGATGTGCTTGGAAGCACAGAACCAACCCAGCAATAGACCACAAAAATTAGAAGTTGTAAACATCTCATTTCACTTGAATAAAGCTCAAATGTAGTTTAAACTCTCTTCCTCCTGTCCCTGTTTAATTTGGTTCACTGCCTGCGAGCGGTTCATATTTTCATTCCAAGTTCCTTCACCCCTACCCTAAAGTTTTCTGTAAATATGGAAGAGAATGCAAAAGATACAAAATATGCAAGAATTGGGAGAAATCAAAACAATCATTGAAAAAGAAATGTCTCTTTCATAAATTGAGTGTTAATAGTGTTGACATGAAAAACAAGAAAGCTTAACTATGAAAAACATTTTGATTTCCATTCAGGCGAGTAACTGGTGCCCTTTAGAAGCAGTCATTCATAACAGTGGGAGAAATTCTCACTATGCTGAGCATGCAGCAACTGGTGGGTTGTTCAAATGTCATGCTTGCTCTGTGAGGGCAGGAAACTATTGAAGAGTAAACATGTTCAAAGGGAAATAGTGTTAAGCAGGGTTTTATGGGTGTGGGAGATTTGTCCTGAGAGCAAGGTTGCTCTTTCCATTTAAGTTATGCCCATGGCAATTAACAACTATGAAACATTTTTTACTCTATGGCAGACATGCATGAAGTAAGAAAAGCTAAAAATACTATCTTACTTGAAAAGTCATATGAAAATTTGTATAAACTCTTCCACGCAATCTTAGTTGCCATCTCAGCAAGATGTTTAGAGTGTTAAAGATTTTTCTTGTTATGGTACAGAATGTTATTATGGTATAAACACTCATGTTTTTATACTAATGTCTCTTATTTCTCTTCTTCTGAGCATATTATATATTTATACACATCTTATATTACTACAGTTTGGTTTTCAAAAACAAATACAGAATGGAGATCTAAAAATATTAGAACACACACATTAAACACTAAATACAGGTGGATGTTGTTCATGAGTCTATTTTCTGCACTGTTTTCTGGACTTTGTATGCTAATGTCCAAACACAATGTGCTGCATATATCTCAAATATTGTGAAATTAAACAACTACTCACATTTCTGGAAGCTAATCTTCAGCTAATGTAAAATTTGTATTTAATAAAAGTGTATCAAATAATGGCACTTTTTTCTTCTTTTTTATTTCTCTCAAATGTGCTAATGGTTAATATCTTTTACTACTATTTTCCATTTCTAACATATGTTAGATTACATTGATTAATTCCCTCTTGTAGACTGAGGAGATTATTGCAAGGGCAATAATGAACCCACTTTGAGCCTCATTTCTTATGGTCCCATGAAGGATAAGATTAACCATCACCATGTGATGAAGTAACCATAAAAAAATGTCCATTTTTTTTTACTGAACATTTTAAGCAATTCTGACCTCATGCTTTTATTTATACAGCTGATTATTAACAGTTCTGGAATCTAAGAAGGTCTCCCAATTCACTAAGGAGCTAAGTGAAATTAAGTGCTTGAAAAATAGTATCCACAGATTATGCTGCATACTCCTGTCCTACAATAAAGGGTCATCTTGAAAGTGACGATTGAATATGTTGTGATCACTCTACCCTTATCCTTTTTGATAAAGCTGCCTACACAACATGTTCAATTGTGATGACTTTGAAATACAAACATTCATCCAATAGAAATGAGCGAAAGACTGAATAGATTTGTAAGATCCACTGGGGGAAAAAATCCCCATGAAATGGAAACCACGTCCTGATTTAGCACCAAACTAAAAGGAATTAGTCTAATTTGTATTCATTACTAGCTCTATGTTAGGATTTTCTCTGGCCCAGGAAAGGCTTACTGGAACTACATCCAGCACACAGACAGTGAGCAAAATACCTCTATTGCCTCCTCATAAATTTGTCTAAAAAACCATAGTGCTGAGTACCTGCATCAAAATATCTCTCCTGACTCTCACCAGAGTCGTGTGCAGGAATGCCTTCAGAACCATCTCAGATTTGCCAACAATTTATAGAACTGTACAAAGAATAGTTCCATGATGCACAGTGGGGAAGGACTCCTGTTAGTGTGATAGGGATTTTGTCTTGGCTAACCTCACCCATCAGTTCTGTGCCTCTGTTGTCAAAAGCAGGATCCAAAGCAAGAAGATCTTTCTGGAAGCTGCAGTGTTAATCATATCCAAACTCCCTTCAGAGGATCTGCACCTGTTCTTAGGCACCAAAGAAGCACCTGCATCACCAAGGATAGCAATTTTTCTTATGGAGGGGGCTTCACATAATTCAGTGTACCCCACAGCAGATTCACAGCCCCTACAGTGAATCCTAGAAGCAGTACAGACCCAGCATGAGTGCAGGCAAGAAAACTCTGGCACTCCTCCCAGTGCTGATATCTATAGCACACATGGTGTAATCATTGATTGCAAATGCATATATTTTAATGGAAATAACTTAAAACTTGTAGTATTGATATCAGATTTTTAAAGAATTGTGGGTTTAATTTTTTTTTTGTTATTGCTGTGGTAAAAGGACTGCTAATCTGCACTTAGTATATTGCATCTGATAAATTTTATGTGTTTGACTCGATAACGGTTGATTTCTTTGTCAAAGAAAGTATTAATTTAAGTGCAAGCATCTATGCCTTCTACTTTAGGGACGTAGAGTGCTATTTAATTGGCTTGCATGTATTGCTTGCTGATTTTTGATAGTTTAATAAAACCCTTTGGCATTGCTGTGGTTTCTCATTTCCTTACAATTAAGCAGAAAACAAGTCCTTAATAAAAATGCAGAACTTTATTAGGCTTAGATTTATGTACAATAAAAAAATTCCAGAGCAATGCAGTCCAACTTGTGATTGCCAACAAGGTATGAAAATCCTTTTTTTAAATTATCAAACAATTCTTAATCTAAAAATAAATAAGAAAATATAAAATAAAATAAAAAATTAATTAAAACTAAAGCACCAAACCGCAGCTTGTAAATAACATTGTAAAGCATTCTACAGGCAAATAGAATGACGCTAATCTCTATTTTCTTCCCTACCCTACCTTTTCTGTTATGCATGGTAGAGCTGCAGCACAGCTGAACAAGTAGGGAGTATTTGTTCTGTTCTTCCCACAATTAGTCCAGCTGTGCATCCCCTAAAATACATGAATGTGGCTAGTAAATCCCACATTTGGGTACTTGCTTGTTCCCTACCTGATGGATTGCCAATATCATGTTCCCTGTTTCTCTCAGCTCTTATTTTGAAACTGTGAGGAGTCCAGAGCTGCAGAAAATCCAATGCGCCTGTATTTCATGATGTCAGTCAGAGAAAAAGACCATAGCAGAATCTCAGTGTGAAGCAGAAATTAACTGCATTTTGTTGCACGTTTCAGCTGCAGCAAACAGCATTGATGCACAGGTTTTAATCCTGAGCAGCCGGAGGAGAGGAGGTGATTGTGCGGTCCGTGCTGCTCGTGGCCCCGTGCGAGCTGTGTGTGTTTAAGGGTTCAGATAACAGTGCCAGTCTCTCACCTGTGCCAGTCTGGTTTGCATTGTGTGTACATCTACATCTTTAAAGTGCAGCCTTGCTACAGCCTGCACCTGAGATTGAGACCATCAGGGGCCATGTCTGGCAGAGTAGGAGCAGAAGCCTTTTGTGTGTTAAAGCCCTCAGGATCCAGCTTCCCCTGTTCTTACTAGAGGCGCAGCTTCAACATGCAAGTTCTTCCAGAGGCCAGTTTTTTTATGTAGACACAAATGTGACACTGTATTAAGGAGAAACCTGGTACAGCTGGGAATACTTTAGCATGAACTTGCTTAACTGTAAGAGAAGTACCCAATCCACAGAAAAGCTATTATGTACTGGCTTGTCTGTGTGTGGTGAGAAAGGCTCTTCACTGACAGCAATGCTGGTCACCTGTCCCTGTAGTGATTGGCTCATAGTAAGGAAGATGCATGCTGCTGCAATTCAACCCCAGCCAGCAGCTGAGTACCATGCAGCTGCTCACTTACCTTCCCCGTGAATTGGGATGAGAGTCAAAAAAAAGGTGGGTTAAGATAAGAACAGTTTAATAATTGAAACAAATATAGATTATGGTAATGATAATAATGATAATAATTTCAATAATAGCAATTTTAAAAAAAGAGAGAGGAAAATGAAACCCAAGAGAAATTTTTGGCCCAAAATACAATTGCTCACCATCCACTTGCCAATGCTCATCCTGGTGATCACCCCTCCCAGCCAAATTCCCCCAGTTAATATACTGGGCTTGACGTTCTGTGGTATGGAATAAACCCTTTGGCTACTTAGGGTTAGCTGTCCTGGCCACGCTCCCTCCCAGCTCTGCACTGGCAGAGCATGGAGCATTGAAAAGCCCTTGACTTACAAACCACTTATACACAAGCAAAATACCAGTGCATTTTCCAAATTATTCTCATACTAAATACAAAACACAGCACTGTACCAGCTACTAAGAAGAAAATTAACTCTATCCTAGGGCAGATGTGAACAGATGTCCTTCAAATTCTGCTGATAACATCAGGTCTCCTTCCCTTCCTCACAGAAGAAAAAGCAGCAGAGTCTAGATTTGTTAAAACTGCAAAGCATTTGTGAGTCAGTGAAGGATTTACTAAAATGAAAATATTATTTCTCTGTTAAAAAAAAATTAAAACCCCAAAATAAAACACAACAAAAACAATAAAAAGCATAAGAGAACTCAGCATAGAGGCAGATCTCAGGCTGGATTTCAAAAAAATGGGCTTGTACATTACTGATTGTTGATAGAAGTACAGCATCACATGGCACTGCAACTCCCCCATCCTGTAGTCTGGACCACAAACCCCATTACACCTACTCCAGTTCAAATCTCTGAAAAGTGAGGCAGCTCATGCTTCTGGGCAGATTATTGCTCCTGCTCACACCAGCTCATTGCAAGCTGGCTCAGGCATCTCTTCAGTCTGCCACGTGGATGCCCCACGGTGCCACAGATCAGCACACTCTGCACCATTACACTCCTCAGATCAGACACTTAGGCATTCACACAGCATTTTTTGTTGTAACTGTGAATGAAGCATGTTGAAATTCTAAGCAAGCACCATTCTGCAAGCACCGATATTTCAACCAAACCCATTTGTGCACTTACTGGTTGATCCACAGCCCACTAGAGACAATGGGAAGACTGCCATTAACTTCACATCAGGCTCATAAAAAATGAGGCAGATAACTTCCATTAATGTTAATGAGAGTCATGTATATAAATCACCTAACCACTGACGGAAAAAGAAACCATCTTCTGTTCTGCTTTTTACACAGCTCCCACAGTCTGTGATGCTCATCCTCCTCCATTAGCTTTGTGAAGACAAAAGGTTTCTTAACAGCCACATCTTTCTGATGATTTTGCTTTCTGTCAACACGAGTCAAGCTTTGTAGACAGAATACATCTAATCATAAAGTCATGAAACAATTACATTTTAACATTGTAATGGACAGATTTTTATTATTACTACTATTTTTTCTAGTTACTTCTATTTGTATAAATATGTATGTAAAAAATGTTAAACAAAAATTAATGTTGTCCTTTTAAAATCAGAGGTAATAATATGGAACAGCATTTATCTCATTGATATTTAAATTTAAGAGTTTTAATAGAATCCAGAAGCTGCATTTTTCATATACATTTCAGCAGTGGATGGTTGAAATACCAGCATCAGATATTAGGATTCTAGAATAATTGCAATTGAATTTTTAGTTTTCAAGACTAGACTGCAGTTGCTTTGCTCCACCAGGTTTAGTCTTTCTTTGTCTGATTGTCCTTAACTCCTTAATGTGGCACATTAATTACAACTTCTCAGTGGTTCCATTCCTTCAGGTCCTCATGTCTAGAAATGTTGCCACACAAATAGCAAAGTGCAAGCTTTCCATCATTCTAATAGTTAAATAATGGCAAGGCTATGCAATTGAAACAGCATGAAAGGTCACCTTGACAATACTCTGACTGGTTAAGTAGCTTAAGGCATCACATTTCTTTATTTTGAATGAGTTGACTGAGTTTATTACTGTTCATGATATTTGAATCATTTACAATTTTGAAATAAAGTAAGAAAGACCATTTCGTGGTTGCTGCAAATTATCAGATACATCAAATTCAAAGACTATTTATAAAGCATTTATTACTATATTGATCAACAAAAAAGTGAGGAGATGCAGGAGTATGAACCAATGACACAATTTTTGGAACAGCTCACATAGGTAGTCAGTATGAAATGCAAACCCCAGCAGAAGTCCATAAGGAGATTTAGTCACCAGCAAAGTTCCCAGAAAGCTCTGTTTTCAGGATAAAAAGTGCACAGGCACGGAACAGAGACCTCACACTGGGATTTTGAGAAAAAAAAGTTTTGTGGCAAATAACATTCATAAACTGCCTTTGGTATGAATTTTATGGCAGGAATAAGATCAGGACTGAATTTCACATATTTCTCTCTTGGAGATGGGACCAGAACCATAATTCCCACAATTATATAACAATGTGATATCCGGTGAAACAGTAAAAGAAACCTAAATTTTCTGTCATCTTTATTTTATTCTTACCCAAGCCCTTGGAGTTTCACATACCCTTTAATGTAGGTCTTCAAATTAACTGCAGCTTAATTTTTTGAACTATTTATCTAGAAAGTTAAGATTAGATTTAACTGGAGAATAACTTCACTAAAGACAGTGGAGTTAACCCAGGCATAAACAGCCTTGAACTTGCTTTTGTGCTTCCTTTCAGAACTGCTAATTGCAGAAATCGATTGGTTTAAGGTCCTTATGTTACATGCTTTAACAAAAGGTGAGGTAAGATCTGAGCTATATGGACTTGAGCAATAAACACATCATTAACTGAAGTACAGTGAGCACTTCTGCTGCCAGTCTTCTGGTATGTCTGTATTTCCTTCCAAGGACATAAAAAAGTGGAACATACTTGCTGTTTTCCTTAGCCATTAGGAGCATTAGGTAAAGCCCAGGATTTAAAATGTGCTGGATACTTGATCGCATACATCAATACTTAAGGATTCATCTTTCAAGTTGCTATTAATCTTTTATATCAATATTACTACTGCCCCAATTTCTTAAAATCAAATTTGAATCAAGGCAGAGGGCTGGACATTCTGAATGATGGAACACAATCTTACACAGAGGAGCTATAACTTTCTTCACTAATCAAAGTCTATTTGCCTGAAATTAATTAAATCAGTACGTCTTCAAGGCTCTTTCACTACTTCATCATCTGGTTTCTCATGCAGATACTGAGAGAATAGAAAAACCACAAAATGCTGATGAAAGACTTTACCACCCAATGACCATTTTTCTGCAGCGATTAAAAAAATCAGTAATAGATGACACTATTTTAAAAGGTGCCACCGGCATCTGACAGAGAGGCTAATACATATATAGCACAAATTAATAAATCATAATAGGATAAATATATAAGAAACTGCAAAATATATCTTTTAAGTGTGATGTTCAGACAGGTGCAAAATAAAAAATTTCACATTTTCACCTAACAATAAACACTTTTCCTGTAGCTGTCAGGAAAAAATCTACACATAGAGAACAATCAAGGTTGTCAGTATTGAAGCATTTGTGGTAATGCACATTTTGCTTCCTGCTGAGGCTTGTCAGAGTAACTATTTTGCTCTGAAGGGTTCAGGGCCCTTGCCAACAGTGTACTGTGTGACTCTGGTTTAGAAGAACAATATAATAACACAGTCCATTTCCAGCAGCAAAGGAGGAGGTGTGGATCTGAACTTCTGTCTCTCATAACATGACAAATCTTGGTTTTAGGATGGCATATTGGCCAGCAAATACACACACAACTCCACTGCAGATACTATTGAAAGACCTATGTTTTGTCTTCTTTTAAAGAGGCAAGGAGCTAAATGGACATCCTGTGGACATATCAGACATTTTTAAGGCCTATCGAGCCACAGATGCCCTACAGTTTCCCTGTGTCCTCCTCTACTGATTTGGGTATAACATTTGATTCAGCTCCATGTAATGAGAGACGCCCTGTCAGAATTGTTCCTTGAGGAGCTGGGCAGATGTGTTTCTCTAGAAGCACTTTCTACACTTTCTCTTGGTGATAGACCATATTTTACCAGCCACTGCAGCAAGGTCACAGACATCAGTCTGTCCACCCCCACCTGTCTGACAGGTAGCTCCTGCTAGTGTCCACCTCCACTACAGGGAGGGACACTTTATGATACCCCAAGTGCTCCCTATTGAAACCAGTTTCATGGTCAGTCTTGAGTAAAAAATAACAGAAAATAAATTACCTTAAAACAAGAAGAGTCCTAAGTGTAACAAAAAAGGCATCACAAACATCTGTGTATAATACTTTGAATAAAAGTATGATTAACTTATTTTTTGCTGTATTTAACTGCTGTAGAGGATAAATAATTATCTAATAATAGTCATTAAAACATCTCTGCGCTGAATGCAATCCCCATCCATTAGTCAGCTGAGATGGATGAAAGAAATATTTTTTTTTTTTGTGAAACAGAAACATGTTATTCATCAAAAATATTATGTTGACACTGAAATCACAAACCCATAGCCAAAGGCCTGATCCTGCCAACAGATTTGTATAGGTAGAACTTCTGGTCATTCCTATTAGTGAAAAGATCTTAATGGGAAAATGTAGGAAATACAGAATTGACCTCAAATTAGCAGCAAAATTACCACTGTTACCTGTAAAGCCAGGTTTTAACCTACCATCTAGAAGTAGATTTGAATGCACAAACAGCTCCATAAATGTCAATTTCCTTATGAAGTGGAAAGAAAGAGTTTGAACTTTCTCTGCTAAGTTTGTCTGTGCACAGAGGTCTTTTATAATATAAATTTAAATACACAATCTGTTTTATAATGTTTTCCATCAACTCTCTTCTCCATATGTTCTCCCACTAGGAATCTAATGAGTTCTACATATGAGGGATGACAAGGGAATATGCCTGAGAAATAATTCCAGTAATTATGGCATATGGAGGCATTGTTTTTGAGTCACTTTTGCCATGAACGTTCCGCAGAGCATCTGGGACCAAATTATGTCTACCTGCCCATGGACATTAGCAAAATCATCATCTTCCATTTGTAAATTCTGCTGAGGTAATCTGACATACAGAGAGGACCATTTCATCAGCTTTATGATCAGGGAGCATATTGAAACACAGTCCATTTATAGTTAGAAAAAAAAAGCTTCTTTTTAGAAAGAATAGTTCAAACTGGAAGGTAAAATAAAATTATAGAAACACATATCTCTCTCTCTCTCTTCTCCCCTGTGTTCATTTCCAGGCCACTACTTACTAAAAAACTTTTCTCATCATTACCGGAGTTTTGAAAGAACTGACTGGATTGCAGGACATGAAAAAATGGCCAATGAAAAATAAAAGTAACAAAAAGATGCACAAACTCTAAATCAGTAATAGTAGGAATTATATTCTCTGTGCCCAAATATGACAAGGCATCAGTAATTAATCATAAGGAGGAAAGAGACTAAAAAAACAAACTACTTTATATGGAGATAGAGTGATTAAAGTAGTGTGCATTTTGCAAGTTCCGATTTAAATATTAAGACATAAGGCTGCAGTACATTTTTCAGGTACAGTTTCTGTGATGTTTGTTATGGCAGTAAGAAGAAAAGGGTTCAAGAGATTCAACCACTATGCTTATACGGAGTAAACTTGCAACTCTACATATTCCTCACACTCAAGAAAAATGTCTCAGCAATGTGAGTAACATAAGTACTTTTACATGTTGTTTTCCCAGCTGTGCAGTTGAAGGTGTGAAAGGCATAAATCCCAAACTGCAGTGTCCTTAGGTTACCTCAGTGTTTTAGCAGAAAAAAAGAATTTCCCTGATGTTATAAAGGATCTAAACCAAACTTTACATTTCACAGTTATGAACATAAAAATAATTTGAAGAGCTGATATAGAAGTTTCACTGTTAGGGTTACATATATGCAATGATATTTCTGTTACGCAAACCATTTATTTCATTTAGTAGGGCAATAAACTGGTTTTCAGAACTGAAATCCAGATATATTTCAAGTCTTTCAGTCATAGCTAATATCGATGTGATTAGGGACATTAATCAAGAGAATTTATTATCAAGGAATAACTGGATTTCACTTCCAATTGCTACCTGTATACTTGCAAGGAAAGAGTGAAAATAGAGAGTAGTTTCTTTAACCATTTACCTGAATGGAGAGAGAGATGTGAACTTTAATGAATAAGTGAACTTTAATGAATTTGCTCAATCAGAATTTTCTAAACAAAACGCTAAACATTCATCTGCATCTGATGGCATTATACAAACCACACTGAAATCACCCAGGTGCCCTGTCATTTCTGTCATCTGACTATGGAGAAATTCCCAGGTGCCCTGTCATTTCTGTCATCTGACTATGGAGAAATTCCCAGAGACAGAAGTCAGACCTTTCCTACAACCCAGAGAATAGGTCTAAGGTCCTACTGTCACCCCCACAGCTACAGGTTCAGGTTGCTGAAAGTACCCATGTGCTCACATGCTGGATCTCCTTCCCCAGACCCTACATCTGTGGTGATGAAACCATGCTTCAGTTGTTTCACTCTCCCAGCATCCTATTTACAGCAGTCTGATAAAGAACTGTCACTCCCTTACATAAGAGTTTCCAGTGCCACCATCAGTGGCCTTCCTGCCAGATGGTCTTAAATTAGTTTTGGATAATGAGACATTGACAACACTTGTAATCTCAACTATTAAGCAAAGTTGTGGGAAATTCAACCTTTTCATGTACTACCTCTTCTGTAGTACAGATGAATACAGAATGTACAAAAAACCCAGTCATATTTTTTGCTAAAATATTTGCAATGACTGTCTGTGAAGTAGTGTCCAAAAGTTAAATAAGCTCTTACAGAAACAAGACCAAAGATGTAATCTGGAAATATTTACTCATTCTGTGAAAGAATAAACAGAAACGTTTTTCAGGATACAAACTTTGTTATAAAGACAAAGTGATTAGGAAATTCTTATTTTTTAATTTAAGACCACTGAATTCATGAGAAATCATTTAATGGCATGAGATTGTTCAGGTGTGACAGGTTTGATGCAGAGTTATATAACGTTTGGCAAAAAAACCTAGAAATTAGGGCAACAGTTCTCTTGCAAATCAAAACTGTGCTCCTTTTCTTTGCCAATAGATTGGTTAACAACAGATGTGTAAAATTTGAGGCATGAAGGAGGAGGCAGTAAATCAACAGAAAAGGATGCCAATCACATATTTCTGTTTTGTTGTTACAGACTTTCATGCATTACCTAGAAATTATAAAAGCCAGCTGTACAATTATAATGAGCAAAAAATCCCTGCATATATTTTCATGAAAACTAGAAAACTTAAATACTTTATATCAGATTCTTTACTTTCAAAATAAATGCATCTGATGTACTCCTAAAGCATATAGACTCCTAACAAAACAGAACTGCATTCGTTTGGTGAAGTACTGAAATGCTACACCAGTAACATTCTAAGCAGAGCTGAAGGAGTCAAGATCTAAAAGATACAGGATAAATACAGGAATTGAAAATATATAGCACAATAGGTTTATTTATAGGTAGTAACAGTGTTATCTGGAGCAGTGCTGTTTCAAAAGGTTAACATTCTTTATGACCAATAAACCACATACAACCAAGATGTAGACTTGAATGGTTTTTTAAGCTTTATTTTAGATTTGATCCAATATGATTTTTTTTTCATTGAGATTCATATCAGGACTTCCTTTTGTGCTTTGCTGAACTGATCCAATACATCCAACTGTGAGAGGTACCACAAAGCAGTGATCTTTCTTCCTCTCTCAATGCACTGCCACTTGGAACTGCAGAACTTCATATTCTGCAGTTCAGCATTCTTGATGATTACTTAATTCAAAGAGTAATATGGATCTGATCCTAATGCCTGATAACTTTGCAATCAGATGAAACAATCTAGAAAATATTATATAAATGAATAAATTATTAATTGAAGCAATTCACATTCTTACATGAACGCACATAGCTGAGCCCGTCACCTGTACTCCATTTTTAAAGGAGCATTAAACCTGCACTATGGACACCTGAACTGTGGCTCCCAGCTTGCTTCAAGGTGCACAAGCAGATCTGAGTAACTGGCTTTTTTCTTTTCTTTTAAACAGTTCCACAAATTAACCTGAAATACTACTTTTTCAGGATTGTCTACCATGTTTTGTTGCTACTTAAAACACCTAAATGATAATTTTTCAGGATTCATATTTTGTGAAGAAAAAAATTTATTCAATCTGAACTGAAAACAGTACACCCACCAGAATTTCCCATAGGTATCAGTTCCTTTCAAAAAAGGACATTTCAAAGAGGCAGGAAATATAAAGTTAATAAAACCTTTGAGATTCTTATTCACCAAAAAATTATTTTGTTCCATGAGTAAACAGATCTCCAATGCACACATCCATACAGGGAACTCTATTTTATATTACAATTTTATTCACTTGCTATGAATAGTCACAACATTAATCTACTGCAGAGAATCTATTCAGTATATTTGAAAATCCATTTATTTTCATTTATTGGTATGCATGTGTTACACTTGTATATAATACAGTATTTTCAGCGCTGTTTAAGAACAAGGAAACAAAGAAAACAAATATTGAGAAGCATGATGTGGATTTTCGACCAAATAGAGGTCATATTTAGATTTTACAAAACAGCACACTTACGCTTTGCACTGTCCCAGACAACCTCTTTAAGATGTTCCTTCCATCCTGAACCTCTTAGCACAAATCCATATAATACTAATCCATCCTAAAATACCAAGAGACTTAGTTTCTGCTACAAACGGTTTATTCTAATTAAATTTTAATCAGAAAATAAGATATTTTTCTGTCAACATATTTCTTATTATTTCCCAGCAAAATGATAGAATATACTTCTCAGTTTTATTCCCAGCAGTCATTTATTTTATTTAAGCTCTCCTGTGCAATAATACAGCAGAGGTAATGAAATGGTTTTGGAACAGCAGGGGCTACAGCGACAGGCAGAGCTCACCAGGGTGTTCATCCACAGAACTTAATATATAACTAAACTAGCCATGTCAATGGCTTGTAATGATTAAACCATTTCTTTCTATTCCTTTTTTTTCTTTCTATTTAAGGTTTTTTTTCTATTTTTGGGTTGTTTTTTTTTTTGCTGTGTTTGATAACCACAGACTTAAACAAGCTTACTTCTATGTATTTTTGACTGCCATTAAGTGCATGTGGCTTTCATTTCAATCCACCAAAGCATACAGTCAGAACTCCCTCTAGTCAATGTGTTTATGCAGTGTCACTAAAAGGAATTGCCAAATTTCTTTTGTATCAACATTACAGATGGTCCAATATACATTAAATGGAGTATAAAATTATACATTCTGTAATAACTTAGAAAAAAGCTCAAAGATGCTTAAGGCCTTCAAATATTGAGGATTTTTTTTCATGTAACAACACATTTCAAAGTTCAATAATTTCTAACAAAACAGATCTGAATTGGATGACTGTATGCAAGCAAAATACCCATGAAGTGTAAAACTGGGAGAGCACTAGGACTTTTTCCTTTATGGCAAACAGACTGAGCAGACATCTACATAAGCATCCATCAGTATTTAGGTTCAAGCAAGAGATTTTATTTTTTAATAAAAAGACAAAAATTCTGAATGATTACCATCCAATATCATAACTGCAAAACTCATTTACATCCCTGCTTATCTTTGTAAAAAAGGGATGAAATACTGTAATTGACTTCTTACCATCAATTTAAATGAATTAAAGGTTAGGAAAGTAAAGTACATATTGGGAACACCCATTTCCTTCAAACTAAATCGAAATGCATATATTAAGGATATAAAATGCCTTATGATGGAAGTGGTAATTGAGTTTTGACCACTATTTTCTTTAACTGTTAAGCTGCAGTAGTTGGTTAGCCTTAGGGAAACATGTCAACCTGACTATACATTCTAATATGACTGATGTATTCAGATAACTATTACTTGTCAACAATAATTATTAACAATGGATATATAATTCCATTCCTATAACAAAGCAACTTCAAGATGTTGAAATATGTACCTTTGAGAGCTGCAAGATTAGAACACAAATAAAAATGTCTAAAACTGTGCCATGCTTGAGGACAATTTCTGCAACAGAAATTTAATTAAAGCAGTGTGCAGTCCCACCAGCAATCTAAACAGTGGACCAAGGATCATTTCAGAGTGAAGGATCCAATACATTTCAGAGTTTGACTTCAAGATGAAAAGCCACTGTTCTGCCGCAGAGAACCCAAAAGTTTGCTGCTTTTCTGCACCTTTAGAATATTAGCTCATGATTACAGCTGCAAATTCCTCAGCAAGTGTAATTCTACAAGTGTACACAGTTCAATCAGTTGAAATATTTGTGACACAGAAGTTCAAAATAACTTTCCAGTAGTTTTGATCTCAAGGCTGTTGCTGATTGCAAGCCAGGCTCTCATTGAAACAGTTGATTCTGAAGGATACACCCCAGCAGTATAAAATTTCACTTCAAGGATTGCCTGGATGAATGAAATTCCTATGTGTTGTATTTAATGTTATCAGCCTTGAGACTGGCTTGATTTGTCTTTAGCTATCGGGTTACCTGTAAAGAAAAAGAAAATGAGAAAATCAGAAATTGGGCATAGTGAATCTGTTTCTGAAGTACTGGAAACTGAGTCTGAAGTGTAAGATCTCTGTCCAGCAAACGTCTTTTAATTGTTTTCAAATAAGGGAATAAACCCCAATGATATTAAATGGCATTGCTCCCCAACTTAAATTGTGTTTTTAAGTGTTTAGTGAGAATAGGATTTGACAAGGAAAAATTGAAATGTGATCATGCTTAAAAATACAATAAAATCATGAATTGCCAACCCACAAATTTATGTTTTCTGTTATTCTTTTTTTATTGCAGTTAAAAGTTCTATATAGTAACTATGCTTTTTAAATGTTAGCTACTGAGTATACAGTGACTGATACTGGAGCTGTATTCTTCCATTCTTTCCATGCATCTTTACAAATCAATCATAACACCATAAAATCATTTAGGTTGGAAAAGGCAATGTCCTTTTAAAGGCTTAATGTATCTTAGCAAGCAATAATCACCTAGTGGAGAAACAGGACAAAAATCATGCCAAAATTAAGTAGAGATAGAAATCCTATTATTCACAAAGTAAAAAATTATAGAGGATTTAATTTAGAGTGGTTTCACCCAGCCTAACATGAAACAAGAAGGAAACAGAAGGACCACAAAGAAAGAGTGGGGGACAAAGGACAAAGCATTTCACAATAATTGGACTTTCCCTCTAACTGATTTGGATTTTAAACTTTAAAAGAAAAAATGTGTTGTATCAAAGAAACTTAACTTTGAGGAATATTTCTGCTGTGTCAGTGGATAAAATTAATCATCACGTAATCTTTTAATATCAAACTCTGTCGGGGGAAACATTCCAAGGCTTGAGGAACAACTCATTGGAATGGTCACAACACTTTATGACATCAAGGGGCATATGCTTTTCATTTTGATCACAGAGAGAAGGGTCATGCTCCTTAATGATGAAACATTCTTTTGCCCTCAGCAAAACTGTTTGCATACAGCTCTTGTCAGCTCTGCAGAGCATAACCGTACAACAAACAGAATATTAAACAGACTGTTCAAGGAGTTCATTACTTCGGTTTGCCTTCTCCACAGAGTTGTTTCTAGGAACTGCACTTGAGGCAATAATAAAATTGTGCTTCGTGATTTTTATGATACACAGGTTTATTTATTACACTGCTTTTATTTTGCTTTGGTCTTGCTGTTGGAAACAGTCTCATGTGGTCCCTTCTAAAGTGGAAGATTGCCCGAAAAAATAATAAAGAATTAATTTAACAGTCAGGCAACATATTTCTGTGCCCTGCACCAAAGCTCAAAAGGCTGATGCACCATCTTATTGTATTTTTTTTTTTTGCTTTATTGTAGCAAGCTGGAATTCTGCTCATAGAACCAGGTGCCACTGAGCTACACAATGTAAAATACACATCTTCTGATACTATCCACAGGTGGAATTTTACTGGCTTCATTTGTGATACATGTCTCTATATCTATCTCTACCTATCTGTCTATCCAATAAAGAGCCACTAAGGCCAATAAGACACAGGAGCATCTCATATGAGGAAAGGCTGAGAGCACTGGAATTGTTCAACTTGAAAAAGAGAAGGCTCAGGGGAAACACATCAATGTGTACAAATATGTGAAGAAAGGGGGGCAAGAAAATGGAACCAGAAAGTGGTGCCCAGCAGCAGGCAAGAAACTGAGAACAAGCCAACACAGACGGCTTCCTCTCAGAAGAAAGTTTTTTACTGTGAGGGTGACTGAGTACTAGCACATTTTGTCCAGGGAGATTGTGGGCTCCACTATTGAAGATATTCAAAAGCTGTCTTGCCCTTACAGGCTTTAGATGTCTCTACTTGAGCCAGGGGGTGGCACTTTCAGAGCTGCATTCCAATCTCAACTATCCTGTGATGTGTTATTTCTATTACACACAGATCTATGCACGGGCTAAGGTGATAAACTTCAAATAACAAAAATGGTATTTTTGCACACACCTGACTGCTCAGTTACATGGCTGTTTTGAAGTGCAAATGTGCTTTCAATCACAGAAAAGTCAGTAAAATCATAATCTGCAGGCCGCCTAGCACTACAACCCTGTGGTGAAAACATCCCCATGAAAGTAACATACACTGTTACATAAATTAGATAGGTGATAAAAATAAGAAAAAAAAAAGAGCAGATAGCCATTCAGATTTCTGCTCTATATCAGGTCACTCCCCTACATACACACACACACACACACACACACACACACACACACACACACACACACACACACACACATATACATATATTAGTGGTCCACATTTGCCTCTATGTATGATGTTAATACTTCTTGTGTTCAAGCATAGATTGCACATCAACATTAATGGAAGGTATATATCCATACACCATACACATCAGGGAGTGAATAAACCTCTTGGATATTAAAGGCAGTTTCATACAGAAGCAATGAAATTTTAGCTAATACCTAGTGATGGTAATCGCAGAAATGCTTCATTTTGGATATAGTAAATGCTATTTGATTCAAGTGTCTGGGAAGTAAGGTATTAAGGTATTGTGCCAAAGACCTTCATAGGAAAAGAGGGACCAATAACAATACATGTCTGATCTTTAAAAGCCTTAGAGAACAATAACACCCCGAAGCATGCAAATCAAGTTTTCAGCTAATAATTAATATGTATGGAAAATTAACAATACAAATTTTAAAAGTACACGAAACCTTTAGCATCCTATGTGTTGATTTGAATTAATTTGTTCATTCTTGGAATGCCATTACTCTCTTTATAATAATAAATTTTCTCACATTGTTGTTATATCATAAATACACCACATTAGATTCTCTTCATTTTCTTGTCCTAAATATGCAATTAAAGCTTAATTACTGTGCAGTTGCAGACTTTTTAATTTAAATTAGTGAGTGGCTGCTGTAAACTGGCTGTAATTGTATGTGGACTCCCTTGTCTTATTTTAACACAACAATATATAATTAAATTCACCTGAAGATTTCTACATTATTCTGCTTACTAAATGTTCAGAACAAACTGAGTCTTTGGGTAAAATCTTTTTGCCAGGATAATGCAGAATGGATCAGACATTAAAAGATCTCATGACATCACATTAGAAAAGCTACCAGCCTCAAGAGATTTTTCTGGACAACAACAATGGGTGAAAAATATCCTCATTTGTGAAATCCACACAGTGGATGAATACAGCAGATAATATTTTTTATTCCATTAGAATAGATTTTCAATAAAAACTAAGTCTGATACTTTTACTCAGGACTTTCTTCTGCCTTAGAAGAGAAAGGAAGAAACATCAAGACTGTAGGATGTAAAGAATGGCTGAGAGAATATCCCCTGAATAGTAAAGCACTTCTCCCTAAAGTCAAGCACCTGAGCATCAAAGTTACAGAACCCAATTAGGTATAGTAAAATTCTTCTGTTTCTTCACAGAAGCAAATATATCACAAATCATTAGCTAGCTACAGAATAGCTTCTGCATCCAAAATTAGGCACATAATTAATTATTATATAATAATGTTAGAATAAAACAGATAACAATATATGGTCTATTGAAATTAAGTGTGTGCTGGAAAATTTCATAACACAACTTATACATTACTATTTTTTGACTGGCAGCTTTTTTAATTTTTTTCGGTGTTTATCATAAGCCATACACAAAATCCATATTGAAAACTGACTCTAAAGTTTGCAAAGTCAAGCACTTGAAAGGTAGCAACTTGCCTTTTTATATCTCCCCTTGCAATTTAATTCACTCTCTTTTCCATCATGCACAGTAAAGTGATTTTAGTGTGTGAGGAGAGTTGGAGTGGAAGACAGGGCTGTGTATCAATGCAAATGCAGAAAAGGTAAAATTTTTAAGCCAATGTTTCTTGCCTTGACAAATGA
The DNA here is from genome assembly GCF_901933205.1 of Camarhynchus parvulus. NCBI lineage: Eukaryota > Metazoa > Chordata > Aves > Passeriformes > Thraupidae > Camarhynchus > Camarhynchus parvulus. The sequence goes on along the minus strand of NC_044586.1, from coordinate 38,833,580 downwards.
TTCCACATGGAATGGATGGGCCCTCTGTTCTGGGTTTTCTCCAAAGAAACAGAAAGTACTTAATAGAGAATTTTTTCTTTTAAATTAGAGCTGTTCCATCAACTATAGAGGATTGTGTGTGATCATAGGTCATGTCGTCTAAGCATACTCAGGCTGTCTTTTTCTTTTCTTTTTTTCTTGAGATACATAAGACACAGAAAGGAAATTATTTTTTTGTGAAAGCAATTAATAGCTCACCCTGAGCTAAACGTAATTTCATGAGACAAAGCTGACTTGGCACCCCTGCCATTTTTCTCTAAAATATTAAAAGCCTCTGGGAAACAAAAATGGTATGGGGATTTCAAGCAAAAATAAAAGGGGTCTCACAAATTTATTTAATAACCAACATGAGATATGCTAAATACAGGGAATGACAAAAGCCATAAGTAATGGCTTGAAGAAATGCCTACAATGGATTGTCCTCCAAGTGCTGGAGAAAAGACAAAGATCCCATACCAAAACAGCCCTTGTTTGTATGGAGTATATATCTGTCCATTTTGTGTCATTATTGCGGTATCCTTTCTTAAACTATAGGCAAAACACCACAAAAAATTTAATAAAATTACGAACAAAGCGATTCTTTAGCAAACCTTTTCTAAAAAGGAATGAACTCAGGAGGGCTATATCAGTCTTTTTTTTTTCTAGAACATAAATAATTTTGTTGTGGTAGCGAGAACTTAATATAAATACTACAGTGTGGAAACAGGGCCCATATAACCAGAAACAAACATCTGCCAGTGCATTTTCTCTACTCATGCCCTCTGAGAATGAGGTTGAGGTTGGAAATGGATCTTTTGAACAGATGGAAGCACACTATTTCCTGGAACTTTAAAATCCATGCAGTGTGTTTGCCATGCACTATCATTCATACATCGCTTGTGAAAGCAAATGACAGCTTGCATTGCCACTTGTGCCTGTTCATTCACTGAAACAGTTCAACTTGTAAGCTTGGAAAATGCTTCTGTTCTAGCACTATTATCTTGTACCAGTGATAATCCTAAGTACTTTCGCAAATGTTAATAAAGGACAGGTTCACAGTCTCCTCACAGATGGACAATCATGTCAGTTATGTTCCAATGTACTGGGGAAAGTGGACAAAAAAGATGTTAAGGACCTTTTTGGAATAGGGCTCGTATATGTATAGACCCTTTACAGTAGGTAGATGTGGATTTGGGTCTTCATTGCTAGATAACTGGGTTTCTGGAGGGAGGAAGAACCATTTCAAAAGGCTGAGAAATGAAGGTGACTCAAGCACATTTTAAGGGAACTGCAAGAGAAAACCATTAATGAGGACACAGACCCTTATTTTAGTATTACAGACAGCCCTTTGACTGGGCTAATGACAAAAGGCAAAATTTGAGTTACTTTTTGAGCAGTCTGGAAAGCAGATATTTAATGATAACTACACAGATTCACTTACCTTCAGAGAAGGTTATGTATTGGAAGACACTACTTCAAGTCATCAAATGTTTCATTCCTGTTTATAAAATTTTGATCCTACCTAACTTTTTATTTAAGGACTCAAGAGCTTCAAATTGTTCCCTTAGTTTTATTTTAGGCACTGCAGTATGAAAAGTATTAATCTAAACATGTTCCCAAGCCTGCTAAGCAGTTTAGAATTCTTGATCCTCACGCTTGTCCTTCAGGAGCTATGAGTAGCTCATTTTATTAATTAAAAAGAGTATTTCCCAGGACATGACTCAAAAGGCTCCCAGTTCTTTGATAACCATGAGACTCTAAAACCTTATAATTCTTTCATATTTTTATTGCATAGTGACTAATCAGAACTGCACTTTTGATAGTTCCTGCACTTAGGACTTCCATTATAGAGAGACAAACATTCTGAAAACGCATTTCATGCAATGAAATTTGAAATATAGCTGTACTCCTTTATTTCTCACTGCTTTTAAGGATTTCAGCTGGAAATTTTTGGTGGTAAAGTGAAGATCTAGACAGTCAGTGTTAAAAATTTTAATTGAAACTAAAAGTCTTTAGAAACCTTTCCCATGTAAAGTGATCTTTCCACTTACTTCAAATAGTCTGAAGGGTAGGACTAGTAAAGTAGGTAATGGAAAAATATCTCAGAGCATGGCATATGTTCCTGTAAATGATAAGGGTCTTCACCTTTAACACAGTTTTAAGACAGATAGACAGCTTCTAGCCTGTCTTAGGAATATAATGAAAATACCCACTTCTTAGGGTTTTTAATGAAATTTAAGTAATTCAGTATGTGATACTGAGCTTTCAACTACAGATGCCACACCAGACTGGATGTATTAAGATGGACTTCTCTTCCAAGTGCTGTTCTCCAGAGCATCTGCTGTTTTCCCATGAGAGTGAGTAACTTAAGCTTACCAACTAAGTCCATCTTTGAAAGTCAAGAGTGTGAAGATATTTTAGGGCTCCCAGAAGCATTCAAGTAACGCTCTGAGGCTTCTTAGTAGCACAGTCAGAATCTCTACAACCACCCTCCAGAAACTCTGCCCAAATGAGCCACAAGTCTTTAATGTCCGCAGCAAACTAAGCAACTGCAATGAGGAGTAAGGTACAATAATTCCTTTTAATACTGTGTAAACCTGTATTTGTACACACCTGCTGTTCTGTGAGTAATAAACCGGGGCTGGAACACATTTTCTGGAGTGGTTTGAGTCTTTATTCCTCAACGAACGTTCTGGCCCTTCCTTAGAATCCGACCAAGACTAGGATTCATCACAACTAGTGCCCCAACGTGGAGCCAGAATATTTTTTGTGTGTGGAAAAAACAAAAATTGTCATCAGGCACAGCAGAAACCTCCTTTCTCTACTTCTCCATTCGGACTTGAGGAGTTTTACACGTTTGCCTAAGAAACAAACACATGTCAAGTACTACACTGTCATGAAATTAGTTACAGAAAACAAAACTGGGATAGTTGGAATATTTTTTTAACTTACAAGGATAAATAAAAAATGACAGGTTAAAACATTTCAGGATCAGAGAAAACTCTCTTAGGAAAAGTGCATGGTCTTTAAAATACCCAAACATACTCAAAGTCAAACCAAAAAGCAATAGAAACTGATAGATTATACTCATTTCTGAAAGTAATCAGCAAAATTTAAGTATGACAAAACAGTAATTGAAAAGTTCTTTGAGAATAAGTTCATACATAGACCTGTGGCACAGAACGGAGTCATGAAGTCAGAAGACAATTCCTTCAAAATGAAAGACTTGAGTGTGTTCTCCTCATATATGTTTAAAGTAAAAAAAAAAAATTAGAAGGTTACAGGAAACACTCTAAAATAACAGAGGACACATTTCAAAAGACAATATTCAATTCAGACAGATAGTTCTTTATATAGATATTTGAGATAGATTTTGAACCTGCCAATAATAATTGCTTCTGATGTGACACACAACATCTCAAGATCTCAAATTGTTCAGGATCTCAAGATGTTCAAATTTCTTGAAGTTTTTTTCTTATATTTTCTTAACCCTTTTCTCTTAAATATCATGCTGCAGATCATTGAAAATATACAAGATTAAACTCAAAATTTCAAAACTTTCTTTCTTAAATAAAATCTCTACATATTTGAATACTATGAAATCAATTAATATTGTCCTGTGTTCAGACTTCCTTGAACTGGATAGTTTACAAAATACAATTAATTGGTACAACTCACTGGGACAATTATGATGGAGAATCGTTGATGAAGATTTATGAGTTACGTCAAGGCTAAATCCAATTCATTAGTCCTTCCTATGTACTCATTATTACTGTCTTCCAAAAGATTATGCCACTGTATTGAACATACCCTAATTTTCTTAAATGTTTCTGTAACTCAGTAGAACAGAGTTTATGGTAGAATTATTTAATGTAACACAATGTTTCATTTACAGACAACAATTTTAAATTAAAAGAAGACTTAAACAAAAACCTTATTTTACTTTCTGTAACAGATAATAACTGCAGCAATTCAGACAAGGATATATCCTCTTGAGGTTTTTATGGTGCTCATAACTCCATAGTGGGACAGCAGCATGGCGGCATAAAAGACTGCAAGACAATTAATTACAAAAATGTAATTTTTTTCTCTTCTACACCACTTATCCTGCCTAATCATCCCAACTGGGAGATAAAAATAACCTATTTCCTTTCAACATATGAGGAAGCTGAAGCATAAAAAAGAGTCATGTTATCCTGTCAGGAAGTAAGTGTTAATGGAGAGATGGGAACAGAGTCCTTCTGTCTTTGGCTTTATCTGACTTCACTTACCTATGGAAAAGGCTTCTGATTGGAAAGGAAAACCTATAACAATCATTTTCCTGTGTTTACATTCTAGATACAAAAAAGCAAAACGAATTTAAAAAACTCAAATCCAGCCTTGTTTTAAAACTAGACTGAGGTTCTAAACTGTCTAATAGGCATGAAGAATTTTCATATTTTAATATATTTTTCTAGAAATTAGGTCAGAACTTCCAATTATCCCCACTAAAAAATCAGGTAGTCCAAGTTAATCAAATTTGAGATCTTTTTCATCTTCAAATTTTACGCTGCAGGGTTTTTCCTGGTATTTTGAATGGAGAGTAACAAGCCATTTGGACAAGTTCAAAATAGAAATGTAAATTATTTCCTTACCTGTAATTTTATCTTCTCTATAAGAGTACCTGCTGTTCTGTTAGTGTAGTACTGATGTGTTTTCTGCCTTTGTCCCAAGCTTCAGAGATTTCTCTGGTGATTTTTCCCCACTTGCTTACCAGCTTCCACTGCTGGCATTTTGAGGAAGTGCATTCACATTTGTCTCCAGGAATACTGCCATAGCTGAGGGAATATAAGATAACTAAAAAACAAGTTAGAAAACAACAGAACCAATATCCAGGAAGGAAAAATTATTTAAAAACAATGAATCAGTCATCAACTTGAATCCCTTTGATCATTTTCCTTTCTCTTTTCATCCATTTAGAATTTCCACATGAAGAAAAGACTTCTGTGCTTGGAGAAATTTTGGCTTAAAAATGGGATCTGACAGAGTAGTGGGTACCATTTCAGAGAATATAAAATTAATTTCAGGAAATTGAATTTTAACCTTCTCCTGCATGAGTACCCATCATGCCATTAGTCCAAAACAGATAAGAAAGACAAGAAAGAGAAGAAAGGTGGCAGATCTGGAGGATTTCAGAAAAATCTTTGATATCTTTTCTCAAGTCCTAATAGAACTGTGAAAAATGAAGACATGGCTTTTCACCCAGAGGCTGAACAATAAGTTGTTTTGCTGCCCAGGAAAACAACATATAAAGCCTCTTTCACTAAGACATAGTCAAGATTATGGTTTCTGATTCCCAATAGTTGTAGTCATCTTGGTCAAAGATGAAAAGAACAAGTACTGTCAGTTTAATAAGTAAATGATTTCTTGCTTGAGCATTATGGAGACATACAGGTGAAAGTTACAATACCTTATAACATTTCTGTACTCAGGATCATCTGGATATTATTTTTGAACTTCACAGTGAACAGAAAATAAGTATTCTGTCAAAGATAAAAATGAATGCTAGGAGTTTCAACTAAGAATCTACTGTGGTATTCAATTTAAATTGTCTTCCTTATAGAACATGTCCAGTTGTCTTCATATATGCATTTTCTCATTATCTTCTCTAAATAGAATGTGACCTAAGACAAAGTATGAATGAATCAAAGTAGCTAATTGCAATTCGACTCTGGAATTCTAAAATCTCATGTAATGAGGGAAAGACCAAAAGGCTCAGAAGAGGTTGTTGCCTTCAAATTTCAGGAATGTAAATACCAATAATGTGCTTCAAGGTTGCGAGAAAGAAAAAGGATTCTGGCAATTTCCCAATTGAGCTTTGAAAAGTAATTGGCTTTCCAAGAAATAGGCTTCAAATTTGTCAAGTTGCATTCTAGGATAAAGTCTCCTGCTCCCTTTTTGTTCTTCATGAATGAGGAATAAAACTTATTAGCAAGTGGAATTGGAATGATGCCTTGAAGATGAGAAGTTTGTATTTTCCAAGGTGACTCTGAAAAGGTAACAAGGAATCAGGACAGACAGATGTCAAATTTCTAGAACAGCTAATCTGATTTTGGAGTGCATTTGCCTGAAATGGAGACAGCATGAGCAGAGATACAGTCCTTTGGTCTTCCTTTGGCAGGAACATGTTCCTAAGCCACAAAGTTTGAATTCAGGATGAAGAAACAAGTTCTTCTGGATGGCATCAGTAATTTATCTTCCAACATTTTGCAATCTGAAGAGACAAAACTGCAGCTCTATTAAAATTCTCAGACCTATTACTACTGAATTTGTAGATACATGTTGATTAGACACAATGCATTATTTCCTTGAGAACCAATTGATCTTCATAAACTGGAGTCAAACTTTTGTTTGTTCTTGCCAACATAATTTTACAGGTTTCATCATAGAAATAAGCCCTGGTGGATGGGGTCTTTTGTTGCTTCAACCAGAATCTGCACTTCAGAGTTCTATGGCGTTTATCACTGCAGATATGGAAGGTGATGGATGATAATCAGGACTGTAATATCTAATAAGGGATCATCTTTGTATTCTAATAATGAAGTAGAAGAAAGCTGAGTTTATAGAACATGGAAAGTCCTTTGGAGTATTTTCTCTATACACTACAGTAGTCTTTCCTGAAACTGACTTGGTGTTCACCAGGGTGGTAGAAGAGTAAACTACAAGTCATTTAAAAAATGAGCAATTTTGAAATTCTCATGGAAATTAACTCTATGTTGGTTGTTTTCTTTATTAATTTAGCTATAGACAGCAATCTTCCTCTTATTCCTGCCTGAACTTTTTCTTTGTTTAGAAGAGTTTTAACAAAGGATAGGACTATCTTCATTATTCTTAGGGAGAAATAGTTAAGATCTACAACCATGCTCACTTTGCTATGGAAGGGAATAATGTCTGAGTAATCTCATTTCAGTTGGTTTGAGAGTTGTTCACTCTTCCAACTCTGTGACTCTGTAGGCTCAGAATGCTCTGATTCTCCACTTCATAGTGGTTATTTTTCATTTCCTTCCCTATAAGAAGGCAGAAAAGCAGAGCTGCACCAAGGGGGTGTTTCTGATGTTTTCTATAATTAGTCCTAATGAGTAAGGAAATACCTCAAGAAAACTATGTTGTTTTGAAGAAATGAAAGCATTACCTTTTGAACAATTGAGGGTCAGCCTCGTACATTTCTGTAACTAAGCAGTGATGCAGAGTTTGTGAAGCCTGTGCCAAATACCCAGGGAAAGAGGAAAAAATTCTGCCTGAAGCTATTTAGGCAGCAGATCATGTGAGGTTTCAGAATATCCTGGTCTCTCTGACCAGAAATATATCATTTCTGACTTGCAGAAATGATCCAAAGAAGCCCCTACAGGCTAAAAAGGAGGGTGAGACAAAAAAGAAGCACTAGTTTTAGAGCATTCCAGCATGACTCACATGATACTGGCATTGGAATATCATCTTGAACAGTAATTTCTGAGGTATTAGAAGCTGACAAAAACTTTCCAAGAAAATTTAAAAGGACTAGAGATATTCAAAAGGGACATTTTTGCACAGCTGTGAATGGCAAAGAGACTGGCAGAATGAAGCTGCAAATGGAAGTGGAAACACTTTGATTTTGGTGTCAGAACATTGGAAAAGTGGAAATTCACGGGGTGAATGAATTGAAGAAAACCAGTCATTAACAAACAGCCTTAAGAACTTGTTCTTATTTTCCATCACAGAGGCAGAAAATTATTTTTCAGACATGAGGTCAATATCTCAAACATGCCAGCAAAGGACAAAGCAGAAGAATAAAAAAAGTAAATCACAAGTTAAATCTTTTGGGACAAAGGCAGAAAACATCTTGGCTGGACAGATTAATTGGAGGATTTTCACAAGGAAGGAAGCAATGGTTGCAAAAATCACTGGTTAGTAATTAATGACATGCAGTTGAAATCTAATTGCATTTTTCTTTAAATATTGAATAGTTTGCTTTGATTGGAGTGTAATTCTGTCAGTATTCAGGTTCTAGAGAAGCTTAAATGGTGCCTTACAATGCATGCTAGCTGCAGTCTTACCTTCAGAAAAACTATTTCCTGACAAAAATGCATAAACTACAGCATATACTACTATGCTGTGGATGTGATGAAGGGATTGCAAAACATTTCATTTTTCATTATTTCTATAGTGTGTCTACTCACCAAAAAAATTATATTGCCTCTTATGAATAGCTTGAGACTACACTCAGTGTATTCACAGGGAGATATAACAAGGTAATTCATAATCAGGCTCCCTCTTTTCAAAAGATCTGTATCTGTGAATATTGCCTTTAATCCATTCTCTCTTTTGATGTTACTCACTTTCCCTCTTCATTTCAGTATCTATAGGACTCAGAACAGAACTAAACAAAATTTGAGATTGAAAATGGCTTGGGATTTCAATGCTTGGATTATCTTAACCTGCCCAACAAGTTTTACTGACCTTTCAGTCTGTTACTTTGCTTATTGCATTTCACACCACAACACTTCTTCCTTTAATCTTTTATTCCATAATTGCTCTTTTGCAGATATTTCAGAGTACATTTGCTTCTGGAGAAAGCACCATGACATGTCTAGATTTCTGTGACCACAAAGGAACATCAGCAAGCTGTAGGCCTAGACTCCTGCCAAATGGAGACTCACAACTTTACTTAGGGTAGAGCTAGGCACAATGACTTCACATTAAAGAAGCAAATTTGCTAAATAAAAGCTATTCTTAGGAAAATCAGCAAATTGCATAGCCCTAAATACTGATGACTCCTTTTAACATGTGTTGGCTGGCATGATAACTATTTCCTTAAAAATGTCCAAGTGTTCCAAAAGATTAGTGTTTAGGTGCCCTACAAAAAATACAAAGTTTCAAAATGAAAGAACTGTGGGGCTAGATCAAAACAATAATTACTGATTAATAATACAAAAGTCCAGCTTGACCTAAGAAAATGTCATCCTATTTCCATTACCAGCTTATTTGTGCCCTAAAACTTGTATTTATTCTTAGAAAATATGTGCATACCACTTATTGCTATTTTAATGACAGATTAGATACAGTGGTCTCTGAGTTAGCAAAGAGAAACATGCTGAGACAGCTGCAAATTTCTTCTAGTGACAGATTAGCCAAAGGCATGGAAAGAGATACCATAGCAACAAAGAGGCTGTCACAAGTGCAATCACTCTTTTCCATGGGTAATATTTTGCTACAGTTTGTGCACTCACTTATATTGCAATCACATCATTTTTATGAACCTCCAGGTATTGCTGGTCACTGTATATATGTACATTGTTCCAATAAATCTTCATTTTAAATTAAACTAGGAGCTGAGGAGTCTATACAGAGGCTCTGAAGTGAGGCAGAGGAGCAATGTAGTTTTACAGTGACGTGGTTTCTTCAATTATAAAACCCCTTGCATAATAGTAGGAAAAGTACTTCCTGTACCTGACACATGGCAGATCATTCATCTATCCTACAATTATTTCACATTTCTCAGTGGTCAAATTTTTTTATGTCATGTAAGTTAGTAGCATTTTTACACTGTAAAACACGTCATGTGAGAAATACACTGCTTTTTAGCAGTCACTGAGCACAACTACCATACACTCTGCCTACCAGAAACATCCTGGAATAGCCTATACATTGTATTTAGATGATGAATTTCTGCTTTTTCTAATCCCATATCATTACTACTGCTGTTTCTGAAAAACCTGGAGGAGGAAGAGGAACAAAGACATGAAGGAAAAAGCTACCACATTTTTTAACTTTGGCAGAAGAAACAGTAACACTTAAAGAACCTATGGATCTGTTTCTTGTCTGAAGTACAGACCAACAACTAACATTGCTGCATTGCTAACGCTAAGTAAGGCTCAGTTACAAGAAAAATGCCATTCTCCTTTCATATCCAGTGACACATTTTAGCTCTCTTGTAATTATTATTATGTTGTTGTTGTTGTTGTTGTTGTTGTTGTTGTCTTACTCAAGCAGCAGTTATGACAGCACTGATAGCAATTGAGTCACCATTTTATGCTACCTCTTGATACTGGGAATCTGAGTAGCCCACCAAAATGTAAAGGTACCAAACAAGGGTCCTTCCATTCCTCATGCTGAAAGGGTTATGAACAGCATACTTTATAAATTGAAACATAAATAAGATTACTGTCTCTCATTTCACCAGTTGTAATTCATTTAGCAACAACTCAGCATCTGCAAGTGAGAAAGAGGTGATAGAGTAAAAATGTAAGCAGTATTTACAAATAGCAACAAAACTGCATTGATTGAGAGCAGTGTGATGCACATACCGAACACAGTTTGGCTTCAAATGAAGCCAGTTGTTGTGTTCAGACAGTAAATTTTCTATTTTTCCAAGGATCTTATTCAATTTTGAGTTTTCTTTAAATTCTGGAAGCCATAATGTAAAATTAGACAAATTGGAATATTTCACATAACTGAGTTCAGGTTCTCTCCTCTATTGTTTTTGAAGGTATAGATGCTCTCAGTATGAGTATAGATTTCTCAGCATCCTGGCAATATTTCTGTTCTTTTCACACCAGTTGTCTGTCTCTGGTATTGATTTGGAATGCAGATTTGGATTTGGAATGTAGATAAATATGCTCACTATGGATTTATTTTTGGCTCTGTAATATTTCTCTTTTATTTCTCTCTGCCCTTGTAATATTTATTTTATTTTATTGCAGTACTCTATTTCTGCTATTAGTTTGGCATATACTTACATCGTAATATACTAGGTATTGATTTCTTTCTGTTCTGCAGTTTGCTTTCCTCCACATTGCAGTTCCTTCAGCCCTTCTTAAAAGTGTAGGTGCTCAGCTATTCCAGAAGCTGAATGCTCATTTCCAGACCATAGCCCTTTATAACCCGGCTGAAAATACTTCTTTCCCTTGTTTATAGGAAAACATTATTCGCTTTCAATTTCTAGAGATATTCAGGGGTTAATAATCAATATCTACGATGTATCTGATTTTTCCATTGTTGTTAATTTATATTATTATTATTAGTATTACACCAACATTCTGAAACACACACTGTTGCCAATTTTTAGTGAGTAGTAGATACTGGACATGTTGCTCATCATAGTATGAGTCACTAATTTAGCTCACAGCTGTGTACCTTCAGAATAAGAGCATTTTTTAAACTCTTATTATATTATAATATATTGTATTTGATAGGTGTCAAAGTCCAAAGCTTCCCAAACGGACAAAGAATGAATGGGCCTTTATGGTCATCTCCCTGCTGAAGACCACATCCAGGTGACTAAATTATCTAAGCTAGCTGCTTCCTATTTAACATTAAATATCTAAACATTAGGGGCTAAGTTAGTCATGGTACTTTTCCTCTAGATTTTTTGAGAAACATAAGCACCTCCAGAAGACTTTATCAGACTTAGAACAAAATCAACTGTGCTCTGGAATGGAACAAGTCTATCTAAAAGTAAAAAGACAGTCTAGACCTTGGGCTAATTATCGCACTCTAGAGAGTCCTAACCCAAGCAAAGTCCTGTAAATTCTACCCCACATAATTTAACCACAATTTAGTGTTAAACTAAGCTTCATTCCACAGGCAGTTCTACCAAATAAAGCTAAAAGACTGAGAACAAGGTACCGTTAAATTACTGTGCAATGGCTCAACACTGCACCAGGGAGGGTTTAGACTGAACACCAGGAAGCTTTTCTTGACCAAGACGATTGTCAAACATTGGAACAGGCTTCCTAGAGAGGTGTCCAAGCCTACAAGTGTTTCAGAGACATTTAGACAATGTTGTGATTTACATGTTTTAATTTGATCAGCCCTGAATTGTTCAGGTAGCCAGATGTGATGTGTATGTCCCTTTCAACTGAAATAGCTTTTTTTTTATACTTTTCCACATGAAAAATATCAAAGCATATTTCTCTACGTGTTCATAAAATATCAGCCTGGGAACACTCTCCCACTGCCTAGAGCAAGTACACATTTCTTCAGTCATTTTCCACTTCCAGAATCTCAAGATGAGACCCACGATACACCACTTCACCTTGTTCTTTTTCTCTAAATTCTGCAGGAAAGGCACACAGATTTATGAGCTGGCCAGGAGCCATAACATGTTCCAAGCTAGTCCCGGGGTGGTTGCCTGGAGAACTGGGACCCCAGGAAGCTCTGGGGCACTTTATGTAAAGCCTGCCTGTATCACAAAGGTAGTAGGCAATGTACTCTTTTTAGAAATACAAATAAAGCCTGGCATCTAGACCTCCCCAGGGAAAAGCCCTATCCAGAGAGAGCCTCTGATGTGGAATATACCCCATAGCTAAGAGAAATATTTAATTCTTTCTCTTCAGTTTTTATCTGACTGCAAAATGTTAGTTTTCACTCTTTGTAAAGAGCTTGTCTGTTTGATATAAAATCAGAGAATTTTTAAAATGTCATTCTCAGTTTTATACCTAATAACAATATATTTTTCAACTGATGGGAAAGTCACTTTTTTTTTAATACAGACCCTTTCCTGTATTGCAAGAAGAGAAAGGAAACACAAAAAAAAAAGAAAGAAAACAAGAAGGAGAACTTCTGGAACTAGAATAATTATATTAGAAAGAGGTTGTAGAAGAAAGAGTACTGCAAATGTTAAAAAAAAAAAGGATTTTTAACTTTTTTGAAACTCTTTTCTCATCATTTAGAGAGGGCAATGTGACAAAATTTTTGTGTTTATGTGTTTATGTATCAAAAATTGAGACTTGCCATGTGGGGGGAAAAAATGCAATAGTTTCCTTTCACAACAGTTTCTTAGCCCAGAGGAGAATGCCCAAGCGTGCCTGGTAAAATCACAACTATGCTCATAATCCTCTCATAATTCTCCTAATGTATTCATGAACATCCTCTTTTGTTGTGGTATTATGACTGGGAACACAAGCCTATATTTCTTTATATTATGTCAAAAAATTTACTGATTTACCTAAGTTGTCAGTAGCTTTTTCTCCTCTCCTCTCCTGCAGGCTACATAGACCCAAAATAGTCAGTACTCATCTTACTCATACACATTTTTTTCCCCATATTCAGTTATTTTCTATGGTTAATTCTTAATATCAATCTTTTCCCACTAATATGTAAACAAATTAGGAAAATAATACCTGGATTTGTATTCTAAAGGTAAATAATTTCCAAATTTGATTTCTTAACATTTGAATTCTGAGTACTTCTAATTCATTATTCTTGTATGACCTTATTAGATCTATATAGCTGAACAAAATACAAAACCTCAAGTAGACCACATTTTTAAAAATCAATTAGTTTTCTGCCATTTTTTATCTGGCCTTTTTTGCTTAGTGACTAATACCATAACTATTAGGAAGTCAGTATCACAATTTTTTACAATAGTGGGATTATATATGTAAACAGAGGTGGACAAGCAAAATACCTCCTTCCTCCGCTGTTTTTATTTCTAACATAGAGGTTAACCAGTAACAGCTCATGATGTGGAAATGCAGGTGCTACTTTTCAATTTGGTATCCTGTAGAAGACAGTGCTTCAGCAGGTAATTGGGTCAGGATTTGGCACATGAAGAAGGCAAACTTACAGAAAATGTTTGGAGGTGAAGATAAACTTTTTTTTTTGGCCTTTCAGGAAAGCCTTGAGAAGGTTTTTCTGTAATCTATTTAAATCACCCAAGCTGTTTCATTTTCTTTGTTTCTTTATGCTTTTACATTATACATTATAATCACATATGGGTTATTTCATTTGACAATCAGAAACTTACTATTCATAACATCGTAATACTGGCTCTCTGTATAGTTATTTTTTATTTTTCTCAAAAAAAGGGGGGAGAATTTTGGAAAAAAAGAGCCATTTCAAATTTTTTCCTTTTATTTTTATAGACCTTGGGGAGCAGAAAGAGGAGCTATAAAAATATGGTAGTGGCTACATATTAGGGAAAAGTACTTGCCCTTTGATAATAAGCTACTCTGTTAACACAAAGAACCACACATATTTCCAATAGCAATATGTATTTTACTGGCCATCAGAATGATGTCTCTTGAAATCACAGGTCATTGATTCTGAAAGAGAGACCTTCATTCACCTGTCACTGACCTGGTTTCAATGACTTAGGTCAACTTGCAGTCAGAATTTGAATTAAGTTTACTATTGTCTCAAAATAGCCTTGCAACTCTGTGGGAAATGAAAGGAAAAGGAGGAAAACACACAGCATCTAGACAAATTGGAAGGCAGAACAAATAGGGGGGATTTAAGGTAACTAGTATTGCCCTTTCAGTGGTGCTAGGTCTGTAAGCAGGTTATGGTGGCCATTGTACTGAATCAGTGTTTATGACAGCAAATATAGAAAAAGACTGGCTTTTCCAAAGCATCGTTATGGAAGAGGTATGAAATGAGTCCTGAGGATTGCCCCCACCACGGAGAACAAGAAAATTCCAGCTGCTGCAAAGACACAAACGTAAAAGTCTAACAACAAAGGCATAAGCTCTTGGGGACGGGAGCCTTGGGCTTCTTTAGATCCCTAACAGCGGAAAAACTTCATCACCTCAACCAACGCAGAGAAACTTATAATCTGACAAACTTTGAAGAAGAAATCTCATCAAGGCAATCATAATTGATTTTCCCCTTTTTGTGACCTCTTTTTTTCCAGCAGAAATAAAATTCAGGTCCACATTTTTACTTACAATTCATTAAACTCTCTCAATACATATAAAATGGCAAGTATTCTGTAACACTGTGTCATGTAGTAGTAACCAGGAAAAATTTCAAAACCCACACATTTCTATTTCTATTTCTATTTCTATTTCTATTTCTATTTCTATTTCTATTTCTATTTCTATTTCTATTTCTATTTCTATTTCTATTTCTGCTTATGCTTAGGTTTATATATATTTTTATGTTTATATATTTATATAAATATATTTATATATTATATTTATATTTCTTTAACATCAGTCTAGTTCCTTTTGATTATATTCCATATGCACATACATTTTACATGCATACAATCAGGTTTGCATTGGCATTTATAAAGCTAAGTGTGGGCAGCATTCCAGCAAGGTTGTTTTCAGAAGAAACACATCTAAAAGTGGATTCAGGAAGGGAACTTTAAAGCAAACATTTAGGAAGCCTACTACCTTCAAAGAATGTCAAAATGTTTTGGAGACTTATAAATACAGAAACTGAGACATATAGAGTTCTCTGTGGAACAGAAGAAATATAATTCAGTCGGTACACGCTGTATTTCACCACAGCCAATGTGTACCAGAAATTTAGTGCCTGTGTAAGGAATATTTCAGTAAAATTACATAGATACTCAAACATCTGTTTAGAGCAAACACCAATCTAGCATATTATGGCCTGACACTACAAACTATTAAATACACAAAGGAGAAATCAGTCATGAGGACATGTCCTGGGGTGCAGGGAGGAAGGTGTTTATAAACACTGTTAAACACATGCATATGTGTCTTTAGAGTACGTTTTAATTTTTTATATGTTGATGAAGAATTGTGTTGACCATGGCAAGATAAAATGCCATAATTTTAGGAAGTTTGTGCGTTTAATGCTTATCTGAAGAATTTGTTTTTCTTCTGTTTCTGTTAGCCACTAAAATGCAAAGTTGACAGCATGTTTACTTTTTTGTCAGACATTGTATATGACCTTTAAATATATTCCTGTTAATATAAATTTTAACCAATAATACGAAAAGTGTCAAGTGGAGAAAAGGAACTCCCTGAAACTCTGTGAAAATTTTTTAGTAAATCGCAGTTATACAAGAGGGAAAGAACCAGATCATCCTGTAACGACACCTCAAATGCTTACCATGCTCAGTGGTTTCTATGTAGAAATGTGGTAATTCCATGCAACTGAAAAAAACGCTGGTTTGATATCCTTTGAATGAAGAGATTAGAAAAGTGTACAGACACAGTGCAACTGATTTCAGAGAGAAATACATATTAGATTATAATGCATTTGATCATTACTGTTAGTTGAAGGGATCAACTCTACTATCCCCAGTGCTTACCTGAGAAGGTCTGGTACACAGCTTACTATGTTCAAACAATTGAAAAGTATGCTGAGAAAAGTGTGAGGGACCAGGAAGTCCAATCCCAGTATAACTCTCTTCCCATGCTTCTTTAGTCTTCTCAGCTTAGGTCTTCTTTGTGCACCCAATTTCCTGTGCACCTTTCTTATTTTTACTTGTTGGTAACATGTCAGGTTGGTATCATACCTACCCTAGTTGTTTTCACTTTATTCCCAGAGGAACAGCTCCATCCCTTACGATCTGGAAGAACTTTACATTCCTCCCCTTCAAGACATGGTTGCATGTGGCACCACCATTTCTGCTCCACTATCGAAGCTACAAAAGAAAACAAATGTATTTGTATTTTGTGGAAATGGATGCTTTAAGATGTCATTACGCTGTAACATTTCTTTTTTTTTCCAAGAAAATATGAGAAACACGTTGACTGACAGCCAGTCTGTGATTTTCAGCCACCTCAGAACCTTCAGAAGAAATTAGGTTTCCAATTTGCAAAAGGTGCTATGTGCTTCAAAGTCAATCTCTTCACAGCATTTCTTCCCAACTTCATTTTTATCTTGCTCAGCCAGATTTCAAAGTTTTAAGTAGAATCTCTTCTTTTGCTTGGTCTATAGTACAGCCTAGCATAGCTTGATTAAATTTATTCCCCAATGATGACATATTTACAGCTTCTCTGACAGCCAACAACAAATCAACATTAAAGAGATCATGAAAAGGGTGAATCCTGCCACTCTTTCAGAGAAAGAGATGTGAAAAATCAGCTAGTATTTTCCCAAATAAAACATATGAGCCTACACCAGAATTGCTAAGTAAGACGCTAATATTGCACTGTGAATAGGAATAATAGTGTAGGTCTAAAAAGATTTAAAACATGTCAGAACTGTGTTCTGTTTGTTTGCTTGTTTCTTTACAGTGAGATAAATATATAAAGATGTAATACTGTAGTACATGAAAATTATATGCTTATGTAGGTTTTGCATAAATATTTTTAATTAAGTGAATTTCATACAATTCCAAAAGTCCTCTTTTTAGTTAGATCAAATTTAGCCTCTCAAGAGTCCTCTTTCTCTGGCATAATAATTTTGTTTAGCATTTCCACAGAGCAATAGCAAATAATTAATTTTCCCATCTTTCTCTCATTCACCTTCTACACTCCCTTCAAAATGGAGAAGTTTTTCTACTTATTTTAAATAGTTAACTGTAATGAAGTGTGTCTCATTAATGACCTTAAGCCAGCAAAACTCCCAGGAACACAAAGAAAGGAAGCAATAGAAGGAGTCGCACCATCAACACAAGAAGGAGCTGCCCGGGTGGTACCTGCTACCTGCCCAGGGAAGCAGGAACACTTCACTGTCTGTGATCTTTCTTCTATCTTATTCTTATTGCAGCATCTGTGAAGTGCCACCACTTCACAGGTCCCAGTTTTAACATGGTGAGCTGTGAAAATAAGAAGATGAACAATTTGATATCTTTTAGAAGTAACATCATATTGTTTCATTTGGATTTTTTTAATTAGAAATGCATTAAACTTGGTTCTGTAAGGCAATCTGCCACACATGAAATGAGAGTTGCAATGTAATTAACACTAGAATGGACAGTTGATCTCTTTTCCAAACACAGTATAACTATTTCAGGCAGAAAACACTGGCTAAAGAAGAACACTTGGACAAGGCTCCATATGGGCCTGTACCAATGAAGTGGGAAGCAGAAACATAAAACTAATCTAGAAACTACATTAATTTCTGGACTCTCATAAACAGCTAAGTGTACCTCGACCAGTATTATTTTTTCTTTTTCTCTATGGCAGAAACTTTAAAATGAAAGTATATCAATGCTAAAATACCGATACATGCATATGTTTTCACAATCCATGTCTCCAGACTTTATGCCCAGAAGAGACTTTGACATGGTATTCCAAAACCTTCCTACAGGCAGGCAGAGAACAACTGGCAGGATACAGGGAAAACACTCAAACAAAATCCAGAAATAAAATCTACTAAAGAATCACACTCTAAATTTTTCTCCCTGGCACCGCAAAGTTAGTTTGAGAACATGGGGACCCAAATCTTTCAAACAATGGAGGCAACAGGACAATCCTCATTATTCCATATTTGTACCTATCACTTCCATTCATGCTGCTCTAACTGAGTGTAATAAGAGAACCAATTTGATAAGAGGCGAGCTACCAAAACACCTTTTCTGGTTCAGCAGCCAGTTACCAAAGGATCTGGAGTTTGGAAAATGTTTTAACTGAACTTTCAGCAGTTGCTTTTACAAGGCCAGATATTCCTGGGGGTAGCTCATTACCATCAGAAGAAGAAGAGAAAAAAATTTGAACTTTAGCTGATATTGACCTACAGCGTTGTATGGGCAGGAATACTAATTATGTGAAACAATATGTGTCCCTTAATTCTGCTGCTATTTAATTTTTTGTGTGCTTTATGCAGAGGTTGTGTACAGAATGCTTGAGCTATCTTTAATATCACTAATGTCAAACAATAAACAAGAGCTTCTGCAAGGAAAAAGCCCTAAGAACAGGAGCCCAACACTGATGTCTGGATTCACTCCGTTGTTATTTCACAGTGTCAGCTCCTAAAAAGCCTGAGGAAGGAACAAAAGTTGATGTAGGCTATAGACCTCATGAATTTCCTAGAGGCAAAACCCACAGATAGAAGTTACACTCTGGGTCTTCATCAACAAAACATAAATTGCTAAACATTTCATTGGGAAATCATGCATTTTTCAGTATAACAAATTCCAGTGAACAGTCTGTGGTCTTTGTCATCACTCAATGTATTGTACCATGTCAAGCTTGATTATACTCGATCACATCATGCTGTGCTACAGCTGAAATTATATAACACAATGCAAGCAATTGACCCATGATCCATCATATTTTGATATGCTGAAATGTTACATTTAAATCAAAAATCTAGGAGGAAAAAAATCCCTTTATACACAAACACTGATTTTCTTCACTTAACTATAATTTTTAATTCAGTAGAGGATGAGGAAAGTAATTCATACTATCTGCCTGAACTTTGCAATCTCTGTTATTTTATACCTTTAATGACATTGAGCAAATATTTTTACAGCTACTAGCACAGGCTGCCCCAAAAATTACTTTTAATTCTTTTCCAAACAATTCCACTGGTATACATGCCAATAAAGCAATTTAAATAAATACATTCATTTTTTTCTTAATAAAACACTTGTAAAGTTCTTTATTTGTGAATAGGGAAAAATATCCCAGGATTTATTAGGTATGTATAATATATAGTAGAACAAACACACCCAGCTTTTGCAGGCTCACATTAACTTTAATTTTGATAGGAATTACATATCTTACATCCACTTAACCTAACACAAATTCACTAAATTTCATTTTATGAAAGGTACATAAAAAACCCTAGACACTGAATCTACAAAAGAAAGTAAATTTAGTGGTAGGATAAGAACTTCAAACCACTTACTTTTTTTCACTACACTAGTTTTAATTTGTATTCTGTGTATCACTCATCTAAAATTTGTGTTCTCACTCTCTTATCATATAACTTTATATTGCTTTACTTTGTCTACACAAACACCATAATACAACCACTAAGGGAAAACAAAGTACCATGTACAAAATTAGCCATCAGGAATGGAAGCCAGTTAAAAGAGCTATTTTAAAATTCTGTGAGGGAAATTTTCACACAGAGACAAAAATTTTGAATGCTTCCTTTGTAGTAATTAGCATTGTAAGACTTCTGAAAAAAGAGTGCAATGAAATGAAGCATTCATATTCATGTACAATAAAGAAAAGCATTTCAAAGGGTCAAAATACATTTGAAAAATGGAAGAGAACAAAAAATAACCACATACTATCAATTGTATTTAATAAAGATGCTTTGAAATTTTCTGGGTATAAAGCAAAAACATCTCAGGAAAATATACAAAGATATTTCAAACATTGAGAAATCTTAGCTAATCATCCTCTAGTTTCTATTTGCCATCTAGAAAATGCCATGAAAATTCCTTGAGAGGAAAAGTAGGGATTTCAGATCCTTATGCTATCAAATAATTAAGTTCCAGTGCAGCAAGTACAGGATCTGTCACGTCCATGTGAAATTAAAGCTTCTATACAGTAGATAATGAATTCCCCACAATCTAAAACAAATTAACCTCATTAAGCCACTGGATCATTCCACAAAAGGAGGATAATACTTTGGATGATTCACATTTTGGTTTTGTTTCTTTTCACCCTAGCACAGATTTCAAAGTAGGCTGCTTGCTTTGCAGAAATTGTTTGAAGAACTGAATGTCATTTCTGTAATCCCACAGAAATTAGTTATTCAAAACCACTGCAAAAGTATTTCATTTGCTGCTAATGCAAGTCCTTTCTGCAATCAGTGTGGAGAGGGACTGAAGAAAGAGACTCAGAGGTCTCTATGTGTACAAGTTGCAAAGTTTTCCTAATGATTGTACATAACATAATATACATATAAATTATGTTCCAGAAGATCTAACACTGTATCATGAGATTGGAGCTTGGAAAACAGAAATAACCCTATCTGACCCATTAATGGCATATGCTGTAATTAACCTGCCACTTTTATAGACTTTTTTCTTGTAGAGAAATCATCAATACCTATCTCACAAATCAGAACTAGAAACTTCAGTGATCAGTATCATGTTCCTGGAAAAAAATAAAACTAAACAATTACTAGTCTTCATTTTAGATAAAACTTTTCTTGTTCCTTCGTGGTAGGAAGGAACCTTTCTATTTCTTTCCTTCAGGTGAATAAAATTCTAGTTACACTGGCAAAGCATCTCGCTCTAAGTTATGACCCTTACTCCTCTATTTCTGTGGGAAGATTACCCCAGGGAAGAATGGAAGTTACTACTCTAGATTGCTATTTTGTAATTCAACTCAAAAATATGAATATAAGGTATTTAGTGTAGGAATGCAAACCTTGCATTAAATCAAGAAAATCTTCTGAATAGCATCATTCATCATGATCACCTTTCCTAGCCTCAACACTTAAACATTGATGTTCATTTCTGTCACCCATCTGCTCAGTCATTTGGATCTTTTCTTTCCTGAAAGTTGCACAGATCATGCATCAACACATACACTGGCCATTAGCAAAGAGAAAGAAATCATGTTGCCAAGAACTAAAAAAATGAAGTCACAGCTTTATTATGTTTCTATCTTCAGGATCCAAATCGTTGCAGTAGGCACATACAAATAGCAGGGGAAAAAAAATCAAAAAGGCTCTATTGTATGCTCTCTGCAAAGACAGCAGCACAGCTGGGTGATACAGTTAAATCCATCTAATGACTAAGAGCTACTGGAAGCAAAAGAAGATATCCCTTGTCTCTTGTCCAGCATTCTTTCATCCCCTGCTTGCATGAACATTGTCATTTGATAATGAAGATGGTAAGCCAGGGATTTGGAATGGAAGAAAAATTTCCCTTCTTTTAGGGTTAGTTCTCTACCAGTTTAGCTCCTACAACGGGGTGCAGAGACCAGTGAGAAGCATTTTCAGCCAAAGGGAAGAGGAAGGAGATGGCAACCACAAATACCTGATTAACTTCTGCAGAAACAAGTTCCTTTATCAGCTTGCAGGAACTGCAGCTCTGTAATATTACATGAAATAAATGTATATTATTTTATTCTATTTCAGGTAATTTTTTGGAGGTCACAAAAACTATTTAAAATCTGCAAAGCTTTGTTTGTTTGTTTGAGTCTGTGCTCTAGGTGAGAAAAGAAGCATCAACAATAAATAGAAAAATGGAAATTACACTTTGCCATGAGTCTCAATCCACATTGCATCTAATATTTTATACACTTTAGACTTTTTGTCATCTTGGGTATGATCAGGAAGATTTCCCATATGAAGTACTACAGTAACCCAGTCTTTCAAAGTAGGTACATATGCTTTCAAAGTACATATGCACTTTTTATTCATGTAGAGCATATCCACATTAATGATTATAATGGAATGACTCTTTTAAATTATCATCTGTAAGGAAAAATAGGCAGTATTTCAGGATATTGTCAAGTAACTTCATCCATTTTCCTAAGTGATTAGTTCACTATTCTATACCACAATATTCAAACAAATGTGCTATTGGATGTTATTGGTAAGATAAATAAAATTAGTGGTTATAATATATTATTTTTCAGAACAGGCTCTAGATCACTGTCCTACTCTTAAATGAACAGAGAAAAGAAAGAGGGTTTTCTTGTTCACATAGTTTATTTGCTTTGGTCATACTGATTGACAAGGAAAACAAATGTAGGTTATTTTTCTGCTGCACTTCAGCAATTTCAGCATGTCATATCAGTCTCAATGTGTCACTGTAGAGAGGAAGGATACAAACGAACTTGCAAAATGTCCTTCACACACACAAAACACACACTCACACAATATTGTTGCATTTTTCAATATTTTAATAAGTATTGGTAGCTGCCATTTCTAAGCAATCAAAATCTTATATAACCACTGCCAAGTCAGGATTTCCATCTAACTTGATCTTTAAATGTCAGAATAAGATATATGAAAACAAATACACTATCTAATTTCTTCATTCAATTAATTTTAACATTCTGCAATATTTTCTGTAATATCCATGTAAGAGCTGTTAGGGGAAAAACTTGAACGTAGTTTATTTCTACTCTACCAGCAATGGTTCTGACATTACTGCAGTTCTGTAATGCGAGAATACAAGCAATGTGACACTTTTTGTTAGAGATGAAATCTTTGATTTGACCTGCCATTAGTGCAGTTGGGGAAAAAAGCAGCCAAGATTTTGGGAACACAAGCTTCGGCTTGCTTTTGTGAGCACCAAACAAAGCACAACTCCATTTCAGCTCCATTTCATGGGCTGAAGAGAGAACTAGCAGCACAGACATTGGGAAGAGACGCCTAACTCCCAGAGCAGCACTGGTAGATGTACATCAACAACAACCTTAGTGAACATTACCTCTAAAGATCAAATTCAAAACCCTTTGAACTCAATGTTTTTGGTTTTATAGGTGGTTTTTGGATCAGAATGCCAATGACAGAGTAATTTTTTTTTCCAATAAAGATGACATCTGGATTTGCAACTGAGATATTTATTCTGATGATTGAATATGCAGCACCTCTTGCAATGATTGAACAAATGATGATATATAGCCAAGACGTGAAAACTGTGGTAAATTAAGATTATTAAATAAAACAAAACCAAAGAGAATTGTATCCACAAGGAGTTTTTTATAAATTTATTTTGCACATTTTTAACTGGTTTGTAAATCTTATGATATCTTTCAAGTGGGAAAATTATGAAAAAACAAAGCTTTTTTTTAATTTTTAAAAACTTACTTGGTGTTCTTCTTTGCTGTTTTTTTTCCTTGTTTGGCCAGTGAACAGAAAAATCAATTACAGACACAGCAGTAATTCCTGTGTCCTCAGTGGTGACAATGAGGCATGACACAGTTGTGGTGCATCTCAGGAAAGGCATTCGTGTTGCTTTATTTTCAGATGACATGTGAGGTTGTACTATAGTAACAGCAAGACAAAAATACTAATTTTGTGCTATCCTATTCTACACTATCTCAGAATCATAGAATGGGTAAGGTTGAAAGGGACCACAGTGGGGCTCTGTCCTTTTGACAGCCTCCCTCCAGTTATATACATCGTATATATATATTTATATACATCGTATCTATATACTTATATACATCATATCTATACAAGCTGTCAGGAGCCAGCTGCGTTTCCTTGGGCCAAGAAGGCCAATGGCATCCTGGGGTGCATTGCCAGGCTGAGGGTGGTGATGGTGCCCCTCTACTCCACCCCACTGAGGCACATCTGGAGTGCTGTGTCCAGCTCTGGGCTCCTCAGTGCAAGAGCTCCTGGAGCGGGTCATACAAAGATGATTAAGGAACTGGAGCATCTCTCTTACAAGAAAAAGCTGGAGGAGCTGAGCCTGTTCAGCTTTGAGAGGAGGCAACTGAGACCCAACCCTCATCAGTGTATATATTACATATTCCCATACAATTATCTCTGAAAACCCTACAAGCACACCTTATTGACAGGTCCTATTTACTGTATTCACATTCCCATGCTTTGTACCTCAGCTACAGTTGTTAAAATCACTTGTTCACTTTGGCCACTGAAAATTCCAGACAGAGTACACTCTACTTAGACCAGCGGAGAATCAATTTTAGGTTAAAAATACAGCACTGTTTTTTATTTCTCTTGTACTCTGATATCTCTTGCCTCTTGGGATAAGTTCTTAGGTGAATTGCTAAAAAACACATAGCTGATTGCGTGGAATATTTTGCAGTGCCACTTGTAGGCAACACACACAGAGAAAATACTGCTAACTGCAGCTCCTCCCAGGCTTCTTGGATTCAACATGATTTTTTCTCTCCTGAGAGAATCATTTTAAAACAACAAGAGTCATTCTTGATAAGTGTTTATTCTGCAGATGCTGGCCCAGCTCCTCTACCCCTCAATTAACCCAATTAGTCCACTTGGGTGAAGGAGGATGAGCAGAGTTCATATGACAACGCTATGCACACAGCATCTCTAGTAGCCTTTAAAACCTGAACTAATGAATGGTTTGCCACAGTCACACTGCCAAGCATAATCTTCTGCACGGTGCCAACGAAAAATTTCATCCATCAGTTTGTCTGCCAGCCGTCATTTACAGCCATCTGTATGGGAAGACATTTTCCCTTTTGGAAAAACATCAAGATAAAACTACAATATAAGCATTCCCCTGAGAAGGGCTCACTAATGAATCTGGGAGATTTAGCCTCAGATATTCCCATAGCAAATTCTATGCACTGAAATGGACTGCTGAGATAGCTCCACTATGAGAGGAAAAGACTTACTGGAATAAAGTAGCAAGCTGGCATAGTCCCAGCTGTTCTCACAAACAAAAACTACAGATGGAGCACTTCATGTAGGATCTCTTGGACCTGGAGAGGCCACAGCCATCTCCCAGCCTTTCTGAGGCTAATTGTATTCAGTCAGTTCTCTGGCAGAAGTGAGCCAGTCTTAAATAATCTTACCTCCTCCCTCTCAGAAAAGTCAGTGCCTTTTTATGGCAATGGCTACAAATTATTACTTCATACCAAACTTTTAGCCAAAGAAATAGGAAATCAAAACACAGCCGATTTTCAGGTAGCCTGAAGGATAATTTCCTCTTCTCCATATGACCCCACTCAGCCTAGAGTGCTGCCCTCCCTAGGACCAACTTTTTAATTTTGAAATTGAGTAATCTCTAGGTTCACAAAACCACAAAGCATTCAGAGACAAGATCACAAGCAGCAATCATTTTGGGGGTTTCCAGCTCTGCATATGTCCACCCACTGGAAGAGGAGCCGAAGAAGCTTCTGCACATTATCCCAGTCCTCACCTCAGGATGGGCTCCCTGACTGCAGCCTGCCTGCTGTGTCCTACCCCACCTCCCACTGCAGGTGCCCAGCGAGGAGCTGCTCCACCACAGCCACCCCATTTGCCAGGCAGTGGATGAGAGGATGATATGACAGCAGCAAAGGCTGCATGTTTCTTTATGGGACAGAAATGGAGCCACTTTGCTTTTTGCAGATGGGATGCTTCCCACATCTCCAGCAGCTGTGAGCTGACACAATCTGTGAGAAAGTTTGTGTAGAACTGGTAGAAAAACACTCAGGATGAGGTGCAGTTTATAAATACTACAAGTCAAAAGCCCCAGTATCTCTGAGGTTGTTATCAAACATGTTAAGCAAACGATATATTAAAGTGTGCAGACATTTTGCAAATTACCAGGCTGATGCTTGAGATTACTAATTATATGATTTCACTGAGAAAAAAGACTAATCCAGATTTCAGGCACTCAAAAGAACATTTGGCACAAAGACTTTTTATTCTCTCATACTCTCTCTTTGGGCCTTCTGCCAAATATCTCGACTCAGCAAGAAGCAGTAGCACATGTCTCAGTGCAGCCTTCAGCCTTTGGCAGAAATCAAAAACCCCCATATTTTCTTCCCAGCCTCAGAGAGTCAGAAGCTGGTCATTTACACAATTATGGGGAATATATTTCCTGTTCCCCTAGATGACTCTCATCATTGATTTTCTTTTCTTTCTAGCTGACCCAAATGGTCACATTGTATAGATGACAAATTAACATGTTCTCAGGTATACATCAGAAAAAAAAAAAAAAAGTGTTTCTGCCGCCCTGTATTTGCATGACCCTCCGGCACAACATCACCCTAAGCAGTGTCTTAAGAAAAATACTGTGTGTGGAAGTTTCTGTGGAACAGGATTAGTGCAACAAGGTGGAGAGGTGTATTCAGCAGTGCTTTTGAACTGCCTGCTTGAAGCCTTCTCGTGCTTATTAAAAAGTATCTCAAGCACTTAGAGGTGCCTCTATGGAGACAGCAGCCAAAGCCCAGGGAAGGGGAAATATGATTTCCCCAAAGAAAGGTGCAGCTGTATCCTTGCATTATAGTTCCATCGCAACACACGTCTAACTGCTTATGTGTGATCTTTCCTCTGCAATTAAGATCTTCATTTATTAAGGTCCAGAAGCTACTTTCATAGAATCTTAAAATGGCCTGGGTTGAAAGGGACCTTAAAGATCATTTAGTTCCAACCTCTCTGCTGTGGACAGAGACACCTTCTCCTAGACCAGGTTGCTCAGAGCTCCATCCAATCCTTAAACATTTCCACAGATGGGACACCCACAGCTTCTCTGAGCAACCTGTTCCAGTGCCTCATCACCCTCATGGTAAAGAATATTTTCCTAATATCTAATCTAAATCTATTCTCTTTCTGTTTGAAGCTATCTCCCCCTGTCACTACATCTTCTTGTAAAAAGACCCTCTCCACTTTTGTTGTAGTTAAAAGACCTCAGTTTTAAGATGATCAATTCATATTTAAATATGTCAACAAGAGTATCATTATCAAAGTATTCATGATTTATTTCACTTTTCAAAAAATTATGCTTAGCACCCCTTATTCAGCCTATGCTAAGATTTTTCATGCTTTGAAAAGCAACAGTCCCCCAAATTTATGATGAAAATCGAATAAATCCTATCAAATAAAGAAGAGTAAAGAGAAAGCCACGGTTTCCAAATTAAGCAGCCCAATTTTTTTTTCCTGATGGCAAATGAGAACATCACTTGTTTAATATCTGTATTGAAGATCTATCAATCTGATGAACTTGCAATAACAGAAGCACTCCAGGATTTTAATGATGACCTGATAGAAACCAGAGAGTGAAGTCAAGGTAAAGTTCTGAAAATTCTGCAAATTTAAAGATTCCCATTGTGCAAAATCTTTCCAAAGATGATAATCAGAATGGTGAGTCACTCACTATCCCTCTTCTATGCAGAAAGGTATTTATGTACAGCTCTGCACTCACTATATGCATGAAAACATACCACAAAGTACTGAAAATACCTTTTAACACTTACATGTGTGTATACATTCATCACACAAATATGTGATGACATTTAACATATCTATAAAAAGCATTTAATTTTTGAAATTCCACCTTTTAAAAGCTCTGTAAGATTTTTGCTTGCTTGCTTGCCTTGATCATTATCTGGTTGGCTCATTTTATTTTACACATAGTTTTAGATGCTGTGTTAAATTTTTTTGGTTTCATGTTTGGTTTGATTTTGCTTTTCTTCACCTTATCTATTTTTATGAGTGGATAGAATGCATTAATTTAAAGTTTCTTTAATTCTCTAATGTATTTTTTTGATACATTGCATTCCAGCTTGCAGCTCTGTAATGTATTTTTACTTAATCTGTCAGCTAAAGAATATTATCAAATACACTTTGGAATATTCCTCCCACAAACCATAGGCACATGTATGCACATTCACCTTCCTGACAACTATATAACTGCTTCTTTATTTTTTCCTTTTTCCTTTATTACACCCCTGCCTTCTAGGACTTCACCACCATCCTTCAGACTCCTCCATATGCATTAAGAGAAACTCCATGGGATGTCCCAGTACACAGTTCACTGTCTGAAAGAAAGATCTTAATTTTAAGTCTTGGCTTGCTTCTTTAGAGCCCCAGGCAAGCTCTTTGAAGTGTAGAGTCAGGAGGGAAACTTAACTCAGGCCTTTAGGAAAAAACTGCTAACAAGGCACACGTCTAGTACAGTGAAATGTCTTCCTTTGGAGTGATCTCCCCTGCTACAGGCTTCCCTCTACATTGCTGATTCCATATAAATAGCAAGTCTCTGAGCCATGGGTATGATTAATCAATAAGGATCTAGACAGAGTCTATGAATTGAAACTGGATGGCCTGGGAAGAGGCTGGCTATTCTTCAAGACAGAGGAAAAGAAAGCACATTGCAACAAGCCAAGTAAAAGAGGAGAAACTGCCAGGAGAGCCATTCAGAGTAGTGCTATGAAGAATATTTTTGCCCAAGCATTCCCAGTAGATAATACTTTCAGACATGTCCTCTTGTTGAAAACATACCTTTTAAGATGCTCCTCGCAGACTCCCTGGCATTTGTTTCTGAAGGAACTCTGGTTAACAAAGGCAGTTGATAGCAAACATAAACACCACTCTAATAGCTACCCAGAGTCAGAAGCTGCAAAAATATCACAGAACCCATGTGACAGTGGTCACAATGGTTCTTGGATGAGGGAAGAGAGGAGAATGTTGACGCCATGTTCAGAAGGCTTGATTTATTATTTTATGATATATATATATATATTACGTTACAACTATACTAAAAAGAAATAGAAGGAAAGGTTCCTCAGAAGGCTAAGCTAAGCTAAGAACAGAATAGGAAAGAATGATAACAAAAGCAGCTGGCTCAGACAGAGAGTGAGAGCCAGCTCTGCCATGACTGGTCACTGAATTAAAACATCCACCTGAGACCAATCATGGATCCACCTGTTGCATTCCACAGCAGCAGATAACCATTGTTTACATTCTGTTTCTGAGGCCTCAGCTGCTCAGAAGGGAAAATCCTAAAGAAAAGGATTTTCACAAAAAGATGTCTGCAACAAACCCAGAACTCCAGAATTGTGGTTTTTTACAACTATCATGGAACAAAAGCTGGGCAGCTCTTGGACATGAGGTTTTTGGGACTGCACACCTGGAGCAAAATAAAAGTAAATTATTAGTAAACTAATTTTTTATTACTCCAGAGAAGTCAAGCCTCCTGCATTGAATATGAGACTCGTGACCAGCCAAGCAACTCTGTCTCCTGCTGTGGAGCAGAGAGAAGCCCGTGGTGCTGTGCTGCTCCTGCTGAAAGGGCTGGTGAAGGGGCTGCTGCTAAAGGCAAGCTTCCAGACAGGTCCAGCTCCCACAGTTCCTCTTTCCCCACGCTACCTAACACCCATATCCATCATTCTCCCACAAGGGCCAGATCTTTGCTTCTGCAGGTGCCAGGAATGAGGCCCTGTCCAAGATGTTATGTCAGTGCCAGAGACTGGTCATGCCAAAGGGAGAGTCCAAAGAAGCACCCACATCATTCACATCTTTCTCACCATTGTGAAAGTGCAAAGGGGGAAAAGGAGAGTGGTTATCTTTCAGGGAGATATGAAATATAAAAGAAAAAAAAAATAATGCTCGAATTTCAATGCAACTCTTGCCAATAGGAACTTGCAAGGAAGACAAACAGACAAATTACCTACTGTGCACAAAATTACAGCATCCGCTACTGGCTTCGTACATTTTTATGAGTGGATATTCTTTGATCTTTTTGCTACTTTAATGTAGGAATTTCCCCACAGAGGTCAACATTAGAACCTCAAAACCTCAGACCTCACGTTGCACTGAAGTGTATTTTTTAGTGAAATAACTGAGATTGGGTAGCAGTTGTTATCTGTGGGCTGGTTTGAGTCTTTCAAAGTCCCAAGTGCAAAGCTGAATGCCACACACAATACATTGTAGTGCAGTGTATTTGTCTGCCAGGGTCTAAAAATATGTCAGAAATGACAGCAGACTGTTTATAAATATCCATAGGGCTGTGCCTCTTTCCAAGGTTAGATGAAATTGTAATGGGGAAATAACTGACTCCCACAATTCCTTAAAAATATCTACACTGCTCCACAACAAAATATTTTTTACCACTTTAGTTCTAAAATGCACACCAGAAAAAATACATGACTGTTAAATAACTATCCAGTTCCACAGCACTGATATGCTGTGAAGGGAGCCAAGTGTAATCTTCTTTAGCCTGTGGAAGACTGTCACAAAACTCGAAAAAAATTTGTCTTCCCCTTCAATTCACCACCTTAAAAGCTGAACAGCAAGGGGATACACCAGAGGATTTGACAAAATGCCATTCATGAGACACCTTGTCTGATCACAGGCACAAATCTAGCAGGAGTTTTATCTTTACAGGGCTCACAAGTCAGGGAAATCTTCAGAATAATCCTAGCACATATCCTTCAGGTGCAGCTGTAGTTAGCAGATCATTGTAAAACAAAATAAAAATATGAAGAAATCAGAAACTGAAGAGATGCAGCAGAATGAGCCAGCATTTCCCAACTCCAGCGGGACAGTCTTGCTTTAACACCTAATTCTTTACATGGAACTGGTGCCTTGTCTAGGAATTCTATGTTGACTGGGCACCTATAATTTCTAAGCAAAAACAAAAAAATAAACATAGGTACTGTGAATCTTTTATTTCACCACAACCACTCTGATATTTGTTTTGCTCTTCATTTGGATTCTTATGTTAATGAACATGCTGCATAACACAGATGTAATCTGGTTATTTCTGATCCTCTGCCTCGTCTCTCCAAGGGAGCCACATGTTCATCCACCTTTCCTTTCCCATACAGCTGTTTCTAGAGTCCAGCCGCAGCACACCTACTTCTATTACAAGAATATATTGCCATCTGATAGAACAGAAACCAAGTTTCTGCAGTTCATGCATGGTTCAGAGTCCCAAAAGCAGTGCACAGCAGTGTTCAAACCTGCAAACTGGAAAAATTTGCTGGAATTTTGTCCCTGATTATTTTTTCTCAAGTACTGTACATAAGTATACTGAGATAAACATACATATCAAGGACATACCAGGGTCTCCAGGTAGAAGCATCCAATGTTTTAACATAGCATCTTGACATTTTCATTCACTTTCTGGATCTTTATAGCATCATTTACCATATTATTATTGCAATAATGAGAATGGGGTTTCAACTGTTCTCTACAAAACCAAAGACACATCACCACACACTGGATGTCTACAGTGCCTAATCTGAGCTGGACATCCCTGTATGATCAATGCAGCTAGAGAAAGAAGCACCTCCAGAAGGTATCACCCAAATCTTAAGGGTGCAAGATTAGATCCCTCCTTAAGGGAAACAGCTACATCAGGAAAGATATTACTTGATCCCTGGTTAGTCATTTCATCTGTGAGACTGCCCTCATTGGAATCTGACATTGCCACAATACTGAAACAGGCCTAGCAGAGCTCAGTGCTCTGTAATGACCATGTCTGCTCTAACAATCATAATATATGTGTATCACTAAACCAAGCTAAAATATATCCACTGATTTATTGTCCTCTGTAAAGTTGGATTTTAAGACCTATGACATTTGCCAGAATGCAGCAGAGGACTCATGTGCAGGTCAAAAAAAAACCACTTGAGTCAGAGGAAGAAACACACCCCCCTAATTTTTATTTTAGGAGCTCTTAAAACTTCACTAGTTATGGTAGTAGCATATCAAGACTGATTTTCAAAGTTCTGTTTAAAGAGCAAACTTCCTCCTTCAAAGAAAAAAGAAAATGAGAGAGATAAACTTAGAGGACTCAGACATCCTGGATTTAAAATACATCAATTTATTTCTTCATTGTGTTAATAAAGGGACACAAAAATACAGAAAATCTGGAGATTTAAATCCCAGCTCTAAAGTAACATATCTGCATTTTTCTCCATGTTGTCTGTAAGAAAGAAATTTCATTTTCCCATCTATCTTTCCTTTAATTATTCATAATTACTATGCATAAACCTAGGAGACTTTTCAATAAAATAAAGTAAAAAATAAATCCAAAAAAAGCATAAAAACTCCATTAAAAATACTGAAATTGTTACCCCCTAATGATTATTGTTATGAAAAATTGAGTGATATTTTATGGTTTAACACCCCTCTCTTACAATGACTCTATTGGGATAAGCCATAATTTGGCATTTTCCTACATTTTTAGTGTGGGTCATAATGCTGCTTAAGTGTAGACTGTTGTAGTCCTAGCACCCAGCAGAAAAGCAAATTAGTTTATAATCACTCCTACAGATCTGTTCTAAAGATAGATTTTAGGAGAGCTTTTCTGGCAGGCAAAAATAGTCTGATTAGTGGGACCTTTTATTTTTTTTTTCCCATACACCATTATTTAGTATGACAGTTTTAAATGGGAGCTCTTCACAGGATTTATTGCATATCTAGGTTAAAAATGTTCATTAGGCTAATTCGTATTTGGAAATAGAAACAAGAATTACAGATGAGAGATATATTTCCTCCAGCAAAATCATTATTTTTAAAAATACTTTCAGTAATTACTGTCAATAGTGTCCTATTGTCTAAACAGACTAGCACTGTTTATTTCAGAAAGATGAAGAAATAATGAGGCTAAAATATTGCCTGTGATGAAATAAATCACATGTACTGCAAAAATAAGAGTATGATTTTCATAGGCCATTCAGAGAATTTTAATGTAGTTCTGTTCTCACTTTCAGAAAAAATATGAAGCACTTAAGTTCTAAAGGCCTTTAACAGAAACCAAAGTTGTGTATATCCTATCAATGTAGGTCTTAGTCCAAACTAATCAAAATATTTTTGTGCTTTTCTGTTTCCAATAATAGCTGACTGATTCTGAACATTTTTTGATACTTCTACAACTAAGAAACAGCTGTTCTAGAGTACGGCATTTTTATAATCAACAATACACAGTGATTCTTTTAGTTCGCTTTTTCAAGTTTTTTTGAAAGAAAATTTAAAATTGCATCAGTTTAAAAATTCTTTTTTTTTTCTCTAGCACTTGGAGAAAAGTACTGAACAATTTACTTTATTGCACACTTGTGAAGGAGAATATACAACCCCCCCAATCTGGTGGCTATGCTCTTTCCTTCAGTCATGTTACGCTTTGTGAGAAGTCTTTCAGAATAAACCCATGAAAATCTAATGACAGTGTTGTTGTGACAGAAGGGTAGAAAATGTGGGTTCTGTCCTCAAATCTCTTTGCAGAAAAATGCATCTTGCAATTTGCAGGGCAAAAACAGAAAAGTCATGAAAGTCATGAGCTAAGACCACTGAGCCCTGTGTAACGGGGCTCCTCCTATTTCCCCACTTTTAGCTGGTTTTTGTCCAATCCCACCTTCTTCTCTAATATTAGCCAGAGGGCCTGAGTTCACTTCATTCCTGCAATCCCCCAGGAGATATTTCCACGGCTGGTAATCATCTAAACAATAGATGAAACAGGAGTGGCCTAAGGAGGATAAAAGGTTAATAGATGAAACAGGAGTGGCCTAAGGAGGATAAAAGGTGAATTCTATTCTCATATGTTTCCAGGGCACAACCTCCCTAGGATGCCCTTTGTCTTCTGCAACACACCTTTCTAGCATGCAATATTTTGTTACAGTAAAGGAGAAAATATGGACCATTTACTTTTCATAACTGAGATATTCTGGATTTTCACAGGTTTTTAAAACATAAACACAGACAGAGGAAACAGTATTTTAACTCTCCTAAGACAATTTTTAACCAAAACTAGCAGGGAAAAAGCTATTTAAACAGCTTTCATTTGCACAGTGTGCAGCAATGTACCAAGATGGCACAAAATTACTCTTCCTCCTTCCTTATTTAAACTTTTATCTTCTCCCAGATATAGTCGTTTTTGCTCTTAATATCTCTGGCAGATGTTCTGGGGTGAATGAGGCAATTAAGAATCCAAAATTCCCATTTCTTCCAGATGCTTCTTTTCTTAATATTCACTCACTGGATATATATTTACTTTCCACACTGCAGTGTGTAGCAGTTAGCATACCTTCTGAGTTCCATTTCACAAAATTTCCGCAGTTAATCTGACACATACCAATGGATCTTAAATGAAAGTTTAGCACTAGTAATATTTTTTTTCTATCAGTAGCATATTTACATAATAGAACAAAACTGAACAAAGTTTTAAGTAAGAGTTTACATAAGAAATACCTTCATTGTGTTTTTCACAGGTACAATACTTTCTGCTATCTGTCTGATTTTTAAAACTTTGCTTTTTCCTCAGTCTTTCAGCTCACTGAAGGAATCTAATGATGGTTTTGGTCTTTTCTGTGACCAGTTCTGTTCACTGAGATAGAATTACAGGCTGAAGTGGTTCATGCTCGCTCCCCACTCATCAGACACATACATAGCTTTGGGTTCAAAACCTGGATCCAGAACAATTCTGACCTTCCCAGTAATTCAGGCAGCTCTCCTCTCACACACAGCTCTGGAGCATAGACTCAGCTGAAGCAATTCTAATAACTTGCACCTAAAAATACAATGGCACAATGCACCCAAGATTTGTGTTGGTCTTAACAGAATACTTTTATTGTGTATATCCTTTCTGCATCTCTGCATTCACCCAAAATAACACAGACATTCAGGTTTATACTTTAGTCATTCAAGGGCACTTGATATTGAAGCCAGAAGTATTTTGCAGAAAGGAATTCTAAGTCTTTCTGAGAACAATTTGAGTACAAGAGTTATACAAATCTATGGGGAAAAAAGAACAAGACAGATTTGGCAGCTCCTGCCTCAGCCTCCTCATCGTTATAGACAGAATTCTTGCTCAGCCTTGTAAAAGAGAGCTGCACAAGGCAGACTGCTCTTTTATGATTTTCCTGCTTCCTGTCATCTGAACCCCCATGCCAGCACCCATCCCTCAGTAAGCATGCCATGGGTTTGCTCCCATCTAAGTAGAGAAGTGGGTTTTTCTTGGCCACAGTTACATGGTACTTTCACACTCCCAAAGGGATGGTCAGAATTTCACTATTTCTTTGCAAATTTAACAGTTCTTCCAGACTTTCTCTGCATGCACACAAATTTCTTAAGGGCTGCTGCCAGGTGGATGGGGCCAGACTGTTCAGTGGTGCCCAGTGCCAGGAAAAGGGGCAACAAACAGAAACTGAAACAGGAAATTCAGTCTGAATCTGATGAAAAACTTCTTTCCAGTGAGAGTGTGTGAGAGACTGAAGTGTTAGGGTTAATGACTTAAACATTGTTACGAAGGATTTTTTTGCACCAGGGGACAACACATGATCAAAGTGGCACAACAGATCCAAAGTCTGTTGCAAGAGACAGTGGCAAACTTGGCTCCCCCAGGAGAGTCACCTGGGGGTTCCCACCTTGCCTGAACAGGTATTAATCCACTGAACTCTGTTTTAGGGGACCCTCACCACCAAGAAAACCAAAGAGGCTCAATGGCACCATCAGGTACCACGGAATTGTGACATTTTCTACTTAATCTGTCCCTCTGTCACTATTTTTCTCTCACACCCCTCCCCCTGCTCCCCCACCTTTTCCTATTTCTTTCTATCTCTCTGTCTCTACCTCATATTTACTGTTAAATAAAATCCATACTATTGACTTCAAGGTATGATCTCATTTGTACCTTGATTCAGGCAGAAGCATCTCTCTAAAAGTTTTAATTAAATCAGACCATTGGAATAGGCTGTGCAGAGAGATTGTGGAGCCTCCTTCTCATTCAAGACCTGTCTGGACACTATCCTGTGTAACCTGCTCCAGGTGAACTTAGATGATCTCCAGAGGTCCCTTCCTATATCAACAATTCTCTGATTCTGTGTATTTTTGCTCAACAAGGAAAAATTGAACAAATATAAAATCCAAGTTTAACTGCTAAACTTTTTTTTTAAACAATAGAACGACATATGCAGAATGATACACAGATCGAAATAAATCTGTCACAGACCAGATTTCCCTGGCTTCTGAACTGCAAAATGAGACTCTTTTTGAAAATTAGAAATAAAATAAGACCTTTAGAATTTTATTCAGACAGTATGACCCTGATAGAGGGGAAGAGCTTTTAGGCAGATGAAGGAAAAACACCCAAACCGAGTCCTCCTGCTAAGAGACATTCCAAAAGTTCCAGAAGGTGTCCAACAGTTTGTAAATTATTTGATATAGGCATTCAGGGAGGAATTCACACTTACACT
The DNA here is from genome assembly GCF_901933205.1 of Camarhynchus parvulus. Classification (NCBI taxonomy): domain Eukaryota; kingdom Metazoa; phylum Chordata; class Aves; order Passeriformes; family Thraupidae; genus Camarhynchus; species Camarhynchus parvulus. Next base: position 38,797,359 of record NC_044586.1, on the reverse strand, counting down.
TAGAGCTGGAGTTCTCACTTTTCAAAAGGAATGAGCTCTAAAGGCTGTTTCAAAGAATCTAGAAGAGATGCCTAAAACTAGATGTTGTGGAAAATTCCCTGAGTTTTCAGTTAGTTTTGAAAATCATCACTATTTTGTGAAACTCCCATAAATAAATTATAAGCACTTAAAAAACTAAAATGGTCTGCCTAAGCTATTTCAGCACTGATGACCTTGCATTTTCCTCTTTCATCCAAGTCTCTCATACCTCTTACACACATATGCATACATATATACATTGTCTTCTAAAATGATTACAAATTTTACAGATTTGCACTGAGTCCTTTATGGCTGGACTCCCAATCTCAAGGGTCTTTTCTCACCTAAAAATTTCTATCCTTTTATAATTCTAACTCTCTATTGCAGAGGAAGACTGCCCCAGTGAACCTTAAAAGAGTAAATTCCCTCGGCCCCACAGTGAACACAACTCAATTTTTTGTTCAGAAATAAACTTTCTCATAAATAAACTGCAAACCAAAACAAAGAAAATATTTTTCTATGGATACTTCCCAGAACAGCTGACTGCTTCTGAATGTTTCCTTGGCACCTGTGTGACTAAAGAACAGCTGTTCTAAAATATGACATTGTACAAGCAATTACTAACGCTGTTGTTGAGTAAATTCAGTGAAGAGTGTCAAGAGAGAAGGGCACAGTCTTTATACATCAGCAGCAGAAAATTAATACAAATCAAAATCAGATTAGCATATGCCCTGAATGTTATAGAAATAATCCCTACATGGGATATGCTTTTTCAGGCACAACCAAACAATCTGAGTATGTGAAATCCTTTGAGTTGGATTATGGGGTATGCAGCAGGCACCAGCACACACATGGGACAGTCATTGCTGATTGTATGGAATGTGTGTTGGAAAGTCTAAAGGACAATGCAAAAAACTTAATACTGGCATTACAATATATATGTCCTCCATACAGGAAAGCAGATGTTGACTTTGAAGATAGAACTGGTTCTGATCCTGCCATTACAGCAATTTTACAAGTGTGGTTTGTGGTATAAGGGACCTTAAAGATCATCTAGTTCCACACACACACTGTTAAGGATCAGACTGAAATTGTAACACGATATTGACTCATTATATTTGATTTATAAGAATTATATGATCTTAAAATGTTAAATTTTGAGAAAATATAATGTAAAGGAAACTGTAAACTAATCAGATTTTCTTTTCAATTATTTTCTTGTTGGATAGTCCCAGACATATTTCTTCAAGGAAAAACGACAGGAAAAAATTAAATTGTCATACTAGTGGAGAAAAATCTGCTTGATTTCTCTACCACAGAAAGCTGATTTCAGGGTCTTGGATATAAACTTGTCATGACCATCCAATATATCTCAAGATAATCCAACCATTGGCTCCAAAGCCATCAGAAGATCCAAACACTGCCGTTTCTACATCTCATGTTCAATTCCAAGGCTGGAAACTTCAGCCATAAGTACATGCAGAGCTTTCCTGCACATAAGGATTCACATTCTCAGAGTAACTCAGTAGACTTTTGTTACCAGAATTAAATATTTCTATAGAGACAGAAAATGACATTTCCTCCAAAGGTTTACTTGTGTAAACTCATCTGATATTTACCTTTAAATTTTTATAACAATTGTCCTGTTTTACAACTCCTATATTATATATCTGTACGGGAAGGAGCCTCTTAATAGACAGCGTAGCCACTACACTCAATGAGTAAAACTGTTTTCAGAAAGAGGGAAGGGTCTAGAGAGTGGGCACAAGCAAGTGCAGCAATGCCATGGCTTGCTGTGGCACAGCATCCTGCTCCATGATGTACGACAGGTGTCTCCAGTTCACTAAATAGTTCACTTCTCTTTCTTCCTGATCACATCTGCATCTAACATCTTTATTTAAGACATTCTCTATGACACGATATACATTTAGGCAAACAAAAAATTCAGAATATAACTGCAAGCCCAGAAAGTAATATTTTAAATATGGAAAGGTTAACAAAAATATACATTACTATGTGCTACATTAATTAAGCACTTAAAAAGTTAACAAAAAAATAAAAATTCTGATAAACAGATTCAAGAGAGTATACTGCGTAACAATTTATTTCATACTATTTTTATGATTTTAGTAAAAACTGCGGCATGCAAATGTGATCACTCTGTTTTCCTAAGCGTAAGAGTAGGTAAGACAGTTATCTAAAGGAAGATAGCATTACTATAAATGAAAATATTAAAAGTTTGAAATTTGAAACTGTAAAATCAACTCTACAACTTTTACAAGAATATTTTTTTGCCATCATCTTCTTTACTCCACAATTTAAAAATCTGACTGTATTTAAGAAAATTACCCTGGGTACTTACTTGTGGCAAGTTAGTAAAAATTTGGCATAGGGGTTACAAGACCAGGCCCAAAAAAACCCTGTCCTTTTCCTTTTCCCAGAAAAACCTCAAGAAGCCATACTACTTGCCAAATATAAATAGGAATAATAAATAATTAATATAAATAGAAATATTTTTAATGATCAGTATAAGTGAAAATGCATGATGCATCATTGCAATGCTGGAACTTGTCCATCCATGGCTGCTTCAAGGACAGACAATATTCACAGCCAAGGTGATGGTGGGAATGGGGTAAAAATGGAGGCAGACATTTGCTGTGATGGAGCTGGCAGCACAGGGAAGAAATAGGCACAACTCTGCTATTGCAATGATTTCTGCACCCATGTCCTAGTGAACCACCAGAACTACTGGCACCTTAGCAATAAGAGATTCTTCTTCCCTTTTGATCCTGGCAGAAGGCCAAGGAACGTTATCTCCTGAATTCTAACAGATACGGTATTAACATTTTAGATTGCAGTGACAGATACTGATACAAAAGTTTTTGACTGACTGTTCTATTTTATCTTCAAGGAAATGGCAATTTTTGGATTAGGTTCTGATCCTGATGACTGAAACTCTCAAATCAGGCTCAAGTTAGATAAGAACATCTAATATCTCTCTTCCCGATGCCTGCTAAAATAACTATCATCTTCCTTTGTTTCTATATTTAAACATTAATTACAGTTAGAATTAGGTTAGTGAAAGCTGCACACAAAGCGCTCTCATTTAAAAGAATTTATCTCTGGGCCAAACTTCTACAAGAGATAAGATGGTCCATGTTTGAGACAGCGAATATCACAAAAGAGTTTTTCAATGAAGCAGGACTGACAGAAAAATAATACATGAGTGGATGTGTCCATCTAATATTTTGACAGACCCTACCCACCAGTTTCCAGCCTCACCTGGCAGCTCCTAAGGCATCCACACAAATTCCTCTTCATGTCTACGACTTCCCTCATTTAAATACTGGACATATTATTTTCTTATTCCAGTAAAGAACCTGGGAATATGCAGAACAACTCTTCTGTCCTCTGACAGGTCCACACAACCAGAAGGTGAATTTATCAGCAGGGTCAGACCCCTCAACAAATGTTACAGCACAGGTACTTCAAAGAAGTGCAAACTGAGGAAAAAACAGTACTGCATCTGCTTACCCCTTATATTAGAGCCCCCATAGTGGAAATGGGAGACCTGAATTTGGTGCCCTCTGTAGCTCACTCAAACCATGTATCTTTTGTCCCCAAAGAATGGCATCACCTCCAATCAGGATCACTCAGCCCATTCGAGGGAAACAAGAGGGAGCATGCAGCTCTCTAGTGGTTACTTAGGTGGAAGAAGAAATGTCTTATATCTGGTTTCTGTACTCTGCACTGAGACCACTTTCTGTTTTTACATTAAATACAAATGTCCTCTATTTCTGCATTATGAATGCTGTCTTCTACACAGTGTAAAATCCTCAACAGAAAGGACAAATGTAAACCCATACTAAACCACTATAATCTCATGATGAAGGTGTTTCTACAGAAAGTTTGAATACTTCAGAGACCTCCTATGTAACCATTAGGGCTATTCTCTAGTCTTACCTAGACAGAGTCTCTAAACATCAGGAATGTAGTTTCTTGGTTCTCATGGTCATACCCATTCCCAAACTCCAGGCACGTGTGGCACAGGCTACCTCACAGCACTGGCGCCAGCAGTGTTCCTGCCTCAGCAAGGGGGCTCAGGAAGGCAGACCCACCCAAGAAGGGTGACCTAACCACAAGCTTTAGGGGCTCCTTCATTCAGCTGGATTTTGGAACAGCTCCTCCTCTGCAAGGAGAAACCAAAATTCATTTTCTCCTTGTGAGTAGAAAGACATTCCCTCAGACTTCTAATGTAGTGCAAATTCACAGACAAGTAGGAGCGGCAATTCTGCATCTCGTACGATCTAGTTTATCTATATAATAGTTCAGCTTCTGAGTGACTCTTTTAAAATCAAAATAAATTATCATGTCTTTTCATGATAAGTCAAAAAATATTCAATTACTTATCTACCTAGTAGATTCTGGTTCTGTAAAAAATTCCTTCTGGCATGTAAACATTCATCATTAGCCATATTTTTAAGTTACTTCTTATTTTTTCCAGGATTTAAAACTAATGTTAAACTTATTGTTTTGAATTTTGAGAAATATTAAACTATACTTAGATTCAAAAGCACTCTTCATTTAATTAGAATATTTTATTACATTATCAATTTAAAAAACCCTTAGTGATAAAGTTTATAGATTTATGTATTTTGAAAGAGTTTTTAATTTTAGAGTAGAAATTTTGTGCCACAGTAGTCTCTTCTCTAGAAGGGAGTGCTTGTAATTGGGTATCAGCACATTTTTTTCTCAAAAGGACCAGTTCAACACTTGACACCTTAAACATGGGCTGTGATACAATGGTCATCAAATCAGTTCATGCTCCCTATGACAGAAATAGCAAAAAGGCAGTGATGCTGAACTGATGCCTGCCTGCCACATCTGCCAGCAAACACTGTATGTTTGTACAGGTTTGTTTGTTTTCCAAGGGCTAGCAATGTGTAGGAGGATCAGGATTAGTCTTTATCAGTTTTTCGACTCATACACTTGACAACATCCTTTTGGAGACTGATATGCCTCTCTCCTCATATGTAGCTACTGCAGCACAAATGCTTCTGGTGCTGCAAGCTGATTCTCAGGTGCACGTGTTTGGGTAAGGCACCCATCACCATGGTACCAGGTTCCAGCAAAATGAAGGAAAAAAAAAGCAAAGTTACTGGGTTTTTTTTTTACAGAAGACAGGATAAATGGAATATAAGCATGTGCACAGCCAGGAATCACACTGAAGAACTCCTGTGTGCAGAAAAAAAAAAAAAAAAGAGCAAGATTTGTGTTGTTTTAAACACTGTTTAACATTCTTAGCTCTTGGACTTACTGTCCAGAATGATGAAAATCCAGCCATCAGTCAAGATAATGAGAGCAGAAATCTCTTCAAACCAGACTTCTCAAGAGAAAGAGGGGTGGATTTGGCACCCACACACATCACACTGAAAAGATGTAATCTGAAATCCCAGCTTGTAACCCTGTTGCTCAATTGGTCCTCAGAGCCTTGTTTCCCATGCCCTGCCTTGGCCTCTATTTTTCTGGCTGCTGACTTGGGAGTTTTCATTTCTGCCATATCCCAGATATAAGCACAACAAGTGTAGTCATAGCCTGTCAGAGTCATCTGTTTATATTCCTCCTGAAGTCTGCCTGGAGAGCAGAATGCTCATTAAACAATTTTTCACACACTGATGATCTTTTTCTTCTTGTACTTTTTCTTTTCTTTAACAATAGCTTTCTGAAAAAGAGATGGGTTTGAAAGTTAGTGCAACTAGTGAATAATATGAGTAAGTCAATAGGAAAGTAAAGATTTTTTTAAAATGCAGATTATTGATTTTTGGAATTGTAGGGGCTCCTTCAAAGTCATTAAGGGTTTGTCATGTCAATATGTTAGTAAGGACTTCTATAAATGAAGATTAATGATGCTAGCGATAATTAGGGCTGAAAAAACCTCATGTTTCTCAGTATTTGGAAACTCCATGCAAAGGTGAACAGCTTCAAATTCTCCTTCAATATACCTTAGGTCCATTTTTGCCATGAGAGCAGGGGGAAGATTTTCTATGACACAATGGGAATTCAAACTCCCAGTACCTTTGGAAATCAATGGTAATTGAGCTGCATAACTCTGAGTTTTGCTTTTTCTAAAAATCCCCAGTATAGTGAGTGCAGCTGATTTACTAAATCCACAAGCCAAAATATTTCTGAATATATTTTCTTTCCAAAATAAATTGAACAGGTAAAGTAGCTGCTTTTCCAAATTAAATACTCAAGTCATGCTTCTCGTTGTTATTTTTTCTTCCAAAACTTCATATATTTTGTTAAAGACATGAAAAGATACAAATTAAAGAAGAAGAAGCTTGTTGTTAGCTTGCGGGAATATAAAGCCCCTACAGCTAATAATCTCATTTTTAAGGGGGGCCATGCATTTTTCTATCTATAAAAATTAAATTAAATATTCCTTAAATTATCTCTGCTCTAAGGCTGAGGTTTAAACAACAAACACTGCCCAGATAATCAATGTAGAGTTCTGATGGGGTTCCTCTCACACAGCTAAGTTACAATTAGTGGTGGATTTTTTTTTCTCAATTATGAAGCTCTAAATCCCAAAATAGTCCTTATGGTTATAATTTGTTTCTATGTAATCCATGGTGATAGGTTTTACTCATCAGTTTTCCAAAAAGTACAGCAAGCATACTTTGGCAAAATTTGAATTCCACAGAAGTAAACACAGCTCGACCAGCCCTTGCACATGGAATCAAAATGGTCTGGATATTGGCTTTTTGGATGCTTAAAGAGAAATAATCAAAGCAAAAGAATTCTGAATGCAGGCAAGGACATCATGGATCTTTTCCAATAGACAACTAAACTGGGAAGCCACAGCAGAAATCTGTGTTTTGGTTTGGAGGGGGAACAAGGCTGAGGAAAGGGTATCAGCACAGTTCTTCTCTGGCATGACGCCCACTTGGTGGCCTGCTGGACCACATCAGATTCTGTTTTGTCCGCAGTCAAATTACAACTTGTATAACACTTCGCATAAGTGTCTCTGTATCCTGAAGTCCTTAATCAGAGGGTCATTTTGAAGAAAGGTGTCTTCACACAGCAGAAAAATAACTAGCACCTTGATATATAAAAATACCTGCTCATAAAATCCTTTCATCAGAGTGAACACCATAAAATGTACATGGAACCAGAGAAACTAACTAACTGGGATTTTTTTTAATCCTTCCTCTGGGTTTAACTTCTTAGCTTGTGGTAATGTTCATGTCCCATCCTTGTTTTATCCAGGTTGTTAGAGCTCATTCTGATCTTGTATAAGCAGATAAACAGCCAATAGATGCTATATGACAATGAGAAATGGAGTCCAAAATCCTGTTATACTGCAGATCACATTTCAAGTCCTATTAGCCTGTAAGAAGACACTTGTTTGTGAATCTGGAGAGCTTGATCCTTGTGTTAGGATTAACAGAAACACACATGCAAAAGAAAGACCTTTTTACAAAATTAAATAATCCATCACATGTTGTGCTGGTATGAATACATACATATTAAGGCCTGGAATGACCAAGAGGAAACAAATCTCACATTGTCACAAAAAGTTCCTGCTCAGGTGTTAAGAGCAAAGCATAGAAACCAGACAATACTGTAAAGTCGCATTCTTTTTTTGATGATGAAACAATCTCATTCAATATACATTACCCATGAAGTTAATCTTGGTAGATAACTGCACACAGAAGCATCATATAAGCTACTAAAAATTGTTTCTTTCCAGGAATTCATTTGCATCATATATATCTGCTGAAAACTATTTTCATGAGACAAAATGTTCTCACAATTTTTTTAATTTAATTACTCTTTTTTAGCATTTAGTGAAATGCTAATTCACTGATTAGTGAACCAGTATCAGGAGACACAAATATGCATGAGGAGGAAAGGTTGCATAGACCAGACTTTCTGAATTTGTTGATGGAGGCCACAGACACAACAGCATGATAGAACAGAACAGAATTCCTTACCTTTATGATGATTTGCCCCAGATGCTAATTTCCCCCACAGCGTTACAACAAATATTATTATTAGCAGTTTTCCTTTTGTTGCTTTCTGTAAGTATCTCTTATTCATCCTGAAAACAAAAATACACAAAATTAAATATTTATCTTAAGATTTCTTAAAGATACATATAAGTCTTAAATTCTGCTGAGCTCTAAATGAGGTACATAAAGTAGCAACACAACCTCCCACCCTGGTCTGACAGCACTCCTCGACTCCAGTCAGTACCAGGAGAATTCAGCATCATCATAATTTCTCTCAGGGCACAGTGTTCATAACCACAGCAGACTCCAAAGCTGGCAGAAGGATGAACCAATGCATCTCTGAGCAGGTCTTGACAACCTGAGCAGTTCCACGGCTATGTCTGCAGCCAGTCATGGTCCTGCAGTTGTCTCTGATCATACAGTGGTGTTTTTAACTTTTGGGATTGCAGCTCTTTTTGGATAGTGCAACGAGTCCCAAGGCAATAACAGATCTGAATAAACCTTCAGTTCATGTCTCAATCCTCCTGCAGAGAAATCCTGTTAAGAAGACTTGAGGGGTTTGGAAACCTGAAGTAGAGCAGGGCAGATTCACTACCCTCTCCCTCACTACCTCTGGGTAATGAAAAGATCTGATTTACTGCACCAAGGGAAATTGCACAGAGCTCCCCTCATCTTCTCAGTGATGTTTTCACTGTGACAACAAGCCACCACAGTGGTTCAAGCACAAGATAGCACATGACTTATTTCTCAGTAACCTCCTCCAAAGACAAATACCCCTCCACCTGCCAAAAAGACAAGTTCAGGCATGTAGGCTCTAGTGCTTAAGGATTACAGTTGTGCAGAGAGTGGCAAGAGGTACAGTAATGAGTCCTTCTCTCACTTCTTCCCAGTGGAAGAACCCTAGGGAGCTGGCTATGAAACAGCTCTACACAATGGTCATGTTTCTGCTGATAGCTCAATAGAACAATGATAATTAAACCATTTATGATGATAAAAACCATTTACAATGATATCAAACCATTTATGCTAGAAAAGTTGAAAATTTGATCACTTGGACAAAATTGTTGCTGTATTGTAATGCCTAGAAATGCATTGCTTCATTATGGTTGCACATTTGTCTCCTATTGTATTCCTTAGAAACCCAAAGGAATTCAAGTGCATCTCTTCTCCTCTGCTTGTGTACAGTGCTGTCTTGGGCAACCACAACTCTGAAATGCAGACTGCTGTAATACAGATTTAACCAGTAATATGTTGAAAGTCCTAACTCATTTTCCACTTCTTCAAAACAATTCCTCTCCTTTCAGTAAATTTCTTTCCAGTATAACACCACACGCTGATAAGGCAACACACACCCCACAACTCCACTTATGTCTTCCAGACTTGAAACCAGACCACCTCCCCCAGAACTGCCAATCTTGCTCCCCAGGAGATTGATGAGCAGGCTGTGTGTAAGAAAACAAGACTGAAACTAACAACCCACTGAAGTGTGCACCAAACCCTTTTAAACATGAATTCAGAGCAAACAGAACTCAGCATTCTTTTACAGAAGTCACACATTTATTATGTGTTTCCCAGAGGTTTAGATATCACATTTATTAAGCAAAAGGAGAGAGGAGTAAGCAAGGGCTGCAGCCAGGATGCTGCATGTGCCCCTGAAAGCCTGACTGATTAATAATCACAGCAGAGATCACAGTGTGCTGTGAACCACTCTAAGGTCTTCCTTCTTGCACTGATTCCAGTGCCTTTGGAGTATAAACTGCATATTCATCATCAGCTCCAGGTTTATGAAGCACTCAAAGCTAAAGGGAAATACATTATGTGTCACTGTAAATAAGAAAAAAAAAAATGAGACTAGAATGCACATTCAGCATATGCTCTTTCACAGCTATCTCTGTGAAAAGAATATGAATTAACTCTTTCACTCTAGATTCTCATACTGCACCTGTTATGCTGCTGGTGCCAAGTCATCTCTCATTAAAATCAAATATTTCTTCCTCACCTACATAACATTGCTCAAAACCCAGTGGGACTTGCACCATTAAAGCAAGGTTGAATCTAATACAGTTTCTCCCTGTATTCTGCTGATGCCAGATTCCCTCACTGTGCTGTGAGTCTGGCAGCAAATGTACATCAGAAAATGCAAATGCCTCAGGAAAAAGAGTAGTGGCAGGGGAAAGAGAGAAAACCAGCCTCAGAAAAACCTCAGAAAAAAACCTGCCTGAGAACAGCAGCCCTCAGGATGCATGGCAGAGTGACGATGCAAACCCCTGCACACAGCTGAGCACACCAAAAAGGGGTAAGCTAGCACTGAGAATGTTTTCCGCAAAGCCAGGGAAGGGTTTCAGCTTTGACACAGAAAATCTGGGCTCATTGCCATTGCTAGGTTCCCCAGTCATGAGAAAAACTATTCATCACTTTCTGCACCACAAGCCTATTACATTTTTCTGCACTAGTTATTAGTGGTATTCACCTTTAGAAGGACTAAAATCTAAACTGTGTCTAATCATAGTTTCATAATAAACATAATTAACAGAAAAATCAGTGCAAGGAGCAGTTTGGGACTCATAGTTCAGAGGCCATCAGAAGAACTACAGAAAATAACCCTGATCAGTTAAAGCATTCATAACATACAGCTGTTCAAATAGAAAAAGCTGGAAGATGATGTTAACTTTCAAAGTAATTATGCTATGCAACCCTAGACCCAGACCCGTGATTGTTGCATTGTCACTCCCACTGGTCAGTCCAAGGACAGGCAAAAGGCTGCATAAGCACAAAAAAGATGTGAAGCTTTCTGCTAGGAGAAGTCCTGCTAGGACTGCACACAAGGACCACACTGTAGCAACACAGCCCTAGAAACAAAAACTGAAGGGTTTGTAGTCCAAGAAGCTGAGGTTGGGATGGAGGCACATTATTGACAAAGTGAGTCAGGAGCTACAAAAGAAGGAGGGGACAGAGAGGCCATGAGATATGCTCAGTATCTCACTGCACGCATTATCACCTGGGCTCTGAAACCCTGATGCTGGTTATTTTGTTATGGATTCACAAAACAGCCCATGATAGGGCACTGAGAAGACACTGGGACTAGGTAGCATTTGACCTCAGCTCTGAAATAACTATTAGCCTCTTGCAACCCTCATCTATGTCGGGTAAGCACATCCAGGAAATAAAACTGGGTCCATTTCAGTACTGTCATTACACTAACATAACTGGCTGTGATAAGTAGGACAAATAAGCTCTGAAATGATGTCTGCTTTTACTAGAGGTGACGCAGAGCTCCACAGACAAACCATTGATATTAACCGGAATAGTTTTCTTTTTGAGACATTTATACTTTTATTTATTTTCTTTTCTTCAGAACCTCTCCCTCACTGTGATCCATCCAGCTTTCAATAATGCCACATAAGCCAAATGTGATCAAAACAGAGAATAGGAAAAACCTACACGTGAAAATCAATTTTTCACATGAGCTTTATGTATAACAAAGAATTTCCTTCAGTTTCTAACCTAACATATTGGAAATAAACCCAAGGAATTCTCTGCACTTTCACACAAAAGAGGACATGAAAGTCTGCCGTGTTTGAGTTCATTTTTCAATGTGCTTTGAAGCAAGAAAAAAGAAAGATAGCTCCTTTTGTGGTTCAGGAATGCATTCAAAATATAACAAAAATATGTCACCCACGTAATCCAAACAGGCAGTGGCTGAGTGTGAGATGGCTCTGTTGTGCCCAGCTCTTCACTGACACCATAACACAAGGATTCCTTCATAGGATTTGTTACTTTTGCTCCCTAAGATTTCTTTTGCCTGAAGCACACTCCATGAGACCAACATCAGTGTGGTATCACGAACTCAAGAATAGACTGTTTTAGTGATTAGTGACAAAAAAAGTGCAGGACTTTTTCTCAGGGAGAAACCGTATCTGACGCTGCAGAGGAGTTTCACAAGCGGCCACATCAGCAGAAATCCCTCCCCCTGCCCTCTGTGGCTCAACAACAGCAAACTGTGAATACACTTGTGTTGCACAGGCTCCCCTTGTCACTGCTCCACCTTGCTGTCAGCCCACTTTCAAGAGTAGATGGGCTCCAACCATTCAGCTGTACTGAAAATGCCATGCACAGATGTGTATTTTCAATGTAGCATCCATAAGATTTTGTGATTCTACTTTCTTCCTTCTTTGTTTCGGGACTTGAGGTCAGCCACCTTGCCAACAGTTCAGAATTAAAGGCGAATCACATGGGAATTACCTTATATTGTATGACCAGTGCTAAACTGCCTTGCTGTCTGATTTTAGGTGAAGTAAAAACTCATGTTATCTTTGTTTTTGAGGAGTAAAAACTAAAAGGAAAAAAATAGGTTTTATTCTTCCTTTAAAAGCTTATACACAAATAAAATTTTCATGTTTCCTACGAGTAACAGCATTCTTCTCTGTTGTTCCTTGTTTTTCTTTTCTTTACATAAAACAGATTCTCAAAAAAAACTCTCACAGTTTTTTTGAAGTTGTTCAAAATTCATTCATTCCTGCTTTACATATGTGGGAAGTTTCACTGTCAGTAAAGTTCATTTGCCTTTTGCAAATACACAGACCCTGTGAATGCAAGGGTTCACAAAGAGATACATAAGCCTATTTTTCTACTGAATCCTGACAAAATCCTTAAGAGACAAAAATCTGGTAGAAAATTAGTCCCACATCCTTTTAGTTTAGTTTTTATGACAAATATTTTATTTGCTATTTCAGAAAAAGCCTAAATGAGTAGTAGAAATCACTTGAGACCCCACATCCCTTGTACAGAAATAACGCAGCCATTTAAATTATCTTCTCTACGGTGTTGAATCGTACATTATTTATTAGTTGTGTTAGTTGCTACATCCCACACAATGCAGGTATTTGCAGTTTTATTCAGCCTTTACAGTGTAGACTAATGCAGATTTAAAAATGCCCCCCTGGTGAATAAGGTCGCTTTGTAAAAATAACACCAATGTGACCCCTGTGCATTTGCATATATATAAATTCCCTCTATGACATTCCTGTCATGTTTGCTCAGGGAACAAGCAATTTGCCACTTTCATTACTTCAGGTACATGGTAGCTTGTGAAAATCAATCTTCCTTCTGCTTCATACAACACAGCCTGTAACAGACACAAAGGGCACTCTGATTCCAAAAGGAAGCTGGGGATAGACATGGACACGTTCTCACTTTCTTTGATCCAGATGGGCAATGAAAGAAAGGGAAGAGGCATTTAGCCTAGCAATGCACACCAGTGTCTCACAGGAGATGTGGGAAATCCCTGCATGCAAAGCAGAAGGGGTGGGTTTGTTGTTTTTTTTGGTTTTTTAAAGTTGTTTAACAGTGTGGATATTTCAATAGCCAGAAAAAGTAGTGATAGAGAGCTTAGCCCCCTTACTAAGAAGCATTCAGAAATAGTTAAAGCACTCTGGGCAGATGGATACACCAGTCTTGTCACTGTTACTTTGTTAAGTGTAGCAGTGGAAGCAGACGGAAGATTTTGAGGATTTAATGCCATAAAGAGGACTTTTGAAAGGCTACTGTGCTGAAACTTAGGACTCTGAGGCAAATTAAATCTTGACAGAAGTCCTTTAGCATATGATTGATAGGTATGCTCATTTATTTCTTTTATTTAAATCAGTGTAACTTAAGCACATGCTTAAATTTAAGCACATGCAGAAATGTATGTACACAACATGAGTTCTTGGAAACAGATTAGCAAGTGAGCTTTTATAAGAGACAGTTTCAAGAAAAGAAAATATCTCAAATATCTGAAAAATAAAAATTACGGAATATATGAAAACATGCAATAAACAAAAAAAAAATCTTCTTTGCATACTTCAATTAGTTTCCCAGCAGAGGGAAACTGTAGACAGATGCACATACAGGTAATTACATTTGCCAACAGTCTCTTAGCACTTGGATGAGAAATTTACATATATATTATTGTTTCCAAAATCTGATAAGCATGAATGCTCAAATTGCCAGAGGTATGAAATGCTTTAGGCACCTAGCTGCATTCCATCTCCCAGCTAGAAACATTGAGAGATGATGGAAAGAACTTATTTCTTCCAAAAGCTTATGTATGATTGTGATAATGTTCTTCCCTCTAAACTGCTATCAATGTTAATGTCCCCTGATTCCAGATTAACCCCAGTTCTCTGTACACACAGTTGATAGTAATTTTCATCTTCATTAATTTTCCAATACAACACCTAATTGAAAGCAATGAAGAAAGCAAAGAAATTGTAAACAAGAAATGCACAGCCCTTCTAGCCAGCTTCAACTCAAACAATACAGATGTATTTACCTGACTAAATTTTTTTCTTGGTCATTTCATGAGGACCAGCAAAAAAATGTTCACCTGATGAATGTCAATGCTGACATGTTACTCAGTATGGAGAAAGAAAATCCCATGAATTTTTGGGAGGTTAGGTTTTATGCTTCTATGTATTTATGAAAATAAAAAAGTAATAATCTAGCCTTAAACCTACACTTTCCATTCACTGACTTTTTAAGTACTAGCATAAAACATTACGGAATATTTAAACATCCAAAGTATTAAAACATCTTTAAGCTGCCCAATGATGTCCAACAGCTTTGTGAAGTAATCTCTGACCATGAAGTGCTCAGTATTAGAGGGTACTTAGGCTCCAGTTCTCATCATTTTCTCTGATATTATCATGCCACTTTAAACTATTTTTCTCCCTGTTTCTATGCTTAAGGGAGCTTTAAGTTGCAGAAGGTATGAGCTATTCACTTAATCATCAAGGCAGCAATATTTGCTTATATCTTACATGTGATCCTCCTGCAGATGGTTATTTAAATTTTCTTTATTCATATCTCACTAACCAATCAAAAGCTTAACCATGAAAAAAAAAATAACTGTGCAATGAGCTTTGAACAAAATGTCTCACTAAGATCTGAATCACTAGGTGTACTGTGATTTCATAAAGGCCATGCAGTGGCAGAGATAAGCCTCCAAATCTAAGGCAAAGAAAGCATCAAATATTAGTGAGAATGGGAACTGAAGTGCTCATATTTAAAAGCAAGGACAAAAATGATCTGGGCAAGTGTAAGCCTATTAGTGTGACCTCTTCAGTTTGCAAGAGCTATGAAAGCTTTGAAGAAAAAGACAAATTAAAGACAGGGAAGTAAATAGAACACAGGATAAAATGAAGCAGTGTTACCAAAGGTAGCTCATGCCAGACTAACTTGACAGCTCTTTTTGATAACTCATTTTCCAGACAAAGAAATGAGGTAGATATAATTTGTCTAGTTTTAGATAAAGTATTTTCTACAGTGTCACTACAGGACTTCTACATTAAGCAGAAGATGCTGTGGATTACAAGAATTGAAAGGTGGATTGAATCCAGGTGCAGTACCAGCATGTAGTACAGAAAGGGAATATCGGGGATTAATAGCATTTGTGCTGTAAATTAGGAACTTATCATCTGAAACAACATGTGTAAAACCAATTTGTTTCTTTAAGCTGATCATCAAGAGCACATCATTATTAATATGACACAAGATGGCTGTAAAAAAAGGCAAATCCTATAAATTATTAATTTATATATTTCTAATAAAGACACAGAAGGATAAGTATGAAGTTTCTTAAACTATCATTCAGAATTATCTACACAATTCTGGCCAGTCATCTTTATGAAAGTGAAACTGAATCCACAAAAAATATGGGGACTGTCTTCCAGTCAGAGGAATAAAGTCTCTACCACAGGAGGAGTTTTGAAGAGCTTGGCTTGTGAAGCAAAGGAAAGGCTGAAGGGAAACGGAGAAATCAAAAGGAAATAAACACATTGCAGGCAAAAAAAACATATCCATAAGAAGTTCATCAGATGGTATCTTGCCAGCAGGCAGGATCAGGACACAGCTCAGTGATTCTGGGGTCTTGTCTCTATGTCAATACGACGATTCCTTTCTTGCACTCTAGTACAGGAACACAAGAACTAAGTTTTTTCAAGTAGAAAACTATAAGCAAGTTCAGCATTTCACAGTAAAAAAAAAAAAACTGTGAGTGTTCTCACTAATTTCCTGAACCCACATTGTGCTCCACTCCAAAACTAATCACACTGATGAAGATTAGATTAAGACAAATATTCCTTCTTATTATTTTAACATCTTCAAGGCATAATTGACATCTCGGTGTCAAAACATTTAAGTTGACCCAAAAAGTCACAGGTGAATTATTCAGTACCAAAACCACTTTTTTACTAACTTTAGTGAGCTAAAGTCAAACTGTTGAGCATGAGTGAGTATTCCATAATTAAGGCTCCCTCACTTTATTTAAAATTCACTCTCTTTTGTACCACTTACGTTTTAAATTTAAAATCTTTGTTGTATTGTCATCCTGTTTTTTAACAATGACAACATGGAAATGTAAAACTGGCAAGCGTAACAATTGTCAAGATATAAAGAAGTCTTGTTTCCCACAAGAGCAGAAACAAAGAAAATGCAGAAAATATGTAGAAAATGTAGAGATGTAGAACCTAAAAATTATGTACTTTCAAGTGCAAATATTTTTAGATAACAGAAGAAGCTGTTATCTATACAGCTTCTATATATACTATATATATTAGATGTATTTTGAAAGTTTGGATACAGGAATTTAAAAATCTCTGTTGTTATTACATCTATTTAAAGTGACTACTGTCTTAAACATAAAATCTTTCAATCAATAGTGGAAGACTAATTCTGGAATTCTTACGTGGATATGAGTATAGATGGAGGCCATCATTATATTACACAATCTTGTCAGACCTGAAATTTTTATGTTCAGATTCTATTGCATGAATATTCAAGTGAAAGTTAATTCTATTTTTTTTTTCCCTGAAGAACTCTTCTGGCAGATAACACTATGAGAGACCTCTGCAGATGAACAGGGAAGCAGGACTCTGACTAAGCTCTACCCTGCTACTTTCATGGCAATTATATCTGTCAATAGGCATTGTAGCATTTCTGACAAATAATTGTAGGTTTGAGCCTAATCTATGTTTTATACCTGACTCCTACACATTTTGGGCCACGCTTGAAAGTAAGGGTTCAAGTGTAAATAAAAATGACAGGTTGCTCAAATCACAGAAAAATATGAAGCTTGCTTGTGCAATGACCAAAAATAGTTCTAACAGTTGACATAACACACTAAGAAGAGCAGGGAATTGTCAACTGGGAGTAAAACTAGTTGAAACACAGCTGGAATGTGTTCCTCCACTCTTTTAATGTCAAGTCCTAACCCATGCTCATTTGTCACAGCCAGCACAGGCACAACCTTCAGAGAAAAAAAGTGAGATCAAAGTTAGACCTGACTTTTCCAAAATATGGATCTGGTACACAATGCAAATCTCTATTCCTGAGGATATGCATAGAAGAAGACCTTTTTTACTCTGAGAGATGCTAAAGGAAGGCACAAACAACCTTCAGCCACCAGCTGGGGAGTAGAACGTGAAGTCTGGCAGGTAATCCAGATACAGTGTCTTGTACTCAGCAGAGGTATGCCCACATAGAAGAAAATATGAATTTTCTACTCATACAAATGAAAAATGGGGTTTTTTCTCTCTGCACAGGGCTTTATCAAATACTAGTGGGGTTTTGGCCCTGGCACTTTACCTAATCTGTTGCATAGACTGTAATAATTAATGCTGTCTTTAGAATCACCCAATATGCTCTCGGTCTCTACTTCCTTGTCAATATTCTAAAACAATAAGATATTATTAATACCAGCTCATACTGAAAACAGAAAATTCAGGGTATTCTTGTGATGGCTTGCTAGGAATTAATTCAAGCTAGGTCATTGCTTAATGATAGCTGAAGTATCTAAATGGCTCCCAGTTTTCCTTGAAAAATAAAATCTCTTTCCCACCTCCTTTTCAAATATCCTCTTTTGGAAGGTAACAGCAGCTGTGTAAGAGTCATATGGAGCTTCAACCCTGATTTTCATCCAAGTGAGTCTACCTCAAGAAATGATGCACTCTCTTTGGCATGTACTATGCCTGCCTTGAAATGGCATTTTATTATGGCCAGGAGCTCACTAAGTAACCAGTCATAACGCCCCTCTTAAATTTCTATACCCAGCTTCCTGCTGCATGATATGTAGTTTGAGACTTGTAGGTAGTGTACAACAGGAGAATTAATGACAAAACAAGTCAATAAATAGTGTTTTGTTCCTCTAGTTCCTTGGACTCTTACAAGGGGCACTTATATCTGCATTTCAATTTGGAGCTGGACTTTGATTTTCAAACAATTTTTCAAATTTTCTCCATTTGCTATGGTCTGTATCATATCATGGAATGATTCTGGAATGTTTCACAGCAAATTAATCCCTTTTAGATGAAAATTAAGCAAAAAATGAGCCCAAGAGTGAATCTAATGCATTCCTACAGTTTAGGGGTGTTCCCTTCAGGGCATGAGGGCTTGTCAAATAAAACTTTCTCCACTAAATTAATATCATGTGGACATCATGCCCTCAGCAACAACAGTTTGGGTCTACAAAATCACTTCTGCAGGGATAAACTGTTTGCTAATGTAGATGCAACCCTATAATCTCATGAGGAAGGAGATAATTATTATAATTATTTTATACTTGTACAAGATGCCCTTTAGGTTGTGATTAATCTGAAAAGCTTTTCAGATCCTCAGAAAACCTCAATGGCATGTTGAAAGGGACCTGTCACTCAGGAGGCCCTCAGACAAGTTCTGATCTGCATTTTAGGGCCATTATTCCTACTGTGACACCACAGCATAGGGAAAAGACAGCTTGTGTACCAAAGTCAGGGAACAGTTACCTGCAGTACATCCCCCTAATTTAGAGCATAGAATGAAGAATAAATTACTTCAAATTACCCAGTGAATTGTTCCCTTTTGTGAAACAGCAAAACCCTTATCTTTTAATGCAATTAACAACAAGAGCCTTTCTGTCTTTTTTTTTTCCACGGGAAGTATTACCTAATCTACAAGTAGCTCTACTGTTAAGAAAAGCACAACTGATTGTAAAACTGCCAAACTGGATGCTTTACTGGCTCCATACCTGCCATTTTCAGCCATCAGAATATAGACAGTTTCTCCCTGAGTCTGGTAGCCAAGCTACCGATAGTGACGCTGCTGAGCTGGTTGACACTTTTAGGTGAATAATATACAGAAAATGACATGCTAAAATGGAAAGCCTAAGAAATTACTGAGTGGCAGTGGGACAGACACTGGATAGCAACGACCTGCCCTGCTCACCATCTACATCTTCCAGCCCATAGGGAAGGCACTGGCTTCATGTTGCCCTGGCAGACAGGACTTGTGTAAAGAACTGAGCCCAAGAACAATTTTGTTGACTTTATCAATAAAATATAAATGTCATTATTCATAATTAGATCAAGATCCTTTTATTCCAGCCTAACAATGTGAAATGTCCTTGAATTAGAAGTTTATAAGAGTGAACTAAATTTCAATAAAGATTATTTTTCTTCCTAATGCAGCCTTGGCTCAGAAAATACTCAGATATTACCATATTTACAGCAGGTTTAAATGTTCCTAACAAATTCTGCATTTGCATTCTTATGCATGCTTAGTGGAACAACAAAAATTATTTACTTTTATTTGCATATTATTATTAAAGAGAGCTCTGTCATTATACTTTCGTAACAATTACATTAGCAGCACCAGTATTAGAGACAAGGATATGCAGAATTTCATGCAACTTGCTCCTAAGCAAGAGGTTACAGTCAGTGTTTGTAGTATTCATGATTAAAGAGTGGGTTGGTTTTTTTCCTTTTCATTCTTCATTTTATAATAATTAATTGGAACTGTATAGGAACTCAACCAAGTAATGTCTAATTTGCTGCCAGTAATAATCTAAATTTGGTAACATACAAGAGTAGTACAGTCAACTAGGATCCTTTTAGTGCTGTATTTTATGAGACTCCATTAATAAGAGAGCATTACTCTCTAAATGTACAAGACCAGAAAAGGGTCTTTAGGTAAGAAATAGAATTAGCTAGTATGACATAGGAATGGCCATAAATGAAAGATGTTAGAAAATTACCAAAACTTCTAAAGATAAATGGTGAGATAGAAAGGTTTAGAATGCTATTTCAATGAAATTATGACTAAATTTTAATAAGGGAATGTTATATTTTGCAAGAGTACAGTTATAATACTGTTCATATATTACTTACTAAGAAAAAATGGTATAATAATATTTCCATATCATTTCAGTCACAAATATAGCTATTGCAGTACCATCACCATTAAAGGAAATGATTATGAGTTTGCCAGACTTGTAGGAGACTATATGTACAATACTGAGATCAGCAGTTCATAATATATTCTTTTAATTTTGGAAAATCACCACTGCTCTCAAAATTTAAAGAGAAACAAAATACAATATAAGCCAAAGTGTATTTCCTCCTGCATCAGTTAATTTTATTTCATTTTAACAGCTATCTGCTTCGCTCTTCCCAAAATCCTTGCTCGTTAAAGGTGAAAGCTCTTCTTACAGCACTGACTCAAGAAAGGACTTCCTCAAACCAGGAATTCTCTGGTTTTATGTTGCTCCTTGCATAATTTGCAGTTGCAGCTGCTGGCAATGGGCCTCCATTTCAGCTGCACAGTGAAGGAAGAACATTTTCCCCAGTGCTTCTCTGGAGTCTCTGATATTCAGTGTTTCTCTGAAAGCTCCCAAAGTCCAATAATTAGACAAGAACTTCAATTGTAATTATCTTTTGCAGTTTCACAGAAAATGGGGTTTCTAAAGGCAATGAAACAAAAGGATCCATTTTCATGTATTAAAACCTTAAGAACTTGAAAAAAGATTAACTTAAATTTCCAGACAATCAGATTTGGCAAGTACTGCCAAATTTTTGATTTGGAAATAATCAGTGGAGTCACATATTTATTTTATGCCCCCTTTTCCAAATTATTTACAGATGCTGCATGGAAATTTATTCTGGATAGCTATATTAAGCATAATCATTTCACTTATATTGCTATTGTTCATGTTTCATTAATATAAATGCTGAACCAGGAATATAAACCATTTGCATAACGTAAGTCACAAATTTTGGAAAGGGGAATTTTCCCATAATTTCCTTACGTAAACTTGGAAATTTCAGAGAAAAATGAAATTGAAATTTCAAGGTCAAGGTGTGTTAGTGGTTTAAAAAATGCTGCCTAAATAATGAAAATTACTTACCACAGAAATGCATATATTTAACTAAAAGCTACTAAGGTAGATGGAAGTAAAATTCTGATTAAGACTTCTGGTTTGGATTTTTTTCTGTTTCTTGTAATAGTTAATAGCATATACATCTTCCTCTTTTACTGGTATCACAGCAATGCATGTTTGGTTTTCACTGGCTAACCCAAATGCTGCTAAATCTCCTGTGAATGGCAGGAATGAGGATGAATTCACATCTCAGAAATAAATCTGGAAACAAGAAGTGCCATGAATGTGTAAATATATTGTCTTCAGGTATTTCCAGTGGCTGACTTTCTCCTGTATGTCCAGTCTAATATATTTTATTTGCTGGTGGCAATTCATGTTTCTTCAACAGAAAAAAGGAGGACTAAAATGAGGTTGGAAGAAAGTATCTAGAGGACACTTCTCTGCACAGTAAGAGCAATGTCTTTATCCAATCCTATGTTCCCATTGTATTTCACCTAAGATAGCATACAGCTGATGAACATAAACTGTATGCTATGACCTCAAAGTTTAGCAGTCATCTCAAACTGCTTGTCATCTCATTAACTGCAAGATGTGCAAAGTATTTACATGAACAAATAATGGAATGAAGTGGGAAAGCAATTCTCCAATATGTATTGTTCCCATAAATACAAACCACTATATATTTCCAGTGCACTGCCAGCCAGATTAAGCTCATCAAATACCAATTCCTTGCTCAGCTATAATGAAAATCTTTTACATGAGGTAAAAGATAAATGGGACATTTGTCATGATGGCTGTAATTCAGAAATACTCATCTACAGGCAGTATAAGAAAAAAAAAGTTAGTCTTTAAGTCTCACCATAATTTTTTCTATTGTGGCCTGTTCCTCAAAGTATTATATTTGTCAAATACTAACTAAAAATGAAAATGCTATGTATTATTATCGCTTGAGTGATGCCAGTAGGTATATATGAATTAATAATTTGAAAAGCAGGGATGGATGAGATGAAACCCACTCAATGGAGTTCTTGACTTATCCACCAAGAGTGTATTAAACAGCTGCAATTTCCTCTTTTCACAGTTATGACAACTATCCCCTCCTGGTAGGAGCAGCACCAATTGCACACTTATGCCAGGTACTGAAGTGTGTTTGTTTGAGAGCATTTTGTTCACTCTAGTCTTCTGTCATGCAGAGTTCTCCACTTAAGTTATTGTTCATAGAATACTCCAGGGCACTGGTTCTGGAAATTAAACACCCAAATGAGATTTAGAAAAACTCTATTCTTTTACATAATTTTCCAGAATACCAGAAGTCCTGACATACCCTTAAAAGGTATTCTGTGTTTGTTAGCTTCCTTTATTACTGAAAAGAGCATAGATGATATTTCACCCAGAAAAAGCTGTGATTTCATTATTTTGAAAACTGGAACAGTAGTCTACTATGTTCTTGTGCTGGCCTTAATCTCTCTAGAATTAGAGAACTGCTAAAATTTCTGCATTTTTTGTTGTCCTCAAAAAATAATTTTAAAAAATCTAAAAACAAAAGCCAGAAAAATTATCAGAATATAAGACCCCATAATATACACGCTTATATGCTTTACAGCTTTTTAAATCCTTGAAATAAGGACTTTGCTTTTCTAATCAGAATTTAACTCCTGTTGCTTTAAAATTCATCACTAAAAATGTATTCCAGTTGAGAGAGTTTGACTAGTATCAAGAGTTTTGATGAACCTGGTAGCCAGATGGTGACTCTTGGTCTGAGGTTTGGTGTTACTTAGCTGGCTTTTAGCTTTTGTTCTTAATAGGTATGGCAAATATTGTATCCTGCCACTATTATATTTTAGCATATATAATTGCCAAGTTCACAAGAAACCAGCCCACTGCTTCTCCCAAACAGATGGTGAAAGTTGATTTTAACACTGTAGCGAGACTTGTTTTCCAAAATGCTTGCATAGCTTTATGAAGTGTAATTGCTGTTTGGTATGCACATGAAATATCAGCTCATGAGCGTGTATGCAGTTAGAGGCCAAATATGCAAGGTGTTGAGCTCTCTAGCCTGGAACTCTGCACTGGGAAAAGTTTTAGTATTTTAGTATTTACAAGCCAGCACATGTTCCATTTTCTGCGAAGCTGGGGCTACACCTTCAAGTCCTGGGAGACACAAGATCTTAATTAACCCTGGTGTCCATTCTGGACATTATTTACCCCTTCATTATATATCTACTCTTTTATTAATTTTAAATGTAGGCAATTTACAGCTGTACAAGTCAAATAGACATATAACAAAAATTAATTTTTAAATTAATTTCTACTTTAATTTCCAAGTTAAATCTATGGGTGCTGCAAAATCAAAAGTGATCTAGAACAATGGTATAAAAACGAAGAGTTTACATGAACTCTTCTTGGCAAATAAAAAGTACAAAAACAACAGTAGGTAACATGAGTTAGAACTGTAGGTCCTAATATCTCCCAGCAGCCTTTGAAGTTCAAATCTGGATCTGAACCCAAAGCCCATGCCTCACCAATCATTAAGAATTGTAATATCTGAGAATAACTTGTGTGCAAAAAAGACAAAATAAGAAACTTAAAAGCAGTAAAACCACCTCTTGACATGCCCCACAAAGCACAGGAATACAGCTAGGGACATGCATTGGAGCAGCCTGTCTGCCCCGATGTGACCTCAGAGCTCTGTGCCACAGCAAGGGGTGCTCGTGTCCCCAGCCAGTCACAGCAGCCCTCGGCCACAGCGACAGTGGCAGCCACAGCCCAAGAGCCGCACTCTGCTGGAAAACAATTGCCAGCAGCC
This sequence comes from Camarhynchus parvulus, assembly GCF_901933205.1. Classification (NCBI taxonomy): domain Eukaryota; kingdom Metazoa; phylum Chordata; class Aves; order Passeriformes; family Thraupidae; genus Camarhynchus; species Camarhynchus parvulus. The sequence goes on along the minus strand of NC_044586.1, from coordinate 38,773,352 downwards.
AAGAGCACTGCAACAGCCTCCTAAACCTCCCCTTACCTCAAAGGACCTGGCCCATATATTTTATAAGAGAAAGTATTAAATACAATTGTTTCACATAAGTACAGTCCTATTCACACTGAAGCCACATATAAATGGCCGCAGCTTTCCCACCGCACTCAGCACAGGACTAACTCCAGCAGCAAATGTCCAGAAAAATAAACAAGAGCTACAACAAGTGGCGTCCAAATAACACGAAATCCTACCAACAAATGAACCATCAAATTAGCAGGTCACTGATATAAATTGGGATCTTTGAATACTGCAAAATATTATTCATTTGTACAGCAAAAGTCTGATTCCTTACATTGTTACACAAAGGCTAGGCTAGAATAAATATAATGGATTAATGAATAATATGAGAGAATGAATAGTATGCATTATGCTGTGGGAAGATAATGATGTGGCATTAAATAGATCAGCTATTATGCTTCCTAGATTTCAATAATGTAGTTAAGGAAGAGCAAATAGGGCAAAAAGAAGGAGTGAAAGAAATGTAATGTTGTTATTAAAAATGTGTGCCTAAGGACCTTATGTGTATATTCCCTCACAATTTAATCTGATTAACAAAATGCAATAATTTTCAGCTCAGTACTACTTATGGGAAAAAAAAACAAGTTTTCATCTTATGTAAGACTTTGTATAAAATACTTCTCAGCTCAAGATAGCTAGCTATTAGAGATCCTGCATAATTTTATGACACAAAGTAGGGCTTATCACACATTTCACATCTAGACTGTAATGTAAAAAATTGGATCCAGTCATTGCTGGGTTTGACTGACTGGAACTAAACATGATGGGAATAAAATACACATTCTTTTCCAAATGCAAGAAGAAAGGATGTTCTCATTAAAATGATTTGCTGATACGACTTAAAACAATTTATTTAATCTTCACCTTTTTTATGTAAATATCCTTCAACTGAGAATTTAAAAAGTATAATTTAAAATAGATTTTGTAAGTATAATGAGATGCTCTGTCAGATGGGAAGACAAATTAAAAGTGCAATTCACACTGTTACAGCAGCACTGCCACCACAGAGCTACTAATCTTTTGCACAATGCTCACAGTAGAATGTACTCCAGTCTCTGTGGGGCACGTGATTATAGACTCACAGGGAGACTGGGATTTAAATTATTCATCAATGCGGATTTCCTTTTGCAGAAAAATTAGTGTACCACATAAATAGCAAAACTGTTAATTCTTGGCCTTTTGCAAATTAACTGCCTGGTAACAGCATCTGCTATTACGGGCTAGCTTCCCTTGCAGTTACAATAGCAATTTTCTTTCAAACTGAAAGCTGTATACAAAATAATGTAGAATATCCTCATAGCCAATTACACGTCCAGAATGCATTGGGTCCTTTAAGAGCAAACAGCCATGCATAAGCCTGTCAAAGACCTGATGGCTGCCAGAATATGGCCACAACCTCTATGTCCAGAGAACAATTCCATCATAACTATGGCATGCCTTTACATATGAACATCTAGAGGGAATAGGATATCATAATTTTCCTGAAAAAGACTTGCAGTTTCCAAGACTGGCAGGTATGGATTTCCAGTGGAGTGATATGTGCTTCCATCCATCTATTAACCACAAGAACAGTATAAGCTCATTATCTACAAAGTCAAAATTCATCAACATCTAGTATTTATTAAACTTCCACAAAGTGGTACCTGCTCCATTTGGGCAGCAGAGGTTGGCAACATTTGTGACATGTCAAATCCATCAGCATTTCAGTGGAGCAATACCGAAGTTGGTTTCTTCTACATTTGAGGGAACTGTCATAAAAGTTTCAACCTATGAGACAGATTTAAATAACTTATTCCTAGCAGCTTCACTGAAAATATACATTGGGCACAAAGATAAGCAGATGCCTAAAGCTGGGCCATTATAAAAAAAAAGGCAGAACAAATTAGTGAAAAGAATGCCTTAGCTCCTTTCTTCGTGCCTAGAATGGTACTTTGGACTTGTGGCTCAAAAATTGTAACCAACTAGACGTTATAAAAAATGAAAAGGTTTCACAGAAAAACACTTTTGACAGTTACTTCAAAAAAAGCAAATATCCTTGATTTTAATACATAATTTAATGCACTGCTCCTGCCTTAGGAATGAAACAGTCAAAAGTAAGAACTAGTATCAAGAAGGAAAGTACCAAACTCAGTGAAATTTGAATGAAATGGCAACATTAAAACTACAGGAAAGAAATAATCAAAGACACTACCTAAATAATTAAGTGCAAAGAAATGCATACAGGTTGATACAGGCCCAAAACACACCATCTCCAGTTCAATATGTGAAATGTTTACCTTTGAAGCCTGAAAAGTAAACAAAAGTGTAACTTCTGCCTAGACTTCAGTTGCACAGAAATCGAAGCTGCCCATAATGAGACACAATATGGAAATTTGTCCATTATGTCAGATTTCAGTTTACAGTTCTGAGAACTCCTATGACAACATTTTGGTCTTACAGGACAAATTACATTCTCATTTTAGTATCGTTCTTTATGTACCACAGTAACCCTGCAATGGAACTTTAATGGATGTGGATCAGTCCTAGGTCTGGCCAGTAAATCCAAATATTTCAGTTAGTCTGGACCATTCTCTCCTGGAAGGTCAAAACCTCTACATACAAAAAACTTTGGGAACACAATCCAGTGTCCCCAGAAATTCAGTTATATCAGTTATATAGTCAGCCTTCTCTCTTGCCATCTGAAGGACACTCGGAGAATATGCAGACCAGCCAGGACTCTTGTCTTTTACTCGTGACTATCGATGGAGGCAACCTGGCACACAATGCTGTATTTCCTATAATCATGATCCCAATACAAATGCTCACAGTCCAAGAAGATCTGTCTACAGGAGCTGAAAATATCATTTGGGACACAAACCAGACACTTCTAGAGGAAGACTTTGCTGACTTACACATTGCTTTGTTTAAATGCTGACTTTTTAATTTTTGCAAATATGTTCAGGATAATGAAGAGGGATGTATTTTTCTCTATAAGAACATAGTCAATCTTAATCCCTAAATAAGTAATTATTACTGATTCTTCTGTGACAAAATCCATGAGGAGTAAATTGCCACAACCATTAAGTTCTAGAGACTGAGACACTCCACCCAGGAATATACACCTGAACCTAATCCAATAGGAAAAATAGTCTGTAATACTGTATTACTCTTCTTGTAATACTCTTCCCAGTTTTTGGTTCAGATAACACTATAATTTAAAAATACATCAGATTTCATTATCTAGAAGAGGTTTATTTGTTACTATGAACAATTCTGTTTTTTTCAAGAACAGTATTCAATTAATTCACTTTCCCTCTCACTCCATCACAGAAGCAAAGCAAAATAGCACATGGAAATCAGTCCTGGTTCCTAATTATTTTATGACAATTTGTAGCCCTGACAGATGCAGATGCAGTTTTTATTTCAGTTAGGTTTCAGATGTTAAGCTTTTTTTTTTCACCAATGTATGTGAATTGAAAAATTTATTCTGAAATTATTATCAGGAAAAAACAAGCCACAGAATCACAGAATGGTTTGGGTTGGAAGGAACCTTCAAGATCATCTAGTTCCAACCCCCTGCCCTGGGCACAGACACCTTTCATACATCAGTTTGCTCCAAGCCTCATCCAACCTGACTTTGAACACTTATAGGGGCAGCAAAAGCACTTCTCTGGACAACCTATTGCATAGTCTCATCACCTTCAGAGTAATGAATTTCTTCCTAATATCCAATCTAAACCTATTCTTTGCCAGTTTAAAGCCATTCCCTCTTGTTCAATCACTATATGCCCTCATTAAAAAAGTGCATGCAGTGACAGAACAAAAAGAGTAATTCTAAATAACATTCAGGGAAGTCTTTTTCATATAATCTTCCTTACAAAATTTCTATTCAAATTATCCTAACTATCTGCACATAGACACAGACAGCATATTTGACTTCTAATGGACAGAACACCATATAGTGATGATGACCTGAAGCATTTCTCCTGCAAATTTAGATATCGTCCCAGGAGAGCTCCAGAATGCCAATGCTTTGGACACATTTAAGTATAAAAGAAGTAAATCCTTTCATTTAAATGCAACTGGTTTTAAACATAATCTTTCCCTTTTAAATGCCATTTATTTCCAAATATGTATTTCAGCCTTTATTCCTCTAATTAAAAAGTAACATAGTGAAAGCCTAGCACTGCTGAAGGAGCACTCAGGAAAAGATCATTACCTTTCCTACTGTCTTACTGATATAACTGAAACTAAAAATCCCAGTACTTGTGATAGACCTGTACATTGTTAGCAATGGAGCAGCCAGCCTAAGTACAGTTCCATGCCACTGCAGCTGGAATGTTTCTGTTACTCCATTTAGTTCATTTACCAGGAGATTAAGTACCTCAGCATTGCACAAAGAAGACTGAAGGCCAAGTCCCTTGGTAACTTTAAAGAATGTCCAAGCACAGAGGAAATTCCTTGTAGATAAAGTACAGCCTATAAACTTTCCAATTTTTCTATTCCATTCCTTTCCTCAAAGGGAGAAGAGGGCTGAGCCTGGATAATAACATTGTCCTTTCAGCATAATTACCCAGCTTTGTCGCTGCTTCACACTTAATTAAATATTAATATTACCCTATAAGTAAACAATACGTACATGATATCTCTGCAATGGGCAAGAAAGCTTTGCCTTGTACACATGCTGTTCACTGAAGTAAAATTGCAAATTGCATGCTGAATCAGGAGCCATACTATACTGTCAGATATTTTTTGTTAAAATGAATTTGTTCACTCTTCAGTACAATGAACCATTAAAAAATAATTTGCACAATGCTAGAAGTATTCATTATTGCAGGGATTCCTATACAGTGAACAGTGTGTCTAAATGACGCAAATTGTCACATAAAAGAAGATACTGGACACAAGACTGCTGTTAGGAGACATCATTACCTGCGAGTCCACACTGTAAAACTGCCTGTGATGGCTTAACCCCAGCCAGCAGCTCAGCACCACCCAGGTCACTCTCCCTCCAGAAGGATGGATAAGAGAATCAGGTGGCTAAAAGGCAGAAACTCATGGGTTGAGATAAAGGAAGTTTAATAGGTAAAGCAAAAGCCATGCATTCAAGCAAATCAAAACAAGGATCAAATTCCAGTACTTCCCTTGGTCAGGCAGGTGCTCAGCCATCTTCAGGCAAGCAGAGCTCCATCACATAATGGTGACTCAGGAAGAAAAATGCCTTCACTTTGAATGTCCTCCCTTGTTCTGTCTTTCCCCCAGCTTTTATTGTTGAACACAATACTGGTCTGCATTATCCCTTTGGTCAGTTGGGGTCAGCTCTCTGTGTCCCCTCCCAGCTTCCTGTGCATTCTAGCCAGCTCACTGACTGAGCAGCAGGAGAGGCCCAAAGCCTTGGTGCTGTGACAGCGCTGCTCAGCAGTACCTAAAACATCCCTGTTTCCAGCACAAAGAAAAAAACATTTCCAGGGAATAGGGGCACTATATCAGATGCTCTTTGCCTAAGTGCTGATGACTGTATGGGGAAGGGTGCAAAAGGCTGTTTAGAATGAGGTCTTCCATGTTCATTTGCAAACTCTGAGACAAGTCAATGTTAGAGCTGCTCTCTGACCTCCGCCCTATATTTAAAAATCATCAACCCAGGACAGAGCTCAAACAGCACGACTCCTCATACAGCAGTCAGCAATATAAGGACTCATGGATGTTATGCTGTACAAACACCATTGAAATAATAACTATGAATGCCTTATTTTCCATAATTTGGTTACATCACTTTCAGAAACTCTCTCTGTGTTTGCCTTTCAAAATATCGTTTCGTGATAAATTTTAGAATTTACTATTCAGTTGTAGGAAAAAGCACTTCCATTTATTCATCTTAGACTGCTTAAGATGCTGCTCCTTAGTTATAGTGCAATCAGAAAGAATGAGAATTATGATTTTGTACTTTTTTTCACATTTCATCACGCCTGTTTTTCAAAGGAAATAGTCCTAGATTACATTGTCTTTTCTAATAGCACAGGTGCTCCATGCCTCTGGTTCATATCTGGCTAAATTCACTGTACCCTTCCTAGTTCTTCTACACCTTTCTGTGCTGGAATGAGTTTACCTTGCATGTAGTATTCAAAAAAACTCTGCAGCATGGAATTGTATTAGTTTAATGAAGTTCTGCTGTTTGTTCTCAAAACATTACCTTTACATTTTCAACACCCACTTCTCCTTTTCAGTCTTTACCATTGAAGTGACATTATGTATTAAATATATGCTGTGATTCTAATATTGCTAAATGATAATAACAATGGAAATTTTGAGGTTATTATTCTGTATGTGCAGTTAAGACCATTTCCTCTGCATGCATCACTTGGTATTTATTGACATTGAGTTTCATTTGCCATTTTATTACCCAGTAACCCAGTATTGTACCATCAGAATCTCATCACAGACTATTTTAAATACCAGGCATTACTTTGTTTTGTCTGCAAACTTTGTTGCTATAATGCTCATCTCATTTTCTGAATAATTTATGAGTCTGTGATATTCAAATCTGTGGGCATGTTGAACAGCCCAGGCTCAGCACAGACTTCTGCAGGATTTTTTCATAACTACACTCCATTATAAGAACAAATCATTGATTTCTATCTAGTAGTCTTTTAATAAGGCAGCAATATGGGTCCTTTTTAGGGGAATTTAATATAATCTCTTTTACAGTTCTAACTAGATTATATCATTATATCATTCTTTAGCCAATGTTTACTGACACATTCAAAGAACTCTAGATTTTTGATTCATGACATCCTTCTAGTTTCCAAGCCATATTAGTGATTACTGAATCTATCTATGCATCCACCAATTTTACTCTTGATAATAATGTCTACCAAATTGTTTAATGCAAACTTCAAATTTACTGGTATGTAATTCTCATCCTGAGAACCCCCATTTCAAACACTAGTATCATATTTTCCACCTCCCACTCATTCAAAATTGTAGGTTGCTTATTACTATTAGCAGGCCACCAGTTTTATATTTAAATTCCTTAGAACACTTGGATGAAAACTATCAGATAATGGTGAACTGTTACTATTAATTTTATTGACCTGCTAAAAAATGTCTTTTATTGACACATTAATTTGAGAAAGTCCCTCAGATAGATCATCCATAAACAATGACTTTGAAGAAGTTATTTTCCTAGCCTTTTCTGCATAATACATAAATGCACACAACCAATCAGATTTACTGCAGAATGGCCTTATTATACTCAATGCCTTTGTTTATGTCCCTATTTTCAGCATTTTCTTGCAAATTTCCCATTTCTGTTGGGGGAGTGAGGGGAAGTGTCTTTTAATTGTAGGCTTCCCTCAGCAAGCTGTCCCTCAAAACAGTTTTGTCTCATTTCATTGCAGTTTTACATTTGAGCTGCCAAGTTTACATTTATTTCCTCCTTTGAATGCTAGTCTGCGAGTTCTAACAGTTTCTCTCTGATTCTTATTTAACATGATTCCAGTATTTTGAAAGTATTGTACGATTCGCCCTTAAGTTTACAGTTTATTTAAATGTATCAAATTTACCTGCAAGCATTTTTATCCATGTTGTTGCTTCCTTCCATTGGTTTCTTTAAGCTTCATCTTTCTCACAATCCACTTTTTTAGTGTTAAAATGTACAATGGAGCTTTTTAGATTTCTTTTGTAAAACATATTTGCAGGCATTGGAAATATCTAAACATTATGTGTTTTCTGCTTTAGTCTCTGATTATCCATCTGGGGAATCTTCATTTACTATCTCTTTCAGTAAAGGAATTACAGATATCTACGTGAAATTTTAAAATAGAAAATTGACAACAAGCAATGGAAAGGACACTTTTCATCCACTATTTCTTCCAACTATGGAATTCATTGTCAGATTTAGGCTAGGTGCTCAACAAAACAGGATAAATGTTTCCCTCTTTAGGCATGCCATAGCAACCTCCATAAAAATCTGTGATTTATTTTTAACAGATACCATATAAGAATTAATACTCCTACCAATCTCCATTGTGTCCTGCCGTGTCATTTCTATTTACTTTCCACTCTACCAATGCATGTCTCCCTCATTATCTTCTCTCCATATTATTCCAGAGATGCCTTTTATACCAATAAAATTTAAAGCTTACCATTTTCATTTCTAAATTTGGGGTTTAGACTTAAAATGCTAAGATGGATCTGGACACAGAAGACATACACAGGGAGTTATATGGAATACCACTGATCAAGTTAAGTGCAGGATTGCTTAACAGTTACTCCAACAGCTAGAAACAAACATTAACTAGGAAAATATGGTTATTTACGAGATACTAACTACATCATATTAATTCCATGTGTGGATCTTCTCATTGTAAAACAAGAAAGACTTACTTCAAAACAGTTTATTTCCAAAAGTGTATGTACATATAAATAACATTAATCAGAAGACTCTACTGCAAACAACTTTTCAGAAATCTCTCATCAACTAAATTGTTCATTTTCCTAAGTTGTATTTAGTGACAGGTGGTCTTACTTTTATCTAAAAATTTATACAAAATAAACACAATGTTGTTCATGTCATATGACTCTCTACCAACACTAAAATAGACTGCTGTGTGCTTTCAAAAAATTAAGTCTGACTTCTCTTCCCAAGTCAAATTCTACAATAATATTTTATTTTTAATCTTCCAATTGAATGGAAATCTCAAATGCAAATTGCAATGATAAGTGTGAAGTGGCCAAACCAAAACTAATATATAAAATGGTGAAATGGAGGCAAATAAAATGGAAGGGCAGATGTGGCACTTAGAGATGTGGTTGAGTGGAGCACTTGGTAGTGCTGGGTTAATGTTAGATCAGTGATCTTAGGAGTCTTTTCCAACCTAAACATTTCAAAGTGTCTTCAAGAAGTTGAGTAAAATATAAAATTATCTAGGCACTTCATTGGCTTTCAGTTCCTAGTATGTGATATTACCGCGTCATACTTGTGCAGACATGACAGACAGACAGACAGAAAGGCTTAGAACATTTCTTCAGTCCCAAAATTCTAGTCTACTATTAGTTAACAAGTGAACATGAAATCACAAGAAAATATTTCTTCTTCTTTCTCTCCATAGGAAAAAGGGAGAATAAAAGGAGAAGCAGGATCTCAGACCAAACATTTGTATAACTCAGCATCCTGTCCTTGGCAATGGTGAACAATGACACCTAAGGAACAACAGAGAATAAAGCACATCGTGGCAATGCCATTATAAACTCTGCTTTGAATACTCCAAGACAGAGCTGGTTAAAGCCTCTTTTTGAGTTTGAAGTACACTGGCACAGAAAGTCACTCTTCATTTAAGGAAGCCATTACACACCTTTCAAGAGTCACATACTCTTTATCTTGTCTAATCCTACTATATATGCTATATGGGTTTTAGGACTAGAACCCTAGAAGCGTGACAATTCTCAAGAATGAAGACAGGCCAGACATTTGTACAATGCCATGATGATGTTGCCTGCTTTGTTCTCTATGCCTTTCCAGAACTTCTTTCCATTGTATTTGGCATTTTTGTGCACTGTTGAATCAGTGGCTATTTCTAAGCACTGGGCTGACTTTATCATAGAACAATCTATTATAATTCCAAGATTTCTACCTTGAGTGGAAATAATAATTCAGAGCCCATCATTAGGAATGCAAAGTTAGCTTTTCTTCCAATGTGCATCACTATCAACACTGAATTTCATCTGGCACTTTCTCACACCAACCCTTTATATTTTGAGATCTTTCACAAATCTCATCAGTTACTTTGCATTTTTACTTCACTGAAAATGTAGCATCAGCACAATTTGTCATCTCCCTATTCATCTCTTTTTCTAGATCATTTATGAACATCTTGAACAGATAGGCGTAGCAGTTTCTTCTGGACTCCACCAATCTTTTTCCACTGAAAAAAAAAAAAAATTATTATATTTTTCCTAACATGTAACTATTTATTAGTCTAAGAGAAGAACTTCTCTCATGTCTCATTTCAGCTTTATTTATCACTAGTTTTGATGAACAATCTTCTTAGAAACCTCTCTTCAGAGTACAAGTGAAAAATAATTTGCAAATATTTACTGTTATTTTGATGAAAATAGATTTATTCATTTCTGATTTTCTGATTTTTGACCAAACTAATTTTCCATAAAAATATGTATGTTGTTGATTAAATATGTTTTTAATAATTTTCATTTCTGCTTTCTTTTTATTTGCCATCTCAGAATGATTTTCTGTTACAGTTCTGTGCATTGTGGAACAGCAGTCTTCATTTGGCAAGGATCTTAACTTTATGTAAGTGGCTCTATACAATTAAGAGCTTCAAAAAGTACTTCACAAGAATGACTTTTTAAGACATCAGGACAAGCTGTGATTGTGGTAATTAAAACCAAAATATGAGGTTTCCTAAATGGCAGTGGGTAGAAGTTCTGTCTGCTTTCAGTTTCTACACACTGAAATAATCACAGTTTATAGAGTATTATTTTTTATAAGTTATTTTTTATAACACTGGTGAGGTGTTAGATCATAGTTCAGAAGGCCTTTTAAACTTTACCCAAAGAAAAATACATGATACATGTCATGGTCAAATCCCAGGATATCTAGAAGTACCAATTTAGGACCAAAGAATGAAAAACAGCTTACAAGCTTTACCTTTAGCTAAGTTAGCTAAGTTCTAAAACCAGCAATGTTCATGGCACTGGCCTCTATAACAGGAAGCATATCACAATTTTTTTCCCCGGGATACTGCTGCAAGCTACAGCTTACTGGAGAAAGTGCCAAGCCAGCAGAGGGTCACAGGATTCCAGTACCAGATGGAATCAAAAAAATCAAAAGGTATCACTAAGAAAGTGAGGCACCTTCACTGCATGAGAATCCAAGGAAATGCTGGACATGTAAAAGGATGGCATATGCATAGACCACAGTAGCTCTGGAAAAGAGACACAGACAGCAGTTATTCCCCTCTGGACTCTTAACATAACTCTGGCTCTTCATTCATGGTGGATATTGCTAGAAGTCAAGCCTGGTAAAGTTTAAATATACCTATTATCTTCTAAAATGGCAATTCTGCTACACAGGAGATCTGTTATTAACTATTATTGGCTTATGGGTCACTTAGCTATTGAAAACATATAATTTATAGGTCTCTCTTCCTTGTCCCAAAATTTCATGTGCACTTCTTGTGTTAGATATTTAGGATGTTATCAAGGTGCTAGCAGTCAGTTTCCAAATTAACTCTCCATAATGAGATTATCATCTTCTTCAATACCCACCCAAAAGACTATTTACTACCCATCTTAATATTTCAGATTCTCAAAGCAGTGGTACTCAATTTTTTTTTTCATGACCTGAAGTAAACCTTAACAATAGATAAATTGTTTGTGAAATGCAAGAAATCTGCTTAATGAAATCTGCTTAAAGCAATCAGTTTAGTAATCTGCTAAAACAAACCGAAGCACAGGTTAATATTAGTTTCTATGACTTATCTTCAGGGTGTTCTATGCTGATTTGACTTTAATTCAGTGTAATTTTTAATATGAGTATACTGGCACAATATGAACATGCATGCCACAACTAAAGAATTTATATCAAGAGATTTAGCTGAACTTTCTCTGACCATTATTCTTATAGAGTTTTTCACGATTGTTTAGTTTTTCCGTTTTGTACTGTCAGATGATTTCGACATCTTGTGCTTTTATATTAACCACCTCAAATTTGCCAAGCAGATACCAAACATGGATGATTTGTGAATGTTATACTTTGTGGTTTTACTTTTCAGATAAGCTGCTGAAGAAGGCTGGAAATTGTAGTGCTACATTTTATTAACAAGGTATCAATGTTATTTGTAAAAGGAGATGCAGAGATTTCTCTGTTTCAGTCACTGAAGCACCAGAAAAGAAAGATAAATTGGAAGTACAAGTTTATATCTCTGCTTGGTCACAGCCTTTATAATCCTAATCAATAAACAAATTGAGCTCGGTCAGCTTGCTCTCCTGCCATTGTCGTGATGAGGAAAATATCCCACTTCAGCACTTCCTACAAGACTGCTCCTTCACAGTAAATTCAGGAGTTTTAGCAATAGAAATTATTCTGTAGTGCTCCAACAACTGCAGGGCAAACTAACCTTGGCACTCAGTCCAGAACAGATAATCTTTCCAGCTAAAAAGGGAATCTGGAAGAACTGTTCTGTTTAACAGCATCAATGTCCAAGCTTCCTTTTGCTTTCCTACGGTTGCACCACCTTTGCTGCTTTCAGACCACAGGAGCTACACATTGTCCAAAATACAAACCAAACCCTTCAAACCAGCAATTACCTTGACTGTTCCATTTTCTCAATATAAAAAGGAAACATGCACCTCAGGGTACTTTTGTTCAGAAAGAAATAGTAGTAACTCACATGAGCTACATTCAAAATTATGTAGACAGTGGAGACTGAGGGCATACACTCAAAAAAAAAGGGGGGAAGGGGATATTTTTTATTACATGGAACAGAACAGGGAGGAGACTTGTTTCCTTTCTGTTTCTCTTTTTTTCCACAAATACGGCAGCAAAGTTAGCAAGAACACCCAGTGTCTGGTCAATTTTCGGAATGAAAGAGAAAAATAAGGAATGAAAATAGGAGAACTCCTCAAACACCCAGATAAACAAGGCTAGACTACACTGAAGCACAGAGAGGCAGGCATGGGGGGACAGGGTGTCAGGGACGAGGAAGCAAAAGCAGGAAATGCAGCAAAGAAAATTTAGAAAGTTTTGTCATGGATTGAAGGAAACTGTATGACTATATTTCAATGTTCTGCTTTGTCCCAGTAGCGCTTTCAGATCCTGCACTGCTGAATGCAGGGAACTTCCCAAAACATAGTCAGTAACCTGTGCAGACCCCTCCAAGCAACATGCCCCAGCATAAGCAACATCTCAAACGTGTTTTGGACATTCCCTTTCTCCAGGGGCAGTCAAGCATGGAGCATATGACAGCACTTTGCTGTTAACTGAAAGTCTTCAGCCCTGTGCATTCAATTCTGCTTCTGATTGTCCAACTGCTAATTTCAAACTTTTTAGTAGATATTTGTTTTTAAAGTTGTAATTCTTGTCACATTTTTTTCTCTTCCTATTCTAAGGCAGTACATTTTCATAGGTTTCTAAGGCAATAAAGTATTTTAATTTTTGCTTTTGGTTTAAATCTGAATTTAAAGAATAAAAACCTAGTAAAGCTTTCATAAAATCTGTTAAAAGCCATAAAAAATCCCCAGGAAAGAAAATAAAATCCCATGTAAAATAATTTTCATTTAAAATTATTTAAAAGTATGTGAAATCTCCTTTGATTATTTTTATTTAATAGTCATTATTAAAGTAAGAAAATTATACAAAACATTCTAAAAATAAACACAGTTTCAAGTAGGAAGATTATCTCTTATCCCAAACTGTGCAACATAGCATGATCATCTTTGGCTCTTTCTCAACACCTGTAAAGGGTAAAGAGAATTGTACGAATACAGCCAAGGGTCAACTATGCCATCTCCCATTCTATCATTGTGCTGTAACTTAAATATTGCACTGAAAATTGAACATTTTCAAAAAGTCATAGCATCCTTTATGTTGGAATGACATTTAAGATCACAGAGTCCAGCCACAGAATGGACAAATTCCAATACACATTACGAGGACGGAATTATTGTATAACATTTTAAAAGTGGTAAGATTCAATGAGACTAGATGTATATTGGGTTTAAAAAGTAATTAGATGTTATTCGTTTTTTTAAAAAAAGAACGATAAGGTGGTGATGGTCATCTGCTTGCAGATCAGTATAGTGGAATGCCAAAAAGGACTAATGAGACACTTGCTTTCCTGAAAAAGTATTTAAAAGTTCAAATGAAAAGCAAGATGAAAAATTTTATATTTAAATATGTTTCCATCATACAAATTTGAATAGATGATTTAGGGAGAAAATCCTTTAGGCTTTAAATCATCACATTGTGCACAACAGCAGAAGAAACTGAATTCCCCTTTACAAGGAAAAAAGTTGAGTTTTCCTTAAGAATTTTTTGGGTTTATTTTGCCCTAAAGCACACACAAGTACTTAACACAGCTTTATATCAAATCAGAAAATATTTTCTTCTGTTAATTTCAAGATGTCATTTCAAAAATAGTAATGATTTAACTGTTAATGTTGTTGCAACCCTTCCCTGCAGACTCTATTTTATTTATGATCAAGTCTTCACTGTATTAATATTGGGACTAAAAGTGATAGTCAATAAAAGAAAAGAAAAGAAAAATTCAGCTTTGTAGCATGCTGCAATCATATTTGGGTGACATCAAGGAATGGCATCTAGTGATTACATAAGACAACTGCATCTATTTATGTCTATTAGAAGTTTATGATGTAGTCCAGGAAGCCCTCATGAACTCATTCATTAATTTCTGAATAATCTGAAATATCAATGAAATAAATTTTACTTAATTTTTTAAAGTATCATTTTTTTTTCCAAAATAAGAACACATAATATGTCTGATGAGATATCCCTGGAGACTTTGGATCAGCATCTCATTGGTCATTTGTAAATCTTGGAAAGTCTCCAAATACAATTTTTCAAAGTGTAGTAAGGCTTTCTCTGCAAACTATTTGCTTTCAGCAGACATCAGATAGCCATAGTTCTCAGAAATATTGTTCAGTAAATCCCTTCTTTGTCAAGAGACAGCACCATTTCCCTTGCAGTCTCCAAAGTGTACAGCTGCTCCCAATGCAGGTAATAGCTACATCATGACCCTGCCTCAACCAACTGGGTAACAATAAAGCCACTCATTAAGATAGTGAAAGATTGAAAGATCAACTGAGTTTCCCAGGACAGCACCAATAATCACACAACTTCAATATCCACAAAGCAAAGCACTGAATTCCTTAAAAAAAAAAAAAAAAAGACAAATTAAGGGAAAAAAATAAAAAAATCAGACCATTCGGTCTTCTGCTGTGATCAGCTGGACTTTTTAGTCCAATGGAAAATTATTTCTTTGTGTTAACAGGCTCAGGTGTCTAGGGCAGAAGCAAAAATAAGTATTAATTTTATCAGCACCTTTATAATTCTGCAATCCCACATTATCAGATCCCCAAATTCCTGAGCCAGAGGCAGATTACTAGGTTCTTCATCAGTATACATATATCCATTCCACGAGCTTAAAGTCTATCTACCTGAACTTTAGCTGCTACCTCGAGATGGTAGCAATTCTGGGCAGTGTTAGCACATACTGCTAAATTGTCTAAGGACACTCATAGTGGAATCTCACTTCATGATGAGATCCATAAACCTCAGAGTAGACTTTGTAGACTGCTAATCATTCCAGATCTAGACCATTATTTTCAATCATCAGTCTGGGCTTGCCTCCATATATTTTTGTCTTAAATAAAAGTCATGTAACAGACAGTATTTCAGATATTGTTCTGTGTGCTCCTCTTCCTCACGCTGTCCATGCTCTCCAACACTCTCCTGTTGCTTCACTCACTACAAGCCGCTGCCAAAACTACTGGAAAATCTGTTCAATACTGGCAGTAGACATTGTACTTGAAGCATCTGCAGATGAGCAGCAAATGCATCAAACAGATAGTTTCAGAGTTGTAATAGCCATTTTTCCATGCTGAGCAGATATAAGCAATGTTTGCTAGCAAAAATACATACCTGGAATAGCAAGAAGTCAATGAAAAATGCGTCATTTAGCCTCAAATTGCAGAACTCTTACAGATCCTTGCAGATTTCCAGTTTTGCTAAGCCTCTACCATAGCAGGGCATCTGTGTCAGGGTAAAGAGACTGAGATCTGTTATCTTGTTTTCAGTATACAAACTTATGTAATTATGGAAATTGCATAACCAATTATGAATAATCTATAGAATGAAAGCTGTTCACCTAAAAAGTCTGTGCAACCTCAAATGAATTCATTTAGTTAAATAAATTATTCTAAGTCATAAGTAATTTGCCAAATAAATTATTCACTGTGAATTGTTCACCCCCCAGTAATCAAGGGCTAATCTGCTGTTCCTCCAAAGACCGAGTCAGTGGAAGCATGCAAATAAATCTGGAAATTGTAATAACCATTGATCCATCTCTCTGGCATATATAACAATGCAACTTGATACTCCCTATTTCTTTATAAAGCCTATAATAATTCATTCGACAAAGATCAAAACTAGAAAGTCAAAATACTCAAAAGAAAATAAAAAGCAGAAAGGAGAAAAAGTTTTTATCTTGCAACAAACAGTAATACTCTGCCAGAGCAGAAACCATTCTAAACAGTTTTGGCGCTTACACTCCCGTTGTGGTGTTATAATCCTCTTTGCTCTCTCAGTTATTCACTCAGATCACTTACACAGCTCAAATTCTCCAGGTACTATATTGAACAAGTATTTTTTTCTCAAGATTTTCAGTAAAGGAATTTGATATCTCTTTGATTTAATTTCACTTTCACTTGGAGAGATAATTTAGGAGGCTGCTGCAAGACAAGCAAAAGCCAGCGTCTGAAGGTAGTTTTTTCGTGCTTCCCCAAGGATAATATCCCTGAGGCAATAGCATACTTGTTAAAATGATGCTAAATGATTCTCATGAAAACCTACCAGAAATAGAGTAAATGATTCAAGTATGCATGGTTAAGTAGTGACCTTTCACTGGAGCTGGGGTTTGGGTTAGGAGGCTTCTTTTGGTTCTTATTTTCAGTTATTCTATACTTAAGTAAGTAGAGGCCTCTACCCTACCTGAAATACCTGTATTTCTCATTTTTCATCTCTCTTCACAACTACAGTGTCCTCACCTTCTCTATGTTCCTTACTTTTATATGCAACATTTGTCTCCTGGCATATCCTCTAGCTTACTTCACTTGGTGATTCCTAACTTTCTGCATTTCTGTCCCTTCTTATCTCCCTAAATACATTGATTTAGCAAAGTTCATACTTTGTTTCCCTCTCTACTATCAGAGTACTTGTTATTCCCTGGACGGGCTAGTCTGTGGTCAAACCACTTCCCACAGCATGCCAGGTCATCATCTGGCAAATCTTCTGAAGGCAGTGGGCAGAGACATGTTATTTGTGAAGCTGTTCATCAATCCCTGATTCATGTGCCTTCACTAGTGAGAGGAACATGTGTGCCCCAAGAGCTCCAGGTCACCAGTCCCTTTTCAGGTCCTCCAGGCTCTCTTGCTGATACTCTGGATACATAGTTCTCCTCACCTTTTCCATATGTTTTCTCACTGAAGCCCTACAATCTCATTACACCACCTTGTCCTCCTGGCTCTGGCTTCCTAGGCATCAACACCAGCAGAAGGAAGAAAATAATGGTAAGCATCCTTTATTGGCACACCTCTCTGAGCAAATCACCAGCAGATGTTTCTGAAAGCAGTGGGCTCTCGCAGACATGCTCTGGTCCATGCCTTTTTCTTGAACTCACTCAACCCATTTTTCAGCCCTTGACCCTCTAAACCTTTCTTTTTATTTTTCTTTTTCTTTCCCTTGGTCGTTACCCATCATCAGTTGACTATTCACTCTATGCTTGCTCAAGAGATTAATTAGGAACATTAATACAGGAAGGCTCAAGCAGGGTGGGAAGGCCATCTGCCTTGGCAGATATTCCTCAAGCTCTACTCTTGTGTCCTCAGCAGATTCCTTAGTGTAGTTACATCCTATCCCTTCCCATGCGCTGGAACAGATCTCCTCAACAGGACAGTAACTTCTCAGCACACAAAAATATTCAACCACTTCTCCTTCCCATTGAGAGGAAAACAAAGGTCAAATTGGCCAAACTTTTGCAACTTGAGAATGCTATCTACAGAAGATATTAAGTTTAAAATTCTCATTCCATTGCTGATGTTACTATAAAATCAATACATGTTTCAAAACAATTGTTTCAATTGAGAAAAACTAAAATCTTCATTTGGAAAATGGCAAAATGGGTTGTTTCCACAATTTTAAAACTTTTTCAAAACTAATTTAAGCCAGGAAACTAATCAAAAAGGATCTCCCAGAAGCAGTTCAAGTTCAGTTCTGTCAATGTTTTCCAACTAAAAATGGTTTAATCAAAAGTTACTTTGATCTACTCTATCTTGTACATTATTGATGTTGTACTCCTAATTAATTTTTACTAAGTATTTTTTCTTTAGTTTGGTTGTTCTAAAAACTTTATTATTTATCATTTATTTATTAAATTATTATTATTATTTATTAAAACCTCATATTAAAAATGCATTACTAAACAATATGGATCTCATATCAGGTTTCTGATTGCATAATTCCACCAAGATCAGGTGATGTTCAAACAGCTCCCACATTTTCAAACCTTACCTCTTACATAAAAACTGTGAGCTCTATACTTAAAAACTCTGAGAAAGAGTAGATTCATTCTTTATTATAGTTCACATCACAAGTTTGGTGAAAGATTGACAGGTTAACACTGGTACTTTGGAGAATTAAGACATAAATTAAAATGGAGCTTTTTAACCTCTGTTTTTCTGAAAATCCAATCCTACAAAGCGATCAACTTCAAATACAGACAATTCAGAAAGACAGGACCATTCTATATCACATCTTCAGATTGTAAAATCTTTCAAAGAGAGTCTGACAGAATATATAAACTGTGTATGTGTGAACATGTGAAAATCTTTCTGGCTAAGCAAGCAGCAATTCCAACAAACCCTTTAATTGCTGAAATTTCATTTAATTAAGAATAGCATTTTTGCTGAGATAAGGGAATATGGTTGTTGATTTATATAATGAATCCTAGGTTTTCTTACATTAAGAACAGACTAGTTTATCTTTAATTGAAGGGAGACATTAAAAAATTGCCAACACAGATATTGATAAAATTATGCAACCTTTAATAAAATTTACTTAAATTCAGTAAAAAATGGTAAGTATGCAAAACCATTTGCACTTGACTTGATGTCTATTGACAAAACATTTTTCAAATTAAGTTAATTTGAAACAATATGAAAGCAATGTGAAGGAAATAGAGCTACAGTACACAGGTAGATGTTGCTGGCTGCTTATGAGTTAATGTGGTCAATTGACCACTAAAAAATTGAATCAGTCTCCATACTGAAATGCAAGCTTACCGTTTTAGCTGGTTTTCTCCTCTGCTCTGTATGTTGAGTGTTAAAACTAGAGAATGCTATCGACAGGCTAGACATCTGGAACACGAGCAAATAAACTCAGTATCCTCTAGTGCAAATCCATGTGATGGCATAACGTGTTTCCTAAGATTGTTGAAAAACTTTACTAAATTAAAAGCCGCCCAAATAAATTTAACCTATTACTTTGTTTTCTGAATTTCAGAACTGCAATCTACATGTGATGAGATTTCCTTTCATTAAAACCAAAAGGCTCCTGAACAGACAAATTCTATGTAATAAAAAATAAAGCCACCTCCTTTCCTAGCCTCTTGGTTTTCATCCTGGCCTCTAGCAACAGCAGGTGAGGTTTCATAAGGATACAGGTGCCAAAGCCTTGTACTTACGTTTCCCTGCCGAAGGAGCTGCAGTTGCTCACATAGTTGTCCATAACACCTGTGACACAGCTGCAAGGATCTCCTCAAGTGCCCTACTGATGTCTCTAAGCAGCAAAAACCAGTGCCCACTGTGCTACATTGTTTTCCTTCTTTTATGACAGTGATAAGTGAGGCCTTGCAGCAGGAGAACCATTCATTCTGCACTATTAGATACAGCCCTTATTTGGTGCCTAATGTTCCATGACACATAAGCATTAAAGGAACTGCTAAGAAGTATTTGATCAGGTAAAAGGAGGCGCGCAAAAGAATATACTGAAGAACAAAAATGTTTCTTATGAATAAAATACAACACATTCAGGTTCTCCCTCCAATGACAAAACAAAAGCATAGTCTGAGTTGGAGGTGAATTCTTGCACAGAAAAGCCACCACATTCATTGGTGGTTTCAAAGCTGCAGAGACTGTCAGTCTCAGGCATGAGAACAACCAGCCTCTGCCAGACATGCTCTTTGACCTGAGAGCTGCAATACACACTGATAAAGGTACAAGAAAAAAAATCACATCATGTTTTATATTAGTCCATTAGTGTCTGGTTTCCTCTGGAATGTCAGTAATCCTCTGAGAAATGGACTTTCACAAAACCAGTCACAGGGTTAATCCCTCAGGAATGCATTGGTCTGGTAGACTACAGAATAGGACAAGACAGAAGCAATAGCAATACTATGTCAAAGCTATACTTGGTGGTCTGCACAAAAAAAATGGGATATACAAGGACAGGGTCTCTCTTTGTCTCCTTTGTTCACTTCTTTTCCACCAGCAAAGGCTGGAAGCAACATCAGGAGGCAGGAGGTCTGTACTGTAGCCACCTGCTCAAGCAGGGTCACCTTTGAGCTGTGACCAGGCTGCTCAGAGCTGTATCCTGTTGAGTCCAATAAACCCCCAAGGACAGAGAGCACAACTGTGCTGGACAGTAAAAAAAAAAAAAAAAAAAAAAACAAACTTTTCCTTCTGTTCTGTACCTCTCCTCTTTCAGCTCACGCACATTATTGTTCAGCCTCCCAAAGAACATGTCTCCATCTCCTCATTAATCACAATATAAGCATCAATAAACTCTAGTTAGGACTCCAGGAGGCAGTAAGTCCTTCAGACTCCCCTTACAGCGCAAATGCTCAAATCTTGAGCCCTCTGCTGCACACACTCCAGTTTGTGTCTGTCTTTTGGGGTACCAAAACTGAGCTCAGTGAGACAAGGTCCAATGACGGCTGAGTAAGGGAGAAGAATCCCTTCTTTCAATCTACCACTAGTGCCTCTATTTGTGCAGCCCAGAAGCCCACTGGCCATCCTTGGGGCCAGGGCACAGGGCTGCCCATGCTCAGCTGCCCACCAGAGCCCCAGAGAGCTGCTCCCCAGCCAGCAACAATCCCACAGCCTGGGCTGCTGCCAGGGACTTCCCTCCTAGGGCCAGTGATGGCACTTATTCCTTGAGTTAATACATGTCCAAACACTTTACTGAAATGGATAACCGAGATTACCAGCAAGAGAAGGAACTGAAGCTCCTACAGTAATTGTCTGCCCAACAAAACCACTCATTTCCAGCCTGAGCAGGGCCAGAGCAGCACGAGCAGCCACTGTGCCTGTCGGAGCATCACTGGCTCTGCTGCAGGCATAGCAGCAGTGCCACAGAATCAGGTCCAATCGCCACCCCTATGCCTACTGGCCCAGGAAACCAAAGATGCTTACAGACAGTAACTCAAAGGCTTGCTTAAGGATATCAAATGAAGTGCCAGTCACAGTCTCAATGAGCAAAGTCCAATGAGCTGCTCAGGGAAAAAGCAATCTTCTTGTTAGCCTTTAATCTGACAAAAGCAGCTCAGAACCCATCCTGAGAGCTGAACATGATTAACAGTTATTCTAAGGTACCCCTGTGTAATCAGGAAATGCTCTGACAACAACTCCAGAAGGAGATTAAGGTCTTTTCTCTGCCTGAAAAATAGGTAAGTCTCCCTTCAAAAAGCTCAGTAAAGAAAACACCTGTTTTGCAAAGAGGCAAGAGCCATCCCTGCTCATGCTCTACACTGGCTCTGCAGCCAGAAGCTGTGGTTGGAGTTGTTCTAGTGATAAATTTCCTAACTTTCCCTATGAAGAAGTGAACATGCTGGTTCAGATTTAGTGTTACACCCTTCACATACCCACACAGAGCAGCTCCTGCTGCTCAGCAAGCAGCAGATAGGCAGCAGATAGGCAGCTTTTATTCAGCCATAGGTCTGCAGCCCTGAACCTTGCTTTTCTCCATTGCTCCCTCCCAGAACACTCCAGGACAGCCCAGACCTTGGGTGGAAGAAGGACACAGCCTCATAAGGAGGCACCTCCACAAGAGTGGCAGCAGCACTGAGCTGCCTCCCACCTCTGCAAACCAGGGCCCTGGGGAGCTCACCCAGCCCAGCTGCTTCTGAAACACAATTCACAGCAGCTCCAGATGCCTGGCCAAATTTATTTTGTTGCTGCAGCAACCATTTTTTCTGGCCCCACTTGGCCTTGACACCTCCTCCATTGGCTCTAAAAAGAGATTTCTTGGTAGGGGAGAATGAGAAGAGAAAAGCTCCTATAGAAAAGGAAATCTGTGGGGGAAAAAATCCATTTGGATCTATACAAACTGTATAGCCAAAAAGATCAGAAAGACATTTTTCAATGAACAACCACTTGAGCGTTCCACATTCAGCCTGGAAGAAACCAGAAAGGAAAAGAAAATCAAGGGCAACACAAACCACAGGACGTTCCCCTTTCAGCTTTTTTTTTCCCCAGAAGATAATGCCGTGTACTTTATCCCTGCACTATTCCAAAAGAATTAGTTTATTTTCTTTCTATATATTGCTGTGCCAGCTGACAAAGCTAGTAACAGATTTCAGTAGAAAAATTTTGCATATGTGTAAGTTTTACTCACTAAAGGTTTAAACGACACTACACGACTCCCTACAACTGCAGTAATCATTTAATGTCTTTTATTTAATGATACCAACAAACCAGTCTATGCTAAAAGCTGGCTTTCATAAAAATGAGGCAATTGGTTAACTTGGCAAATTAAAAACATGAAGAAAAAGTACACAAACAAGGTAATAAACAATTGCTTTCAAAGAACCCATCATGAATGTAGTAGCTTACATAATAAAAAGAGATGGTGACAAATATTGTGTAGCTGCATCTAGAAATTTGATTTAATTGGCAGAATGAATCAACTAGAGAAATGACTGTAAAAAATCCAGGATTTTCTAAGTTTATGGAGAAGATCTCCTTACTGGTTTAATGCAAAATATTGTTGTTCTTCTGCTCCCATTCTAGTGACAAA
Source organism: Camarhynchus parvulus (assembly GCF_901933205.1). Classification (NCBI taxonomy): domain Eukaryota; kingdom Metazoa; phylum Chordata; class Aves; order Passeriformes; family Thraupidae; genus Camarhynchus; species Camarhynchus parvulus. Next base: position 38,750,476 of record NC_044586.1, on the reverse strand, counting down.
ATGTCAGCAATGTGTACTGAAAGTCTGCCAAGTCCCAAATATGCAATCAATTCACCTCGCAGAGTGCTAAGTTTTTTGACCCAGACATGTATTCAGTAAATGCTCACTATTCATAATGTAAGAATTCCTCTCCACATACAGCAGGCTCATATAAAATTTCAAGTTAGACCTATCAAAACTCTGTATTTTCTAAGCTTTTCCTCTATTTTGCCTTCTTGCCTGACAAAGTTGATGTGCCCTGGACTGAAATAATATATTGAAGATCCCTTCTAACTCAAAACATTCTGTGATTCTGTGAATGAAATCATTGTTTGGAATAAAGCCATTTTCTTCTTCCATGGGATCTCACACCAAGTCTTACCAATTTTCCACTAACAAAGGGGACTGTGCAGTTACATGGCTGCAGGCTGGCATCTAATTTACCAGAAGGTATTAAGGAAGGACTAGAGCAGCCATGCTCTAGTCCTTAAAAATAAAATAACATAAAATAACATAACATAAATTTATTAGCCTTTAATTATGTAAAGTATTCTGTGTTTGTCAGACGATGCTTTGGAAATCCAAAGTCAAGGAGTCTCCTCTCTGATTTAATGTATTTCAAAGCATCTTCTCGTTCCTGGAAGATACGTTAGTCATTCCCAAGCCCTCAGACACAAGATCTGAGCTATGTTCTCCCATGGAGACATTCTCTTATGGGTATCCTCAAGCTGCACATCCTTGTGGACCTGGGTGCTTCCTACTCTTGTAGCAGCTGGGCTTTAAGGATCATTATCCTTTTGTTTGGGGATGCCCTGGCATTTGAAATCACCCATTGCTCAGGCATGTGTTGGACTGTTTGACCATACTTCTGGGGCAAAAAAATACAACAATATAAAAATCTCCTATCTAAGTCAAATTTCTCCCCAACCTTGTTCATCCACAGCAAATCCAGAATAAAGTTTTAATATTCATTCCACTAAGTTATAGGACTCACACACTTTCTTCAGCAGGCAGGTACTATTCTGGTATTTAATATCATGCTTGGTCAATTAGGATTAGAACTTTCCCCATATTTCAGCATGAATTGCTTCTAGTCAGTGAACACACTATTCTGCATCTGTAGTGCAGTAGATATAAAAATAGAAATGTGATTCATGCATGCAGCTTTTCCCTGTTTCTTCACTGAAATTAGACACACGATAATCAACCATTTCAGATGACTGAGAGTTTGAGATTGCTAGACTCCAAGTCTTTGAGGAATAGCAGTTTTCTAAACAGTAGGAATTCTCATCTTGAACATTTTCTATGGATTTTTTAAGGTAGTGTTGGAGTTTTTCTGTTCTTGAAGGTTTTTTCATTACTGATTAAAGGGTATTTGGCATGGTGACAGCAGTACCTGACTGTCAAGGATAACCTGACAAAGTGCCTTAACGAAGATTACTCACCAGGGATATGAGGGAAGTTTTGATGTCTACTTAATCCTTGTCTCTTTATTGAAATTTGAAAGGCCATAATTAGCACAAAACAAGAGGATAATTTCATGATTTGGATCTGTCCACTATGAATTTAAGCATTTCATTTCACATAGGCCAAACAAAAGCTCTCAGGTGACAACTACACTCAGACAGTGCCAACCTAGCCTGGGACATAAATCAATGTCCTAGAGGTGAAACACTTCAAATCCTGTTAGTGTGTTACTAAACAATCTATTCTCTCACCTTAAGGACCCTGGGGAGTTGTATAAACCAAGGCAATAACACAACCCAGACTGAAGAACACATTTTCACACATCCTTTAGTATCCTGTACTGGTCAGCTTATTAAGATTGTCTGCACATGTCGAGACAGAAATAAATATTTGGCCATTCAACTGCAAAAAGGGTTCACAAAAATTAATGGCAGCTATAAAACCTCATCACTTTATTTAGACTGGGTCTATCCTTACTATGAGCTTTGGAAGGTGACAGCTATATGTGCTGTACACAGGATAAAAAATGTGTTGTAGCAGAGCTGCAGCTCCGTGAAACTTTACAGGAGCGTTGTTCAGGGGTTTTTTGCAGAGAAACCAATAAGCAAATACACAACCAATTAATGAATTCAACTTGAATAAATCAAAATATTTTTTAAAAAATCTGCTTCAAAACCTAATTTTTTAAGAGTATTTTGATTCAAAAACCATCTTAAGTTTAAAACATTCAAAAGTATTTACCTTTGATTCAAAACACAATAGTTTCTAATTTTTAGTTAAAACACACATATTCCAACACATTTTATGTTCTCAGTAGCCCTGGACAGTCAAGAGCACACCTCGTGCAAGCACTTCCCATTCTCTGCATAGTACAAATTAGGTACCACCTCTTTACTTATTTGGTAAAAACCTTCTGCTTTGATAAGCTCAAGGAACCTCAGCCATCCAACCAAAGGCAGGGAACATTGAATAATTTGTAAGCCTTGTAAAAAAAAATCAAGTTATTCTTTCTCTTTACAGTCTATGTATAATATTTTAAACTATTATTACTAGTTAATTTTTTAAAAAATAGATGTTAAAATACTGCAAAATAATTCAAGAACTAGAATGTCATACTAAATTGAATGTGTCACAGCTATGCAGTAAGGTCCTTTTACTTATCAACAAAAATAATAATTACAGATTGCACTTCAGATAATTTGCATTTTCAAACCTCAGCTGCGGCAACAGACACTCGTGTGCTGCTGGCAGGGGCGGTCATGTAAGAGCTCAGAATTGACTCACAGCCTTTCCAGCTTCCAGTTTGCTCCTCCCTGGCTCTTAGGCCATGTCAGAAGCTCTGCAGGGCCAGGGAAGCAGCAGCCAGGGCACCTCATGCCAGCACCAGCTTTCCTCCCTCCTGCGCTGGGACCCCCAGCAAGTGCTGCTGTTCATGGTGCCATGGTGCCACCACTGTGCTCACAGGAGCTGCACTTTGCAATTTTGCTCCACAACTTTTAATACTGCTTGGAGAGATATCAGCATTTTCAAACCAAAAATTAAAGTTAATCAAAATTTACATATAAATAAACGGCTTTTATATATAAATAACTGCCGTGAATATTTTGGAGATATTTATTAGGATAATGTCCTGGAAGACATTAAGATAGATAGGATAGGATACATATTAGCATAAATTGATATCATTTTAAAAGGGAAGATGAAGAAGCCCCAGAGAAAACAAGTGAAGAAGCCCCAGAGAAAACAAGTGAATTTCAGTGGCATCTTGTATGCTTGTGAATGTGATACTACTGTTATCACATTACCTTTATATTGTGAATAGAGAAAATTTTTTTTAACAACAAATGGCTTTCCGTTGATCAGTTTGAAGTGTGATATAAATATTTTTAACAACAGAATGTAGACACAACAAAAGAAAAATAAGAAATCCCTGGCTTTAGATATGAAGCTCATATGTGAAAAACTCTTACTTCGCTTAGAATTTTATCCAAAACAGGCAATTCCCACACACTTTTTCTAGATTAATGCCACCCAAACATTTTCAAACAACTAGGAAAAAAAAAAAAAGTTGTACTACCCTGGATATTTTTTTTTCCCAAATACTTCATTTTGACAGCCATCCATTTAAAACCCATATTAAGCAGCACAGAATACAGGGATTTGAGAAAATTACATGAAAATAATATTACTAGGTAACGATGCTTCTGCAGTAATCTCATCCCTGATGTTATTTTTTCTAAGTCATACAAGCCCATTATGTTTCCAGCATAATGCTTTTCCAAGTATTTTAACTAGGTATGTCACGAAAATTCTAATTGTGTTCTTCATAGTCCTCACAATTTGTTACTGTGGCTCTGTATACTGCTGTCAGTTGACTTGTCCCAGCTGGGGAGCTTTTCCTTGCCACTGTTTTTCTCAAACAAAAACACTGGAGGACCCAAAGATCGGGAGATTTTGGAGGGTATCTTTTCAATCCATTTGTGGCACTATGTTTCTCTTCATCAGAGCACTTGCATGTTGCATTAGCATGACAGTCCCAGAGATGGATCAAGCAGCAATCTAGCAATCTCTAGTGCATTCTTGTGCATGGCATTATGAACTGACTAATAGAAGCTGTCTTCTATTTTTTAAGTGTGGAAAAACTAAGTCAGCATTAGCATTTCTTCTTTTCCAAAGGAGAAAAGAGAAAAAGTAGCAAAAGGGCAGCTAAATCTAGCCCTCATTATTTTGGGATCATGTTTTAGGACCAATCTCCTCTGGCACTGAGTAGCTGAACTCTGCTGAATGAATTAATTTAAAGGTACTTTTTGTTAGATAGGTATGGAAAACTTAAATAAAAGCTGCAATAAAAAAGAATCATAGAAAAAGGTGTGGTTTATATACCTAAAAAAAAGCTGAGATGCTAACATTAGTCTATATTCACAGATTTTCAAACATCTTTATGAATATATACCCATGTATATATGCCTATATTTATCTATACATATATATTCTCTCTATTTTATGCCTTCAGGAACTTAAGAATCAGTTAAAATTAGGGCAGTTCATATGTTGTTTCCAGCTTTGTAGATACGGGAAAAAAATCCTACATGTAAAGGAATATCCTTTAATTTATTCTTTACCCTTTACACTGCTTTCCTGTGTAGACCCATCAAGATGATTCATTTGGATAGCTCTCAAGCCAGCAACTACAGCTTTCTCTAAACCAAAATCAATGACAGCCTTGTTTTTATTTTCCTTTCCGAAACACTGCTGAAATATTCTTGTCTAAACACCAAAGTCAAAACCTCAAGCATTACAAACACAAATCTTGACCCAGATCCCACTGGGAAATGTTCAATTTTTCACAGAAAAGACCAGAATAGAAAGTCACTATATGTTCTCCCTGCCCAAAGAGGGAACTAGCTGAATTTATGTCATTCTTCGATGGCTCTACATCACCCCCTTCTTTTTCAGCTTCCCTTGGAGAAAATGTCTTACCAAAGACCATGAGAGATCCCCCAAACCGTGAAAAATAAACACCCTGAGTTCTGTTTTAGAAAGATATTTTAAAAACTTCTCTTTATCACCTCCTGGAGAGTCTGAAAAAAATCTTTCAAATCCTTCAGATCTGTACTCTAAGGAGAGGAATGCACCTTCACTGCAGAATCATCTGCAAGTATACTGCTGCAGACAGACACTGCAGTAAAAATTTCCCAGTTAACAAAAGAGCTGCATAGCCTTGACACACACAGAGACAGAGGCGGTTTTTTGTTCCAAGGTTGCAAATTAATCCTTTGCCCAAGAGGCTTCTGCGGCCCTACCGTTAAAGTACTGAATATTGTGAAAGGAAATGTGTAGATTATTTGAAGATGCTGTCAAATAAATTAAGGCTATTGTTGGATTTTTACATGTCCATGTCACACACCAATCTGCTTTACTTGGACTATCTGCTACAAATAGCAAGAAAAATGCAGGACAGTAAATTATCCAAAATTACAATTTATAAGAAAATACTGAATTAATTTAAACGTTTAAAACTTGAGAAAGACACATTGATTTCTGAATGCACTGAAAGAAATCAAGATCCATACTCCCACACATCTTTTATTATATCCTTGCAATTCAGCTTAATAGTGGAATAAGAAATTTTCAGGTAAAACATTTCTTAATATATAACTTAAATAAACATAAAGACTTAAGATTAAAAAAAAAAAGATTAAACACACACCACACCACTCTAATGCACATGAACGGTAAAGTTAATGAAGAAAAAGTCAAGTCTCTTAATTTTCCAGGCAAGGAACTACAGTTTGACATTTATTTGAGAGAGGTCTCATCCCAAGAAGATCACAGTCTGTTACACCTTATGGTTTTTAAAACAGTTATGACCCTCAATTTTATCTCTGTTCAGATAAGACCATCTCCTTTCACACCATCAATTGTAAAATAGAACAGTTCAAAGGAATCAGTAAGAAGTCTAGTTAATAATTAATATGGCAACCAAAATTCATGCACTAGAGCATAGTAGAGCAGTTCTATGCAATAAATATGGTGACTATTATCAATCACATTAATTAGATTTCTGCAGCAAAACCATATATTGAGTTGTATAAAGAACCCTCTTTGGTGTGTATTGTGACTTGTTTTAGATAATTTGCATGACATATCCATAGCAAGCACAACAGAAGACATAACTTCTGCTATTTGTTTTCATTAGTACTACAAGATAACATGCAATTTATTTCAGTCTTCAGTGAAAAATAACTACATGTGCTACTAAAATAAGATGGTTATAGATATTTCATCTTTCTTAAATAGCTAAAAGTTGGTATCTCTGCTAACTCAACATGGAATAGATTTTAAAGAACAAAGCTGAGAGTTTTATTCATATGTTCACTTTGTTCATGAGAAGATAGGTGACACAGAGGGTTAAGTGCAAAAGCTCTTTGGCACTGAGTTTAAGTCAGGACTGGAAATGAGATTTACTCTTCTCATACACCTAATCCAAAGGAAGTCAGTGAGTTCCAGAAGAAAAAAATATCAATTTGTCACAACTGATAGCCAGTTCTACAGATATATCTTAGTGAAATAAAAGAAGGTTATTCCAGGGAAAAACTTTCAGTTACATGGTGAAACTCCTATACAAAAAACACCTTCAAATGCCACAGGGTCTGTCTAATGAGTTACAGAAGGAAGTAAAAAATGTTGTAAGGCACCTAGGATCAAATGAACTGGTCTAACATCTTTACATATTCATTTTAAAATGTGACAAGAATTAATATTGTTCTGTCCCTTCTATATTTAGATCCTGTCATTATAAAAAAGCAAAGCTTATTAACATGGATATTGAATTTTTTTTGTTCAAGATATAAGTCTTGATTATTCTTCAAAAGCAAATTGTTTGATAAAAAAACACAAGAATTTCAAGGACTTTTTTTTTTACATTGGACTACATTTTTAAATTAGCGCAACTGGTTCCTAACCAAATTAAAATAATAATTTTATCAAATAATAGAAAAATGTAGTTTAACAATGATAATGCATACTATAGGGAGGGAGTAGCACATATACTTTTCTGCCACTTTTTATCATACCACAAAACTGTGAGATTAAACAGAAAACTACTAAAATGTTTTGAATAATTTGGATATTTATTGAAGCGAATTTAATTCCAGGTAAGTATTTGGGACTTTTTAAATCTAATGCCAGCTTCGCCAAGTGGAATATAAGGTTTATTGTCTGCCAGTGCCAACTGGCAGGGTGTTATTGAGAAATTTTTTTGTCCTGTGCTAAACCAGCAACTGATATCTCATTTTGGAATTTTTTAGTTTTTTTATATTTCTTTTCATAAGCTACAACATGGTGTTTACATGAAGAAAGGAGTGATCTGTTGTGCAATTGTCTTGCTTCTCAATAACTGCATTGAGCTGGCTGATATTTTACACATACCTTCATGCATAAACACAAACATCAAGCTGAAATAAAATCTCAAGACAGTAAACATTCATCAAAGCTATAAGAAAGTGAAAATAGGGCCCTATGACAGGACTTATTAGGGATTCTGACAATAAGCAGTGGTAGTAATCCCTCTAATAAAATATACACATACACATTGTATGACACATTCATTGTTTATGATGACTAAAACTAGTTCATGGCAGCAGAGAATCAAGCTTTGGAACTTTAAGAGCCCTTTTCTGTATTCTTTCTTTAGCCTTCATAGAAATATACAACTCTGCATGAGATATGATGTGAAATTGCAGAGGTAATGGCTTGTTTTGGGGATAAGTGGTTGATGGGAGGTGTAGATCAGGCTTGTAATGGAAGTAAACTTCAACTTTAACTGTACAACAGCTATAACTGTTCCATAATAAGAAAAAAGATTAAGCCTAGGTATATCGTTTTGTCACTCGGGCACCCTGGAGCTGGTAAGAACCATTTGCCCAATGCAGTCAGGACAAGGCACGCTAAGAAAATTGAACAAATATAGGTTTCTAACCTTTCTAGGGGAAAGATTTGTCAGATGCCTCCTTTTCCAGTTTTGTTCTGGAAAAGGTGTTTCAAACAACTGGGGTGCAAAAGCATATAGAGTGCTGCAAAAGTGTCTAGCAACTTCCACAGACAAAAGACAGTCATGTATTTACGCAGAGGTCACGGTGCAGAGTTAAGTAGAAGAAATACTGAATATTGAATTACACTGCATATTCACCAAATGGATTATGATACATCTGTACTTTAGTCATACTTCAGCAATGATTAAAAACTATTTTGTTAGGTATTTGATATTTTGAATGAATTCTAACTTGAATTTGCATCTGTGTAATAAAAATAAAGTCAACAGAAATAAACAACTCAAGACATGCAGTGTTTAATGTATAATTATACACTGTATAATTATGCACTCTGCATAATTACTGCTTCTGAGCAATTATTTTTGAGCAGACCAAAGCATTAATCCCACTCTACTACCAAGCACATTTTTTTTAAAGTTTGCTCAGTGGGATGACAAGATACCAAGTTGCCAGCTACGGCTACTACAGCTCCAGAAGAATGAGAGAAACAATTAACTGCTCTGAGAACTGCTCTCAAATCACAGAATATGCTGAGCTGGAAAGGACTCACAAGGATCATCAAGTCCAAATCCCTGGCCCTGTACAGGACTTGTTCACATGCTTCTTGAACTCTGTCAGGCTTGGTACTCTTCCAGTACCCAACAATCCTCTGGGTGAAGAATTGCTTCCTAATATCCAATCTAAATTGCCCCTGACACAGCTTCAAAATGTGTTGGAAGGCATTATTAACACAGAAGAATTACCATTTTACTCATAAAAAACTACCTTTACTAAGGGTCTTCAAAGTATTCTGGTCATATAAATTTTACGTGTTCGTAGCACAAGTCATCAAACTTTAGACCTCTTGAGTCATGCCTAATATCCAGTCAAAGTCATTTCAAGATGCTGAAAAAAGTCCTACATATTCTTACAACAACAGTAAAACTATTTTTTAGGAACAGCTTCTGCTATAATTATTTTTTACATGGCATAAAATGAATAAGTAACTCAGAAATGTGGGAGATGGTTTATATTATCAGTAAAAGCTAGGCTGCTACCAGCTCACAGAGTTGACAAAACATTTGGATTTTGTAGTATTTCCAAACAAGTGTGAGAAACATGGCCATCTTCTTTTGGCTGCAGAAAGAAATCTGAATACAAACTGGATTTCTCATGTCTCCAACTGTTAAGTTACACTCTTTTCATTTCTGACTAGCTTTCTTGTGCCATAGATTTGGAGACCAGATAGTTCATTATCTCCTTTAACATTTTGCATGTCATAAGCACACTTAAAAAGCAAACAGAAGTAAAGCTGCTTTTAGATTTGGCAAAACTGTTTCTGACTATAAATAAATGAGTCTACACAAAAATTATTTTCTTCATTTTTACAAAATACTAATGTTCCCAGAAATTCTTTTGACACACTTTGCTCACTTGTGATTTTAAAAAATTAATCTTATTTACAGTACTTTATAAACAACAACCCCAGAAAAGTTCATAAGGAGCTTATTTTTGTAATTCAAATGAGTTGAATAAAAATGAACAGTTAAAAGATGGAGCAACAGAATTCAATTTTGAATGAAGATAAATATGTTTTGCTTTGGTGTTAGGAGTTACAATACTGACCTCAACAAGTATAAAGGTGCCCTGGGTACTTTGAAAGACAACCAGAACATTTTTGTAAGCACCATATAATTTATTTCCAGAAATGCAGGCTGGCTGACCTTGAGATGCCATGTCTGGACACACAGTCCTCCTGTTGTAAGACCAAGTCAATGATTAGAGGATGGAGTTGCAACTTTTATTGTACCAGTCAGAAAATATTTGTAGAAAAATAGGTACATGTAGCTTAATCTTGTTTTAGAAAATGTCATTTAAATATACATCCACAACTGGATCAGAAAAAGCTGTATCACATACTAAATTCCTTATGAATTGTAACATAAGATTTTGAGAAGATTAATCACCTACAAATGCAGACAGTTGCAGAAAATACCTGTTTGAATCTCCCGGCAAGGCTGGTAGCCATGTCAATGATAGGACTTAGGCACCATTTAATCAACTTAGAAAAAATGGGCCACTTACAAGATCTCTACATCCAAACTCCTGCCCAGCCCTTAGTGAACAAATAACCAGCAAGTAAAACATCTGTGTTCCAGTGTCAGCTTCCAGTGTATATTACTCAGCAGTAGTTGTGTGTGTCAACTTTATTAGTGGACTGGATCTGACAGTACCTTGCCTCTACTCAGGTGGGGTTCATTATTAGGCTACTTGCTGAATCCTTGTCCATAGAAAAGAAGACTTAAATCACGTAAAATACCTATAAGACTGGAGAGAAAAAAAGGTGGGTAATGGACAGCAGATGTAATCAAAATACCACCAACCAATCCAGTTAATGGAGAAAAATAGTCAAGTCAGGAGAAAAAATACTTTTAAAAAATGGCCAGATGACTAATCATTCTCTGGAGATGCCTGTTGTCGGTTTCACCGCTGACTAAAGGTAGGCTGGGATTACTAGCTTAGACTAGCTTTAAAAACCAAAAGCTGGACTCCCAAGCCCAGGGCTGCAGAACAGTGAGATGCTTGCTCATCAAGGCAGCAGCCACCCCACTACGGAGGAGCATGGGGCAGAACTTTTGCATATTCCTTAGTGGAGGAGTCACTTTATCTTTTGGGGGTTCACAAGACAATATTAATTTCCTTTTTCCCTCTAGGAAATAAAACACTGGTTGTACAAGCCTGTTTAATTTGGTATCTAGGAAGGTATTTGGAGCCTAACAGAGTTTTCCTGGGTCTCAGCATAGATACAGTGCATTGCACTGAGAGGAAGGCAGTGCAAAGCTTTAACAACCCCTTGAATCTGGTCTTTGCTATGGCTTATCAGAATCTAGCAGAGCCATCATATAAATAAATGTAATAACAGTGTTAAGTTTATCAACTATGTTGTACATTTCATTTTGTATAGTTTCATTTCAGTTTATATAGTTCTGGGATTATCAAAGAACAGCAAACCATAACAGAATAGCAGCATCAATTGGTCAAACACTACTTAGCCCATATTTTTCTTCAGGGAAGCTGGATGGTGCAATACTTCTAGCTATGACATGTCTACCATATCAGTAGTGAGGTTTGTTTTGAAGGGACCAAAACTTTCTGCCATAAATAGTAAAAAACTGAGCTGTCTCCCATTAGTCTCCAAATTATCTCTAGTATTATAGAAAGAAGGAATTTACTAAGGATTTATCACTGTTTAATCCAAGTCCATGCAGGCAAGAGAACTTAAATGACACGATGTCAATAAGCACTATAATTATTTGAGGTTCAGAAACATCATAAAGGTCAACAAAATAAGAAAGAAAATCTTAAAACCTTTGTAGTTTTGGTGGCAAAAATATTTACACAGTAATTTTTTTAAAAAAATAAAGCAGAATGCACTAGAGTCATCTACCTATTACTCCTTGGAAAGTCAAACAAAACTAAAATTATTTCTAAAATTCTTTATGCAATCTGTTGAACAGAATATTATAGAAACTTCAAGCATTTCAGTAAGAAGCGCTACCCTAGGGACACCATAAAATCAGGCAGGAGAATGAATTTCCATTGCTAAAAGTTAAGTGTTGATTTGAGTTTAGACCTAAAATAACAAGTAACCTGCCTTTTAACACATTTTACTTTTTTTAGATATAATTATCTATGGTGATCTTATTAAAATACTTTATTCTTTGCTGTGATTTTCACATTTTATCGTTTTATCTCCAATATATTTTTTTTAATCTTATTTCCAGAGAGATACAGCATATAGATATCCTTGTATAACCTCTTTCAAATTCACCATCTACTGTTTGCACTCTACTAGCACTACCCTCATAAAATCCCTAATGATTTACTCAAAGCCTATGCTTAAAACCCATTGAATCCCCGTCCTCCTTGATTTATCCAACAACTTCAAAGCATATTCTTCTTCTTTAAACACTTAATTAAAAAATTTGACTGAGGAAAAGGTTGGTACTTGCATCAGAGAGATGAAGACCAAAAGTGGGCCCTTTTATTTTTAATCTTTTTCTCTGTGGCTTGACAGAAGCTTGACACTGCATAGCTCAAGTGGATCCACTTATGTGGTATGCACTTACTTCTATGTAAGAAAGAGAAATCAAAGAATGATTAAAATAGTGAAAGTTCTGAACTATTCAGACTAAATCATAAAAAACAGTTTTGACCAAAGATACACAGTATTTCCTTGATATCCTTTTGGAAAACATAGAGGGAGAGGGCAAAAATCTAACAACCTACAGAGAAGTCCTCTCCCAAAAGACTTGTTACTCAGGGGGGACATGAACAAAGCCAAAACCACTGCAGCGACAGCATTTCAACACTGTTTGCAAAGGGCCTCAAACCAGGAGCCCTGCTGTGCCCTCCACTGAAGGCCACTGCCCTTCACAGCCCCAGGTCTGAACAGAATGGAGTTAGGAACTGCTCCTTAGGCTGACATGACAAGGACAAGCCAAGATCTAGGCTTCTCACATGCCCTGCTTACTGTTAGCTCATTCAAGCTGAGCCTTTTCTTTGGACACTTAAAGAAATTAATACGAATTATGCCTTTTTAAATTGAGTTTCTCTACACTAATTGAACTTGAGGGCACATCAAACCTGTGTTGAAAGCACCGATCACTTTCTGTTTGTGGATTGAGAGAGCAAGGAAAAAGCTAGGCTTCAGAAATTAAACTAGGATATATAGTACCACTGAGGGGACATGGTCAAAGAATGTATCTCTGTATTTCACGCATATCCATTTTTCTTTTGTCAGTTTTCCATTATTGTAACTGTGAAAACTATAAGAGGATATTTAAAACCTGAAGTGAAAAGCCAGAAATAGGATAGAAACTGCTCGGTATTATTTTCCTCTTCATAACAAATAGATAAAATTCATAAATAACCACACAAGTCAGGGAGGCTGTGTGGTTTGCAGAAAGAACCACTGACCATAGCTGGTTGACCAATATTCCTACAGAGCAAAGCATTACTGTGTTCATAGCAGGCAGGACAGGAACAGCTGTGTCCATCCATGCCATCCTACATCAGGTTCCTGTACTCCTTAACAGAGTTTTGTAACCAAAAGCAGTGGTTGGCTCTTTATAGTCCGTGGCACCAAGGGATGAAGCCTGATGGCTGCCAGCATCAGTGCGTTCCACTCACCTCATAAACTGCTCAACTCGGCTCACCCTCTATACATGGAGCCTGACATGTCAAAAGCACAGCAACATAAATGCATTACTTTTTAACCTCATTCAACCCAATCTCCTTCGTACAGTCAGGTACAAAGGCTATATCTGCAGGACACAGCAGAGGGCTATGCAGACTACTTACTCTATTTATAAAGCTGCTGTTCCAGTCAAAGTGTGAACAGTCAGTCACCATCTCATTGCTAGAAATTTCTTTGTATTTCCTTATGAGCCAATGACCAAAATTGATAAATGGTAATTTATGATACTACCTATTGACACTAACGAGAATATGTCAGTCAGCTTCTGCTAAGGAATGTTATTTGTGAGTCTGTTCTTTAAAAGCCAGGCTGATGTAGTTTCCTGCTGTGGTATCTCCATACATGCTCTGCAAGGAATGATGTTTTACACAAAATCACTTCTTTCCTTGAGCCATCAGAATCCCCATAATACAATCCAGCATCTTTTTTCTTTTGAAGTGCAACCAAAACCACTGAAAATCCAGTGAGTCCAGCCTGGACCATTGATGGATGGAAATTTTCCACAGACACACTTAGAGGGAGCAGGAGGCAGTGGGGTTTAATGCTGTACAGGTTTTAGCTCCAGACAGTTCTAATGTCTGTCTGCATCCAAGGAAGCTGCCTTTGCTAACAAAACACGACTCTGCAGATGTGAGCAGTTTCATATACAGATGCTCAGATCAGTGTGGACAAAACTAGCTTAGTTACTAGAAGGGGCATAACTCCCTTGGCAAATACTCCATGATTAGCTATATTTAATTTCTCAGTAAAGCTGGCTGGATGGGCAGTAAAAATGCACTCACTGTATGTCTGCTGGCACCTCTTGGGCAGGGATCACCTTTACAGACATGTCTTTACAACTTGCTAGCTTGGAGAACTAGTATTTTTTCTCTGAACAGCACTAACAGTTTCTCATTTTCAGACTACTGCTAGAGTTTCAGAAGACTCTTTGTACATGACGGTTGAAAACACCACTATTTATCTTATGTCCAGAAAATGAATCAACACAAATATCCTCAATATAAATCCTTGGATCTTTCCCTGTTAAATCCTTCAAGATGACCTTGCAAAGTCTCCTCCAGTTGTTTTCAATCATAGACTCTTAGCTGGAAGATACAAACCCATGCTGTGATTCCTTCAAAAAGAAACCTCTCTGTTTCTGCCAGCATCAATGCTTCCTTCAAAAACAAGACAAACCTTCACTTTCTTTATCTTCTGACAGAATGTAGAAGCTCCATGAAATAAAATTTCCATAGACCAGAAAAAGAAAGAAAGGCTCCTGTTCAGAAGTGTTAAAAATTGATATTTAATTTCTTTTTAATCAAAGATCAATCAGGACATTGATGGTACCAACAAAAATGGTATGACTTCAATATTGAAAAAAACCAACCAACACCATTTATAAAGTTCAAGAAACAGAAGAATGACAAGCTAGAAGAGTAAATCTCAATGGGCTTCTGGAAGAAACAGGCCAGTTCATGGAAAGAAAGAAAAAATAAATGTATTTTTTTCTTTTAATCCAATAAACACAACAAAAACCATTAATAACTTCCTAGTTATTTCCTCTTATGATGAAAGACTCTCAGATCCTACAGCAGAACTCCACAGAAAAATTGTAATGAGAATGGTTTATTTTAAATAGAGCATTACCACACTATGATGCAGAATTACTTATTTGGGGCTTTTAAAATTCTTTACAATATCTCTTTTTTTCAAAATTAGTTATACACAGCAAATAACCTTGCAAGTTCTCAGGGTAAGGTTGGTGTTTTTTTAATAAGCTAGAATGTAAATATTTGGAAACATACAACTTTGAGAAAAAAACAGACAGTTCTAAAAAAAATTGAATTTAAATGCTCAACCATTCTGGCTTCACTTATGAGACAATCTCTAACAGCAGGAGATAAATCAGAGCACAGCAGTAAATTATAGTCTTAATTCATCTGATTATATAATTTTATTCTTCTCTTTCTCCCTCTTTTTAAATCAGTGCTTGAAGGAATGAATTTATTGCTGAGGCTTCTCCTCCTGTTCTGAATGATGGATTCTGCACTATTCTTGGAATTACACATATACGTAATTTAGTACTTCAAAAATAATTTTCTTTGTTTTATAACTTAGCTAAAAATATCTGCCTCATACTTATTACTGAAATATTAGAAAATTGGAGAACTGAAAGAATAATATAAAATATGTAAATGTTCTGCAAAAACGAGTTTTCATCATATTTTTTCATTTTTTCTTATCAGATCTTATTTATCAAATGAAACTTTTCCAAAAATCTCTGATGTGAAAATCTGAAAGTATAGAGTAGCCCAGTTACTTTATTATGATTAAAGACTCAATTGAGCTAAACCAGAAAAGTTTAGAGTAAACAGATCCCCAGATAATAAAATCACTCAAGAGCTGAAGTCTATATTACACTGGCATTAGATGAAATCGCTGCAGACACAACCTAATTGTGGCATTGGTGGGAAGCAGGTAAATGCAAAGGGTGTGACAAGTGGACACAGCTCAGGGAAAGAAGCAGGTGGCTGAAACCTTGCTGGGAGTATTCTTCCCTTTACTCTTTCCAGAAAAGAGTAGCAGGGCTTTCTTTGTGCCCACCCTTTCTGAAGATGATGCACAATGAAAATGCTGTTGAAGGACTTGGAACCAAGTCCTGCCAAGAGGCAGGCACTCATCACTAGCAGGACCTGCAGACTGGTGAGTTTGGCAGGTTGCCCTTCTTACTAAAGTGGCTTTTTAATCCCTCTCTTTGGATTAACAAACCCTGGGGTTAAAATCTCCAGCTACTTTGCCCAACTCATTTTCTCTAGCTTTCTCTTGCTGTTTAGATAGATCATTGCCTCTTTCCTTCACTAACTCCCAATACAACATCATTCAATGGAAAAAAACCCCTTCTATTTTAACTAGGTTTGAGAGGTACTTCTTGTATAAGAGAATAATGGGGAAGCAGCCAATTCCTGTAAAATATTTGCTGTTTGTCCTCACAGTTTATACATTAGGAGATGCTGAAATAATTCGTGTAATAACCAGCTGGATCTCAATATTTTTCTCTCAAGCTGTTGACTCATTCATTTCTCTTCCTCTTTTCAATACAGTAGTTTCCCCACTGAACTTGCTGTTCCTTAAATTCCATCTGCACTTTCAAACTATTACCCATCTGTGCAGCATGAACTGCAAATAAACCTCCAACCATGTGCTGAGCGAGCTTATTCTGGGCTTTGTTATACTCTGTAGCCTCTTTCATGAGCTAGTGAATAATCATTAAACAAGACCAACATTAGTTCAAATCACACAACATGACTCTGTTGTAGAAAATGAGAAAATTATTTTTTTCCTATTTAAAAATGCTGGTATTTTTTAATGTAAAAATAAGATTTTATCCTAGGCACACTGAAGCCCGTGTTGCTGTTAGCTGGCTGTCATTTTCAGAAGCAGATAGTTATCACCACTGTGCTGGGTTTGCGTGCAGCAGAGTTGCTTTTCTTCATAGTAGCCAGTATGGGCCTATGAACTGTACCAGGGCCCAGGAGTAGCAGCCAAAGGGACTCTCAGAACTTTCTTTCCTCGGCTCTGCAGTACCTCTCACCCCACTTCTCCAGCCCCGTGGCACACCACGGAGCTGCAGTAAATGTCTGCCCACAGGATGTGGGACTTGGCACATCACAGCTTCTGGTTTGTCATTAGAGACCAACAGCTGCACTGCTCAGCAATGCAGTGCAAGGGTTTAAGGAAGCTTTTAAACAGTAAGCAATGCAGCCATATCTCCACTCTACAGATGTTTCCTTTCTGATAACACCATTTCCCTTTTTAGTAGAAATGGAAAAAAGGAAAAAAAAAACAGCAGAGATTACATATTTGACCTACATGTATCAAGAACTTTTTCATTTAACATAAATAGCTAAAACCACAGTGAATGACAGCACCACCCTTAAAGATACAATCTTGCAGTCAGGTCATGTGTCAGCCCAGGTTTTCACAGAACAGTATAAAAGAAAGCTACAACAAAGAACAGTCACTTGGATCACAGAACACGACAAACATGTTTTGCAGGATTATACAGGATTTGATTTCTACTGCTTCCTTAACAGGCCTACTCTACCAGCTGCAGTGACGATTCCTCAGCAAAAATGGGATATGATATTTGCAAATGCAAAGCTATTAACAAAGCAAATGGGTTATAATACTAATTAAGAAACCACTAAGCAACCATGCATGACCTATTCTTGATTTGTGCCATGAGACTCTACACACTGAAAGCAAATGATAAAATTCAGCAAAGAGGATGACCATGCTGAGTTAAATGAATTCGTCATTCTTTATTAAATTAGCGTTTATATTCTAAAGTGTTGTTAATAACATTTGGTTCAATTAATACTGACTCTGAATTACAGCTAATTATGTCAATAAAGTAGAGCTCTGCAAATCCATAGTATGAATTCTGTGAAATTCTACAGTAAAATTGTACTTTTACATTCCCCTTATCTCTACAACTACAGCATTCAGAATTCTATTTAAAAACTGTTTATCAATGTTTGAATTAAAAATTCATCTTTACACAAATATAGACTGATTCCTTTTAAATTTTTGATTTTAAAAATCATGCTTATGTCTAAAATCACATGCTGTGTAATTTTGCTTTTCTTGTATTTATCCTTCTTCTGAATTTGCAAAGCAAATATCTTGCAGTATTGCTAATATTTCAAAATAGCACAAAACCTGCTAAGATTTAGGAATGAGTCCTTTGGGAGCAGGCTGGAGACTTTTGTCCAGTTATGTTGTAAGACATAGAAATTTTTATGTACTACTAAAAACTACTATTCTAGTTTTCTCTGAATGCACAAGTGTCACATCCACTGTGTGCACTAGATCTTGTGTCCCTTCACAGAAGTCCCTTCCTCTGTAACAGTAACAGCTGCAACACCAGAAATACAAGTTGGTATCTGGAAGGGCCAAACATTTGGTGAGAAGTATTTTTGATCCACCCCTCCCATACATACCTGAAAATTAAAGTATCCAGAGTACATTCTTTCCAGAGGTTTCAAAGAGATGAAAGATACTTCTTTTCAACTAATTTTCACACATGTGGTATATCCATATGGGGAGGTATAGTAACCAGGGTCCAAGATAGGTTTTCCCTTAAAATTCCCAGAATTTTAGAATTCACACTGAAATTCAATCTTTAATTTCTATGATTTACATATACAAGTCCTTAATTATACTAAAGCTTCTGAGATGAACCATCATTCAAAGAGCAAATGTTCTATACAAATACGTAACATAACTTTACTGGGGACTTGCAATCTAAATTAAATCCATCTAGGAAATATTTTACCATTCAATACTCATGCAAGTTGTGTTTAGCCAGTGGCTATTTGAATTCCTATAATTCTACATACAATCTAAGCCGGTTCATACACATACATTGGGATTCGGTCCACTTGTTTTCCCCACAGAATTTTTTACATCAATAATAGTTATGAAAACTGTGGAACAGGTGGGAGGTTGACAAGTTCTCAAATAACTGGGAGCAATTGAGATAAAGGCAGCAGTAGCACACATGTGGCCTGCTAACAGTACCTTTATTACCAGGCATAAAAAATAGCTGGCTACACTGTAAAATATCTGTTATTAAGTAGTGCAAAGTCCTACATTACAAATCTCTTTCAAGAACCCAAAGAAATACACAGAGATATTGTCTAAGGGTAAGTCTTTTGGGATATGTGAAAAAATATTTCTTTAAACAACAATGAAAACTTTAGTTTAAAAAGTCAATGTTTGAAAAATAAATGTGCATCTTCCATTGAAAGCAAAAAGGCTCTTTGGGAATTCTCATGATGTCACAGCTTGGCTCTAAGGGAGGTTGATTAACAACAAAACAGTTTGCATGTCACTGGAACTTTAGGAGACAGCTCTACTGAGAATTGCAAAAGTTTCTTTGAAAGCTGTAAATAAATAGAGGCAAAAAAGACTACTGACATTACAGCAGGACTTACATTAACTGATACTATCATATATCAATGCAAATGTATGTAACCTTCAACTAAAAAAAAACTAATATTTCAGAACATAGAGCATATATGTTCTGTGAACTTAATACAGTTTCCTGGCAACACCAGGAATTTTACTATGGGCCAGTGGAATTCACATTTATTTTACATTAAATTAATTTGCACTTAGGAAGAAAGGAAGTCTGATAGTGATAATTCACACTGAGGGTGAAAGAGATTAGTAGCCATTCTGGATTTTTATGTAGTGTCTACCTCTAACATATCTCTAAAAGATCTAAATGCATGAGGTCAAATCAAAGTATTACACAGGGAATAATCAACATGTTTCAACAGTGCACTGGAACTGCAACAACTTGTCTGGGAAATGCATACAAACAGCAAGTTTTCTTCCTAGCAAAAATAACCCATCTTATTTGACAAGTTCTCTGTCTGTTTTTGCCTGTGATCCAAATCCTATACACTTTGAATCACTGTAGACACACATTGGACAAACTTTTTATCCTGGTAGCCTTCTCTGCTAGCAATGATGGCTACCAACCAAGTCACAAGTTTTCATAACATTTTTTAATGCATCTGTACTGCAATATTTTTCTAATACTTTTAACTATTTATATCAAATCAATAGCTTTTATTTCTAGCTTTAGGTTTCAACTCCTGTATTTAAGCTATCTGTTGTCACTGTTCAATATGCTAACCATTTTAAAAGTCATAGTGAAAGTACACAGCTTTTATCACAAATAAAACTGTCATGGAAAGTTTAAATAAAGTAGAATAAACACAAATGAGAGGCTAACAGGGAACTGGTAGCTATTATTATCATGGTACATCCAGGATTTATTACTAATCCTGATAAAAATAATATTAATATTCTAAAAAGAGTTACAAATTACTTTGGAAAATAGTAAGAAAAAAAGGAAACATAGAAGTTGATTCCTTTTGCTGGAATAATGCTACTACAAATCATTTTGTTAATCCACCATCCTAGCAGTATAAAATCTAATGAGTAGTATGTTATTCATATGCAAAATATGATGCAAATTATATTCAAATCACAATGACTGATAGCAGGTCAAATCAGCATGCATTAATATTCTCCTAGTTGTACTACAATTACTGTAAAGTACTGCCTGCACACCAGCAAGACAATTTTCTACACATACATTAAACTACATTACATTTTTTCATGTTCTTTATTTCAGTCACAATGAAAAGAAACCTACTCACTACTTCAGCATTTTCTTTTTCAGCAATACAGACATACAGAATATTTCCAGCTAATAAGCACTAACCCTTCTAGCACACAAGTTTCCAAATGCCACTATCACATCACCCAGAGGATATACATTTTAATCCCACTCTTAACAGATCTCCATCCCAGAGAGCCAGAATTTCACAGCAGGCTAACTAAGCAGGAGTATAACTTTTTGTTTCATTTTCCCTTTCAAACCACATTACCTGTGATAAAATTAAGATATCATTACACATAACAATGCACAGTCATCTGTGAAGAGTAACACAAGAGCCAAGTATTTAGCAAAGTGTGGCAAAGACCACATTCTCCAAGCAGAGCCACTGCTCTTTAACAAGCACCTCACACCACTCTGGGAGAGCATTTATACACAAAAACTGACATTTTGAATGGAAAACTCATCTCAAGCCAGGAAATCAGCATCATGTGACAAAAACAGCACAGAGAGCCATAAAAATTATGCCTAATATTATTATTTATTTATTCCTGGACACAACCTTGAGGAAATCTCAAATATTTTCCCAATGCAGCATGAAGTGATGTATACTGACACTTAGGCAGCGCTGCTGTTCACTAAGCAGAGATCTCCAAGTTCCAATGCTATAAACCAGACCCCTTTCAACAAGTCACTTTTCTCTTCTTATCCTGTTCCAATTCTTGTAAGTATCATCCATTTTCATTCCTCAAATAGGAGAGCAAAAAGAGAAATCATTCCTTACTTCTTTCAGCCACAACCTAGGTCATCATATGAATCATCAGCCACAATCCCTTCCTTCAGATTATTCCCTTTCATGTTATTTTTAAGAGTCTGCATAGGTTAAATATCATATCATTTGGAGTCAGATTGCTGTATTTTGAATAGATCCTGTTTTGGAAAGATTTAATATTTGGAGAAGTGTTCAATGGTTCACTTTTTCTGGTAAGAAAATTCTTGGTACAGAACAAAAGCCATCCTTGAAATCCCAATAGACTGTGGCATAGACAAGACTACACAATGACTACTTTTTATTTAAAATAAATCCATGTTCTATTTAAAATTTGTGTTATTTTATAAGTTCAATAATCCAGGAAAAATATTATTTTACTTGGTTTTAATATAATAACTTTTTTAAAAGTTGGAGCTACTCTTGCAGGTTATCTCCTCAAGCATATGCCAAAACAATTTATTTGATATCAGTTGCTACTAAAAAATCACACCAGCTATAGACAAGCTACTCAATTCCTCAGCTGCAGGTTATGTCTGCTTTATGATGATCCCTGTAGTCTTGCAGCAAATCAGTCTACCAAGCATGTGTTCTCTGTATTCTACCACAGCTTCAGTAGTTTTGCAATCTGATTCACAGCTTTAAAAGGTCGCAATGCTGCTCCTGGATCTTCTGCACATACATGCACTGAACAGATTCTTTGGCCATTCCTAACATTAATATTGGCTTCAACGGGGTAACAAGACTCAGGAATGAGTTAATATTTGCACAACCCTTAAGCTTATATTTTTAACATCTGCACAAATACACGGTTAAGTACATATGGAAGTGCTGTGTGCTGTTACCCACATGTGGTTTCTCCGGCTGAACTGAAGCAAACAGACAACAGAACTCACTGGACTGTTGGCAAAAGGAGCTGCCCTTTGCCATGTTCTCTCTGCTTCTGGCCTTACTCTGTCCAGCTGTGCATACTAACTCCATCATAGCTTTGTTTTCCAATTAAAATGCCATGGAGAATGAAGAAAATGTAACTAAAGAAAAATATCTGCTGGGAGAGCAGTGCATGTCATTTACCTCAACTTTAGGAAGGCCTTCAACACTGTTTACCACAGTGTTCCTTTATAAATATTAGGACATTACGCTCTGAAGGGGTGGACATCCAGAGGTGTAAAGGACTGCTGAGATGACAGACCTCTGACAGTAATGGTTAATGGGCCATACTTTGTCTGCAGGCCCGTAAGAAGTGATGTTGGATCTGTCCTGCTGACCTCCTTTATTAGGGATTTGGAGGATGTACTGGCATGCACCCTCTTCAAGTCTGCAGGTGCCACCAAGGTGCAGGGCCAGCTGATATGCTCAGGGTAGGCCTGTTATTCAGCAAGACCCAGGTAGGCTGGAGAAATTGGCTGACAGGAGTTTCAAGGATCTTCTTCACATTCAATGAGGAGAAATGCAAAGCACTTTTCCTGGGAAAGAAGAACCCTTGCAGCCACCCAGGCTGGGGAGGCTGACAACCTAAGGACTCTTCCAACCTGAATTACCTGTGACTCTATGATCCTAAGAGCCGTAAACTTTCTTGAAAATAGGTATTATATAATTTTGTCATATCTGACAGAACAGCTGTGATGTTTAAGTGTACTGCTGCACCTAACAATCTCTCTGTCACACATTACTGCACAAACACTTTTCTCAGCCTCTCCATCTTTGCTGTGAAAGCATTACCTGAAGGGCACTACCCCCTTCTAATCACTAGTTTTCACAGAAATATAGATCTTTCAAAGAATTTCCATTTCCTCTATCCAAGGATTGTTCAGTACCCCTTCAGCAAGAGATTTCTGAAATCCAGTTCCAGTTACTTGGATTCTAAGCTTATGAGATGTCCTTTTCCAGCAGAAAATTCCCTATTTAAGTATTGTCAGAAGTACTGGATACCTGATGTTAGTTTGCATGCTTGAAAAGAAGCAGTTTGGTATTTGTGTCTCTGAACTTTTTTATCAAAAGCAAAAATATTTGCATCCTTGTGAACAAGAGATACAGAAATCTTTTGTGTCATGTATTATGAATCCTTCCCCGTAACTTAATTTCAGCACAGCAGAGTAGTGTGGCACAGCTATGTTTCCTTTGTCTTGAGCATCAAAGATGTCAGACAGTAAGAAATGGGAGTCCAGTGAATGGACTAGAAGAGTCTGCCTCCATTCTCTAAACTTCTACAGGTTTCCTACAGAACCTTGGGGGACCCAGTCAGTCTTCTTATAGAGAGACAACATCCATAAAACTGGAAGGCATAGTAAGACAAGTAATCACCCTACAGTATAAAGTAAAATGTTTAAACATTCAAATATGATGTTAACAAAGGTGGATCATATATCTACCATCAATACCTAATCGTCCAATTGTGTTATGATACAAATATGATGCTCTGCAAATTTATTGAGAAACCAAGTAAAGAAAATCAAACTCCTTTATAAGGGGAAATTAAGTCTGCTACAAAGTAATTTTCATTACATAAAAATGGTCTATGTGCTTGTTTTCAACATAAGAAATATCAGAAGCTGTGTTCCCTGCAGTACCTGTGTTCTGAGAGGTACCTGCTGAAGAACTAGCATTGTACGAAGAACTCAAGCAAGCAAGGACAGCTTCTTGGGTGGTACCTTGCTTAGAGCTTATCTATGCTTGACACTGTACAAAAATTTCTCACCATTTTCATCAGCAATATCCTAGAGATGTTAAGTAATATTTAGGGACAAAAGCCAAGCAGGTGCCAACAAAATAATGATTATGTAATGGACATGGCATCTTAGTTAAATTCTAGAGATTTTAACTAAACTTTGGGTGACCAAGTCCTTGTACTATCTAAAAGAGACTACCACTCAAATATCACACTTAGGCTTGTAGTACCATTCTTACACACTCCTGGTGGTACCTCCTGTAGGCAAAACAAAACCTGTGCTATTTTCCCAAGAGCACTTTCTTTGAGCACTCATGATTATTTCTCAGGCAGTTATTTCCTGTTTGGAGTTGGAAGTGGTAGGGCATGAATTTGTTGGCTGCCAGGCTGTGAAATCTTGTGTGTGACCATATTTCAAGGATGCTTCTCACAACTTCCATACAGAATATCAGATCCTTTAAGGAGATCTGTCCATCCCCACATCTTACTTTAGTTTCTACAGAGCTGTTCCCAGAGGATTAGGATGTCATTCAGCATAGTTCTCCATCTACAGAATAAATATAAATATAATCTCAAATCAAAGACTGCAATCATCTCCCAGCTATTTTAATAGCAAGTGTTTCTTTTTCATAAAAGAACTTTCAAGTATATGACCTATTTATTTTAGAAAAGAGGAGCTCATCATTTGAGCACTTCACTGTCTGTGAAAGGAAGAACAAACATCCATCAACTGTTAAGTGCCAGAAACAATCTGATTGGGATGGGGACTTTTAAGGGCCAGAAACAATCTGATTGGGATAGGGATTGATTCCCTCTTTACCATGAGTCCCAGCCAAATGACGAGAGGATTTTTAGGATTATTTAAAGCAAACAGCTTTATTGCCTTCACAATAAAGTATGTCTTCTCAGCATGAGTAGCTGGGAAGACAGGAAGCCACTTAAGTCCCTTCAGAGCCTACTAGGAAGGTTCTACACAGGCCATGGTCTCCACAGCAAGGAAGACCTCACCCAGGGCCTCAGTGAGCAGCAGATTTCAGTGCCTCTGCTCCTCTCTCATGAATTGCAGAATACATAGCCTCAAATTTTTCAAGGCAGGCTATTTTCTCATGTTCTTACAGCACACAGAACAATTAAACCTGAGCAGAGCTGTGTCTATAAGAAGGAATCCAGCTGAACACTTTCATTCCTTCTTTGTGCCTCAGGTGTGTGTAACAAATAAGAAGTCCATTGCTTGCACTCTACAGATAACCATTCTTTAGTGGGGCACAGAAAAAGGTTGCAGTACTCTTCTCTTCTTTGACAAACATAACATAACCATGTCATGTAAGTACAAATTTTGACAGTTCTGTTTCCTGAATTCTACTCCCTTCTTCTAAAGAAACCCCTTCCCATTAATCTATTTTAATTTCCTACAAAGAGTGAATAAATGAATATAAAAACACAGTACTGATTACCAGCATCTGTTAGATAGCCTCTATTATGGTCCTTTGCTCTACAAGATGTTCTTTAAAAATCATCAATCATTCTTTCAGCTGAGGAGAAATGCTAAAACCAAAAGGACTTTCTTATTTTCTCATGAGGGCTTATAACTGGAGTTTTTAACAGCCATCCTTGCAGCCCCAAAAAGTCATTTTATTTTATAAAGGAATCCACATCAAAGATTTCATGCACTGTCAACACATTCTCATCATTGTTTGCCCACACTCTTTGAACTACCTCCTTTCAGCTACTGAAATATTAAAATTGCATTTTCCTCTGTTCTGTCAAAAAGTTGTGCAGCTTAACAGGACAGTATTCTATAGTTCCTGAACACTCTGTTCTCTCCAGAGAAACTGAAAGTGGGAATTAAATGCATTATTTTATGAAAAATAACCACCAGAATATAAGAATGATGGGCTTGCAGTAGCATGGAAAAGTGAAAAGGAAATCATTATCCATTGTTTTTTCATAATAAATAATGAATGATACTTATACTAAGTATAAGATGAAATCAGACAAAGTTAGAAAGAAATACAAATAGAAATGTTTGGACAGATAATATAGCAATCACTGTCACAGGATACATTGGTATCTAAAGTTTATATGGGTTCAGTTAGATGAGCTCATGCAAGAAAATTATCACTGTGTATCCAACACAAAGATGCAAGCTCTGATTCAAAAGGTTCCCTGATGCAGAGAAGCTGAAGGGGTGTTACCAAGCAGGCAGTACCTCTGAAATTCTGTCCTCTTTGTGCAGTTCCACAGTTTCCATTCACCAAGGAAGCCCAGGCTGAACTGACCCAGGGCAGCTGATTTATATAAAGCAATGCTCATGGATGAATTTTAACTGACCACCCAAACCC
Source organism: Camarhynchus parvulus (assembly GCF_901933205.1). Taxonomy (NCBI): domain Eukaryota; kingdom Metazoa; phylum Chordata; class Aves; order Passeriformes; family Thraupidae; genus Camarhynchus; species Camarhynchus parvulus. The sequence continues at coordinate 38,724,278 of NC_044586.1, read as the reverse complement.
AGTAGCTCAGTACAAGGCACAGAGAGCAGAGCTGCGACAGTCACACATGGGATTATGCATTTGAAATGTTTGAACTTAGCTTTAATGAACAGTCTTACTAATTTGCTGATTAGTATGATTACATCACTTTTTTGTTAAGCATTATGCTGTAATTAATAATGATGTGCTCTCACATTCCTTCTTCTGATAAGGAAGGAAAATGTTCCTGTTTTACAGCTGAGTAGTCAAAGAACAGGGAAATCAGGCACTCCTCTTAAGATGGCCCAATTTCAAGGGTATATTTGGCCAAAGATTTAAGTGTGCCAAGACAAGTGTTAAGAACTCGAAATTACTAAAGATCAGTCAGATTTAGAACACAATTATTATTCTATACAAGAAAGCTAAATATAAGCTAACCACTTAGTAAATACCACCAACACAGTGACCATTCCTATACCCTCTGCTCAGATGACAACTTTGCTAGTAAATCAGAACTTCTTCCACATGAGCCTCATACTTGCACAGAAAGATAAGGCAAATGAAGGATTTCAGGGGTTACAAAGATAAGACTCCAAACACAGGATTCAGATTTCCAAATGAGTAGTACACGAGTTGCTTAGAAAGCAAAACCACAAATAAATAATGCAATCCTGAAATTTTCTCATACCATGAATATTTCATGCATGTTTTAGTATATGATTGTAAAATTTATTTTATCCATTGGATTACAGGTATTTGCTTCACAAAGTGCAGTAAGTACTTATAAGATAACAATTTTCATGGACTCTTCCACACAAATATTTTGAACAGGTGGGTATTTTTTGATAGCAGAACTTTCCTAATAATTAGACCTCTAGATGTTTATGAGGCATCAGATATTTAATGATGTAAGATTTAAGAACTATACACAAGTTATAGCCACAATCCCAAAAATATTTCAAATAAAATAAAGTCCCTGGATGCTGCTGGTCCCAGGAGAGTGAGCAAAAAGCTGGGAATGATTTCACACTCACAAATATGATTTAGAGTGATTTCTACAGAAACAACTTCAGAGCTCTCATTGGGTTTGATCCAAAGTCTTATTAAGTTAGTGGTAAGGCTTATCTGTCTTCCTTGTGTTGGATTTTTCCTCTGTTCAAACAGCAGTATGCTATATTGCTCTGTTTGAAACCTGTTTCTTTGGATTCCCTTAATTAATTTTTAAGGTATTTATAGAAACATCATCACAAATTATTGCACAACTGCTAATAATGGACAAATAACTCAGAAACTTTGCCCTCCCAATGTTTCCCACATTGCAGCTTTGATAGCTGTCATATGACTAATCAGTGAATTACTGAGCAGTTAGAAGAGTCAATATACAAGTCACTTTTTAGAAGTGCTTATTTTAAAAAACAGAGTACTAGTGAATCCAAGAAAACTGATATCATTAACCCTCCTGTGTTCCAAAATGCTTTCTTGTAGATAAACAGAGACACAAGTATTCAGCAAAGTCTTTTCTAAAAAGAAAACCTACTAGTAGGAGATTCTGACTTTATGTCTGATCTACACCCCAAAATATTAGCTTATAATTAGCTTACTAGCTTATTAGTTTATAATTTTCTCCAGGAACACTCTCAAAGATGCTCCTGTCTGCATCTTCTAAAATAAACCCTAAAAATAGATAAACACAGATCTGATAGCACTGGGATCATCTTAGAAAAGGTATGTGAGAAATTTTGGAGCTCTGGTCCTAGAAAAAGAGCCGTGATACAGCCATGGCCCTGCAGCACCAGGACTTTAGCAGGAGGAATATTTTATGTTAATTTTCATTACTAGCTCTTCATCACAATCCTATTCTTACATGTCAATGTGGGGGTTTTTGTACTGCAAAAAAAAATTAAATCCCATTAAAGTTCCAGACTGCCTACCCCCACCGCCTCATGTATAATGTCCCAACAACATTCATAGCCCTTGGGCTGCCATGGTTCAGCTGCAGATCCTAGTATATAGCAAATGGATGCAAAAATGAATTGCTTCAAGGACACTGATGTACAAATGATAGTTTTGTATAGTAAAAAGCACTACAAAGTTTTTCAACACTTTAGTAGCTTTTATTTCATACTTCAATAGTAATGAAATGTTATGTTTAACTTTGAAGATATTTCAAAGCTGTATATGCTTGATACAGGAATATTTGAAGAGCATTAGTGAAACAACTTTATTTACTATAAAAGGTGCTTTATATCAATTAAAATATAATATTACAATAAACAGAATAGTACGGCACTACTATCCCAAATCTAAGACTAAATAAATAAATAAACCATGCTGTCATAGAAACATGGACTACTCCTGTCATGTTCTACCCTTAATATACCTGCAAAAGCAGCTGCACTATCCTGCATACCCCAAAATTCAACAGCTTCAAGTGAAGTGGAAAACATCAGCCCCCTTCCTTGAAGAATGGTGTCCCAACATTGGAACGATAACAGATCCAGCTTGTCTGCTTTTGCCAGTGCCTAAGACGTGACCTACTTTTTCACAAGGATTAAAAACCAATTATTTTAGAATAAAATGCTGTCTCACACTGAGAACTAATAGCTGAATATTGTCAGTCTCATATAACATATGCTGGAAGTGCCTCTGTTTAAGGAGCCCACTGCTGCATGCTATACCTTTCTAGATGTCTGAATATGCTCTAAATTAATTTAAACACAACAGTGTGAGTGAAACACAACAGACGCCTATCAGATCTACAACGACACCAATGACTACACAACAATTTTTCTGTATTAAGAGGATGAAAGAACAATCTCTTAGTGAGACAGAGGACTGTGGAAAAGAACACAGGCCACACTTGTTCCTTCAGCTTGGAGAACCAGCCTTCATCAACTGGGCTCTCCACAACGAGAGGCAGTTACACATTATCTGCTATACTCTCTTTTTCCCACTGGGAAACATCATCTTTATCAGTACAAAACTGACTTCTCAGCATCACTGATGCTGTGTAAACTGAAGAAGGATTTTATTGAAGTTATGTGGCTGCAAGCATACCTCTTTTGTCACCGTAATTCCCTAAATATTTTTTCCAATATTTAGAGCAGTGAGATTCAGCATATCAAAGCAAAGTCCCATCTCCTTCATTCCACACTATAAGCTGCAGCACAGGAGCTCTACCAGGACTGAACAGTACAAGGTTAGATCTGCTCCAGAATGGTTAATGGCCACAGTCCTCTGTGGCTGCTTGACTTTCGTGGCAGCAGCACGTCCTGATCCATCGCCACTGTCAGCAGGAGTCAAACCCACAGCTTCTGGCACTGCAAACACACAGTGCTGCCTAATGAACTGAAGTGCAGCTTAAGAAGCTTAGCAAGTCAGCCAGTAGAGAGAAATATCTCTTGAAAGAAGAGTTTATTTAAACAGACCTTCAAATTGTCAGTTTAAGGAGACAAGTTTCAACTAGTTCTACAATTATTGTCTTGTATATATCCACATAGCAATTTATTATCCTAAAGTGTCTGAACTTTTCAGGTGGGGGAAAGTCCCCAAACCTTCTCACCAAGAATCCCCACAGTACTCCAGCTAAAAAGCTACCTTTCTTACATTTATAGAATAAAGGAAGAAAATTAAGAAATATTTAGTAATTAATAAAATATATCAGATACTGGGAATAATATCAATTTTTCCAAAATTTTCATAGAACATTAACAGATTTCAGCAATATAAATGATAGGTTTACTGAAGACTTGAGGCTGTTGCTTTCCAAGCTTATAAGCAAAATAACTTTATTGTGCAGAAACTCCTTTAATTTCAAGTCTGCCCTTTTTAGCAGTTGCTTAAATGGAAAAAAAAAAAGGGGGTGGGGGGTTCCAAGATGCTGGCAGGTATGAAGTTGTTTATTTCAATTCTCATGATTTCTAATGCTGTTAAATTAGAAAATATAAAACAAGCACATTAAAAGGCACTAACCTCCCAAAAGAGCTAATGACAAAGGTGGATCTGAAATCAATAATGCATATTATAAATCCATGATAATGAATCTTGACATTCACCAAAACATGATGTCCTCAGCTCAAATCCCACCACTCATATAGGCCAAACTCCACATTAACTTGGTTGAAAGATAGGTTGTTTCCCTAGTGAAGAGATGATTTCTTACAAATATGATTAAACTCCAGGAAAAGCACACAGCACTCAACTAAATGTAAATAATTTGATGTCCACCCTAAAGAATTTACAGCCCAGAAATATAAATACAGGGCTATCACTGAAGTATGAAACACCCAGGCAAAGGGCCCTCCAAGGAGCCTTTTTGCTTTCTGCAGTAAGTTTTAAATAAATCATATAGAAAAAGAAGAAAATCCTTCTATTGTGTTAGGAGGATTATCTGGTTTGAAGTAAGTTATTTTGACTTTCTCATTGCAGTGTTTCAGGGTTTGTCTCTGCTGCCAGCTTCTCACAGGACAAACAGCAACAGAGCTCTGCCCTGCAGCCAGGCTCAGCTACCCCAGCCTCACAGCCCCATGGTGCTCAGAAAGGGGATGCTTCCCAGCTCCAAGCTCCCTGCAGCATATATCCAGATGATAAAGCCTGTATATTCTGCTCCTTTATAGTAATTACACCTGGAGAGGGAATATGTCCCATCTCACCAGCCTAACAAAGACTCTTACTGCGCTTTGCAAAATAGAACATGTTTATGTTAACAAGGCAATTCACTACAAGGTTCGAATCAGACTGCGAAAAGGAAATATTCTAGAGTCCTTCTTGGCTACTTTGGCATCTCATGCAGCAAATCCTTTAACTGGTCTCGGAGCTTTAACCCAGAGAAAAACCTGTACTCACCTGAGTGTGGATCTGAGCCTGGGCCCTTTCTCTGGGTCTCATTTTATGATACACCCAGCTCCTACATTATTCCTTCTCTCTTCAGCAGACAACAGACTTGAAGAACAGCTAACATTTTCTGTTAGTTCCTCATTTTATGCAGTCTGGGGCTGGTGAATAAAAGGCTAGATAATAGTTATTCAACACAAACCAAGTCTCAGCTCCCATGTTCTGGAGACCATCTGCCTGTGCATTCTCCTCTTTGTTCAAGAATCTCACATGTTTCAAATAGCAAAAGAATGCATTGGAAAGATGCTTTCTGGAGGCATAGTAGACTGAAATGAAATACTATATCCCAGGCTAAAATCAGAACTCTCAGAAATATGTTTGATCCCATGGATTCACTGGAGTGAATTTTTTTCAGCCTTTCCAAAGTCTGTATGTTGCTGTAGCCCAAAAAATAAGTACCCAAGCGTCTATTAGAATGGAAAGCTTTCATTTAGGCTTTGTAATATAAGGCATAAGCTGCTTTTCCTTTGAAACCAACCTTTCAAAATTACTTTTTAGATGTTCAGGCTTCCTCTTAGAGGGAAAAAGACTTTACTAACATAAGGTTGCTAATGAGACAGAACTGACTGGCATGCATAAACACATTAGCACTATGACCCATATTGATAAAATCACTCTGATTATTCTGCTTAGGAAAGTTAAAAATGAATTTTTTTCACCTATATAATACTGAAAAAGATATCTGCTAAATAGAAAGAGAATTATTTCTCTTTTTTCTGTCAAAATTTAAAATAGCTATGAAAAATAGTAAAACCAACACTTTTTACATCTTCTATGTGCTAATATCAAAACTATCATGAAATCTGGACTGTCATTTGGTCAGTTTCAATATCTGTGATTAATTAGCTTTCAAGAATACTCGTCCAAGCCCATGTTATACACTTGCCAATTAAAAATAGGAGTAGAAAAACCTGCAATTCAGATGTTCAAGTAAACACAAAGCATTTCCATGTTGATTGAAAAACAACACAGATTCAGCTTGGGGAATATCCATGGATAATTTACTGTCTTGATGATGTACAAATATTAATAGACTTCCTCAAGACAGCTCAGTAAATTGGATGATATATAGAACCTATAAAATGATTACTCACATGACAGGCTTATAATAATATCAGCTTAAGATCTCCCAAATACATAGAACCATAGACCCATTTAGACTGGAAAAGACCTTTAAGATCAATATATCCAACCATTAACCCAATACTGCCAACTCCACCACTAAACTACATCCCTAAGTGCCCCATCTACATCTTTTAAATGCCTCCAGGTATGGTGACTCACACACTTCCCTGGGCAGCCTGTTGCAATGTAATCTAATAATTAATATGAATTTTTCTACAAACAGTATTTTTTAAATTTAATAATACATTCATATAATCTCATTTTGAAGAGAATCCTCATGGGAGCATAATGAGTCAGCTGCAATTTCCTAACAGTATGGGCTGAAAGTCCCTAAAACAGTGAATTACAATAATCAGCCCTTGAGATGACAAAAGCATTAATTGGCATTTCTGTAGCTTTATGCTGATCAAGGTCTCAGCTTGGCAATTATATAGAGATTGCAAAAAGGAGCCTTTGAACCAGATGCAAATACTTACCAAATGGTGAAACTAACACCAAGGTGACACTTTATGACCAGATGTATCAAATGATGCTAAAAGCATTAAAAACTGTAATAGCAAAAAAGAAATACTAGAGGAAAAAAATTGTTTTAAATATTCTACAACATAATTTGTGCTCTGTGAAGCATTAGCACTGGTATTTTTCTGAATAGATTACACTTCTATAAATGAAAACATAATTAAGAATAAATGGAATAACATCTAAATTACTTAAACACTTGGTCACCAAAAATGGATTATTTTTGTTAGCAGACTTCTCCATTATTCGAATTAAAGTCAACCATTTAAAACACTTTCTTCCTATTAATGTGACACATGTGATGAAGAAACTATAAAATTTAACACCCTCTAATGAAACCATTTCCACCTTGTGCTTCTTCTCGTTAAATGGTGACATTCAGTTCCCCAAGGAAAAGAAACTGCCCTATGGATTTCTCAGGGAGCGAAGCCACGGGCAGTGTTTGACAGCTGAAAAAACAAACCGCAGACTGCTTTTCAGTGATTTTGTTGGGAGTAAAGAAGGATGGATACCGCACAGGCTGTCCAGGCAACCTGCTTCACTGCCTGATGTTTCAGCAACAGCCTTTCCTTAAATCCAATCTGAATGCCTCATGTTGTAACTTTTCCTTTTCCTCCCACCATGCAACACTGCGAATTGCCTGTCTCAAGCTGACATCCTCCAAGGTGCGGGGTGGGGGGACTTCTGTGAAGTCCCTTTGAAGTCATCTTTTCTCCAGGCTGAACATTCTCCCCCAGCTCCCCCATCTTCTCACAGGTGAGCTCACTGAAGTTCATCGATGTCTTCCACTCGGGGGCCCAAAACCAAATGCAGTATCTAGATGCTGAAAAGAGGCAGATAACCCCTTCCTTTAATGTGCTGGCTGTACCCCTGCTTGCACAGCCCAGGACGCTCCTGGCTGTCCCTGCTCACACAGCTGCTCCATGCCCACCTGCCCACCAGGGCCCCAGGATGCACAAACTCATCACACAAACAGGAACCAGGAGCACTTCTCTCATGCTGACAGATGAAACAGTAGCACCTGGGGCCATCTTTCCAGCAACAGCCTTGTCAGTATGACTGATGGGTTAGTTGTAGAATCATGCTTTAAGAAGGAAAGACAAGGAAAATCCTCCCCTTCCTAAAAATCTGGGAGGAAACATTTCCCTAAGTAATTATTTAGTACACCAGGCAACACTATTTCTTTGGGGACCATAAAATCACTGAGGCTTATGACTCTCTCTGAAACTGGACAATAGTAAGGGCTCTGTAAATTCAGCATTAACTGTCCTTAAAGCTTCTGTGCACTCCCATGCACCTTAGGTCAGAATTCTAAATACATCAGAATAATACTTCATGGACACTTTAAATATAGCATTAACTGAGATGAGAGTAAAAATATACTACATAAAGATTCACAACTGGGAAATCCCATAAACAGCTCTAGATAAAATCCTCTGCTAAAAATTGATTAACCACCCAAGCCTCTGCTTCTCCTACTTTAAATTATGCACTAATTAATGTTTGCTTCCTACTAAAGAGTGGCATTAATATGACAAGAAACAAGATCACAAACACTAAAAAACACACACAAAACACCTGATTAGCTCACATTACTGAAAAAGGAACCGAACAGATAATTAATTAGTCTTACGAATTATTGCTACTCCTAAATCCTATAAGAGACCTTACATCAGTGTAACTCCTATTCCCATACCAGCGTATCATCTGAGGACCTGAACAAGCACTTGCCTTTAATTTTTAATCATCTCAGCTGTCATTTCTAGGTACAGCACAGGAAGAAGTTGCCACATCACTGCAGCATGATCCCCCCTCATTGGCACTGGTGAGGCTGCACCCCAAGTGCTGCATCCAGTTCTGGACATTCACAAAAGACATTGAGGGGCTGGAGTGTGTTCAAAGAAGGCAGCAAGGCTGGTGAAGGGTCAAGAGAGCGAGTCCTGTGAGAAGTGGCTGGGATTGTTTATCTTAGGAAAAGGGAGGTTCAGGGGAGACCTTATTGCTTTTGACAAGTACCTGAAAGGAGGTTGTAGCAAGGTGGGGCTGGGCCTCTTCTCCCAGGCAGCTAGCAATGGGACAGGAGGAAATGGCCTCAGGGGAGGTTCAGATTGGACATCGGGAAGAATTTATTCATGGAATGAGATGTTAAGCATTGGAATGGACTGCCCCAGGAGGTGCTGGACTCATTGTCCCTGGTAGTGCTGAAGAAATGACTGGACATGGCACTTAGTGCTATGATCTATTTGGCAAGGCTCTGATGGTGAAAAGCTGGACTCAGTCCTGGGAGTTTTTTCCAACCGTAATGATTCTATTCTATAGTTCTATGATTTGTTGTCATCATGGAAACTTTCTTTTGCTAACTTGACAAACAGAAATAAATCCTGGATTCTAAATACATGTTTAGGATTTATTAGTTTTTATTAAGATAACAGAATTGTACAGAGGCCTGCATCTGGTTGTAGAATTGCCTATTTTTATTTTAAATATGCTCCCCAGTACATGCTTTACAAGAAACCATTCTCAACATATTTAATTTTTCAGGATCTTAATGGATAAAATAGGACTGGTCTTTTAATATATTATTTTCCCAAGTATCCTGGTTCTGGCCAGGAATGAGTTAACTTTTGCAGTAGCCAGAAGGGGGTATGGTTAGGACCCAAAGCTTAGCCACTGCCAGTGGTAGAAGGAAGAGAGTCTCTTCCATGGAGAAGGGCTCTTTTGGGTCCACATAGCATGGTGGAGGGTGCGGTCAGGTGTTGTCTGTTCCTGGGGAGGTTTCTGTGTGAATTGTTCAGCTCTTTCTTGTACCCTCTGTCATTAGTGCTGTTGCTGTTTGGTTTTTTACCTCATTGCTGTAAATTGTTCATCTTTGGTGCCTCCAAATCTCCTCCCCAGCCCAACAGCAGAAGGTAGAGGGGGAGCAAGCAGGAGGGACATGTTTTGGAGAGCCTCACTGAGAGCACCAAAGTGGGGAATACCATTGCTAAACTATGACACCATGCAAAAGAAAAATTGGATACTGAATCAAAAATTATGTCAAATTACATGCAATACATGGAATTATATGTTGGCAGTACCGTCCCATCTCATCAGGCCAAGAAACGAGGGTAGATGGGACTCTTCCCTTCAAAATATTCTTCTAGGTCATTTCTTGAAAATACATTTCTACAAGCAGAATTTAGTGCATATAGCTTCACAAGCTTCAGGAAAAAATGCAAACAATTTATAAGCAAACTGAAGTGCTGACCTTACCAACAAGTTTTCTCATTTCATTAACAAAGATGCAGACCTGGAACAACAGTATGAAGAGTTGATACTAGTAATTTCTCAAATGAAATTGTGCTGCTAGGTAATTCTGACAGCCTTCAACCACAGATAGCTCACACTAATGAAGATGGATGCTATATTAGCAGAAAGATGGTGGTAAGTTAAAACCCTGCACATCACAGGAGCTGGGTCCTTCTCTTGCGTGACTAAGGCTTCAGACTCCTTTTAACAGACAGCTTCATTTACGTTGTTTTTTTCTCTGAAGCATTGGAATTTACTCCATTACTGGTAGAGCAAGAAAGAGAGGACCCAGTAGCATGGATGCTACTGTCACACTGGAACTTCAAATGACTCTCCAGTTTCACATCAGAATGAACTTCAACTTCTCCTTCAGAAGAATCAAATCCAGTGGATCACTGGACTTTTGATTGCCTCTTGAGATTGAGTTGTAGCTGGATAAATCCTTGCCATCTCAGAGATATAGGACATGCACATGTCCCTCAATCTCTCTTATTTGCTTTACTGTGACATTGTAGTTGTTTCTTTCTGACCTTTCACTGCGTTTGTCTTGTCTTAGCTTTGTCACAGAGCAGTAGAAATCACTTTGTTATGGATGATATGTGACTATCTGTGCAGCAGATGTTCTCTAAACATCAGATTCTATGAGGCAGCTCTTGTGTGAACCCCTGAACAAGACATCTGTTGTAATAATTGTAATAATTCACTGTGATTACAGGGGATTAGACTTAATGACAGTGTTAGTTTATACCTGCCCTGTCTCATGTCTGTATAACAAATTCCTTCTTTACAACTGATAAATATTTTTCCCCCACTTTTAAAAACTATTTCTAGCCAATTCTTTAATTAGAACATATTCTGAAATCCTCAGGACTGAGAAGGAAACAAAGAAGTCAGCCTAAACTCTAAAAGTGCATACAAAACCTATGAGTAGCAAGTTACTGCTCTAGAATCTCCCCTTTGCTTCCCCTATGCAGAACACAGCCCCCACTACGCGGTGGTGGAGGATCAGATGTCTTCTTTATAGCAAAGAACAATATCCAGAGGCTCTAAGATTTCTTAGCGGATCTGCGGCTTGCCTTACAGCAAGGCAGATAACTGAAAGATCACAGAAGAAGAAAACATAGGAATTTCAAAGCCTCACAACTGTTTTCCCAAAGCAGTCAGCACATGCTATAGCTAAGTACATAGGAAGTACTTTACTATTTTCAGCCAGGATGGAGTTTTGCTGCATTAGCGGCTGTTTCGGGGTGGGATGTTCTTTTCTTTACAAGATATTTTTCCCCGTTACAGAGAAGCTGTATGAGAAACACTTCAGAAAAAAACATCCTATTCAAAGCAAACAAGACTTTCTGGGATTTGGCCACACTCTCCATGCTGGCACCACAATGGAAAAGAATGTCTTTTCCACAAAAGAACACAGAGCAGCAGTAAGTTCCTGTCACAGCAGCACAGCCCAAGCTCCTCTTGACTACTCTTCTTGTGCGGATTGCAAAAAATCCAGACAGAATGTAAGAGGCAGGGATGAGGCAACAGCTCAATAAAATGCACTTAACATTACCAAAAAAAGTATCTACTCTAAGTCCACCTCCAGTGTCACTACAACGAAAGAGCCAGTGCTAGTAGCAGCCTGTTCTGTCATCAGAAAAGGTTTGGACCTCTCTCAAAGAGCAGCAGCAATTCCCACAATGCCAACATTACTATTTTATTTAATATATATCTCTTTTCTATTATATTTTGCTCAAACTTCTGTGCGGTCTCAGTTCCAGGAAAACGGCCTCAAGCAAACTAGGATTGTCTTTCCTACATTTTGAAAAGAGGGATGAAGAGGTTAAGTTATTTTTACCAATACCGTGGTAAAAAAGAAATAATGTTATTTAATTGCCAAAAAAGTAACACTATCTACAAATTCTTCAATTACCTAATTCTGTATTTCATTGCTGAATGACTTCAACTGAGAGGACTCAGATAGTGTTACCAAACAGAAAAGACATCAAAGAGAAAGCAGAAAGTTCAGAATACTGATATTGATGTTCTAGTACTTAAGAGGTAAAGTGATTGATGGATGGCCCAAGACTGTCAAAATCGAAATTCTGTAAACAAAAGGGGGATATTTTTGTTTAAAAAATAAATTACCAGGAGAGTACCAGCCTTGGTAAGAAACAAACGAGAATGCCTCTTGCCCTGCCCACTACTAAGCTAGCTATCTTCGCCTCCTTGATGTGAGGTGAAATAGTTGCCAAAACTATTTTTAGGCTGAATGACCAGAGTATTTCTTATCTACTTCCACTGTGCAGCCAGGACAGGGACAGGATAGACAAGACAATAGGATGGCTGTATACAGTGGGATTCTAGTCATCAGCAATACTTCTGAGAGATAAAATAATTCCAAAAGAGGATAGTTGTTTTCACTATTATACAAGAACTCTTTTTTGAGTAATTATTTTGCTGTATTCAGAAGTCTGAAAAATATATACTGAATTTAGATAGCACCTCAATTCTTTGGGATTGATCTTGACAAAACCTTTTGAAATGGATCAGTTCTCTAACAAGAACATCACCACACTGGAGTACTATACTTATTATCTGACTACAAGACAATACCATTTACTCCTGCTTAAACATTTACAAGCACCATATTCTCTTCCTCTGCTCTTAGGAATTTTATTTAGCACTATTCCTGAAGAAACACGCTGGCACTTTAAGTCTCACATATTCAGCATTTGATCGATGATGCAGTATTTCACTTGACGCGCTTCCACCACAAAAGAAACTCATGCACTTGTGTAGACCAGTAAGAGGATCTCCCTTTCAGCAGCCTGCAGATGCACATAGAGAGAGCTTCTCCCCAGATGCTATTTACCACTTACATTTTCCAAGACATACCAAAAAGCTGTAAGTAAAGATACCACTTGCGCTTTCCAGTAGTTCTGTTTCTTTGTAGAACATCTTGCTCAAAGAAATTTGGCACCATTACTACTGTCCTTTCCATGACCCAAAGGAATACTGTCTCATGTAACAAGGGAGCTTTGAAGGTCAGAGCACACAGAAACCAGTAGGATCAGCCCTTATTCATCGAGGTGTTACACAAACCTGAAGCAAATAGCAGATACAGTCCCATGTAAGAAAAAAGCCATATATGAACATGAGATGCACAGATAAACACAGAATATCATCTTTGCTTATCTTAGTAGCTTAATAAATCTGCAGCTTCAGATCTGTAGACCAGCCATGAAAAAATTCACAGTGTGATTCAGATTTATTTCATTAACAGTCTGTGTGATCATTAATTCCTTGGACATGGGACACTTTAATACAAATGCAGTAAGCAAAATTGCCTAACCAGTATTCAAAAGGTAAAAAAGAAGCAAGCCAATAAAGACTAGAAAGCCACAGTACTTCAGTGAATATGATATTGTTATCAACAAATTGAGAAACAGCAGATGACCATAAATTCAGTATGTCTTTCTCTGATATGCAATCACTGTCAATAATTTTTGTTCCTGTGTAATCTCTCAGGCAAAAAATCTTACTAATATCTTACTAATTCCTTATCATAGGACCACAAGGTGTGCCACAGGCAATTGGGTTTTTTTCCCTTCCTTTACTCTTAAACACATTACCACTTTGTACTTGAGATGTGATAATTTTGTACTGCAAGACTGCTTTTCTTCACTGGATGGCACGTTTCCTATGATGCCCATCAAAATTAATAGGTTTGTTGCCTTTAGAGAATGATTAATGCTTAACATTTACCTTAATTCCCTTTTGGCTATATTTCTATTTTCCTAAGGTGTCATCCTTCTCCTGTGTACTGACAAGCAATGAGAAAAAAAAATGCTTCAAAAAAAAACCCAAGCTGACTGGAATTAAGAGGAGTAAATAGTGTGCTCACTGGGAAGTAATTAAAAGCCATAAAGCAGGAAGAAGGCTGGAGGTGCCTAAAAGGCATTATAATTAAAACCTAATGTGTGCTAACTGTGAGTGAAGCATTGAATTCATTGACATGAATGACAAAACTCCCACTGAATTCAACTGGGGCAGGATTTTATTCTATAAGAGCTCAAGAAGGCCAGTGTGGCTTCAGAGAGACTGATTGGAGGTTTCTGGATTAAAAAAAAACCTTGCTGAAAATGGGAACTGGTGATTTATATACAATGCTTTGCACAGTTGTGAAATGGCCACAAAAGAACTTAACGGAGAGAATTACAATCAAATTACTTAATCCTTAAGAAAGGGGATTTTTATTTTTTAATATGATTAGGGGAGAAAAACAAAGACCACTACAAAGGAAACAAAATCAAGAAAAATCCTGAACATGGAACAACTTTATTCAGACTAATAACCAGGAAGAAAGTGATGAAGCAGTTAAAAAGCAATGATAACTTTATAGAGCATAGCTATTGATAAAAAGCATATTGGGAATACTTAGACAATCTGAATTCATTCAATAGCACATAGTCTATTTAACCATGAAACAGAAATGAATTAAGAAAGAAAAAGAGAGAGAGTTTGCTATTCAGTATATCTAATCTCCAGAGCCCAGTTAAGTAATGGAACCACTCTTCAGAAACAGTCAATCCAGTTTCAGTGGTTTTAGCACCATGCTGTCAAAAAGTGGCAACACAATGTAAGTTTGCCTAGATGTAGATAATGGATTTACAAAAATACCATCAAAAATTTAAAAACATTTCACCACTAATCCATAATAAATATTCCACCAAAAGTACTACTTTGTACAGGGAATCTAGCAGGATAACAAACTAGTGTTTAATATGACAAAATGGAAAAAAATGTCATATTAGATACAATGCACGTGAATAGCAAAAAAACATGCAGAAAACTAGGTACAGAAAACTAGCTAAGAACTTGGAGTGCAAATGTGACAAGAAGGGAATTGTGTTAATTTGGCTAGTATATACAAAAATCTGACATCAACAGTCCACAAGCAGTGGAAATATTACCAGCCTCTGAGCCCAAGGAGTAACGATACTCTCTTTGTCTGGAGAACACTTAGAAAGTCACTCCTCTCCAGACCAGCAAATCTTCCCTGCAATATAATCTTTACATAGATTAATTCATAAAAATATATGAGGTGGAATTGTGACCATACAACTTCTAGAAGGGATGTGAGAAGCCCTGAAAAACTGGTGGGAAACAAGTATTTTTAGCAATACCAGCAATAGACAATCTCCTAAAACAATCTTTCATGGTCTGATCCTGCAAGTCAGCAACTAAAAGCATGCACTTAATTACTTATATAATTTGTCTGTGTGAGATTAAAAACAAAAGACACAGAGCCAACTGAGGGAGCTCAAGAGCTGTGCGTTCTTAAACAATGCTTCTAGAGAGTCCTAGTTGGAGCTTTCAGCGCTGGTGAGATTTCAAAGCCACAAGAGAATGGGCAGAGGATGGTGCTTCTGGGGCATCATGAGCTCTATCTCCACATCTTTTTCTCAGTCAGGCTGCCTAAGAGGTAGTGGGTCTACAGCAGACTTTTGCAGACCTCATTAAACTTCCTATGCAACTGTACCTTCTCTCAAAGGGCTGGCAGATGGCTACTCTAATGGGGTGAGCACAGGCACTTCCAACTGCTCTCATCAGTACAGTATCCTCATGAGACACTCCTGGAATTTCTGTGCTGCACTGAAAAGGCTTAGTAAGAAAATATTCCCCTCAGACGAGTCACAGTCCCTCTGCAGAATATGCAGTTTGTTCATACAGCCGCGCAAACACTCCCTGGAGACCTGACGCATATCCTCATGCACATTCTGTAGGAAACTCTTTTTTTCTCTCCTCCCAACATCCACATACAGTATAAAAAGTGCAAATAGGGCAGTCTAAAACTTCCAAAAAGCACACACTACTTGCTTATTCTAGCTTACTGTAGTTTCACAAGAATGTAAGAAAAAGACAACCCAACCAACAAGCGTCCCATTTTCTTTGTCCTACATCATGTACTCATGGCTTTATATTTACATTTACAGTCATTTTTAGAATAGTACATTTATTTTTATGTACCAGGTCAGGTCATTCTATGCATACAATTGGTAGTCTTATCTGCAAATTTTGGAAGGAAAAGGTTTCTTCAAACACCATGAAAAGCTGAGAAAATGTTGACAAGACTTAGATTATCAACAAGAAAATCACCTTTATAGCTTTTCACACCCCTTACTAGTGAAGAAATAATGAGCTTCTTTTTAAATAAGAAGTAACTTATTTCTGTTCCTGTACAGAAGTGATATTCAAAGCTAAGACTAGAATATAAGAATGATTTTGCTCATGAGTTGCGTCATATACACTGTGTAACATTAGGCAATATATTTAGAGCTGTGAAAATCAGACGTAAATCATTCCTGCTTCACAAGTCACCTGTAAGTAAGTATTTAATTTTTTTTTTACTCTACTGTGACTACATAATTGAAAAGTATGTACTAAAAATGTTTAAACATGAGATTCAATGGCTTAAAATGAATACTGACACAGTAAAAATAGATTCCTTGAGAGAATTAACTAATCATTAATAACTTGAATTGACAAAGGTAAGACTAATAAAATTCTGGCTTCATAGTAATTCTTATAAAAATGGATGTAAGGGGAGAGCAAGCTAATGAAGTGAGAATAGCTTCTACAAAAATAGTAATGAATCTACAGCACATTAACTCTTTGTAGAATTATATTTTCATTTCAATATTTCCTTTCTAGGTCAAGAAAATCACAGGTCACTTAGGGCAGGCTAAGAAGGGAAAAGATAATGCTTTTTATTACCACAAAAGAAAGGTTAGTTTCATGTTATGAAAGGGGATCAAGTGTCTGAAAGGTGCTGACCAGAAAGAATGATTCAGCTACAGACATAAATGTACAAGCCATGTTGAATATAACTTATTTGAAAACTCCATTGTTAACCAGAGTGCCCAGCTAGCAGGATTGCTATGCTCCACTAAGTTAAAGACAAAACTGAAAAAAATCAAGGTTTTATCCCTTGAATATGACCCTCAAACTTGACAACAAAGCCTGAGGTCTCCATGGGAACCAAATCAACATCCATGTGCAGAATTTACCAGGCTGAAAAGTGTGTGCAGTGTAAAGCACATGCTTTTGTGCACAGAGCGATCAGAACCCTTGTACATGCATAAACAGCACGGAGAGTAGAGACACTGGGGACCTTTCAGACGTGTCACACATATAATGCATGGCTCTACACACAACACACACGTTCAGAAGCTTCAAGTAAGATCATTCCTATGTCCAGAGTCCCAGATGAGACTAGTATGAAATGCTGATGTGCAGCAGCTGGAGCAGGGCACCTGCACTATGTTTATCAGGTATCCCTAAATCCCAGGCATATCTATAAAGAATTCAAAATGTGCCAAAATTTCTAGAGAATAAAGCTTAGAAAATCCAGTCATACACATGTGTGCTGGATTTGGCTGGGATAGAGTTACTTTTCTCCACAGTAGCTAGTATAGGTCTGTGTTTTGGATTTGTGCTGAAAACGGTGTTGCACCATAAGGATGTTTTAGGTGCTGCTGAGCAGTGCTGACACAGCACCAAATCTTTGGGTCTCTCCTGCTGCCTGTCAGTGAGGTGGCTGCGGGTGCACAAGTTGTTGTTAGGGGACACAGCTGGGACAACTGACCCAAAATGCCTCAAGGGATATCCCATACTGAATGGTGCCCTGCTCAGCAATGAAAACTGGGGCAAGGAGGAAGCTGAAGGACATTTGGAGTGATGGCATTTGTCATTCCAAGTGACTGTAATGTTTGATAAAGCCCTGCTCTCCTGGAGATGGCTGAACACCTGCCTGCCCATGGAAAATGGCAGATGAATTCCTTGTTTCGCTTTTTTGCTTTGCTTGCCTGTGTGCCTTTTTCTTTACCTATTAAACTGTCTTTACCTCAACCCACAATTTTTCTCACTTCTACCCTTCTGATTCTCTCCTCTATCCCACCATGGGATGGAGCAAGCAACTGGGTAGTGCTGAGCTGCCAGCTGGGGTTTCACTACAACAGTCCTTTTTTGGCATCCAACAAAAACATCGGGCTCAGAAGGTTCAAGATAACAATAGATTTGATTAAAATGTGCCAGATTGAATTTATGGCTGTTATTACTGTTTATCTATTAATTGGCAGATTCCTGTGCTTGCAACTGGGCTTGCTTGCTTCACTGTAAATTAGAGTCTAGTGCTAGTTAGTGGCTATTTTTTTTGTAGTGCTGTACTGCTTATGACCTTACTGTATGGTGCCTGGGAACATTTCCACCCTAGTAGTGCCCATGCACTGACAGATCATGAAGGCATCACTGCTGTTTCTGTACTGCTGTGCTGGACAGGCTGAAACTCCAGTGAGAGCTCAAGCTCAAGGGAGCTAAGCCCACGTGGGAGCAGGATGTCTCAAAGAGTGTGGCTGTGGACAAGCCCATACAAGGTACCTCTTTGGGGTATCTGTGCCCATGGCTGTGTCTGTGCCAGAGCAGGTGTCCTCCAAAGGGACTGTGGTCCAAAGGTGAGTCCCTGTTGGAGAATGCACACCTTGAAGCATCTGTGGCTGTGTATGATGACATGCTGGAGCATATCAAAGTGTGTGGCTATAGACAAGCCCATGACAGAGCAGGCACATCCCTGGAGGGATTCCAGCTATGGGTTAGTCATGTTGGAGCAGGTTTATTCCTAAAGGGATTGTTGTCCATGTACAAGACCACACTGGAACAATATGCACCTCAAAGTGGTTGTGGCTGTGGATAAGTCTGTGTCACAACAGGTATAGCCCTGTATCGACCCTGGCTCATAGACAGACTCTAGCTGATAATTGGGAAAATACTTTTACCTGTGTTCTACACATGCACACACTGAGAGTTCAAATTACTTCATGAACCTCCTAGCCAGCTTCAATTTAAAATGTTCACCTAAAAACTTCATTTAGCCTCTGCAACTGCTTCAGTCACTGAGAGTCTTTCACTGGCTTGGAGCTGGTCAAGCAAGAAAGCAAAGCAAGCAAGGAGCTTGCAAAAGGTTCTTTTGTTTTTCTTTAAGCCTTTAATTTTGTGTTAGTAAAGGCAGTGGAATTTATTTTCCTTGAAATAAATCTTATTTGACACAGTTATTCTGTCTGACTCTGCAAGGCAGACTGGGTTTTGCCAGGGATAACAGCTGTGATCATTATAAAACAGTGAGAAAAATCAATGTTATATAAAAGGAATGGTTATTTGATATATGCACACAAACACTGCACACACACATATTATGAGACCTTATCCTCTCTTCACACAAACAAGGAAACAAACTGGCTGCATTTGCTGAGGATGCCTTCTAACACCACTACTAGATTATTTTCTGGAGATGAGGCTGAGAGAAAGTACCAACAGTTTAATCAGAGCTTGCCATTTTTTTATTAACATCAGGCCTGATAATTCAGTTTATGGAAGTCTATGGATAATTTAAAAGATCACTGTAATGCCAGTTATGCTAATGATTTTCCCTTTCTGATTTCAATAGATCAGGATTTTTCCCCTCAGTTTTTTGGTTTGTTTTTTTTTTTGTAATTCTGCCTTGTACAATACTGATTTTAACTTAATGTTATTTTCTCTTTTGCATTTTAAAAAACAAATTTTTCTTCTAGGGAAATCATATCTGCCCCTGGTAGTATTGTACTTAGATTTTCTTACTAAAATACCAAGCCCACCTACTTCCAACGTTTTTTAGTTTTCTTACTAAATTCCACTTTAAGTTGACTATGCATTACCTTCTGTCACAGAAGTTCTCTGCAGAGAATATGAAATAAACATAAAGAAATGCCATAATTTTCAAGTCTCTTGAGAAACAAAGTATGTCTACTCTTATACAGTCCTACTTTAGACTGAAAATATTTCAAAATCTCAGACTTTTACTTAGTACATTACAACACATTTCAAAATCTCGGGTTGCATTTTACATCGCAGATTGACTTCATTATGTACAAACACCCCTCCTTGTTTGAAGATTTTCCAGTCAGACAGTTCTGGCTGCTTTTTGCATTTCTGTATTATCTCAAGTACTAAGGAAAGCTCTCTGTTGCACTGTGGCTTGCCATAATTCTTAAGCATCTTGTTTTTACTCAGTCCTTGTACACCAGCAGAAGGGCTGCACACTGCCAGAAATCACTTCTACAATTGCCAGTTTGCAGAAACTCCCTGCACAGCCTCATGTTGTCGATGAGAAGGAACCACACACTGCTCTTTGGTGGCCAGGGCATGTCACAATGTCATATTAACATTATGCTCTCCCTGCCTCCCCAGCAGCCCCTGATGCTGCCTCCAAGTCCAGGTGGAGGGGGAGGGTGCCACCACCCTCCCATATGCCAAGGAACATGTCAAGCGTCCTAATGGCTGGGTGGGCTTTTCTCTAGCTGCCTTCTTGGGGGGGAAAAAAATAAAAAAAAAAAAATAAAATCAATCTGCTAGCAAAGACTATACCTAAAAAAAACCCTAGCAAGGAACTGATAGTTAAAATGTTTTTCTCTCTTAACTGACACATTGGTTCTGTACATTCCCAAAGAGTTCTGACTAAATATTTGTCTCCCACTCTCTCCCTCTATGAAAAATTAGCATGCACAGGATTGCTCTGATGAAGAACAGCATGTGAAGGGCTAACAATGAAAAAGTAGTATGAAGTGACAAAACATTCATTAAGGATTAAAAAAAGCAGGGTGGCTTTACATACTGCCAAAAGTTTTACTTAAACAGGCTATTCCATCTTGCCCCCACTATACAGAACCAAACAAGGCTGACACTAGAATAAATCTCAGCTCTATAAAAAATTTACTGACAACAGAGACTACAAGAGAAGAGCTTGTTCACCCTCATCTTCCAGCTCCTGCCTTCCTGAAATATTCAACAATTTAGTGCAGCATCAATCTGTATAACACTCCCTGGGACTTCCCCATCCAGCTAACAACTTGGGAGACACAGACATCACTGGCACCTCAAGGAAACGTGGGAAATCCCTCACTTGCTGTGCTATAGGACCCCGCTGCCCCCCACCACACACCTAGAGAAGCAGAGCAGACAGAGGGGCAAGAGGAAGGGGGTATAACACAACTATATCATTTAAATTTTCTAAAACTGGGGCTGGTGGGAAAGAAGGGAGGGCCCATAGAGAAAGAGCAAGCTCTACACCACCACCTGAATGGGTTGGAGTGGCAGCAGTGCCATGTTACGTCAGGGACCACACTGAGGTGCTTCATTCCCAATGTGCCTTGCAGGGCCATGGCATGCAGGAACCAGGGGAACGCCACTGCTTTTCTGACTGCCACAACCCAGACACTCATGCCGATTCAACTACAGCCACAACCAGGGCTCCTCTGGACTTCTATTCATAATAAAAGGATCATTTTTCAATCAAGCAAGTAACTCAGTACTAATCTCATTCCTGAAAGTTTCAGATTCCAGTCTAAATTACCCAATGCCACCCTGCTGTTTGCCTTCCCCTTTTTGCTGGCACGAGGAACATTTTCTATAATAAAGGCTAGTGAAACCCTAAGAAAGATGCCCAAACCAAATACAGCTGCTTTTTGTGAACAGAGAAGCTGTACAAACACGGTCCAGGATCCTTTAGATTCAGTTAATCATATCCCGAGCCAGGATAGGTAGCATGACTCAAGAGACCTTGAGAAAACCTATCTACCTGATTCTCTTGTTTGCTAAAATGTTATCAACTGCCTTCTCCCCTTGCCTTTCCACCATATAACACAGTATCTTCAAATCTTGTTTAAAAATAAAGTTTATGCTCTGCAAGTACAGGAGAGAATTGAAGTAGGCATCTTTTTATGACAAAGGAAAGTCATCCAGGGGAAATCATGCTAATGCTGAACTAATGTTGACATGAGCCAAAAAAACAGAATTCATCATAGATTTGCTGGCATGTCTACCTCCACAATCCTTGGAGTACTGTCCATGTGGTCCTATGACACCAGAGAGTGACACACAGGAGATTAAAGTGGGCAGTGGAACAATAAACAGAATGGACAGTGTCTATCTGATGCCCAGCACAAACTGGAAACATTGAATTACAGTAATGTGGCACTGGGCACTGCCCACGCTCTGTTCAACACTCCCACTGAGGATTGATGAAAGCAGCTCTCCCCAAGGGGTGACCTGGCAGATGATCTAAAGTGAACCATGAAGTCCATGGTGGGAGAATATAAACATGGCAAAGGGGCCCAGCCTGTGACTGGTCTTCCATGCTGGAAACATGAGATCCAATTTGCAGGCAGCTCCCTTCAACGTCCTTGCCATCTCCCTGGGAAGGGATGTGAAGGATTCTCTACCTTTGTGTCAAGTTTCCATGGTCAGGTTTTGCTAGTAGAGGGGCTACAGGGGTGGATTCTGTGAGAAGCTTCCAGAAGTTTCTTCCATGTCCAGCAGAGGCAATCTTGGGCAGCTCCAAGATGGATGTGCCACCAGCCAAGGCTAGGCCATTTAGAAATAGAGGTAATGCCTCTGTGACTACAGATTTAAGAATCTCGAAAAAAGGTTATTGCACACCAACTTGCAGCCAGAGAAGAGTGGGGTGAGAATACATGAGATGAACAGCTCCAAGGACACCAAGGTCAGTGGAGAAGGAGGGGCAGGAGGTGCCCCAGGTGCTGGAGTTGAGATTGCCCTGCAGGCCGTGGTTCAGCCCACAGTGATGCAGTTGTGCCCCTGCAGCCCATGGAAGTCCATGGGGATGCAGAGATCCACCTGCATGCTGTGGAGGAACCCCACACCAGAGCAGGTGGATGCCTGAGAGGAGGCTGTGACCCCATGGGCTGGAGCAGGCTCCTGGCAGGGACGTGCAGATCCATGGAGAGAAGAGCCCACTCCAGAGCAGATTTCCTGGTAGGACTTTTGACCCCATGGGGGACCCATGCTGGAGCAGGCAGTGCTTGAAGGATCCCGTGAAAAAGTGACCCTTACTGGAGCAGTTTGTGGAGGACTGTAGCCCACTCACATTGAAGCAGTTCATGGAGACCTGTCTCCTGAGGGAGCCCACAGTGGAGCAGAGGAATGACTCCTTTCCCTGAGCAATAGGAGAAACAACTGTAATGAGCCGAACATAAACACCATTCCCTCTCTCCCTATGCTGCTGGAGCTGAGAAGAAGGGAAGGGTGGGGAGAAGGTATTTTTAAGGTCTCATTTTACTTCTTACTATCCTGCTCCAATATTGTTAGTAATAAATTCAATTAATATCTCAAATTTGAGCTGGTTTTGCCTGTGACTGTATTTGGTGAGTGGTCTCTCTGTGTCCTTATTCAAATCATGAGCCCTTTCTTATATTTTCTCTCCCCAGTCCAGCTGCAGAGGTGAGTGATAGAGAGGCTTTAGTCTTTGGTCTGGCATCCAGCCAGGGTCAACTCACTACACCCTTCCACGTGTCTGCCTAGAAAAGGATGTTCTAGGCCACGCCAAAAATACCAGCATGGCATGTTTCCACACCACTGGCTGGGTGGTTTGATCACTGCTCTGACTGTTCTGACAGGGTGAAAAAAGAGGCTGAGAAAAAAAAATGTCAGTTACATTTTATCTGGAGAATCATTTGACAAAAGTTTGATGGAACAGTGTGAAGCTTTCCCCGGTACTGGACCAGGAGATGCACTGAACTGGAAGGAGGCCAAAGGGCAGAAATCAGAAGGGCTGTAGAAGATTCAAGTGGAAATATCTTTTAGCAAGAGACCTTTCGTAGTTTCTACCCATTCTTGTTCTTGAGTGTTTAAAGTACCTTCCCAGAAACTAGGGTTATAATTACTCTCTTGCCTTTAATGCTGGACATATCATTCCATAAACTTTTTTAAACTTATGTTATGAAAGACAACACTTCCAAACAGTGAGAAATTAACCTTCATTTTTTGCATTTCTGTTTAGCCTGGCTCTGACAGTAAGAACTGCATCCACAAAGCAAGCTTTAGAGAACCCTAGCAGACACCGATGTCTCCTCAGACAACCAGAGACGTTCAGCTCCCTAATCTATTGGCTTCTGCCTCCTACTCTGCTATAATACCCCCAAAACCTCACTGTTTGGCAGAGTGGTGCCAAGGCTGGTGGAGTCAAAGACTTCTGCCCCAGTGTGGGCCAGGTGTCCCCACAAGTGGGAGAGATCCAGGGCACAGCACAGGGACATGAGTGCTATCCTTGAGAGGATTTTGCAAGAACCAGAGAATCCAGTGCCTCACAGCTGGAGCAGTCACAGCATCTCTCTGCTAGGACACTAAACACACTTCAAATGATGCATCAAAAACCCCCTGGCAAATGTTCAGTTTTTTAACCAAGTCCATTCACGCCTCAGAATTGAAGAAATTTTAAACATTTTTCAGGATTTTAGCCCTTTAGGAAGGACTCACACCTTATGTTGAATTAGGACAAAAGACTTACACCTGAGATGTGCCTTTCTCAAGACAAGGCTTGGATAATCTACTGGACAAAGTGCACGTTGGCATACAGAAGGTTCTATTTAGTTTTAAAGGTTTTGGTCAAATTTTGAACATAAACAGGTTAACAAGAATATAGCAAAAAGATGCTGCAAAAGTCAGAGATGTGTCCTTGAATGCCTTATTCTCTCCTGCCTTTAATTTTTTTTTGCCTTTTTCTCCTGCTAAAAGACCCAAACCAGAGTGTTAAAGGGGAAGATTTCAAAGTCTGTAAGTGTTATTAGATGAGGAGCCACAACATATCATATGGAAACTGCAATTGAAGAGGAAAAGATTTCTATCATTAAAGACCCTGGTCTTGCCAAAAGCAAATGCAGATGAATGCAGACTGACAAGCCCTGAAACAAAGAACCAAACTGGCAGACTATCAGCTAAAAGAAAGATTCTGCAGCATAAAAAGAGCTTGAAGTTATTACAGAAAAATCCTTTAAAGCCTTTAGCCAAGTATCCCATTGTAGTAAAGAAAGTAAACAACAAGTTAGGTAGTATTGCTAAAGGAATATAAATCAAGGCTGTTGATATCACTATAATGACACAGTAGCTAAACTTGCAGAGGAAATACACAGCATACTTCCAGTGTACATGCACTAGAGGAAAATACAACCTCCTTTTTGACAGGTTGAGCAAAAGAGCTATGAAATACTAGCAGCAAATGCAAGGTTTGAATCGAGCTAGCAGTCAGAGGAGGTATCTGTGGTCCTTCCATCAGTCAGTCTGATTTTTTTTAAATGAAGGATCATTTAAATCATTATTAATAGTTTTAATTTAAATTCAGGAGATGCACACCTTACCACTGCCACCAGAGAGTGATAAAACAGAAATCTGATATTGAGAATGTCCAAGAACTCTGTGTGAGTCTATAACTGCTTCTGTAGGACAGACTGGCTACAAGTGAGTTTTCCCTTCCACAAAATGGTATCTTTTGTAACAATTGCTGTCCTTCTTGATATTTTTCTCCATCATTTGCCAACAAGTATTGAAAAATAAGGAAGAGATGCTTTCCTTCTCTTCAGTTACAATGTGCTTTCCAGCCTTATCTAATAAGGACAACCAGAAAATCACTAAAATTGGCTGGATTTTCTCTTCTTGCCTTTGTCAAACTCCCTAAAGGCCTAATAAATTATTACCACAACTGTAAATGACTGGCATAAATCTCTTAAAAATAATATTGCTGATATACAAGTTACCCTATTGCCTAATTTACTGGAAACAGCAATGGAACCCTCTTCTTCTCATAAGTCAAAGTCCCTTTCCCCCTACCCTGGCAATGACTGAGTGAGATGGTATTAATAACAACAGGGTCTTGGCCATGCCCACATGGCTTCAGGCTCCCTCACAGCTACTTCAAAATATTAACCCTGTCCTTGGCCAAAACCAGGACACTAAGTTAATTTAGAAGGGAAAAAGAAAAGATTTGTCCAAGAGGGTTTTTTTTAATTGTGTTTTGTTTTGGGTCTTTTGGCAATACAATGAAAATAACTGTATTCCTGGAAGTCTTTCCATAGAACGGAATAGTAATATATTTATGACAAGTGAGATCACTTACTATACTAGCTGTTATTTTTATTAAAATTTATTGTTTCTATTTCTTGTCAGAGATGCAAAGTTAAATTTTTTAAAAATCAACCCAAGTCATTCATTTAAAGAAATTTAAACAAATATGTATTCATAAAGCACTACAGGCTTTGATCAAGCACTCCTCCCCAAATACAATCTACCTCTGATACCATCAGTAGAAGAAAATCTCTTCAGTGGATTCCCTCACTGAAAAAGAAACTTCTTCACCAGTTTCCAAATGCTCATACAAGAAAACTGTAACAGAACACACACAGCAGCTAATTTCAGAAGTTGGCAAAACACAGAAGAAAAAAAAGTATCTAGATTTCATTTTTCCTCTCAAATGTTTTTAAACAGCATCATGAACATAACTGAAACAAAAAGGAAAATTAAATCCACGGAAAAAGCAGCAGCAACATCCATTCAATAGAAGACTGTACAGGAAAGAAAATGCAAGAAGAAATTAATATAGGAAATTATTATGATGACAGTTTAAAAGCCCAGTAGCTTTCATGTTCTTTTAAAATATTTATGACTTTTAATACGAAATACATTTCTCTGCTAAAGGTTGGTTGGCAACACTTCATGATGCAACATTTCTGTTTTGGACTTTGCTGTCTGCAGGCCATCTTAGCCTAGTAATCACTCTGAGTTTGATATAAAATTTCTTCTGCCAGGCCTTCCAGTGGGATAAGAGCTGGAGAGGTGTATACCAGCTGGGAACCCAGTCATTTAAATCACTGTTTATTTTGCTTGTAACACATGAGGTGATTTTGCGTCCCTGAGCATCCTGGAGGCCCTTGTGCAGAGCAGCCCTGGCTGTCGAGCAGGGCAAGCCTGCAGTGTCCCATCAGCAGAGCTGGCGTGACACAGCCAAGCGCCAGGGGCTTGGTGCCTGCCCTGGTGGCAGATGCTCACTGCACAGAGCATCTTCAAGGCAGCACCATATGCCAGCAAGGCAGACAGACCAACTGCCTGCTGCGGATGGCTGCCCCCCAGCCTGCTGCCAGGCACCCACGACAGTCAGGCTTTGGCTTTGCATACGCTGTAAACACAGTACACCTTCAAGTCTAATGAGAACAGAGAGTCAGGGAGAAGCAAGCACCAGGAGCTCCACCTTACCCATGCACCACTGAATTCTGTGCTTGTGTCTCCCTGAAGATTAGTGTGAACTGCTGAGGACTGGGCAGGACTCTGGGGAAGCTCAGCATGACTGAAAAATATGCACTTCACTGCCACTTTTCTGTATAGAAAGCTACTTCTAAATACATGAACTAATATGAACTCTGGGGCAGGTACCTTATTTTGTTGTGGATTCATACAATTCCCAAGAAAATAGGGATGATCTAAGACAGCAGCAGCGTAGCACTGCCACAGCAACAACACGAGCACAGTGTAAATGTCAGTCACAGCACTGAGATCCTGCAATACATCTGCCTGTGATTCAAACAGGAAATCAGCACATTCTCAAACAAAGCCTGCCATGAAAAAGCAATTTAAACTTCAAATCAGCTGAAGTATACAATACTTTCTCTCAAAAATTTTAAGAAAACAAAGCTGTAAGGAAGTGTCAAAGCCATTATAAAAAAAAATACAAAATATTTCTCCATTTTTATTTTATGTCGAGTTTTTCAAATGAAAGTAGCAGCCTGCTTTGCTGTGCTTAGAGCTGCTTCCCTATCCAGAGTTAAATAAATAATACCTTACACAACAGCAAGATAAAAGAGTTCATGCAGACCTTCTTGGTACTTCATAGAACAAAGCATCCTAAGAACACAAACAATTAGCAGCTGCTAATCCTTGTTGTCTTTTTACTTAAGAAATAAGATGAATAATAATTTGGCTAAGTGAGTGGATACATCTCATGTTACTTCCTCCCTGGATTTTTAAGAAGTAGATGTGTAAGCACATGAGTATCACTGCCTCACTCAGGCTAAAATTTGTGTCTTCTCATGTTCCTGATCATACAGATGTCTTCCCCTTCCTTTTCAGTATTTCCTGAAAAAACACTCTTGGTCAAACAGATATATGCTTAATGAAAATAAAATCCTTAGTGGAGACAAGATGTAAAATATCATGGAAAACTATGAAAGCAACTGAAGACATTCCCCAATTTCCAGTGTTCCGTCAGCATACTCATTGAGCTTACTCACAAAGATGCATTATTCAAAGAAGCCTACAAGCTATAGGGTGGAAAAAGAATCCTAAATTACAGTTTAATTAACTGCTAAGCCATATTCCTGGGGCCATCTGCCCCTCACTCAGAAGCCACCACTGGTACCTTCCCACATGACTAACAGCCATTAAAAGTCCTCTCGCCTTCAGCATCCCCTGGCACAAAGCAAATACTTAATCTCATATAACAATACCATCTAGTGGTAAAATATATTCATTACACTGGGAATCTCGTATTTTCCTACAGCACCCCAGACAGACAAGAGCAGAAAACATCTCTGTACACAAATAACTCTGCCCAGCACCAAAACAAATTAATAACTATTCATTTCATCTAAACATATTCTTAGCTTTAAGCACATTGTTCTATGTAGAGCAGATGAGCTTGTACTCCTCCAAAGGATATTAATTTATCAATAAACCATCAGCTAAGGAGGAAAGACACCAAACCAGGCCAGGAGTCATTGCAAGGCACAGCACTACCTGTTACAAGTGTGCTGGTCACATGTGTGGAACAACACATGTGTGTCCACAGCTCCTCTATGCCATGTAACAATAAAAGAAATTTCTCCTGTTCTGAGCAGAGTAAATAGAGAAAAAAAGTGCTTGCTCCTTTCTACATAAAGACAGAAATTGTATTCAGCTGTGATCCTGAACCAGCTTCCCCTGTATGACTCCACTTATCCATGATAGCAAAAAGAGAGTGAAAACTGAACATAAAGGCAAATTGTTACATTCAGTTGCAAAATCTTTAGGAGAATGTCAATGGTTTGAGAGAGAAGAAAAAAAGCTGGAGTGAGTCAGCAAGGCAGAAAGATGACTAATGGGAAACAGCAACAACTTGTTTTGCAAAACAATAAATACTAGTTATATTGATGCTGTAGAGCTAAAAAGCTATTTGACTTGAAATAAAATTATTCGAAGACAGAATCCTGTACTAATGCAGTGGGAAAATTTGCTCTACTTCAGTGGGCTTCATGGAAACATTAGCACATTGTAAACAGCATGTTAACAAAGACTGCATATTTATGAAGGGCAAATTTAGTCAATATTCAACCTGTAGGAATAATTTAGCTCATAAAGTAGTGTCATGCACGAGTATGGCTTGTTATCAGCTTGACTTCTTGAATGTTTGTCTCTCAAAAAAGAACAAAAAGCCCAAAAGCCAAAGCATCCTCCTACCCGGGAAAAAAAACCAAACATTAAACCTGCACCCTATCCACTTACATAGAGATTCATTCGTGGCAAGCTACAAAGTTCTGCTTATACTGAAACAGAAGACATTGCAAAAACCACTTTATTGTTTGAAATATGTTCTTATAAAATCAAGTCAAATGCTTTCACAAAATGTGACGGTCTAGAAACCTTCTACAGCCTTTAACTGCAGCTGTTTTCCTGCAATATATTCACCCAAGAATCTTGAAAACTATATAAATGCTTGTCCCCTTAATGATCTAATTCAGCAAGACTAATAATATAACTATCACCCCATGAAAAACGGATGCTCTTCAGAACCTCCTTTAAGTAGCCTTTCACTTAATGAAAAGATCAGCAGAAAAAGCAGATTTCCAAAGATGAAACATTTATTAGCCAGAAATAACAACTTCCTATTAAAATTAGCATGAGCAGTGAATCCAACAGTTCTTCAGAATGTTATTAAGAGTTAAGATGTTAACAAGGGAATATAGCGACTACTTCTTACAAATAACAAATGATGGCTAATACTGTGTTTTAAGAGACTGAACAGAAATGTCATTGTGATCATATCACTTCTCTCCAATGTATATTACGGCCACCCTCAAATATACAATTACATTATCACAAGCTTCAATTAATTATTTTAAATGTTAGCTATCAGCTCTAATACATTTTGGATTTTTAAACCCTTTCA
Source organism: Camarhynchus parvulus (assembly GCF_901933205.1). Taxonomy (NCBI): domain Eukaryota; kingdom Metazoa; phylum Chordata; class Aves; order Passeriformes; family Thraupidae; genus Camarhynchus; species Camarhynchus parvulus. The sequence goes on along the minus strand of NC_044586.1, from coordinate 38,694,433 downwards.
TAAAGCTCTTCTTATGGACAACTAAAATTAATTTGAAATTCATTCTTTACAGAATCAATATTTGGTTGGTATCTGTAATTTATCAAGACTGTTTACATAGGGTAAATATTAGTTTCACTGCTAAATTTGAGGCAGGAATTGGTGCATTCTATTCTCCAAGGTTTCAAAAATTGAGTGAATTAGGATCTCAAGCTAGGATACTTGCTGGAACAAGATTCCTGAAGCAGCACACCTGCTCTGCTTAGTCCACCTGCACTCTGCTTGTAATACCAAAAATCCATACCCAGGTCTCTACAGAACTTCAACCTGTCAGTAATGACTATGGACTAACATAATTTCATTCAATGAAATAAAAATCTAAAAGCAGTGCTTCAGAACTAAACTATATCACTGAATGAAATTCCTTTTCATTTTTCACTTTCATAGAAAAGTTATCTTTATAAATTATTTGCTATTCCTTGCTGTTACTTGCATTTAAATTAATCACTTATGAAGTAAATTTCTTTACATAGAACATCAGACTCATAATTGTTATAATCATATTATTTAAAAAAACTTCTGGCATATTGTAGAAGCACTAGTAGTAGCATTCATGGAAAACAGTTTTCCATCATTTCCACCTTCATGATTCTTAAGACAAAAATTTCAAGGGATTGATCATCAAACAGCATACAAAAGCAAATATTGAACAGGAAAATATTAATCTCTTCAGAGATTTATTACAGAATTATAAATAAAATTTCATTTAATTCCTTAATATCTTCCTGTCTTAAAAACTGACAAATGAACTTCCTAAAATGTTTTAGAAGTTCAAGAGATATGATTGCAAATTTTCATTATACAGTTGCCAAAGTTCCCTGATGTGTGCTGAAAGGGCACCATGGCAGGACAAGCAGTCAAGTTCACTGAAGGAGTCAGGAAGAACTCTGGGCTAGAGCTGGTTCTGTGTGTGGGCCAGGCAGGGCAATGCTTGCCAGCATCTGCTGTTCACTGGCAGGGCAGAGCTACCTGGGGTGGGATAGTGGGTGGCAGTCGTGGCTGTAATGACCAAGCAATAGTGGGATGCAAGATTCTGGCAAGTAAGAAATAGAGAACTGTCCCTGTGATATTTTATGAAAAATCCCTTCGCCAGGCTTTCTTCTCCTGACAAGATGAGAAGCCTCAGCTTCTCCATGTTTTGTTTGTCTGGAATGTCATTTGGAGAATTGTTTATCCAGCATGTGAATTGTTTTTAATTAATGGCCAATCACAGCCAGCTGTGTCAGACTCTGGGTCTGTTACAGGTTTTTATTATTCATTCTTGTCTAGCCTTCTGATGTCTCCTTTCTCTTTCTGTAGTATAGTTTTAATATACCATTTTCTTTAACTATAACATAATATCATAAAATAATAAATCAGCCTTCTGAGAACTTGGAGTCAATTCTCATCTCTCACCTTGTCCTGGGGACCCCCAATAACGCCACAACAATTGGTGACCACAGAGAACTGCAGAGTTCTAGCCTGGGACCTGTCCTCCTCAATGTTTTTGTCACTAGCTTGGAGGAGACAGCAGAGTGCACACTCATCTAGTTTGCAGATTAACACCTAAGAGAGAGGAGCCAGTTGATATGCTAGAGGGCAGAGCTGTCTTCCAGAGAGGTGAAGGCAGGCTAGAGAAATGTGCTGAAAAGAACTGTGAGCAATTCAGAGGAGAAAAGCCAAGTGGTGCCCTGCAAAATGAAGCCCCCCCTGCTGCAGCCTGGGATGGGGAGGGATAAACTGGGAAGAAGTTCTGCAGAAACTGCCTTGGTGGGCAGCTGATCATGGGCCAAATCTGTGCCCTAGCCAGAGGCTAGGAGCCTCTTGGGCTGTATTAGTAGGGGCACAGCCAGCAGATCAAGAGATGAAATCATCCTCCCTTAATCCCCCACTCAGCACGCACTAGGCTTCATCTAACTGTGCCCAATAGTAGAAAGTCATGAACAAACTGGAGGGAGTTCAGCAGAGAACCCCCACAATGTCTGAGGCTAAAGCACTTTCCCTACAATGAGACTGAGAGAACCAGGGCTTGCTTAACCTGAAAAAACTTTGGGGATATTTGACAGCAGCCTGCCAATGCCTACAGGGTGATTAACAAGAATATGAAACCAAGATCTTCATGGGATGAAGACAAAAGACAATGGAAGTAACCTGAAATAAACAGTTCAGAATGGATTTAAGGATAAAAAATTTCACTTTTAAGGGCAGTTGGGCAGGGGAGCAGGTTGCTCAGAGAAACTGTGCAGCACTTCCTCTTGGATGTTTTCAAGACTATAGTAGATAAAGCTCTATACAATTCAGTCTGACTTCAGGTCTGACCATGTTTTGAGCAGAAGTGGACTTTGAGGTCCCTTCTCCTGAACTACCCTGTAATCTTATGGCCCTAAAACTAAGTGATAACCTATCTCTTCCTTATCTTTCCATAAGATACAGCATACATGCTGGTAAATTAACTAGAAGCAAAGAGCTTCCACTAGTTTGAAAGCAGAGTAATGTCTACCCATGTTAAAATTAGCATTAATAAATACAAATAAGGTTTTACAGTCAATATTCAAATAGTTCCATTTTAGCAATTTATGCATTGCTAAATATTCCTTATGAAATTTTGCTGCTGATTTGAAAACAATCTTGCAGGTAATGGATTATTCTCTTTTCAGCTCTACAGTAATAATAACCCTCAAAACCATCTGGATATTTCTGAGTTTGAGGATTCATTGGCCACAAAGAAACTGATGCCCTTTTCTGCTGACATTAGTTATTTTCTCAGCTAAGAGAAGAGGAAGAATATGCATGGAAATTTGCACTACCAAGGTGCACATCTGTTTCGCTCCAAGATCAGACCAAAACTACTCTTTAATTATTTACATAAAGATTAGTCACCACAGATTTTACTTCATTAATCATCTTGAGCTTTTCCTTATTATGACATTTATTGGCAACCAAAAATTTCAAGAATTCTTGGAACACATGTTAAAATTATATGCCCCACTACACATCTTATATATGAGCAATTAAGAAACTGCTTCTACATAAACTGCAGTAAGCTTTATGGCAATCTTCACTAATTCCTGGAGAAAAAAAAATCACTCATCCTGGAAACATCAGATCTTATTCTCACTCTCTGGAGCACTGACATTTTAACACAGGCCACAATCACCATCATAATCACAACCTGGAAATAAATCTAACCAAGTAAATGTTATAATGTTCAACTCAATATTACAGCATACTTGCTCTGTTACCTTTGAAATCTTGTGTCTAAGCCTATAGACTAAAGATAGTTTTCTCTGTGTAACATTTATCCCCATAATAAATGCAAATAATAAAATTATGTTTGGACATAAAATATGTAAGTACAAACATAATTCAACTTGAAGTACTTTTAGGCGAATCCTACAGGATTACAGTTCAAACCTCATCTTTTTCCATTTCTCTCATCATGGTACGTTTAAATGTGAGGTCCTCTCACATTCCTGAACAGGTTATATGTACAAGAGAGCTGCTGATGCTTCAAATCACGTACACAGGACTGCTCTGATGCTGCCATGAAGAGGTCCCATATGAGAAAGTGGTTTATAATATTTCTCTTAGTCTTGCTTAAGTTGTTAGCAAGGTCCATTAACCTAATCATAGGATCTGAGCAATCTCCTACTTCAATTCTCTTTTGACTGAAACTTTCACCTAATCCTTGTGCTTAGTGAAAGAGTATCCAATCTCTCTCCCTTGTTCTACCATGTGCCCTTGAAGCATCCCTGTAAGAGTCATTTCAGCAGTTCAGAGCACAAGACAGACACTGCCGTGAAGATGAACTGGGAATGAGGTCAGCTTCTTTTTATGAGTTGCAGAAATCAAATGAAAATACAGTGGCTCTGTTAAGGCCACTAAATATGAATTTCCATGTCCCATTAGAAGATGGCCTGCTGTATTCCATCCTGTACAAAACATCCATAGAATACTTGAAATAAAGCTTACAAATTGCTACATGTGACAAACCTTTTCTTTCTACAGAATTAAAATAAATACTTGCTAAGTAGCAAGTGTAAAAAAACATAAAGCCAAAACCAAAGTAATACAAAAACAAGCCCCAGACACCTGGTGTAATACCAAGTTCTAACAAGAAAAATCTGAAATACAAAGCTGCCACCATAACTTCTATTCTCTGATTGCAACTTGTACATCTTACAAGGATACAAAGAGATGTTTCAATTGGATGTATTTTTAAAACTTCAGCCACAAAGCCCAAAAAATACAGAGTTTGTTTTATTATTTAATACAAAGTTAGGTTGATTCTAAAATAGAATTACAGAAAAACACTGAATCCACAGTTATAGTGTTTGGAGTTGTTCTGCAGAAGTTTGACTATTTGGTTCAGATTTCCTCTAACATGTGCAAAAGAAAAATGAAACACAGAGCATGTGTTGTTCTCTTAGAGAGAGAGACGTGATCTTTATGGTAGAGTGTCACAAACCTGACACAAAAAATCCTCTTCAAATCTTAAGACATTCTCAGCAGAACCCTTTAATGGAAAGATTTGTTTTTGAAGATTAACAAGGATAAGGTACAGATCATCTGTAGGATGTCTCAAAGCACCTAAGGTGGATGCTCTGAACTGTACATCCTCTGGATATGTCTGATGGCCCTCATTGACATAGGAAAAGCCATGGGAAGATTATGACAGCTGCCCAGAGCAAAAGAATAGTATTAAATTTTTTTAAGACTTGAATTTCTGAAGTAGTCAGTAACAATTCATTGTCTGCTGCACTGACAGACTCTCTCATTGTGGTTCTGAGTAACTTCAATACACCACTGAAGTTTTGTTCTGTCGCCATCTTATTTCACAAGCTCCATACCATCTCAATGATTTCTCATGGGCACCTCCTCACAGCACTGACTCCTTCTTCTTCTCAGTACAGACAACAAACTCCAACTTTCTTCACAGCACAACCAACAAACTCTCTCTCCTCGCCCAACTAACCCGCTCTTGTAGCACTCGTCTTATTGGACACAGCTGTGGCCTGTTAAGGGCAGGCCTGTTCCTAATCTTTGGTGATTAGTACAGCTGCAACTCCTCAGGTGTGAGACTGCCTTTGCACTCTTGATTTTCTTACATTCTATCCCTCCACATTGTTCCTCTCAAGGAGCATTTTGGAAGCACAACATATTTAGAGGTGTTTCAGCACACAGGAGCTTAGATCTGCCATAGCCTCCTTTGTGGAAAGCTCACTCAGGCCTAGCTTAATCATTACACAGTGCCTAAGAAAAATGAGCAGCTTTTCTGGGAACCAGGCATGGAACCAAATCACAAAATCACTAGAGCTACTAAATGCTATTAGGATTATATTTCAGAATAAAGATTTGGCTTCCTCATCTTCTTAGCTACCCTCTATCTCACCTTTTCCTAGTTTAGCTGAAATCAAAATGGGGTTTCTTGTCCAAGATGAGAGCTGCTCATAGAGGGGGAAGAGAACCAAGAACCCAGACTTTCCTCTACAGCCTTGCAGGCCTCAGAACTGCTTAATTCTTTTGCACTTGGACATGATAATATGTGTGAGGATTAATTAGGGAGAATTTACCATCAGGAGAAATACTACATGCACAGACTGCTTATTTCATTCATAGCTATTCTTTTGCTATGAATACCACACAAAGACTGCTCACAGTATTATTAGAAGCCTTAAAATTTGGAGTGAGATAGTTCAACAACAGCAGTGCATCTTTTCTACCTGCTTTTGGTGCTTCAGGGTGCACTGAGGGACACTATCACCAGGCTCCCGTTCCTCTGAACCTACAATAAACAGAAGCATGTACATCACATCAGCTTGGGCTTCCTGAGTCTGCACACAAGCTGTAACCATGACTCAGTGACAGGGACAATCTCACTGCTCCCTCTGAAGTGTCACACAGGCACAGCCTGTAATACTTTCACAAGCTAATCCAGAAAAAGGTTGCAGAAACAACACCAAAGGTATGCAAAATGGGAGTCTTAGCACAGAGGAAAGCAAGCAAAAGGCAGGAAGACTCGCAAGATGCTGAGTCCAAGTGGCAATACATACAAATTAATCTAGGGACAAATTCTTTATTCTCCCCATGACCTTCACATGAGTCCCCCTGACACTACAGGAAACTGTGGAGGCTGGCCTCAGCCTGTACTACATCTGACAGATTATCAAATAAATGCAGAATCTTGCCTTTTCCTCTCCATGAATTTGCCATGCCAGATCAAAGAAGTGGGAATTTGGGACCAGTGCAGTACTGATGCAGCTGGCAGAATTGTTTATTTGAGAGGCTAAATTCAACCTTCGCTTGGTCGAATAACTTAATTGTGCTTACTGGGAGTCTGCTTTTTAAAAGGTTCAATTCTTTCTGCTGCCAAGAATCAGAGTTTGCTTTCAGCATGAAATTATCTCAGGGGAAGGCTTTTCTGAGCCAAACCAGTCCAAAAGTGTTCTTAATTGCTTTCCACGCTCTTGTGAAACATGAGATTATGCAGCAAATCCACATTCTAAACCAGAAAAATTTAGGAGAGAGAAAGGTGAAAAAACAACCTGACAGAGAATAATAAATATCTTAACAACATAACATCTGAAGTAGCATTTTGTTATTTAGGGTAAGAGTTTTTAACAATCACTGTGCCCTCCATGGAAAACTACAGTCAATTACATTAACAATGGAACACAGACTATGCAGACCTATTTTAAATAAGAATACTATTTGAAAACTCTTTGACTGGTCTATACAGATGTGTACTGTATTTTATTTGTAAACTGTCTCATAAATTTAACTGAACTTATAAGGAAGAGAGAGCATTTTGGAAGGTAAATAAATTTTCCTTTGTCTTGATTTGCTTTTACTAATACATGAGAAGTTTCAGGAAAGATGAGGTTATCTTTCATGCTAGAATAGCAATGCTGACACAACAATATCACAACTATCACTGAAAAACATTAGTCTACAGATAGTTTTCATCTATTGTACTGAACACAAACATATTTCTTCAGGATTTGGCAGCAATGCCTCAATATAAACGTAGACAAAAGGAGCAGTGGAATCCAGCTTCTGTAATCAACAGCTTTATACTCTTCAAAACGTCTAGGATTATGTCAGGCAAATTCAGAGAATTTCTCAAGTTTAGATAACAAGGAACTAGAAAGCTTTGAAGACAGATTAGTTAGAAACAGAATGCCTATAAAATACTATGAACCATTTAATACAGATATGGGTGCAGATGGGTCAAATAGATATCAGCCTAAATCATATAGGATGTGACAAGTTTTGTCTCTTCAGTGATCCTTCTGTCAGCTTGAATAATTTGCAGAGGAATATATCTGGTTTCCCCTCTCATCTACAAAGCCATCTCATTCTGTCATTCAGTAAATATAAGTATCCAAGCGGAAGCCTTTTCTAAATCTATTCACAAATACACTCATGAGTATGTCTGAAAATAATTGTACAGGAAGCTCTAAGCACTGAGGTAACTTAAATACTTACTTGAAAAAAGGTATAATTTAGAAGTGTTCCCTGACCATCTTCTCTGTAAACAGATTACAAGAGCAATCCATAATTAGTGGCAGCTCAGCTTAAAGCCAGGGGATGTCAATATACTAAGAAAATTAGGAGCCTGACATAAAATTTTTCAGGCTCAAAGCAATCTTAGGTGAGACACTTGCTAAAACAGGCAGATGACAGGAACATGCAACACAGGCTGGCCAATGTACACCATATGAAATACTCCCGCCTACAGTCATGTTTAAAATTAGCATGCCACTCACCAAAAATAATAACAGTTTTTCAGTACATTATGCCATTTCATATTAAGTTGGAATGAGTTGAGCTGAAGGAATTCACATAGAAAAGTAAAAGATCTGTAGTCTCTTCACTATTCTGCATAAAATATACAATATTTACAGGACTCATAAGCTTCCATGGTAAGGTGTGTCTGCTTGGAAGTGATTTAGAGATATTTGACCAAGTCTTCAATCCCATTAAATAACCTAATATTAAATTTGTTCTAGATTAGACATATATTCTCAGAAGCTGGATATTTTCAAATTCACACAATGTAACACCCTATAAGTTACCTATCCAACATCTATCAGCACTGGGCCTGTCTGAATTCAGTAAGTGTTTCCACAATGTTCTCAGGCACATGATGGGATTCTTGGGATGCCCTTCACAAAGCCAGGAGTTGGACTTTATCATCCTGATGGATTCCTAACAACTCAACATGATCTGTGAGGCCTTAGATGCAGCACTGTCTGAAATACTAATGAAAATACATTACACAAAATCATTTTAGCACATCTGAAATTATTTTAAAAATAATTCTTCTCCAGTGGTGCTGTTTCTAATGGAAACTACTGACCACAGATAAAAATATTACTAAATAAAAATATTTTTCATAAGATTTTCAGAACACTTCTTAATCCAAAACAATGTTAAGAAAAATCTAGATTCTAAAAAGTTACTTGATTTGGTAAATCTGACTTATTTGAATTATGGGTACTTCTAACAGAACTTCAAGTATCAGGGTTGAACTATTCACATTACTCTTACTGTATGAGTAACTTTAAAGAATTTAGAAGGTAAGATGATTGATTGATCATAGGTGTGCAGCATGGGACAGTGTCATGACATATATTCACTTTTAATAACTGTTGAATGGGACATTGATGGAAATGCTGTAGTGTGCACTGTAAGGCTCTACATATTACAAACCCATCTGCAGAGTGAATGAAAAAGAACAAGAAGGGAAGTTGCCCAAACCTTCTCTTTCACCCCTCAGTTCTTTGGGAAGAGAACTCATATAGAAAGTAAAACCAGGGTATACAAGCTATATCTCAAGCAACTGCATCACTACCAACAAGTAAAAAAAAACTTTTTTCATGATTTTCACATATGCGGGAAAAGAACCCCATTGTATTCACTTAAATTAGTATAAAAACTCAAGGCCCCACATAATTTACCTTCAGCAGATCTGTACAAACATTGGAGTTCGTAGCTGAGGCAATAAAGACGGGGACAAATAGAATAAAACAGAAAATGGGTTTCTCTTCAGCAAACAAGAATTAAGTTCTAGTTAAAATTTTAAGTTTTTTCTGACTCAAAAGGGCATTTTTTATAGTTTTGGTGTCAAACTCTTCAATCATTTTATAATTAAGGTTACTTCAAAATAAAAATGTCATTTTAAAGTAAAATTGAAGTAATTTCATTTCTATAACATTGTGTCGGGTTGAATACATGGATGTTTCCTGTAAAATCTAAGAACATTTTTAGGTTTTCAAAAATCCCTTTTTATCCCCAACCAAATCTGTTTCCCAGAGGGCAACCCATTTCACATTTCAGCCTCTCCTTACCACATCACTGAATCTGTAAATCAAGTAAAAATTTATCACAAAATATGTAAAATAAAAAGGTTACCCTGTGTAAATTATAATCTCCAAATGTCAATGCTACATTATTTCATACTATTGTTCAGTGATGTTTTCTATCATTCCCTTTCCAAAGGACTGTATGAAAAGGCTGTGGAAGAAGGGATGTAAACATTACACAATAGTATTTTTCTCTTTTGCAATAATTATACAGAAAGGAAGTCAAAAGTTTAATGATTAATAAAAAATGAGCAAAATGCTCACATGTAAGTAGAACTCTTGTGATGACATCTATGGAGGAACCTCACTGGTAATCTTACATTTGACAAACCAAAACCATGAGAGAAGACTGGACAAAACTCACAGCCTAATGCAGCTCTGAAGGGAACTCACAGTTGGCAGATTGAGATGGGAACAAGTTGCTCTACACCAGCAAGACTGTCATAGTATGCATAAATAAAAAATGCATATAGGTACACCTTGATGCTCTGGTCACTCCTGAGGTATTGATTTCCAAAGTCCCTTGGAAAATTTCCATAAGAGCTGTATGGCTAATCCCAGAGACAACAATAAAAATCTCACGCATCCATTTGAAGTATTTAAATACTGCTTACTTTTGAGTCTCGTTAAGCATAATGAAATCTTAGATCTGTACTTAGACAAACTATATGCAATGCAAAAGTAAGAGCTTTTGACGTAATGGGAAAAAAAAAAGGAGGAAAACTAATTCCAAAGTTTAAAACCACACTCACTAAGAGTAAGCATTTTGAAAAGTTGGTGCCATCCATGTTTGACTGAGCAAAACAGAAGCTTAAGTGTAAGCTTGTAAGACCTTTTTTGACACTGATAACCTTTTACTATCTAAACTGTTAAAAATTGGTTTCTTCCTTGTATTTTTATGTGGGACTGCTGTCTAGAGTGTGATATTTTCCCACCATTGTCACTGATGCTTTCTATTTTCAGTTGGCTTTCACCTCAGTTACCATGAAAAATAGATCAATGCAAAGTCTTGGAAAATATTGCAAATAACATTAATCACATTTAGAGTTAAGAAGGAGCAAGGTTTTGTCAGTCTAAATGACCATCTTAAATTGTGATTAAAATCCAGCATTTTATAGAAACATTTGTTTTGATCCTTTTAAAATAATTCAAAATTAACTTCTAGTAGAAGAGAAAATCATCAACTGAAAAAACAGTACAGTGGTATAATGTTTTTTATCCTAGTATTTTCCCAAATAGCAAGCTTACAACTCCTTTAATAAGAGTTCCTGCAGAATTCATATATTTTCTGAGGAATTTTACTTTACTTCATGATTCACAGAAAGCAGACACAAGAGAGTCCTTTCCCCTACCAGAGGGCAGTCTACTCTTCACAGGTGTCTCACTCTCAAAACCCAGTCTGCCTGCTCATGAGAACAGTTGTACAGGATGAGACTGAAAGTACATCTCCCCTCAGAAATAGTTTCTAACAGTTATCAAAAGCAGGAGCCTTGTAAGAAGTTTATACAGACCTTGTAAGAGGGTAAATATGCAGTGATCCTTTCCCCATGCTCACAACTTCTAGAAATTTGCATGTCAGTTAATTCTTGAGGCAGAGATGGCTTTTTTTTTTTGTAAGAACTTTGTGGAAATTTCTTCATGGAAGTGACCATTCCTGGAGTCAAGTACACTTTTAGAGCCCACAACAATCTGCAGCAAGCAGTTCTGCACCTCCACCACAAACCATGCCAAGAACACCCTCTGCCTCTCTACAAGACCCATCATTGTTCTCCTCTTTCTCCTCCATCCATACATACTTCAGTATTTCTTTCATATTCTTCCACCACTCTGTCCAACCTAGGGCACTTCAAAATTTCCCCATCCCTAGCTGATCGCTCCCGCATTGACAACAGCTGATCTACTGCAAAGCTTGAACCCCCCTAACATTATGAATTACATATGCCCCTTGCTTGTCATACTCATCTTGAAACCAAGAAAATTGCAGGGCTCTTCCCAAGAGAGACCTCCATCTTTTTAGTTAATAGTCTTGTTTTCTAATTTTGTTATGTGAGGAAACATAATACCTTATTTGGGTTGAATATTTACAGTCTGGTTCACCTTGTCTAACTGGTTTCCTAGATAGTTAAGATGCAAGCTCAGATAAACAATGATAAATAGCACCACCTTGAATCAAAATCTGTTATCAATTACACTCACAAAAATCTACAGAATCCTGGAAGCATGTTGTAATATATTCCCTTCGACCCACATTGTTAAGTGTGTGAGACAAAAACCTAGGAGTCATGACATTATTTTCAATTATCAGAGTTTGAGTGAGGTCCCCAGCTAAGAGAACATGCTCTGCCAAGTGCCTGAAGAAAACCATAACCTCCACAGGGCATCACCTTGGAAGGTACAGGATCTGTTGAGAGCCTGAAGGAATAATTAACTAGAGATGGTCACAACACTGCAGACAGATGGCAAGAAACTAGCCAGGGAATGTAGAAGTTCTCCTACAATGCTTTTTTGACAACATTATGCAGCCTCCCATTCCAGAGTAACTGCTTACACTGAACCCAAAACTAAATACTTTCCACAACCAGAAGTCCACCTTAGTCACCATACTTGTTCTCTCAAAAACGTCAGGTTGAATTCCAAAACAGATTTCTGACTTAGGAGAAAAACTCAAAGGAAAATGTTTCTATTCAGTTCCCTATCAGAATAATGACATTTTCCAAAAGCATGAAAATGAAGCAGAGTTGATACTCTGTGGTAGCAGTTAATTTCTTTTTTCCACTTTCAACTTTCATTGGGAATCTCAGTCAATTTATATCACAGAGGAATCTGTCTCCTACCTACAATGGACAATTTGGTTTTTTCTGTTTGAAAAATACTCTCAAGAATGTGTCTCTACACAGGGGAAACAAGATTGCCTTAGAAGTCCTGAGTACAGGTAATTCCTTCACCCAGCTATCTTCTGGTATCAGTGAGATACTCAATATGCCCATCAAAATCATATGCTCATCCAAGAGAAACAGTTTTGTTTACTGTCCATTTACAAAGATATTTTTCCTCAGGTTAATGCAAATAAGCAGAGAAAGAGGTTTACATGAGGTTTTCTCAAGATCCTTGCTAACTCTAAAAATATTAAGGAAAAATTTTATTTGAAAATAAAAGCAGGTATAAACAACATTGGCCCAGATTTGCATTTGTACAAAGATCTCCAAGTTTTGTCACTTCTGCAAGCAGCACATTTAGAAATATTTTTCTTGAGGTTTTGAACCCTGAGTATTCAAACATAGGTCTGAGTTCTTTTAGACTATCCCAAGTTTCCAGAAAGCAGTTTTAAAATCTGAGCTGTAAAATGTATCAATCTCTGCAGAGATGACTGTTTTCCCTGAGACATTCCAGGGTGTTTACTAGCCTTTTTCAGCAGCTAAACAGCCATGTGTATTTCTGCTCACTCACTGATTCAAGCCGCTGTCCTAAAAGAGGTCTCAACACTTGGTTTGGTGCAAATTGAGCCCACCTTCTACTAAAGCAGCAAGAATTCTCATGCAATAACAAGTGTAGCAAGTATATATTCTCAAACATTTTTACCAAAGCTGGTAGAGACAGAGACACTGTTTGCTGCACTCTTTTGACAACGCTTATTATTTGACTTCTCAGTGTCTTGTGGGTGATACCATCTCAAACCTGACTTCAGTCTCCCTTACACATTAAACAAACATTATCCTTCTCACAGTTATAATCTTGTTATAAACTGTGTGAAAACTTCTATAAAGTTATGCTGCTGGAAAGCAGCCTAACTTATCTGCAGTTTCCAGGAGAAAACCTTCTTGTATAATGCACCAGGACAGATCCTGGTTCAAAAATAAAAGGCTACAATGTCTTACGTAAATCTGGGGGTTGAGTGAAGAAAGGCCAGCGATCTGGAGGTCATAAATATTCTGGCTATGCTCACTCCATATGCTCTGAAGTTCAACTATAAATAGCCTACAAATTGCTACACACTTCAAGAAAGTTGAGTAACCCAGCTTTTGCTTTGTAATGTGAGGGTAAAAGTCTAATAAAGCCACAGAAGGGCAGAGGAGAAGAGCTGCAGAAGCCATGTAGACATCTGCTGAAAGGGTCCTGGCTGTGAATTTCCATAGAGAGAACCAGCTGGCTTTAACACAGACAAAGAAATGAGAAAGTACAAGGCCAGCCAGAACAAGGTCAGCTCTGTGTGGGGAGCAAGCAAAGCGGGTAACACTGACGTGAGTGGTCTATGGGAGGGAGAAAGGAACAGCCACACACACCTCTGCCTCCACACATCTAATTCCCTACAAATTCTACAGCCAGTTATGACTTTAGACTGTTTTCTTTTTACATATCAGTAAAAGTTTTGCTTATTATATGTTTAGGATCAGAAGTACTGAAAACAGCCACACACACCTCTGCCTCCACACATCTAATTCCCTACAAATTCTACAGCCAGTTATGACTTTAGACTGTTTTCTTTTTACATATCAGTAAAAGTTTTGCTTATTATATGTTTAGGATCAGAAGTACTGAAAACAGCCACACACACCTCTGCCTCCACACATCTAATTCCCTACAAATTCTACAGCCAGTTATGACTTTAGACTGTTTTCTTTTTACATATCAGTAAAAGTTTTGCTTATTATATGTTTAGGATCAGAAGTACTGAAAACAGAAGCTGGGTCATTTGCCACCCCTTTCCAGCCAATTTATTAGTAAATTTTATTGTCCTCAGAATGCATTTCCAAGCAAAATCTGCTGATGTGCTGGACCCTACCTGTAGACTTCTGGTTCCCTCTTTTGAAAATTTTTGTGTTCCTTCCAGCTGCTGGCACTGCCCACACAAACCATCAGTCCTGAGCATCCCAGGTAGCAGCAGCTGAATTTGGACACCACCAGCAGCCCTTACTGTGCCAGAGCTGCTTCTGTCGTGCTGCCCTTGCAACAGCTCTCACTGAGTTCTCAATGTGGCAATGAAAAGGACTTTGAAATCTGTTTGGCTTCATGCACAAACAACATCCATCACTTTGGAAATCACTTTTCCCACATCCTAAAATTACAATTTTGGATAGAGACTGAATTGTAAATAAATATCCTAAGAACACTCAAAAGAGAAGCTGGCTTTTCCCCGTTCCATAACATCAGAGAGGTGAGTCACAGTAATAAGCAAGAAAAAAATCTAATCAACATTAGCTTCTTATTGATCATTCATATTAGCATGCTAATTTTCTTTCAACAGTTACATTTAAGAGTCCTCAAAATAGCCAAACCCAAAAAAAGGCACAAAAAACTGTACCCTACTGTATCTTACTTCTTCAAGAACATTACCAAAAAAAACTTCCATTTCAATAATCTTCCTAGTAATCACAGTCCAGGTATTTTGAAAATAAAACTTTTTTTAATTAACATTCTTCAATGACTAGTAAAGAAAAGCAGATTATGAAATCTAGTATTTGATCCATTTTGCATGGGCATGGTTCAGAAAACATCTATGCTTAGGCCACAGATCCATACGTACACCGCTTCCTCTCAGAAGTCTAGATGAGGTAAATTCATTGATCTAAGATTTTGTGGATTTAAAGTTCTGAAGGGCAGCCAAAACTTCATTTGGGCAGCCAACATCATTTTTCTGCTCTTTCGAGAAGCTGAGGTCTTCCTTCTTTTTCCTAAAATACTTAAATGTATTTACATTGTAAACAACATTATGCTGAGAAGTGGGAAAAGTCAAAAGAAGAAAGGCATCCTTAACATTTTCACAAAATCACAGAATCACAAGGTTGGGAGAGACCTTTAAGTCTTTAAGTCATCAAGTCCAACCCAGCCCTAACACCTCAACTAAACCATGGCACCGAGCACCACATCCAGTCTTTTTTTAAACATATCCAAGGATGGTGACTCCACCACCTCCCCAGACAGACAATTCCAGTACTTTATCATTTTTTCCATAAAAAACTTCTTCCTAATGTCCAACCTATATTTCCCTTGATGCAACTTGAGACTGTGTCCTCTGGTTCTGTCAGTTGTTGTCTGGTGAAAGAGACCAACCCCCAGCTGACTACAACCGCCTTTCAGGGAGTTATAGAGAGATAAGGTCACGCTTGAGTCTCCTTTTCTCCAGGCTGAACACCCCCAGCTCCCTCAGCCATTCCTCACAGGGTTTGTGTTCCCAGCCCCTCACCAGCCTCGTTGCCTTCTCTGGACGCGCTCGAGCGTCTCAACGTCCTTCCCAAACTGAGGGGCCAGAACTGGACACAGCACTCGAGGTGTGGCCTCACCAGTGCTGAGTGCAGGGGAAGGATGACCTCCCTGCTCCTGCTGGCCACACTATTCCTGATCCAGGCCAGGATGCCACCGGCCTTCTTGGCCCACAGGGCACACTGCTGGCTCATGTTCAGTCAGCTGTCACCAGTACCCCCAGGTCCCTTTCTGCCTGGGCACTGTCCAGCCACACCATCCCCAGCCCAGAGCATTGCAGAGGGTTACTGTGGCCAAAATGCAGGACTCAGCACTTGGCCTTATTAAACTGCATCTTACTGGACTCTGCCTGTCCATCCAACCATTCCAGGTCGCTCTTCCAACGGATCAACACACGCTCCCAGCTTAGTGTCATCTTAAAATTTACTAATGAAAGACTCAATCCCCTCATCCGTGTCATCAGTAAAGATATTGAACAGAACTGACCCCAGCACAGATCCCTGAGGGACACCCCTGGTGACTGGCCCCAGCTGTGGATGCAGCACCGTTCACCACCCCTGTCTGGGCCCAGCCATCCAGCCAGTTCCTAACCCAGCACAGAGCGCTCCTGTCCAAGCCATGGGCTGCAGCTTTTCCAGGAGTGTGCTGTGGGAGACAGTGTCAAAGGCCCTGCAGAAGTCCAGGTACACAACATCCACAGCCTTTCCTGGATCAACCAGGCAGGTCACCTGGTCATAAAAGGATACCAGGTCGGTCAAACATGACCTACCCTCCTGCAGGCTGGGTCTGATACCCTGGACATCCTGCAAGGGCTGCATAATGACATTCGATATAAACTGTTCTATTACCTTACCTGGTACTGAGGTCAGGCTAACTGGCCTATAATTACCAGGATTTTGTTTTGTTTTTCAAGTTAACCACAGAGATTTTTTTCTAAAAATAAATCTTGAGCTCTGTACTGAAAAACAATGTGGGTTCATTATATTTGTTTGTTGGGGTCTTTAAATGTTGTCACATTCCTCTATTTGGCACTCTTTGAAGATGCACAAGTTCAATTGCTAGGCCCCTATGCTTGCTTATAAAATACTTTCTGATAATATGAGGGTGACCTTTCTCCACAGAACTGCCATCTCATCAACACTGTCTCTCCCTAAGCCCTTTGAAGGACACATCATAACTGAAGTGGGTAATCTGACTGACTACATAAAGATTCTGAAAGCAGTTACTCTGCTTCAGGCAGAGCACAAGAGTTGCACACTGTGCTGGACTACTCGTCAGTGTTAGGTGTTTACTAAGACTTCAAAGTCTTTTTCCAAGAGTTGGCTACCTCCAAACAGATTCTAAATGCGGGATGTTGTCACTCATGGAGTATGTTTTTCTTCAACCTTAATTAGTACCATGTCAAAGAACACATTTCATATCCAACTTCTCAGTTTCTGCAGAAATTTCAGTCCTCCAAACTGAAGGACTGAAAATCAGTACCTTAGTCCAGACCTATAAAAAATACAAAGCCTGATTTGTAAGTCATCTGCCTACCACATGAGGGGTTCCAATTTGCATAAGTCATGACTGATCACCGGCACTCAATAATGCTCTACTGCACCTGCTTTGAGAAACACAGTATATATCCCAAAAGAGGACAGTAGATTTCCAATACGCAGAGGCATCAACAATACAGCTAGGTGATGAAATCAAACAGAATGCGTAAAAGGTAAAAGATCCAGCTAAAGAAAAGATTTCTAAAGGGAGATACTTTTTCCTTTAAAATTTCACTGCTGTTTCCAGTAAATATTCTTATCTCAATGCATAATCTCCACATTTTTTGCCCCCAGTTCTCCTCTCCATCCCACCACTGGAGCAGGAGAGAGAAGTAAATGAGCAGCACATGGTTTGGAGAGTCCCAGTGGGAGCACTAAAGTGGGGAGTACCATTCCTGAACTAAGACATTTGATCAGCTGATTTTTTTTTCTGTCTGCAGGCCAAGTTCAGATACATTCATGAACCAATAAAAAACACCTGCAGAAAACTCAGATTTGGTCCTCAGTGTAATACGCAGCTATCCTGATAGCCTTGTCTCCCACGAGCAGGAAAAGTGATTCAGACTCTGCTTGGATTAGCAAAGGTGAATATTGCTTCAAGGTTGTTTCACTAGGGATTGAAACAGTGAATGTCACAACTCAAAATGCATTGAATTTCCGTCCTTGCACTTAAGAGCCACATCTCTTCATCTCAAGGCTGTAACAGCTCTCTCAAGCATCAAAAGTCCGCAGCAATTCTAACCTTGTAGCTGACACAACAGCATCCCGCGGCTAACTAAGCTTTCTAACTAATGCACAAAGGCAAAGGACGTTCTTGTCACCTGTGCCACATAACAGCTACCATCACTGAACTAAATAAGCTGAACTAGAAATGCCAACCCATCCTCTGTGCAATGAGGATGCAGTTCTTACAACAATTTGTTGAGTGGTCGAGACCTAAAACTGTTTTAAATCACATTTGGCTAGAAGCCAAATATTTTAATTGAATGAAATGGGGAAAAAATTATACATACTACTAGCAATCTGCAAATTTCTCTCTCATGGAAATGTTTTGCACAAGTCTTTGGACAAAAAACCCACTGCAAGTATCAGTACAGTACACCCACCGGAACCAAGAGATTTTCCCCCTGGGAGTTCTCTGCTTTTAACCCCCTGTGTTCTCAGAGGCATATCCATGTCCTCAGTGGCCACACCAGGTGCCAATATTCAAATTTCAGCACTAACTGGTTTAACCACAAACTCCCAAAAAACTCACTTCCTTTCAAACCAGGACACCGTGCAAAAATATTATTCAGGCAAAAACTGTTTGAGGACAGCCATTAGCTTCTCTGAGCAGACTACCTGATTACAAACCTTACTAATGCTCATCTCCTTTTTCCAGGATTTCATGACAGTCTTGAAAGCAAGCTGTATGTCCAAAATTTTCAAATTTTGACCTGCTCAGTGTAGAAAAGAATGTCATACTCATCTGAGATAGGACTCTTCTGCGCAGATAGATTAGCAAGTAGTTTAAATTTGATTTAATGAAGGAACTTGATTAAAATACAGTGTTGTTTTTTCAGCATATGGCCTGAATTGTATGCACATAATCATTTTACATGTGCAAATGACAGTAAGTTATGCAGGCTGTCTCACAGTTTGCACATGCAATCTTAGTATGTGCTCACAGAAAGTTCCCACATGGAGTTGCAGAACTGCAAATTATAACTGAGGTCAATGGAAGCTCTAAGAACTTCATATCCCTAACATCAAATACCAAGGACAGGCATCAGCTGAAAATGCTGGACCCGCTTTCCAAAAAAAGTGTTTTGACTGAGGATTATTTGGTTTATTGGCTCTGAGAAGACATCTGCATCACCCAAAGTAAAATCTGAGTAAATTTCCTCCCCATGTTGAAGTGTTATTCCCATGACCTCTGAGCAGTGCTGCTGAGGTAGCCAGCAGGTCAGATGGACACGACAAAAACACAAGCGAGCTTCCCAGAAAGCAGACTTCCTAGTCTACGTTTAGAGTAAAAGTAGGATGAAAGTCAAGATTCTAGTGAGTTTTTCTGATCATCTCTTCTGTGCTGCCATGAAGAAATAAAATTGAATATAGAATTAAGTAATAGTAGAAAAATTTATTCTGGGAAATGATGCTGATGTACTCATTTGGGGAGACTTGTGAGGAAAAGAAAGGTGAAAGTATTCAGAAGAACTCGCAAAGTTCTGTTATCTCCCACATATTTTATTATAGGAATGGAGACTGATTTTAAGTACATCTATATAGCAACCAAAACAAAACCTGCCCAAAGCTAACCATGGTAAAGATTACAATTTAATAATAAATAGTGACCCAAACTTAATAATGCAATCTGCTTATTATGGAGAAAGAACTTACTGACTCTTGATAGATATTCACTACACACACAATATATAAATACCCTCATTAATGTGGGTCCTACAAAAGCCACCATGCAGATAGCCTAAAAATAGGCTAACCATCAGATATCTTGTTTTAAAGCTGTTCTCACACAGCTCAGGGGAATTACAGCCATATGCAGGCTCATGGCTCAGTCAAAACCTGGTCCAAAAGTTCATCCCTCATTCTTTTTTTACCCAAATAGCACTCACCATCAGTTCAGCTGCACAAAATGCTGATGCTAATTCTCTCCATTATAGACAGGCCCTAGGGTTTTAAACTGCATCCGTCAATACATGTGCATCTATCCACTCTAACATTTTAAGATTAGGTCCTTGGTTTTGAAGCTTGCAATTACAGTTGCCATACAATATCACAAATAATATATCAATTTTTTTTCATTTGTATAAGCATTCTAAAGAAAAATTGTAAAAAACTTTTGTTGAAGGGGACATTTATAAAGAATGGCCACTGAGTACATAAGACAGATAATGTTTATTCACTGAGAATTCTAATCCTCAAATTCCTTCAGGAGCTTAAAATTTTACCTACCATAAAACATTTTTGACTGTATTACAAGTAGTATGAGAAACCTTTTTTTTTTTCAAATGTAATATATTTAGTTATTTGCATAATTTCTTGCAATTAAATTGTAAAAAAGGGCAAAATGGTATTTAGGATCTTTCCAACCATAATTAACATTTTCTCCTGTTTTGCAATTAATTAAAAAGTCAGAAAACTGCATTACTAAATACTGCTTGGATTTTCCATCTCTAATTAGTCAGATATTGATGTTCTGTTAATAGAACTGTCCTGCAGAAAAATACTTCAGAAATACAGCTATTGGAGGAATCAAGGCAGGTTCTTCATAAGAGCAGTGATGACCCTCAGCAAAAAAATACAGTCAAAAGTTACTTTGCATTTACTGAGAAAAGAGTAATTCTGGGGAAGACAAAAAAGGGCAATATGGGGAGAGAGGGTACATGGCCTAATCATGCCAGAACTGGGACCCAAGCATTTTATTTACTAAGCGAATTCAACTATTGCTGTCTATAATAAGAACCACTTTACCACACAAATGATAAGCAAAAGTACTTCTGTAAAAAAATTCTCTGTAATTCTGTAGTATAGAGTTTAAGAATCAAAGAAGTAGCAAAGCAGGTTCCCATTAGAAAAAGGAAGGAGAGTTGCTTTGTTTTATGATGGTCATTTTTTCCAGTTCCATAGATGGATGCTGTCCAGCGCCAATAAGCAGAGTGGGAATTTGGGGACTGATGCCAGTAGACCTACATTCTACAAAGAGCCAAAACTAGAGGAGCTTAATTAATCACAGTCAAGTTGCTCATTAGAGAATCAAAACCCCAGAAGAAATCCTTATAATATCCTCACTATTTTGATAAAACACTAGTAGATGTCAGAAATTATATACTTCTCACTCCTCAAAGGCCAGGACACAGGGACCACTGCCACAGCTACGACAATGTTATGACTTAGAGCTGGACACTTAATGACAGGCAGATGCAGTGAGGACTAAGGATTGAAAGATTCTCTTGCAGGCATCAGTCTTGCAAAGGACAGAAAAATGGGGTTTTTTATCATTGTTCAGCACCACAGTCCTGAAAGGTCATGCTAAGTGTCACTATCACAAACACACTTCACACAGAGTATGCCTCTTTCAGGACTTTGCATTTGGTTTATTGCTCTGAAACTCTGTAAGTACATTTCTACACACATTCAATATATGGTTATTCATTCTTGTGGAAACTTCTCTCATTTCCCCGTTACATCACAGTCCAATAAATGCTTGTTCTGAAATTAACTATCCTTCTGGATCATAGTTTCAGCAACAAAACCTGATCTGAGAAATAAAATTTAGCTAATGTCATGCTCCTTATAAACTAGAAGGAAAGCTGGAAGCACTCTTTCCAAACCTATGTTTAAAAGCTGATTACTTCCTTCTTATTAGTATATACATGTATATGTGTAACATATTGTATGTTACTTTTTATTATTAAAAATCTCTGATTATTTCTCTTAGAATTATCAGAAATATTAAATCTAGCTTAAAGAGTTTGATTAACAGGTTCATAACTTGTGACATATTTCAGACTTCAGCTTAATATCCAGACTTTCAAGGGGCAGCAGAGGATTTTTTCACACATTAGGATTTTGTATTAGACTACATCATTAAACAACAGACAAAAAAAGTTTTAGCAGAAATTGCCTCCAACGTTAATTAGTTTTGTTATAGTTGCATATGATGCTACTATTCCTTCTGTTATCTATCAGTGACATAGGTACCAATATGTTCAGGATTTTGGGACCTCCATTTAGGCATTGAAATGTAAGTACTCAGGTCAGTTAACTAAATCATAGCTTTGAAAAGACCTCCCAGGTCAAGTCCAACCTTTGCCAGATCACCCCCTTGTCCACTAAACCACAGCACTAAGGGCCATGTCTAGTCATTTCTTGAACACCTCCAGAGGTGGTGATTTCACCACCTTACTGGGCAGCCTGTTCAAATGTTCAGCCACCCTTTCAATGAGCAAATTTTTCCTGATGTCCAACCTGAACTTGCCCTGGCACAGCTTGAGGCTCTGTCCTCTTGTCCTGTCACAAGTTGCCTGTGAAAAGAAGCTGGCCCCCACCAATGTTCAGGCTCCTGTCAGGCATTTGTAAAGAGTGATAAGGTCTCCCCTGAACCTCCTCATCATCAAGTTAAACACCTCCAGTTCCCTCAGCTATTCCTTATACAACTTGTGCTCCAGACCTTCACCTGTTTCATTGCCCATGACACCAACATACTTCTTGTTGGGACGGGCCCAGAACTGAACACAGTCCTCAAGGTGCAGCTTCACCAGAGATGAGTACAGAGGGAAACTTAAAGTTTGACATGTTATTGATCTGCTACATTGCTATAGAGTTCATCCAAATACCCTAAATATTTCACCACATTTAAAATGTTCACTACAAATTGTTAAAATGCTACCTTTAAGGCAAGTTATTCAACTCAATCAACTTGTTGCGATTTGAAGTACAATTTAGTTGATCCAAAGTAGACAGGCATTTTAAAGCAAGCAGAATCACTTTCTGTTGTCATCTTATTGCAAAGCTGCATACCTTCTTGGTGATCTCTCATGGGCAGCTCCTCACAGCACTGATTCCTCCTTCTTCACAGTACAGCCAACAAACTCCAACTCTCTCTTTGCCCAGCTAACCCACTCTTGTAGCACTCGTCTTCTTATTGGACAGAGCTGTGGCCTGTTAAGGGCAGGCCTGTTCCTAATCTTTGGTGATTAGTACAGCTGCAACTCCTCAGGTGTGAGACTGCCTTGTGCACTATCTTTATTTTCTTACATTCTATCCCTCCACAACTTTCTAGGTCTATTGGTTCAAATGCCCAAACATAACCATTTAGAGCCATCTGAAATGCCCAAGAGAAGGGATCAGCAGATGTGATGCAAGCCATTTTGCATCTGATCCAGACAGGGTTCTGCAACCATCTGAAGCAGCACTTGGAGGCCAGACAAGGTGTTTTAGAGAGTTTTAAATTACGTTATACACCTGAATCCTACCCTGGATCTCCCTTGACTAGGAAGCTAAAGCACCCACTTCCTATTGCAATTGGACGCCTATTTTAGGTGTCAGTCTCATGCTGAATCCTGCCTTTAATACCCTTTTTTGGTAGGTTATGACCAAATTTCCAACACCTAAAGCCAAGCAGCACTTCTTTAAACTTCACAAAGCAGTAACAAAGTGACATACATAGTATTTCAATTTTGCAGAACACTGAAGTCTCTAAAGGAGTTTATTTTACCACTAAGATAAGATACTGTCATTTCAAATGTAGCTTTGCAAAGGTTCATTATCTGACAACAAAATAAATCACAATTAAAGGTGTATTCACTTTTAATTTTGCGTAGCTTGTGGTTTTTGGAGATCTTTGAAAAAGAGAGGGAGATGTCTAAAAAGGTGTTCTTTTCAGGTCCTGTATGCTGGCTCAGGAATTGTATTTGATGATGCACCATTATTACTCTTCTCCAAATACCAGAAGGTTTAATACATTTTTGAGCAGAGGCTTCAAGATTAAAAAGAATAACTTCAAAAAATAAAATTACTACCATATGTTCAAACAGGCAAGGAAACATAATACTATGAGACCTGTGAGACTGCTGCATCTATCTGTATCATTCCAAGTCACAAAATTTAATTGCTGGAAAAAGA
This sequence comes from Camarhynchus parvulus, assembly GCF_901933205.1. Lineage (NCBI taxonomy): Eukaryota > Metazoa > Chordata > Aves > Passeriformes > Thraupidae > Camarhynchus > Camarhynchus parvulus. Next base: position 38,670,687 of record NC_044586.1, on the reverse strand, counting down.
TATTCAGGCCAATCAAGTAACACAAGGGGGTGGTAAAACACAATTGTAGCTGTTATCCAGCTTCTGGATATGATAATATCAGTGAAAAGGTAAATTCCAACCACAACTTTTATTAGTGCTGAAAATGCTGAGAGGTGGCTTCACCTTCACCTTTTCAGTCAAAATCAGCCACCCAAAGAGCTTTTGTTATAAGAGATTCTCGGAGTGAATTTCAGAGTATCTGCAGTGGTTATGTGAAGGGCTCGACTCTCTTTTCTCTGACAGATCTAGGCCATCTGAGCAGGTTTTAAACCTCCTTCGTCACCTCTGAGACTGAAATTAAAAAGGAGGTATGCAGCACTCAGTCTGAAAGCTTTATAGTATTGCAGGCTAGCAGAGAAACTGAACACATGAAGCTAACCATGAAGGGATATGATGCTATTTTAAAAACCAGTTTTAATGATTGCAATGTCTGTTGCTGAAGTCCTTTACTTTTTCTGAAAAAGCTACTGTGTTACACAGATCTCTGAGCAACTGCAGAAGTCAAACCAATTCAGGGTACCAAATGGAAGAGGTAAGCTGAAGCATAAGATAAAAAGAACAGACTGTATTTTAAAATCCACTTTATATTTGATTTTTAATATTAAAAATATCTTTGGATTTAAAATGTTTCTGTCTGTTTTATATAACCCTGACCACAAATCAGTTTGACTCACCAAAGAAGCCTGGCGTTGAAAGTCAGTGGAATGGCAAAATGTTAGCTATGCTCAAAGACAGATAAAGGACTAGAGGCTTGAAAGCATTCAAAGGTATGAGGAAGTGCCCTCAAATGGCAAAGAAACAGAAAAAATTAGACCTAGTTCAGGAACCATTACAAGTTCATTGCTTATTATACTGGAAAATTAAAATTCTCACAGAAAATTACTACTATAACTTATTACGCTGATAAAAACAAAACCAAGAAATTGTGCTCCTTTATTACACCACTACTTAATGTATCTGCCATTCATTCATTGGACTGAGGGACATTTAACTTAGAGATAAAATTTTTGTAGAAGATTATATTTATAGGTAAATAAAAGTTTCTAATTGTTAGTATGTTGCTACTAATCAAAGACATTATTTCATTCAATAACAATTCTTTAAAAAAAAACACAAAAAATGTAGTAGAACAATAAATTCAGGTTCATTTTTCAAAGGAAGTATTTCTTGGGCAGAAGCCTAAGTTTGAAAGTGTTTAAATTTAAAAAAGAAAGGACATGGACAATCTCCTGTTCCCCAATTATGGTTTTGTTTTCTTCAATGCTAGAAAGCATTTACAATAGTTAAAAATGAAAGGCCTTACAAAGCAGGCTTCCACAGAAAGTCATAGGCAGACATTCTTTTCTACAATGCATGAGTTTCTGGGAAACTCTAATGAAATGTCTTCCAGAAATATGAAAAGAGAATAAAACAAAAATAGAACAGAAAGCAGAGGCCAGGTACAGTTTCTTTCCTCCGAACTGGAAACAACTACTCAGTTCCTGGTCATATTTGCATTTGTCCTGTAACAGTGCTATGTGAAACACTGTCTGCCACTGATCAGCAGAAAGAATTTGACAAAGTATTCATCAAAGTACAAAGAAGTACTTTTCTTACATTCTCAGTTCCTTCTTTTGTTAGATTGTAGTCCCACTTGTTCTCTGACTCTGGCCATTACTGAAGTACCTTAACAGAGAAACTTTTCTTCTCCTTCACAAAAGAGATCTAATGGATAAAAACTGAAAGTCCTTGCTAAGATCAGACTCACTGGAGAACCTCAGCAATAGCTGATAAAAACAAAACAGAGAAATTGTTTGTCCACTATTCTATTTCCTTTTCCAGTGGGCTCCAATCACTTATTTCATGACAATGAATTAAGTTCAAGAATTCTCCTAGTCTGAGGGGAAAGGAGAAACTAAAGCAAACTATGATTTTCAAACAATAACTTCTGCCAGAGACAGTCATATTGTGGGAATCAACTTATCATTATATAGACAGTTCCATCATCCATTTCCCTCTGCCTCCAAAACTACCTGTAGTCCAATACTTAAAAACATTACAGTAGGCCTGATTCACTCTTTAGCAAAGCCCAATTTAAAAAATGTTAATTGGCCAACAAAGAACAACTCCAAAAGTGGAAGAACAGAGAAAGATATACCTTTAAATCTTTCCAATGTCGCATCGCTATTATGATCGTCACTGTGGGTCTGAACTCCACAGCCCACTCCTGATCTAGTAACATATTGTATATACAGTAGAACCATGTATGTTTATCTTATGGTTTCAGTTGATAATGTAGACTGTCACATAGCTGTTCATACATGGTCAGTGCATAATGTTTTAAGGATTGTTATGCTTACAGGGTTGTAAATGCATTTTACATGCAAAGGCAAGTACCAGGTGCAAATAAAAAGAAAAAGAATTATATCCATGGAGGGACAATAATTTAAAGTCATAATGGCCAGGTCAGTAAATGGAAAAATGTTATTTTCAGGTGGTAGATAAAAATTATACAGATCTTCTGATCAAGACCAGAATACACACAGAAATTAGAAGAACCAGACAGCTGTAAATTGTCTCTCCAGGAGGGAGGCCATGAATTACCAACAATTGCTTAGGATACTAAAAGGACACAGAAACTGAAATCTGCAGCTCATAGAGTAGCTGTGGACAAAGCACAAAATCATAGCTTTTTACTTTTTCCCATAAAACAGTAAAGCTTAGGAAGGATTTGGTATATGCAGACTATTTTATCTCTTTGTTTAATGGGTAGGAAGTTTGGGAGACTAAAAAACATTTTACTTTAAAAATCTGGCTTTGAATCACCTGAATCATTCACTAGCGAGAAATATTTTATTATTTCAGCTGACAGAACTAGGCCCGTCATGATAAGAAACCAGAAAAGATTGCGACTGAACTGAAGCAGTGCTGAACCAAAAAGTTCCAGAGAAATGAGGGGAGACATAAAGCTATCTGCTTGACTAATTACTCACCTGTACATTTAGCTATTTTCTCAAACGGGGATGCAAAGGGGCATAAGGCACAGGTAAACTGTGACCTTACGGTATCCAAGAGAGGAATACACAACATACCCTTCAGCTACAAAGGTTACAAGAATTCTACATAATACTAAGCCTTTCACCATATTTTTCAATTATATGTATCTTATATTCATTTTGAATCTGCATTTAACATGTACAGATTCAGAGAAAGGAAATTTTCTTGCAGGAACATTTTCAATATTGCTCCCACAAAGTAACGCTGGGAATGAGGTATGAGCTCCAATATGCAACCAATGAGTGGAGTCTATCAGAGACCGTTTTACAGCAGCTGGGACATTTCTACCAACTTCCATGGCAGAGTCATGGATAAGTTTTCTTTCCATTAATTATTTCCATATTTTGCTTAAGTGGAACTCAAAGTAGCCAAAACCAAAAATATTTGCATTCGTGCAAAGATTATTAGGATTTACCACAAGGTGATCCTTTGGCAGGTTGCATATACATTTAGTTTGTATCTATTAACTAGGTATAATCAACCACAATGACAAAACCAGGATTATATAGCCTGCATTAGTATATATTATTAGATTTAATAAATACACGGATGTAAAGGAATCTTACATGTGAGCCACAAATGTTGAAGTCACTCCTCCATTGTAATTGAGTCAGCTGCAATTTCTGCCAGCTTGTGATTAGACAACCACTTAATTTGAAGAATTATCCTAACAAACAGAATATTATTCTTACCAAAAGAATATATGAGAATAACATACCAATTCAATAATGTCCAAATCTTTGCAATACATATGGAATATTACTTGTGTTTGTGCTCAGGTTTACTCAAAGCATTCTCATGGGTGAAGAAAGTGTATACTAATTTTTTTCATTTAGACAAAGCAAAAACCAACTACCCAGCCAGCCATGTATCCACCTTCATTTTATGTTTTATTAAAATAGCACATGCAGTAGCCTTGTCTACGTTATTGATGACACCATGGTGGCTATTGGACTGATATAGTGGTCTCCAGGAGTTTCCAGATATAAATGAACCCTAATGAGATAATCCCTAGTGCATGTAGATGGAGGAATGCTATCTAAATAATGCCACTTCTGTTGCAGAATTGGTTTCAAATTAATTGTTTCTTTCGAAAGCTATAATTATCAGGAGGAAAGCAGTTAGTCAGAAAAAATGAAGTTAAAAAGTGCATAATGTCTAACAGCTCATTAAATAGAAAATACATTATAAATTTGGGAATCAGAATGACTTGCAGCTAACTATGAGATGATGGGTCATGCACATGAAAAGAGACTTTTCTGGCAGGAAAGCAATTTGGTAATGCTGACTGCAGTCTGCATTTACTTGACATTCGGAAAGATCATATGACACCAATGCAGATGAGGTGAACAGTGAAGAGAAAAGGAAGGGCAAGGAGAAACAGAGGAGAAAAAGTTAGGTTATGAGCAGCTGAGACATGATGAGGAAAGAGAGAATATGAGTGTCATTACTGGGTGTTCAATTTTTCAAGTTGAAAATGTTGGAAATGGGAACAAGGTGTCATATTAAAGAGATTTGGAGCATTCAAGCAGCTATAGCAATAGCTGAGTCAACATTTTTCTTACAGATGTGTTTTATGAAGAGTTTATTTGATGAATAATTAGCAATTTTTAATTTTTCTTCCAATGAAAAAATATACCAAGTGTGTATTTACTCAGTGTCAAATATATCTTCATAATAATGCAACAAAACAAAGTGAGTCCAAAGACTATTTTAAATACTCAAGAATAATTAAGCTGTCAAAAATCCTTAAACCTAAAGAATTATACCACAGCCTCAAAGGGAGAGAAGCTCAGAACAGCTGATTTAGGCTTAAACTTTCTCTTAGTACATTTTCCATAAGCAGTGACCCCAACAATTACACAAGGGAACACAGACATGAGCAGAATGGGACAAGGCAGCTATGCACTTGCGTGTACACAAACAGGAGGGCTAAAGCTGCCTAAAACCTCTCAGAGTCATCTAAAGGCCCAAGGTAATGTACAAAGAGCTGCAAGCTGTGGGCTCAGAGTCACATCTGATGCAAAAGCAGTGTACAAGCGGAAGAAAGTTACTGAGAGTTACATTCATTTATGTTGTTGGGCTTTGGTCACAAGCTGATCTATGTGGTAAAACAAAATCTGGAATAGAATCACCAAAAATACTTCTAACAATGTACTGGTTTTAGCTGGAATAGAGTTACCTTTGTTAATAGTAGCTCATAGTGTTTCAGATTTGTGACCCAGCCATAAAAGGGATAAGGCCACAACACAGCAGGTACCCCCCTGAAGGGGCTGTGGTCCAAGGATAAGGCCACACCAGAGCAGTGGAGCACACCTGAGAGTGACCACAGCTGTGGATTATTCCACATTGCAGCAGATACACCCCTGAACAGGCTGCGGTCTATGGACAGACCCGAGCTGCAGCAGTGGCAGTCAGAGAAGTTCACCGCGATGTAAAACCCTATGGCCTGGTCCAAAGGAGACTGCAATAGATTTACATTTAAATTGCCATAAGCCCTTATTTGAGTTGCATGTTACAGTAAGTTCTACAGCAAGAACTGCCCAAACCAGTTGAGGACAAGCCTTACAGCAACCAGTGCAAGGGCAGCAGTTACCCAACCTGAACTGGCTTTTGTGTCCAGTAACTCCACAAAACAACCACCTCTCCTCTCCTGAGTGACCACCATAACAAACAGAATCCAAGTTAAGGACTAGATGAACTCAATTGGCACTTTATGGACTATACACTGGTGGGCCACAGACTGAAGGAATAATACCTGCATATATTAGCGAGTGAGAAGGGAAAAGGGGCGGTTAATGAGAGGATATTGGATGATACAGGACTGAAGTGTGATGCAAATTGTAAGAATAAGTGGTAGAGATTGTACTGGACTTGGCTGCAAAAGAGTTAATATTTTTCATAGTAGCTTTTAAGTTGCTGTGTTTTAGATTTGTGACCAAAACCATGTTGATAAAAGAGATGTTTAGTTATTGCTACACAGTGCTTAAACAGCATCAAGGCCTTTTGTCTCTTCCTCATATTGCTCCACCAGTGAAAGGATTGGAGGTGCAGGACTGCTGACCCCAAATAGCCAAAGTTATATTCCATATCATACGAGGTCATGCCCAAAGCCAAGAAGAAGCAGGAATTGCATACATTTCACAAGTCACGGCTACGTGTGATGGAGCCCCGCTTCCCTGGAGATGGCTGCACCCCTGCACCCACTTTGCCAGTGCAAAGTTTGAATTAATTCCTCGTTTTGCTTTGCTTGTGTGTGCATGTTTTTCTTTACCTATTAAACTGTCTTAACTCACAAGTTTTCTCACTGTTACTGTTCCAATTCTCTTCCCCATCTCACTGTGAGGGAGTGAGCAAGTGGCTGAGTGGGCTGAGCTGCCTACTGGGGCTAAACCAGAACAATCACAATGACAATGTTTATAACCAGAATAATAAAATCTCATTGCCATAAAGGAAAAATGAATCTGCATTAGGGAAAAAAACTCCAACATTTCCTAAATCAGAAGCTCAACCAGGATTCACAGCCACTTCTTTATTTGAACATCTATTGCACATATACCAGCATAATGCCTTCCTTATGAAGGTTTGGACACTTTGGCAGTAATGCATTTTAAATATTACCTTAATTCCAATGCAAGGTTTATCCCTCTGAATCTAGACTGAACAGAAAAAAGCAGGATCATAATAATGAGAAATGTCAGTGTACTGGCTGATTATACCATATCTAAATTTATGGCATGTTACGTTTGCATATAAATACAGTATTTCTTGTGTCTTGATTCCAGTAAGCCCATAGAACTGAACTTATCTCTCTGTATTTGCTGCTGTTACCAAATCTTCAGATAAAACTTCCCATCTTGTTTAATAATAGCTTATTTCTTTCAATGCATAGATTGACATTTTTTTACCCTAAATTCACGCAGGTAACAGAGTCTGAAGAGAGGATATACCCCAGTGAGGGTATTCTTCTCTTTTAATGGTGCTGAAACAGATCTTTTTTTCTAGGTTCTAAACATGACCTAATTTCCTGCACAAATACCAGAGCCTGATATGCTTAGTCAGAAAGTGATATTTTACTTTGGTGCCACACCAGCCACACCATATTTGAAAATTTACATTATTGTAACAGTAGCCTCTAACTTTATAATGCAGAGTACCTGTAAAATCTTTCTGAAATTTACATGCTGTTATATAGTCTCTCTTCTGAATATAATGGGATTGAAGCTTCATAAAATGTGTAGGAGTGGTAAACCACTGAAATAAAGCTCAAGTCTTAAATTTATACCCATAATAAAGACACAAACATAGTTATCAAAACAGCACCCCACCTACATGCCTTCAGCACAGATCAGTCTAAGCAGTTAGAAATATTTATTCAGGCTCACTTCAGAAAAAACTTAAATCACATAATTAATTTGATTGGTCCCATTGAAGCCACAGCAGCTGAAATGTCTCACAAGATCAGACCTCAAGCTTTGCCTCTCTGCACACAGCAGGAATACATCCTAATATGTCCCAGTGATGACTTTTGGGACTTGGACACTTCTACAGTTCAAACTGAACTAAGACTACTAATTCATCTTAGATAAACCATGAGACAAGCTTCAGATGGCACCCACTTTCATCCCTTACTGGCAAAGATCCACATTTCAAACAGTTCACAACATACAAATAGCACATAAAGACATTAGCTTTCCTCAGAGTCATCAAGGCATTCTGTGTGACTTTGCTGTGTCATTAAATGCAGTAACACAATACCCAGTGACAAAATATCATTGAGCCTAGAACCTGAAAGGCCAAACAGGTATCTTAAATGGGAAAAAACACTGAAAGTCTCAACTGAAAGGGGATCTAGAGTACATGGTTGGATGCAGGGCTCACAGCTCTCCCAAATGCACAGTGACGAGGCCGAAGGCAGCACCTATCCCAAGAGTGCAAGACTGCATGGTACAGGTTCTCTCATACACAGTTTCACACGGTGAGGGGTAAGGCAGGGACAGCCTGTAACCAGGAAGACTGTTCTGTATAAAGACGCTCAGATGAACATGAAAATCCACTGGGTGACCCAAAGGCTGAGCCACACCCTCTACGTGTGTCCTGTCGATGACACAACCTGTCAGACAGAGATGAGGGAGAACACCTGCTACATAAATGACTGCTTTGTGGCAGGATGGATCAGAGGTCACAGCTCTGCCCTATCAATATGTGATGCAGAAAATGCAGTGAGGGAGTAGAAGAAATCCAATATGAGTGTATCACTGCAAATGTGACAGACTAGTCAGGTCTGTGCTCCTGTCTCTAAAAGAGCTGGTGTGAGACTGCATGTCACTGACAGATTTATTTTAGAAATGTTTTATATCCTGCTTTTAAAAGTGAAAAAAAAGCAAAAGCAGTACACTAAGCAATTGCAGTTTGGTTCTTGCACTTCGGTTCTTGTAAGTAAAACAAATATGCAGTACTGCTATACTGCCTCCTTGCATTTCAAGAAAGAAATTGCTTTATTGAATCAAGACGAAGGTCCATCTAGTCCAGTACCTCATCTTCAAATACTGGACCTTAATATAGCAACAGAGGAGACAAGAAATATTCCACAGAGAGAGAGGCCAGCATACAACCAAGACCAAAAATTTATCTATTTTAAAAGTGTTTGATATTTAGTGACTCATTTATTAATATTTTGCTATTTATACAACCAGCCAGGTTTGTTGAACTGTGATAGTTTATTATTTACCTGTGAAGTTTGCCAGTGTAAAGCACCTTCTGCCACATTAGCTTTGATTTGTGATATAGGCATAGAAGATTACCAAACACCCAGGAGTCAATAAAAGCTATGTGTGCTTTCAGCTGAGTGCTAGCCTGTACCGTGGCTTTCCCCTTGGCATTGTTAAAGGGATGCTCACAGCTGAGGTGGCTGTATACAACGCTGTCCTGGTGCCAAGAGACCTGTGTTCAAGTTTCCTATTACAAGATCAGCAAGATGTGAAGTGAGGCAACTAGAAAATGCAAGCTATGAACATAGCACAGATTAGGAGGTTTGATAAACTTCAAAGATGAGGGGGGAAAAGCATTTTCTAACCTTTTACACATGCAATTATATAAATGATTCTTCCAGCCCACAAAACATACAGGAGCTTCTCCTGCAAGTGTTTAGTTAAGGGACTAAGGATCAAATCCATACAAAGCATTTTCCAGTGCTAGTTCAAGGAACAGCTTGAAGTGCATTCTACAGATCACTGCACCAATGTATTCAGACAGAAGAAAAAGCTAAGAAAGCTTTTTTCGGTGACTTCATCCCATTTTATCTAACTACATAGTGTCATGCCATACCTGGTAGTTATGTTAACTACTTTAACTAGTAAAGCATAAGGTCTTTGCTTTCTCTTTTCTATCTCCACTGTTTTTCAAAACACATGACATGACAGAAGCTATATGAAGATGCCTTGAATTGTTTATCTTAAAAAAGTGACTGTTCTGCACCAGTAGTATGAAAAGGCACGTTAGTTGGCCATTATTGTTTTGTTATCTCTTTTGATAAATAGCTCACTACATATGGTAAACAAGAGTGGCTGGCTCAGGTATAAGGAAACAAAGCATAAACCCCACTATCTTCCCAAGTTCCACAAGAGCAAAAGGAGATAGCTCTGTAGCTGTCACCAGGAAAAATGAACAACATTACTGTTGATGTTTCCACATTCATTCCTATGTCTGGTGAATGTTATATATCTGAACTCAGTCATGAGGAGAAGTGTTTCAAAGTAAATATTAACAGTTTATAAAACCAAATGAATGACCCAAATTTCCTGTTGAAATAGCCCTAAGAGTAAACTTCTGTTTTTAAAAAATATTTCAAATGTCAAAGTGTGTGCTTACAATGGACTCTGTGAAGCTGAGTATACTATGTAATTGTTTTACCATGCTAAAAAAATTAATAGCAAAACAAAGCACAAGCAAAATCCTTCTAAGTAATACACTCTTAAATTCAGTGATCTAAGGATAATGGAGCAAATACTCCAGCTGGTTTAAAATGTCAGAGCTGCAACTACTCCAAGGGAGCAGTGAAAGTCTACATCAGTTGGGGATAACCCTCAACACAAAAATGGTCACGAACAGGGACAGGTCAGTATTCAGTTCTGCTGGCATAGGAGCCTTCTGTTACACTTGTCCTTACACTAATTTTGGCTCAATGTCTTCAAAATTCAGCATTTCAAAAGGCAAATGAAAAATATATTTTCTAAAAAAAGCTATTGCTACCTGAATTACTTGGACATGCAATAGAAAAATGATGAAAGACATTTAAATGAGATGTTGAAATACAGACTGGAAATATGAAACTGAACATTAATTAATTAGATTGTAGGGTCTTCTGTTGCTTTAGCCTCTGTATTACCATGCAATCTTTGTTTACTGCCATTTATCTTCTTTGTTTGATGACATTTGACTAATAAATACATTGATGAATTGCATCTGTAAATGCCATCCATACATCACAAAAATAGGATGTACTCAGTGCTTCTGGCACACTGAAGCTAAAGGATATTGTTTTATTTGAAGTTTCAGTACTTAACAAAGAAAATATTACTGCTCTACTGGATAAATTTCCTGATTTTTATTTTAATTTTCAGTGAGCAAACAGCTGCAGAATAATGTGACTTAATGAAGCATTTCTAATAAAATCCTGCAGAAGATAAAACAGAGGCATAGAACCACTTGCTCACTGATATTTGTATCATTCAGAATAATTTTTCAAGATGGTGATCACATTTCTGTGTAGATGAGTATTAGGTATTGTAGTTTTCAGTCTTTCAAGTCAGTTATTTCCTTTGGTGAGATAACTGGTTAGCATTGTAGCATTACTTATTTATAGTAAGCAAAACATACAACATAATAAATGTAACATCTTTCTAGTACATTATTTAGGCTTTACACTGGTTGGTAAGTAGCAACACAGACAGCAACAGATTTTGGTGTGAAGATGCTCAGATCTGAAAAACTTCATGGTTATATTTTGCTTACCAAAAACATACTGCCTGTATTTGTAAAGATGTCCTTTATCAAGTCTGTCATCACTTCTGATGAAATCATGAAACTTCTTGGCTGCTACATTTTTCTCTGCCATAACAATTCAGTATAAAGTATTATTTGCTTTATGTAAATCTGATAGGGCTCAATGAATCATCACTTTGCAACCTGCCAGTAAAACAATCTCCAATATCCATCTGTACACACATCTATTTACTTTCATTCAGAACAAATTTTTCATGAATTCCCCACCAGAATAATCAAGTGCACTACAGGCATCTACACATAAAGCTGAGATCCCTCAGATCATGAGACAGGTAAAAAAGTTACCCCGTGTCCAGTATGATTAAAGGTACTGGCATCTTAGTCATCATTCTCTGATTAAAATAGCAAGACAGAATCAAGATTTTATCTCAGTCACCCACTACCATCAGTGTATCTAAAACTAATACCACATTTTTGAGGGATCTTCTATATACAAAAAAATATACAAAACCAGTGAGTAGTAAATCTGATTTGCTGTATCAATTGAGCAAAGCCTTCCACTGAAATTACAGTACTGAGGTAGTTTACATTTATAAGAATAACTACTGGAAATTGGGACTATGTGAAACAAAACCCACATGGTTTTCAATACTGCCTCAGCAGCATCAGCTCTCTGAAATAAAATATTAACAGTGAAATTTATAAGAATTTCTTTACTACTGTTAATTATACACTCACAAAGCAATTTAGGTATCAGTATGAGATGACAGCCCAATTAATGTGAAAAAGTATAATGAAACTTGCACCTTTGCCACCTCTGTTAAAAATATCTGAGTATGCTCTTTTCCAACTTCAGCTAAGCTATCCTCTTAGCATCACTGAACTATGTTTCAAGGGTGTACCCAGCACTACAGGAAAGAATCTTAATTTCTCAATTTGACTTAAATTAGCCCATAGAGTAGCTTTAAAATGTTAAACATATAGTAGGCTGAATGCTGAAGTCTGAAACTAGTTGGTAAGACAGAGAAACCAGATAACAATTATCATTTAGTCAATAGTAATTTAAATGAATCCACTGTGGTGCAAAGACCCTATGACCTGGAGTCCTTTACAGGGTTTTAGAGAAAGGAGTTGAGTATGTTTATTATTTAAATTGACAGTTCTGCAGGAGTCAAAGCACGGTTCTTTAAATACTGAGCCAGTGTCTACTGGGGGGAGGGTGGTAGAACTGAGGTACAAAAAAAAAAAAAAAACAACTGATAAGCTCCAAGCAAAAGCTGGAAAGAGAGAACTGTAGCTACACTTATAATTTAAAATGCTTTAAGCAATCATTTTAACTCCCATAGGAATGAAACATACAGAAGAGCCATGCGTGGCAACCCCTAACAGGGCAGTGCAAGCTCTTGCTCTTTATTCTTTGCATAGACAACCTGGTGTCCGATCCTACAGCTCCACAGGAATAAAGCAGGTTATTTTGAAACTTTCTCTGCAAAAGCAACGTGGACATGGTATGTTTCATACTATATATGCACAACTTGAAGAGCACTGCACATAGAAAGAAACGGAGGCACGAATCTTCCCTTTAACGCGTTTTTTGCTTGTTTGTTTTGTTTTTAGAGGACGCATAAAGCGACTACCCGCTCTTCCAGCCGTTCTCTTGAAGGCGGCTGATAAAGCGTCCGGGCACAGTAACCCCCAAGTGCCCGAAGGTCCTGCGAGTTAGCGGCCACCCGTTCCATAAAAGTTGAAAACCGGGTGGGTTCCCCTGCTCCCGCCCGCCTCCTTCTCGGTTCTGCTGAACTAATTTTCAAAGTAAAATCAAAGAAAAATAAGGGGGAAAACAAAAGCCTTGAGAATCGCCCGGCGAAAGGCTGTAGCCGGCTGCTCCAGGTGCCCAGCAGAAGCACGGCAAAGCAGCTCTTCTTCACATCCGGCTTCGTCCAACTTTAGGGCAGCGGGAGGGCGCAGCCCGCGGCAGCCGCTCCGCACACCTCACACCTGGCCCCGCCGCCCGCGGGGACTCCGCCAGCCGCGAAGGTATCACCCCACCAGCACCCAGACAGACACACAGACACACACACGACCCTGGAGAGCTCCGCTCACCTACCTGCAGTCCCGATTCTTGCTAGAAATGCCTAGCGATCGGCCGCCTCCCGTCCGGGGGGAGCTCCAGCCTTACCGCCCGGGCATCGCCGGCACACGCCCCGCGCCCCGCCAGCGCTCGGGGGCATGGAGCGGCGCCGTGCCGCGCTCCGCTCGGCTCCCCTCGGCTCGGCCCGGCTGGGGCAGCAGCCGTCCGCGGGGCCCGGCTCTCTCACCCCGCCTCTCTGGGAATACACCAGGAATCCGGCTAAGAGATGCTAGAGGAAGGGTGAAGTAACTGGGAATGGAGAGAAGACTTGAAGTGTTTCTTGTGCACGATTTCAGAGTATTAAAAAATGGGAAAAATAGAGAGGACGAAATATGGTTGAGCTACTGGAAAAGCGGAGATGGGTAAGTCCTGCAGCCCAGTACGGCTCCGGCCCCTACGCCAGCTGCGCGTGGTCCCGATTCAGCCCCGCCGGCAGAGGAAGGAGGAGAAGCCGGCGCGTCCTGCAGCAGTCCCTCCGTTAGAGCATCTCTGATTGGTGTGCCTTCCACACACAGCACGACTTCCCCCTCCTGCTGCCTCCTTCTCTCTCTTGGGAAAAGTAATTGGAGAGCGAGAGCTTCACCTTCAGCAGCAGCAGCAGCAGCCTCCCGCGCCCAGCCTGCGCACACCACACTGCACCGCACCGCGGAAGGGCGCGGAGACGCCCCGGGCGCCCGGACAGACAGAGGCAGTTCCAAGCGCGCCCTCCGCGGCGGGGGGGGAGGGAGGAGGTGGAGGGAGGTGGGGAGAGGGAGAGACGCCCTTCTCCTCCCCCGTATTTATCCGGCCACTCGCGGCTCTCCTCCCCAGCCCTTACGAGGGAGCAGGTCCCCGCGGCCGCCGTTCTGTCTGACCGAGCAGCGCCCGGCGCCCCCGCACTCTGGGGCTTGGGCCGCCTCCCTCCGCCGCCCGCTCCGCTCCGCAGCGCAGCTCTCCCTTCCCTTCTCTCCTCTCCGCTCCGCTCCGAGCGGCGGGGCGGGGGTGCGAAGTTGACGCCCAGGCGCGTGTGGCCGGGGAGATCACCGCGGACCCGGGGTGGCCCCGCCGCGCTCCCCCGGGATCCCTGTGCCCCTGCGGTGCGAGGCTGGGGCACCGGGCCGGGAGGGAGCAGCCGGGCCGGGCAGGGCAGGGCAGCTGCCCCGGGGAAGGGGGGCAGCGGCTGCCGGAGCAGGGGCAGGAGGGACGCGAAGGCGCCGGCGGCAGCCAAAAACTGGACTGTGTCTCCCTCCAGAGGGAGAAGGGAGACACGCACGGCAGCTCCGGCGGCAGGAGAGCTGAGGACTCGGCCGGGCCCCTCTTCCCTGGGCAGTGGGGTGGCGAGCTTGGTCCGTGTACCTGCTCTCGAGAGGTAGTGAGTAAAGGTAAAGAGTCAGATCCTAAAGACCTCTTGTTTCTCTTAAGACCGCTTTGAAGACGGGTGGCGGGTAGTGGTCGTCTGCCGCGACTATTGATTAATAAGCGGAAGTGTTGCTGAGCAAGGATAATTAAATCAGAGTATTGTAGTCAATTTTGCTGTGTTCTGTGCCGTTCAAAATGTGGTGCAGAGAAGTGGAGGGGAGAAAAAAAGGTGCGAAAGAAACCTTGCTTGTTACAGTGACATCAAAATCCTCAGTTTTGTCCTGTAATTCCAGTGTACTCCTAGATTAAATGGGGATGAATGCATGCAGCATTGAGAAGTACTGATATATCTGATCATCTGTTGGGGTTTTTTTCAATTCTACAAGCTAGTGTAATGGCCAGTTTTCAGAAAAGAACCTTTAGCTCTGTTACCACATCTTACCTGATGTTCAAAATCAACTGTCAGAAACAGAGGAGGGAAGGGTTCTCTTCTTGTTATTGTCCATGCTAGAGTTCTTCCATGCAAGCAAGCATCTGTAGAATGTTTGAATTTTTTTCGAAAGCAGACCTAAAGATCCATACAGTCAAAAGAAACAAAAAAAGGGGGGTGCGAAATGAAGACTTAATGTGGACT
This sequence comes from Camarhynchus parvulus, assembly GCF_901933205.1. Lineage (NCBI taxonomy): Eukaryota > Metazoa > Chordata > Aves > Passeriformes > Thraupidae > Camarhynchus > Camarhynchus parvulus. The sequence goes on along the minus strand of NC_044586.1, from coordinate 38,655,523 downwards.
ACTCTGCGTGCAGTGATGCAGCTGTAGGATGAAATACAAAGAGGCTGGTATTGAAAGGGCAAGTTAAAAGTAGCCTGGTATGTGACTGTCACAAGCGCTGTTGCAGAAAGCACTGCAGTACACACACATGCCGGATGCTGACTGCAGCTGAATTAAAAGGCTGCTGGTTGTAAAGACAAATATGGTCTTGTCTCATTCGTTGGAAGCTGATACAATAACTTGCGAATTTCCCTATTTGGTAACCATGTTTCTAGATTTGCAGACAGCTAAAAAATAACTTAGACGGAACTGGAAAAAGCCAAGATTGTGCTGCTATCGGCACCACAATTTCAGGAAAAGAGATGGATCCAAACTCAAGTCGATCCACAGGGGCTGGATGCTCATGGCCCACCAATTCCAAATGACATGGGGTCCTGAATACATAATAGAAAGGTTAACCTTTCCAGCTCCCTGCCTCAGTATAGGACCATAGGTATTGCTACTCCATTAAAAGCAGTGAAAGCACACCAAAAATACAACTAGAGCAACTAAAATGCAACTACAGCAGCTGTGCAGTGTAGATGTGGCAAACACCCTGTTGCTACAGGAGCACATATGTCTATTTTACCTGCATGTACCATTACACTCAAGTTGACTGCATGTTGTAAGACCAGAGCAACTTGGTGGTTTCATGTTGGCGTCCTGCTGTTGCAGAAAACTGGTAAATACATCTGTAGACACAGAACTCTTATCACAATGTTGAAACAAACAAGTCCTATGCAAACAACCAAAGAAAAAGTAGCAGACAAAGCAGTAAGTAAGCTGACCTGTTTGAAACCCAAGAATTTTGTCCGTGAAAATATTGAAAAATGTAGTCTTTGTTTATGTCATGATGCTGCTGCACGTGAGCAGTTCCAAATCTCTTTGTACAACATCTGAAAATCTGAACAAATCTGCAGTACTCACACACAGCTTGTGTGACACCATGCAGATGAAAGCATGTCCTGAAAGACATGCTTTCAGAAAGCTTCTCTGCTTGCTTTCACGGTATGGTCAACACTCCTGGGAAGAACTGAAACGATCTGTTGCACCTATAGAGGGCAGCTGGTTTTACAAATGCTTACTTGGTAAGTCTGACTCATTTCCAAAGGTGCCTTTGTACATGCAATATGATAAATTTACCATATTCTGGAAACACCAGATTGGCACTCTTTGTCTTACACAGCCTGTATTTATATCTTTCTGATTGAAAAATCCCCAGCTGAATACTGTGGCACAATGTAGTTATGAACCACAATTATTACATTAATGTTCTCTCTTTACTCCTTCAGCTAGTTTCATTTTTTGAGTTAGTGTCACTGTTTCTTACTTTTCATCAATTTGTAGGTGTCTTCCACATGCTAAAAGACAAGCATAATATATGAAAATGGGCATTGGCATTTGCAACAGGTGTAGTATTTGGAACAACTTCAGCATTTCCAGTTCAAGGTGAACATAACAGCATAAAAATCAGGAAAGTAAAAACTTGTTTCTGACTAGTTATGTGTGGATCTGGTGTGTATATCTTTTAAACACTAATTTTACTCAGAAGCATGCATGTTCTAAGCTGCTAAATAGAAAAAATGGAAAATTTATACTTCGATAGCCACATGTAGATTAGTCTCTAAGAATTGACACCAATGTCAGCACTGTCAGTACTGTTGATTATATAGTTTTGCTCCTTTATCCTTCTGAAGAGACTCCTCCCCTCCCACCACGCACCAAGCTACTAATCTAAACTAGCTAAAGGTGCCAGTTTTGGCATTGCTTTTCATTTTAGCAGTTAGGTTCTTGGTTTCTCATTTTATACATAAAGATTAGGATTTTGGTTAGGTTTTCCAACTATATTAATATTGAGCTTCACACACTAAAATAAGCAGCACCTCAGACCACAGTGCTTGCCAGGAATACCTCAGTGTAAGGAGATATACAGTGATGTGGAGCCTGATGTACAGCAGCATTCTGCAGCATTCCTTTATTGCCATCCCATAAAGCTGGGGAAGAGGAAGCGAGGATCTCAAAATGTCAGCAGCTGTAAACTATTTGTGGTTATCATCCTGACACTGTGTGAGCTGAGGCAGTCCAACAGTGCCTACAAGTCCCCTTTACAATGTGTGTACAGATACACAAACACACAATCATGTTTTTATCACAGGTGAGAATCTGGTCCACCAAATTTAAGTTCTTTACAAGCTCTGCATCATTCCAGATGTTCACATACAAAAATAAAAGTAATTGACTCCTGAAAAGCTGATGGAAATGAAAATATGATGGAGCAAAGTTATTCTGGGGTTCCTTAATAAGTCTCCCACAGGCATTTACTAAAATCATGCTGGGTATTGCATTTTGAAGAAAAAGAGGTTTTTAACTAGCATGCTGGAATGATCATTGATCTTTCAAAGCTTCCACATAAAATGGAAAAACTGTCTGCAAAACAATTACAGAAAGTAACCAGTCTTTTTTTTCTACAACATTTAAGTTATACAGATAAACACTATGGTTTGGGGTTTTTTTTTAAAGTCATTCTAAGATATAAATCACATGTATGTTTGTGCATGCTAACATAAATGCTGCTTGTGCATGCTAGCCTAAATGCTGCAGAGTAATGACATCTTCCAGGATGGGGAAAAACAAAAAAACAAGAACAACAAAAAAAAACAAAAACAAAGAAAAAGGAAAGAAAAACAACCCACAGATACAGGTATATTCAAAGTAATTTTGGGAGTGAGACTTCGTTGCTTTCATTCAAGAGGAGAGGAGGCTGGGAATCGGGGAGAAAATGGGTTGGAAGGGCATTCTGGAAGTCTTTCCAGCTCAGTCAGGCATGGGCTGACTTCAAAGTTAAATCAGGTTGCTTAGGGCTGTGTCTAGCTGTTTCAGATACCTCCAAGGAGGAATTGTGCCTACTACTCTCTTTGCCCCTTTTCCAGCCTTTGACCTCCCTTATCGGAAAGGTTCTTCTTCCTTACATCCAAACAAATTTCTCTGAATTTCTCTTTCTGCCTTTTGTGTCAGTTGCCTCAACCCTTTGCTATGCACTTCCAAGAAGCCACTGGCTCCATCTCCCCTGTAGCCATCCATATGCATTTGAGTACAGCAGTTATTTCTCCCCTTTTGCTTCTTCAAAGGGCCTGAGCAAACAACAGCTACCAGTTTTTTCATATGTCACGCCTTCACCACTGCTAGGACCTGTGGCTGACTCCTGTTCATCTTGTTCACCAGCATATCCAGGCATTTTTCTGCAAGAATGGTTGCTAGATAGTGCTGGAAGCTTGTACTGGTGCCTGGGGTTATTCTGTCCCAGGTGCTGGACTTGCATTTGTCTTTGAACACGATGAGGTTTCTGTGAGCTCAATTCTCCAGCCTGATTTCAGCCTTCCGAGCAGCAGCCTTGCCCTCCAGTATTTTGACAGCTCCCAGCATCTCAGTATCACCTGGTTGTTGGTGAGGACTGTCAGCAGTTCAGCTCCAGTACTGAACCTGGGGAAATGCCACTAGTGACCAGCCACTACTCTTCAAGACTTCCATCAATCTGCACCCATTTTTCAAACTACCCACCCAGCCTAGGTCTGCCCAGTTTGGCTATAAGGATGTTGTGCTATGCCATGTCAAAAGCCTAACTAGTCGGGATAAACACCCACTGCTCTTCCCCAGACAGACAGCCATTTCATTGTAGAAGGTAATTATGTTGGTCAGGCAGAATTTGCCTCTACTAAATCCATACTGGCTATTCCAAATCACCTCCTTGCCCATCATGCATGTGGAAATTAATTCCAGGAGAATTTTCTCTATAAACTTCCTGCAAAATAACCTGTAGTTCCCACATTTTCCTTCTTGACTTATTGAAATTGGACATATTTACTAATTTTCCAATTATTTGGGATCTTCTCTTGTCACCATGATCATTTGCAGATGTTTGAGAGAGGTCTCGTAATGACATCAGCCCACTCCCTTGGGGCATTTGGACACCCCTGGCACCACAAACAGTCCCACAGTCTGTCCGCTTTGCTTAGATGGTCCCTACTGATCATCTCCCATCAGGGGTGATGTTTTACTCCCCCAAACTCACAAAGAATCCCTCAGATGAATGCTGTTTGTCTGATTTACCCCATGGAATGTCATATGATCAGGTCTTACTCTATTTCATCAAAAAGAGTAAAATCCCCCTGACTCTGAGAACTGTAGCTATTTTGAAATATAAAGATGCTTCTTCCTTATACTTTGAAAGGCACCTAAGCTCCCTAAAAGGGAAAGATTTGAAAACCTGCTCTCCTCATTTCTCATTTGCTACCTCCTGACAAGTCATGCTGAGATTTTTAGATCTTTTATCATCATAAGGCACCTTTCTACTTTCTCTATGCATTTGAGACCCTATGCTGCCAGGCATAGCTTCTGAATCTTGCTCTGGGTGAAGCACATACAAAAACGTTAGGTGTTGCAGTATTTTATGCCATAGCTTCTACATTTCTTTTTGAATCTAGACTGTAATCCCTGTGAAAAGCAGGGGGAAAAAAAACAACCAGAAGAGTTCAGATCAAAAGTAGAACAATATTTGGCCACTTCACCTTTTGCATTTAGTCTTAAATTTTCTTTTTAACCAATTATTGACTTGGCTATATTATATATTTCATAAGTAACAGGTTTGAGCTTTTTTACATCAAAAGGAGGAGTCCACGGGCCAAATACTTGGGCGTGCCTATGGGGCTTTATTGCACAGCAAAGTTGTAAATGACAAGAATATTAAGTGTAGTACCATCTTCTTATTTGAAATAGAGTAAGTATTATTCATGTGTTTGGGAAAAGCCTCAAACTATTCCAGAGGGCAATATCACCCATTTGCCCTTCTTTTTTCTTTAAAGAATACCAACAAGTTTTCTTCTAAAACATCCCTCCACCTGCATCTGTGGGACTGGAAATAGGAAATAGAAACAATCACTAAATCAGGCATCCAGAGAAAGCAAAACAACAAATGAATAAAAGCAGGACCAAAAGTGTTCACATGCATCTGGCCTACATTTGGATTACTATATTACAGAGGCCATTAGTGCATACATTTTTCTTAATCTGATGCTATATGAGAGTTTTTATTTTCCTGGTATCAAAATAGAGTTGGTGTATCAAAAAGCACCAACTCTTGCAGTTATGCTACAAAGAACTCCAAAATTAATCAATGTTTTATCCTTGGTTATAAGTAGATTTTGTTATAATTTTACATTAAAGATTACATTATAGACAAAATAGGAAACAAAGCAGACCTTCTTACCTAATGAGTTTTTAAATTCAATTTAAAAATAAATATAATTATTTCAAAAAACATATATTGCATATATTTTCATCAAGGTTACCTTGTGAAAACAGGAGGTTAGACCAATCTGATTTAACAAAACAAATCATACTTATTTTTGTCTGAAACCTCTTTACCAAGGGCAACATGGTGTTGGCAGACTTGTGAACTCATCTACAAAAAGGATTAGGCTTCACTGTAAACATTCATGGTGCCATTTATTTATCTCACAATGCAGCATTTTCTAATCTGCACAGTGTTGTTTTAAAAACAGGCATTGCACTTTCTGGTAAAAAAGGTATCAAAACTTGCCAGCCCAGTAACTCAGTTCCTTCCAGGCTGGAGATAAACTAAGGCATGGTCAGATTGTTTGCTGAAAAACAAGAGGTCACCCTGATTATTTTTCCCCTGTTTAATAGTTACAGTATCATCCATATTTCAGAAAGTAAGTTTAGTGAAAGGTAAAGTATGTTGATAAATAAATAGGATTAAGTTGTTGTGTTCCCCAGTATTTCTTTCTGATTTTAAATCTTTTTTCCTCTAAGTTTTAACCATCTATGTTTTAATAAAGGAAGAGGGGAAAAAAATGCACTCAGGCTTGTGTATATGCATTAAAAAACCTTACAAGATGTCCTAAAAGTTGTTGAAGACTTTGCATTTTATGATGTTTTAATAGTAAGGCAAGAAGATGTATTTTTATATCATCTTTCTGCATACTGAGTACAGGAAATGTAGAGCCATTCAAAAGTCAAGAGCCGAAGAAGTAGTATTATTTAGAATATTACCATATTTATTCCAAAACAGCCTTGATCTGAGAGGGGGAAGTGGGCAGTGGAGAACAGGATGGGACCAAAACATGAATAGAAAATGATCATTTTTAAATATTCTGAATTGCAGATTTCAAGATATTTTCAAATGCATGACCAAAAGGAAACACTTCTTTTTTTGAGAGAGAGAAGAGAACTAAAGAGCATTTCAGCTTGGCTGAAGATAATCAACTATCAATTCAGCATGAAAAAAATGCCTCTGATTAATACAGAATCAAATACACCCAGTCCATATATATAAAAGATTACATTATCTATTTAGAATTACTATACCTTTCAATCAGATTTCAAATGTGGAGTTAATGGATTATATAGTTATTAGTCTGAATATAAGCAATTAATCTTGTGTAAATATGGCAGAAAATTATATATACCTAGAGAGAATTATGGCCCCTTAGGATGTGCAGGACTAGGAGGTCAGGCTGACTGAGCTTTGCCTTCTGTCTCATGCCTTTCCTCCTTCATCACACACATGGCAGGTAAAGCTAAAGGATGTGTGCCTTTGAATTTTTCTGCTTTTATGGCTCTCATTGACAGATTCTTTTGAAGAAAGTAGTAGGCAGCCTTTTCAGAGCTTGGACTGCATGAGGGCAGAGTCTGTAATGCTGTGGTGGTGCTCAGAAGTCTTCATGTGTGCCTCTCTCCAGTGCTAGAATTAAGTCCACCCTCACCTGACCAAAGTGAAATTAGTTTCTTGTTACCCATGCTAAACAGTCACTTGTGGATAGACATAAATGACACCACCTGACTCCTGTACATGCATGCCCTGCCTGGCATTCATCATCTTGCCAAAACATTTACCCTGGAGACTGAGTGCCTCACTTCTGGCCAAGTTGCAGAACTCCACCACCTGCCAGATTGTCTCACATAGCAAGTCAGTTCAAATTTCCATTTCTTTCTCACCCACAGGGCATGGTAAACATAGCATAAGCATCTTGGATTGATCTTGGATGTGTGTAATTCTCATTTTCCAAAACACAGCCCAAATATAATGTAAGGATGATAAGAAGTTAGGGAGTTCTAGATCCTTGGGCATATGTCTTGTATGGTCATGAGAATAATTTTGACATTTTCGTTCTGCCCAATGATTAATCATGTATAGTTTTCTTCTGAAAACTACATATTTTCAGACCAGTCATTTCTGTATGCACTGTGGTCCTGAAATTCAATGAGCATAATTAGCATTTTTACTTGTGGTTGGGGGACAGAGAGATCCATAGTAGCTACAGTGTCAGGCAGGTGTGCTGGCAGTTGGCAGCTGGAAGCAAGTTCAGTGCTTAGAGCTTAGTGTGGAAATATTTGCTTATCCAAGCAGTTCAGAGGTACTCAAATGTCTGCTCTACACAAACGGGATAGCCCAAGATGCAGAGATGCAACTGCTAGCTTGATAAACCCACCATATAAATCTTTGTTTTCCTCACACTTTAAGCCTCGTGGCATATCTGTGGCTCCTGACAGCCACCAGAGTTACCTCCTTATCCATAAGTGCCCTGGTTTTCACTGCTATCAAACACCCACAAGTGTCAGAGAAGCCCATAGAGTTCTGGGGGAGGGATTTCTGAAAAATTCAGAGCAAGCATTGCAATGGAGAGGTTTTGCCAGCAGATGTCAGAAGGCCGAACGTAGATAACACACCGCCTCACCAAATCCTCAAAATGACATTTCGGTCTTTTTATGCTTCCCTTGCCTGCCTTCTCCACTCCTTCTCTCCTGGCACATACATGCATAGCCATACAGAAAGAAAATCATTAAGGGAACACTGGCTTGGGTTTTTTTGTTTGTTTGTTTTCATTGGAGCCCTACACAGATACAGAAGATTCAATACCCTGTTAAGCTTCACGTCACATACGCAAGGAAAAAAGTTGTCTAAAATTTGAAGTTGCTAAACAAGCTGAATGATAACAAGTTCTGTGAGCTCTGGAACTAATGAAGTCTTGTTTTTTATGGATTTTATCTCATGGTTTATTGAAGTTTTTCCTATGCTGTGAAACTTCAAATCTTTGCTTTTTTGTGTAAAGGTGATCCCAAGGGACAGATTTTCAGAGAGATGCTGAAACGTCTTTCTGTGGCTTTTTTAGTTTCCTCCCAGGCATCCTTTCCTAATGGAATTGAATAAATTTAAGACTACTACCCATCTCTCAAATTTTGTTGAAATCACATGGGGCTCCAAAATACACAAGGCTTTTGTCTATAGGAAGCCTAGCAAAAGAAAATGCGAGGACAGCTTAATCTATTGCAGACTCAGATTAATGAGGCCATTTATTTCATAGCATAACTCTGCTAGAATTGCTTAAACCCCTGAAATTTCACTGGCAATTTAAATGTTCCATTAAGTATTCTGATGATTCCTCATTTTCCTACCAGATTATGAATTTATGGATTATACATAAATGTGTCTGATTGACCATCAATCTTTGCTTTAAAACCCCATTCCTGTGACTGCACATTAGTAGGTTACCTCTTCTCCCTTGTTTCTTCCTTCTTTCCACAACAGAGTAGGTTGTATGAAATGCCATCCTCTACATCATTCCCACATCCCTCCAGCACATCCAAGCAGGCATCATTGAGAACAGTGAGGGAGCAGATTTGCCTTCTACTGGTGTCCTGCGACTTCCAGCTGAAGTTACTCTGAATTTCTATAATGATCTCAGCGAGAATAAATGCTTGGCACTTTTCTCTTAATGTAAGCCTGTGCTTATTCCAACTCTTTTGATTATATGTGTTTTTACTATGCCAAATCAATGAGCTTTGTTTTATTAATCTATGATATTTTTAAGCTTTGATTAGTTTGATTTTATTAGCTATTGTTTAAATTAACACCCTTAAATTAACACCTTTGTTTTGTGAAGTTGTTTTTTGTTGCATTATAATGGTTACTTATCCTTCCTGACCTGAGATTATATAGCATCATAAACATACAGCATCAGATTTTAAAAATTAAATAGAATTTTTATGAAGCATGAATAATAGTCATGTGGACTCATCTATGTTCATCTATAATAATGATCACTTTTGAGCTATTTTTACAGAAATGGGTGAGTTCTGTGAAAATTTAGGATGTAGCTAAACACACTTTGACAACACTGAAAAGTTAAATTTTATCATTCTCACATTTAAAATATCATCCTCAGCAGATAGATTAAGAGCCATTTCAGTGTCTGGTAACACAACTGTACAATTATTGCACAATTACTAATGCAGTTGTGGTAGTCATAGCAAGCAAAATTTCTTAATGGTACACCTGGAAATTGCACATATAGGAAAGTGCAAGCCAATCCACCCTTAGTGTAAACAAGTTTTAGAATGATGATGATTGCTCAAAACCAAAGCCCATACACCTTATTAATTTTCCAGAGTTAGTTTTGGGTGTGTTGGTTATGCGTTTCAGTGACTTTTTAAAAATCATGTAATATCAACAAAGTACAAGCCAGTACAAGCCTTCTCTTCACCCCTTTCCACAGCTTATGCTTACTCAGCTCACCTCCACTCTGACATCCCTGTCCCAGTTCAGGTTCTGTCTGTGATGGTCAGCTTGTTCTTCATTTTTACTCCTCTCCTGTATTATCAAGGGCAACACATACTCTCATCACTGTATTATCAAGGGCAACACATACTCTCATCACACCTTTTTAAGCCAATGAGTCCATTTATTTAGACATCTGAATCAACTGAACCACTAACAGAATATATGAAATTTTAATGTCATAGTTTTACCATGAGACAATATTTTTAAAGTACTTACACTAGTCTTCAAATGCACATCCTGCTTAATCTAAAGTAAACTCAAACCAGCTTACTTGAATTGTCTCTAGAGTGTAAAAGCAGCTTTCCCACTTGCCCTCAAAGAGGCCCTCAAAGAGACAAAGAGGTAGACAAGAAATGATGGAAAGAGGCTTTCCAGAACAAACTGAAGCTGAAGACTCTTGGGCTGTCACAGATCAGGAGGGAAGAAGAAATGGTCAATAAAAATGGTTTTGCTCCTAGGAGTGTAATAAGTTAAGCTATTTTGTCCAGTCCAAACTGAAAGTACACAAGTACAGTGGTTTTCTAGCATATGGAAATCCAGACTTTCAGATGTTTTCTTGAATAAAAGCAACGCTGAGTTATGCCAAGCAAATTACTGTAATAGGCTGTTGGATCCAGGTGAATCTAATTGCAGTTTGTGTACGTATCCTGGGCAGATCATGGAGGATCATATTCCAGTATTCCTGCTTGAATCAATAAAACATGCAAATGGCTGTGGAGATGGAAATTCACCATTCTGTCAGAAAAAAATAAAGTCATACAGGATCCTGCCAAAAGGACCAGGATGCAGAAGTGTGGATGACAAAAGGTTGAACACATTTTGTTTAAATGGCTCTCTTTAGTTTAAAGCTCTTCTTTAGTTTAAAGAAACCACAGCTTCATCCTCAGTTAAATTGCTTCTAGCCTCAAGCACCTTTTCACACCAGATATTTTCCTATGTATTTACCCCAAATAGAAAGGATGAGGAGAGTTCCTGTGAGGCCTACAAGGATAATGCACTGAAAATGACATCTGAAGAGGTAAAAATGTATGCAGCAAAACTTTGCCATAGTGATCTCTCTCCGGTCACACTGGTGGGTCCTGTGGTCTGCGAGAACAGCACACCTTCCTCGTGCACAGCCACCCCCTTCAGCCAAAGAACTCTCTGGCACTGCAACACAATCAAGGGAAGCTCTCTAAAAGGTAGAAAACTGTGTCCCTTCATATGCAAATATTAACTGCAAAATAAAAACCGTTAAGTATGAGCACAAAAGCTGCAGGACAGTGCTAACAGTGTGTTGTGACTCTGACTTTTGTCCACTTCAAAGACCAGGTCCCACTGCTGGTGCAAAGGCCAGGCCTCTCCAGCAGCTGTGCTCCAGGACAGGGAGGTGTGGGATAAAGGGGGGCAACATCAGGGCCTTGGGGATGGGGTACCTCTGACCCAGAGCTCTTTGAAACCACTTCTGCTTCATCATCACCTCAGGAAGAAAGAGAAAAAAACCAAAAAGTACAAGACGTTTTATGTATTTGTTTGGAGATCCTTGCAAATTCAAAAGGAAATAATTTATTTTACAGGGTTAACTGTCAATCAGTGATTTTTTTATTACATTATAGGTTGAAGATCATTCCAAATGTCAACAGTAAAATAATTTTGTCAATATCTGAACAAGGCATGAGTCTGACCTATACTGACTGATCATCCCCTGAAGTACTTCAGTGGAAATCACTTTCCCATGTACTATTACAAGAGGCACTTTGATTCCACTGCAGAGCGCAAAAGAGGCTTTTTGTGCAACAGGTTCCAGGATGACTGGATTGTATGTAGGTACCACAATTTGTAATTGTTTCCTCTCACTATAGTCCTGCATGCACACAGCAAGGGACAACACTGGCATTCATAAAAACAAATGTACTTTTTTTACTCTGAAAAATTCTCTAATTAACAAAAGCCCCTGCAGCTTCTGATGGAATGCCAAGAGCAGCAACTCAAGATTTTTTCAATTTCTAAAACTTCTCTGTGTCTGAGATATTTTGATCAAAATATTCATTTCTCAGTCAAAATGTTTTATTTTTCATTTTACAAATGCACTGACACACTACTTTGAAATTTCTTTGCTTTACAAGATTGTGTGAATATATTTTCAGGTTACAATAAGTCTAACCAGATTCCATAGTAACAGTAATGTTTTATTCTAAAGGAAATTTAGAAAAGGAAAGCAGAAACCACATATCTAAAGTGTACAGTATTAAACTATACCTTTATGTAATTTTGTGTGCCATGTATTTAAAAAATACACCTTCAATGAGATATTTCCTTAATGGTTGTCATTCCTACATGTACATGTTTGTGCATGTAAAATGTGAAGTTGTTCTAATGCATTTGGCATATTGCTGCATTTTCTGCTGGATTTCAGTGATACTTACTTAAGGAATTAAATGTGAATTTATTCATAGTTTAGATAGCCAAACAGTAAAAATGTGCTGAAACAATTCTACTTGTGCCAACAACATTTACTTCTGCAACTTGTCATTTGGCTGTATTAGGTCCTGCTATAAATCTCACCATTATCTCCTTCCACTTAAGCACCAATTATTTTCCTTGAATAGCAGTCTATTTTTAGCACACAATGTGCAAATCTCACAAAACCTAACTTCTACTTTGTGTTGAGATTTCATGTATCTCCAACACCTAGTGCTTAAAGCCTATATTATGAATCATCCTTTTAAAACCATGGCTCCTGAATTGCATAGTTGATATGCTTTGGGCACAATTAATGCACTTAATTTTATCTCTTGCCTTCAAAACCAACCAGCTCATTTTGCAACCACACAGGAGAAAATTTGGATTCATTCTGATGTGCAAATCAAATACAGGAATTGGTAACAGTTTTGACATATCAGACAACCATGGCTAAAACCATCATACCTTTGAAATTAGTTTCTGTGTTTAAAACTCCTAAAGGAAGAACATCTTTGAACACACATACAAATGCTAAATAATTCACAGCAATCTAAAATAGGATGGGGTTTTGTGTAGAAAAAACATTGAATTAAGGAAAAGGAAAGTAATTTTATCTTGTGAAAAATGGGTAATTATTGCTTACATTAGTATCTGATCAGATCATTAAAAAGCTTATTTTTCAGACATTCTTATTTCAAGTCCTAGGCCATTAGAATTTAACATATATTTAAGCATATGTTAAACACATGATTAATCAGTAGGAATAAAATTTATTAACTACATTTGTTAATGTAAATTAGGAATACTCCTGGGACACCCTTTGTTAATCTCACTGAACTTTTTTTATCATCATTTCCCTATATTTACATCTATCATCTTTCTGACTTAATCTGTCCAGGATGCCTGATCCTGGACGTAGTCCATGAAGGGGAGAAGGCAAAAGAAGAACTGTGCATGTAGCTTTATACACATTGAAAAACTATCAATTCCTTTTTCAAGAGTCTTTTTCTCTCATATGAAAGATAATTTTGGTAATACTAATTACTAAAATTGTGGAAGAAATGTAACAATCTGATTAAATCGACTGAATAGAAAACAAACACATTTTTAAGTGTTGGCTTTTTTCTTATCCCAACAAAAGTGTGTTATTGCAATAATAGCTAGTAATGTCAATTCCATCTAGCTGAAACAAGAGTTTAACATGGCTATGTTTAGGCTCTGTGAATGAAGTAGGTGAGGCACAGACTGGATTCGGAACAGGATTCAAATCTACAGTGTAGTCATAATTTTATGTCTGGGACAGAAATGAGTACCTTAATTACACACTATTTCTCTGTCTCTCAGTCTGTAAAATTTATCCTGCATTTTCTTTCTCTCTTTAAAAAATATATATTCTTATCTGTTTCTGTCTATCATTCAACTCATGCTCTCTTGGGTTCCCCCAATTTTGTTACCTACTGAATTTTTGTTCCTGTATATTCCCCTCATGTTTACCTTACAGAAGCCCTGCTTTGTCTTGTTTAACTTTAGTCTACAGTTATTTCTGCTTTCTTGGGTGTCTTACTGAACTGTTTAAAAGAGGCTTGAAATTCCATCACTATTCAAAAATTACCAACTTCAATACAGTAAAAGAAAAGGATAGGGAACAAAACCATCAGTGGTGGCACTAGTAATTGACTTTTTGCTCCACTTTGAATTCACAAAAAACATATTCAGCTAATTAAATTAAGGTTAGCTAATATTAGCTAATTCAATTGCTTAAATGAGGGTTTCCATCAGATTTCTCAACCAAAAGTGAAATTATCTATGTTTTCCTAACAGTATGTGTGAACACTACATAGAAAATGCACTCATCGTATCCATTCCAGTATGTCAAACTCTGTGTCTGATGCAGCTTCAAACTGAAAAGGAAACTCACGCAGCCACCAGTGGTTGTGAGCTCACCACAGTCCACTGGGGAGGGGAATCTGATGCCCTCTTTTCCCCCTCCACAAATTCCCAAAGTGTAGGTGGTTGTCCTGGCTCCACCCAGGACGGAGTTTATGGTACAGTAGCTGGGAGGGGGCATGGGCAGGACCCGGAGCTTGTCCTGTGCCACCTCACATCCCTGCCAGCAATGGGGAAAGGGGAGCCTCCTCCAGGGACAAGGAGTACCTTCTGGCCAGCTTAGGGAGGCAGAGGGAGCAGTGGTGTGGCCCTGGTGTTGACCTGGAGGGAGTGGTAGCAGTGGTGTGGCTGTGGCCAGGTGGAGCTCGGTGAGCAGTTTTGCTGTGAATCAGTCTCTCTCTCTTTTGAACACTTTTATTATTAACACTGTTGCTGTTACTGTCCATTTTCTTAGCTCATTGTTTCTAGTAAATTGTTCTTATCTCAACCATGATCTTCACCTTTTGGGCTTCCAATTCTTCTCTCCAGCCATGCTGCAGGAGAGATGGGGGCGTGGAAGCGAGAGCAAGTGAGCAGCATGTGGTTTGGAGTCTCAGTGGGAGCACTAAATTTGGAAGTACCACTCTGAAACCATGGCAGTAGTCATGAAAGAAAATAAAAACTGATGGAATGAGTTATTCTGTATTACCTGTGAGTGAGACTTGCAGATGTTATTTTTACAGAATTTATTGTGTACAGAAGTTTGCTACTACTGAGACATGGAGTTTCTCACATCCCAAAAAAACAAGATGTATTTTAAGATTTGTTAGCCAAGTCCACTAATTGACTTGAAAACGAGAACTGAGAGCTTAAACTTTATGTTGTATTGGGAATCAATAGAATCATCAGTTTACACGGTTTATCTGCAGCCCCCTTGATGAATCTGTGCTGCTATACACTCTATTAATTGCATCCTTTTTTAAAATCAACAAAAAACATGTTTACAAAAATTCATCCCTTAGCAATGAAATCAGGCAAGGTGGAAGGCCCACTGATAGATGAAAGGTGTGCCACCTCAGCTAGCTTTACAGTGTCTTGCATTCACTTAAATCATATCTGTATTACAAATGCCTGTGGTTTATTAGAGAAGGTAGGTCATTCATCACTACCTCCAGTGCTGTTTCTGTTTACCAGGGGGTTTAAAACGTAAAGATTCTCAGGCACTCTCTAGAACTTCGAAATAATTCCTTGCCTGCTGATAAAGCTTGGAAAAAAACCCCAGATTTAACATGCATTTTCCAAGAATGTGGGTTAAGTTTCAGATACTGTTGCATTATGAAAAACTATTATTTCACGTGAAGCACTGGTAGTCCTAGAAAGAGTCTTACTCTTGTCTCTCCTTGGCAATTCTTAAAGCTCTGCTTCAAATGGCACATTGTATGCTTTGCTGTCTCTATTTGTAGCACCTAATACCTGTCTAGTATCCGTTTCTGTACCACAAATAGACTGAGCCCAGGAATAGGAGATCTTTCAGTGAGTAACTGCAGTTATGCAACCCAAAGCACAGAGGCATGGGTGGCTCCAAGTGAACCTTCCGGCAAAGATAGATGTTGATGGTCCTGCTCTAGCCTGATGAACAGTGAATGCAGTTTTCCATCACTGTGGATTGAGAAATATTTTCCCCAAGATTTCCATGAAAATATAATTTCTGTATAAATTCAATTTTGGAACAGAGATAACTTTCAGAATGTAAAACACTATTCTTATCTGTTAAGCCCCTTGTGCGTGGGGTGGGAACTTGTCAAAGTTCTTTCTAAACTTGGAGATTCTACCCAAGAAATTTATTCCTAAAGTGGCTGGAAACCTTCTTGTTGTTCAGTTAAGTTTTCTCTCATTAAATGTAGCCATTAGATCCATGTAGCTCTCCCTAATATCTATGTTTTACTTCCTTCCCCCTCCTCCTGGAATTTCACATTCCAGCTCTTAGGGAAGCCATGAACGTCATCACCAGTCGCTCTGAGCTCCTGGGAGTTCTTACATATTCGATATGATTTTTGTATTATAATTTTGCCTTTATTTCAATGTCATCATCCTCACTGATAATCCTGACAAAATACTTACTTAGCTTTGTACTACCATGTCTGCATAGCAGCCTTCCTTCTTTTTTGCAGCACACATATCTAAATAGCACTTTTTAGTGCTGTTTGTAACAGCTACATGCTAGTAGATTCTAAGTGCTAATTAGCTAATAATGCCTAATAGCTTATAATACTTAACTGGCAGCCTAAGATACACTGCTGGCGTTAGTCACACAGTGGGGCTGGGTGGAATGACTTGGGCACGGGAAGGGGCTAAGGTAAACAATTGCAGGCATTACACTTACACCAGCTAGATCTACAAACAAATTCTTGTTTTCAAGTGTTTACAACCAGCACCCCAGTCCTAAATTTCCAAACCATTCTGATTCTTTGAAATCTCTATACAGACGCGAAGACAGAGAGAAACCTGGTTATGTAATGTAATATGTGGCCTTCGTTTTTTGGCTGTTTTTTTGTGTGTGTGTGTGTATGTGAAATGCCAAGCAACAGGTTACACTGTTTGTACAAGGTTCAGGCAAGAGCGACTGAAACAAACACAACAAACACAACAAAAAGGTCTGCAAAAGCTAATGCGAGTCATACAAACTATTTCAACCCGCCACTGCATTTGCACAACACAGACGGTATCATCATAGGAATTATGGTGATGCAAACCACTCATCTGGCAGCGAGGCGTAAGGGCTCTAATTACGCACGCTCTCCAATTAAGGCACTGAGGGAAATGTCGCCTGCCCGTCCCTCCCCGGTGAGGGGGCGGAACGGGACCGAACGGGACCGGGGGACCTCCCGGCCGCGAGGGGGCGCTGCCTCCTCCCGGGCCCGCTCCGGCCCCCGCCCCGCGGCTTCTGGGAAGGGCGGGGCCGCGGCCGCCCCCTGCAGGCGTCACTCCCAGCATGCAGCGCGGCGCGCTCCTGCCCCTGCCGCCGCTGCCGCTGCCGGGCGGAGAAGATGGCGGAGGGAGGCGCGGCGGATCTGGAGACCCAGCGCACGGACGTCGCGGCGCTGCTCAAAACCGCCCTCCGCAAGGGCGACACCTGGTGAGGGAGGAGCGGGGGGGCTCGGGTGGACCGGCGCGGGCGGCGTCCTCCCGCCCCCGGGGCCGCTTGGCTGCCGGAGGGACCGACCTCCTTCCCCTCGCCCCCCCACCCGCTCCCGGGGGCGGCTCGACGTCTCTCCCGCTGCCGCGAAGGTGGAGGCGGGTGCCACGGGCAGGGAGGCAGGGCTGTACCACACGCTTCCCGCCGCTCGGTTCCCGCAGCTCCTGCCAGGCGGGGAGCGGCCGCCTGGGTGCGGCGGGGCCTCGGCCTGGCCCGGGCGGCGGGGAGGCACCGAGGTCAGCGCCCTGAGGGGAGGGCAGGGAGGAAGCGGCGCGGCTGCCGGGCGGCAGCCCCGAATGGCGGGCCCGGAGCCCGCACGGAGCTTGTTTTGGCTGAGCGAGGAGTGTTGAGGTGGGGGAGAAGAGCTCTGCTAGTAGGCGTTTCTTCCATTATCCAGGCTGAAATGGCCCCCGCGTCACCTTCGCGTTATCAGAATTGATATCTGTACTCTGGCCTAGGTGCCCTGATACCCGTCCGTGGCTGTGACAAACCTGGAGTTTAAATTTTATTGTGACTATGAACGTGTTGGTTTCCTAAGAAAAAGTCCCTGAAGGTGTGAACGGACCCTTATGACGCGTTTGATAATTATGGTTTTCTGGTCAGTCGTAAAATATTCCTTAGTATGTCATACAAATTGTCAACAGAATAATCCACGGTTTAATAAGCATCTCTTTTTGGCGTGTATTTGGTAATTGAGGTTTGATAGTTGTAGTGCTATGAGGCTAGGAAATGGGACCTTTTTTTAGGAGGGGAAAAAATAAGGAACTGACACTTTTTCCACGACTCAACCTCTTAATCTCCTCCTGTGTGAAACTGTCACCCAAAGACAAAGGCTGAAGCATTAACTTACAGAAAATTAACTATGAATACACAGAAGTAGAACTAGCCCACCTCATTTCAGCTGTCATCGCTCACTGTTCCAGTTCTATAAAAGACTATATTTAACAGTGTTGATACTGCAGCATGTGTCAGAAGCATACATTCTGATGCATTATTCAAATACTGCTGAGTATATGTTCGGTTTTGGCATACGAACAGACTGCTCTTGAAACTGGAGAAGTGTAAGAAACTAGAAAAAGGAAGTGAATTCACATGGTAGTGTTGAAAATGACCAGCAGTAGTAAAAGCATGCTCAGGATAGATGTCTTTCAAGACTATTTTTTTATGGTTCTGTTGGGTAATTCCCAGTTACTAAAACAATGTTTCAGGCAGTTAATATTGTTCAAAGTGATAGTACTTTTATGACTAGTTGATGGCATGACCGAAACAGTAAGTTTACTGTGTTGTTTACTTTTTTTAGTACCTTCGATATTTTAATACAGAAGAATCAGTTATGTAGGAAAAGCTTCTGAATGTTCTGTGAAAATATATCTAGCTGTGATTGACACTGATACAAGTCAAGTGTTTTAAAACTGAATAAGCTACAGCAAAGTCCCATTAAGTTTTACTCGTAAGCTGTTAAATTGAGCTACATAAATGTGTATGCTTGTGCATTCGTAGGATTTATGTTTTGACTGTGCAACTATCTTCACAAATTAAACAGTACGTTTAGTCCAAATGCTTTTGTAGAGGTATTTTGTAAATGGCTTTTAGGTCTTTTGGGACATCAGTAAGGAAACAACACTTAAGGTGCTGTAAGCCATGATTCAAAATTGCATTGATTCAGTAATAAATACTGCTGAAAAAAAATTCAGGAGTGCCATACCAGCGTGTTCTGTGTGAGCTTTAAAACAGTCAAATGCAGTCCTTTTAAAAATACTTGTACATCAAACGTCTTTTCCGTGCTCTTCAGAATTTAGAATGGAGAGAACAATAAGCTACATAAGGAAAGTTTAAAGCTTTGGGGGTTTTCTCTAAAAAAAAAACAACTAAAGAAAAGGGCAAAGAGAGACAGATCTTAAAAGCATCTATGAAGTGGCTGATGAATCTCTTTGTTAGTTCTTCATGTACACTGCCAAGAGAAAGAAATAAAATTGACTTGAAATGCAACATTTTTAGAGTTAGTTATTGGAAGAAGAATTGCTAGAACTGGAAACTGGTTGAACAGGTGGTTTAGTAAGCTGTAGAGTTTGTTCCATTAGATATTTTTAAGGGTAACTTGGGAATAGTGTGCATGAAGCTGTATTGCTTCAATGGACAGACAAGGTTAGTGTCTTTTAACTACTATAGCTGCAGGGACAAAATTTTGGGCTAGTTTGTCCCAGTGGTCTTTTTTGCATTCTTTATGGCCAGTTAATAAATTATTAAACTCTGAGAGATTGAGGATTCTTCTGTCTCTCCATTTATCCTAATTTTCCAAACATACATTAAATAAAAATCAGATTTTTCCAAGAATGACCTTCCTTTGTTTATCAGTTCTTTCGAATAATGTTGTCTATTTTTGTTAGTAAAGTCAGTATAAAAACTACACTTTTGTTCCACAGAACTTGAATTAATAGAGGTTTTGCTTCTCACAGTATTGTCAAAAGGATCTTCAGGTTCTGTGGTTCTTATCTCTATAGGAAAAGAAAAAATGCTGCATTTCATTGTATGTCTCACAGTTTTAGCATCCGATGCAATTACATCTCAGTATTCTGAAATTCTACTGGTGCTTGACAAGTGAGGAGAATTTATTGTATGAGGAGATTTTACCTTCTCATTTAGAATGACAAAAATTATTGGTTGTCACAGCTGCAGACAAATCTGAACTCATTCAGTGTCTTCTACTCTCAAATTGAAGAGCTGTTGATGTTCATTAGATTTTTAGGCACAGTATCATTTGTGTGACCAACTGGTCTTGATGATGTCATTTAATGTCTTTGTAGCTGCAGTGATGTTCTTGAGAACCTTGCCAAGTTTTTCTGTTTTTACCATATCACGGAAGTACAATTTTCAATACTGAAAGTTATTGATCTTGGAACAGTTTTGTCATAGAGGGGAAGACTGTCAGTTTTTGTATGTGACTGCTCAGGTGATTTCTCTGTAATTTCTTCCCTATGTTCAAGTGTGATTTCTTGGGTTTACCTTTAAAACCACCTTCTGCCCTTACTTCTCTGTAGTTCCTGTTCTTTTGTGGCTTAGTCAGAAATGCTGTCGCAGTAGCTTGGATATGACATTACAAATGCTTTCACACTCTTGCACATATTGTCCCTCCATGGTCTAGGATATTTAAGCACATTTCTCACCTTTAGGTATCATCTGCCAATGACTGTTTTCCTTAAAGTGCATGATAGTGACTTCAAAATAGCTAACAGCTCAGCAGTCAGTTTTACCACTTTTTCTCTCTCTTCCTTCCAGAGTTTCCCTACTATCCTTCTTTCATCTATTGCTTGCTGTGACAATTTGTGAGCTGATGAGAATATAGAAGTTACTTGGATAAGAATTAGGCAGTTACAGTGGACACAAACTATCACATGGAATTTATTTAGTGGCTAAGGGAACAAATGCAATCATTAGATGTTTGAATAGGGAATACCAAGTAGTAGTACAAATATGTACTGTATACAGAGTATAATACTGAAACCATTCTACTGTCCAGTTCTTGTGTCCACATGTGACAGAAGGTGTTCATTTAGAATGGCTTCAGACATCTTAAAATCTAGTAGGGAAAGCAGAAGCCTTGTCTTTCAGAGAAGAGCTTGGAGAACCTTTGTCTGATTTGCTAGAATTTTGAGTCGTGAAATAGTTACATAAGAGGAAGATGTCTTCTAGGATAAGAATTTTTAGACAAACAGATAAGGATTTAAGACACTATGTAAAGTGAAGCTAGTCAGGTTTAGGCCAGAAGGAAGATGTTGATTTTCAGCCTTGTTAGCCAGTGAATTTTGGTGCCAGTCATCACTTCACAAGAGTGATGAGAAAGATTCTTAATCTCTTCTTGGTTTTTAAGACGTGCAAATTAGTAAAACCTCAGAAGTATAGTATTTTTAGTTTTCAGATGTGTCTGATACACATCACTTCTGAAATTCTGCTGAGTCTAGGTAGCGTACTGTTGTTATCCATGCAGTACATTTCTTAGATGGTGAAAAAAATATTCTTTTCTTAACCTGTAGGGATTTCATTGCCTTTCCAATTGTAATACTTGGTCACTGAAGAGAGTAAGTAAAAATGAAGGGGGGTAAAAATCCTTCCCAAAGAGTGATCAGTAGATATGATAAGTTCAACCTTAAGGGATTTTTTCCTCCAGAAGTGAATTTCCCCACTGAACATAAAAGCATTTTAATTCTGGCTGCAGTAAAGACTCATGAAGCTTGATGAACAGGGCTACATCTGTAGCTGTGCTTAATAATCCTGTGCCATTACTGATGATAGCCTTGATGCTGAAGTGCTTTGCTTTAATAGCATTTTACACTGTGGACTTCAGAGAACATGCTGAGCTGGAAGGGACCCATAAAGATCATCAAGTCCAACTCAGCCTTGCACGGGACATCTCCAAGAGTCAGGCCATGTACCTTTTTCTCAGTACTGTCCTCTCAGTGTTTTCCACATTGCATCATCCATCATTGCATTGTACATGAACAGAACCTAGGCTGAATGTTAATGGAAGGTTTTACTTGATTTCACTGAAGGCATGATGAAATGTTATGGACCTGCACTTCAATAATATTTGGAATTATAGTCTAAATTATTTTGATGACTTCATAAAATGAGAAACAAGGAATACTATGACAGTGTCCCAAGGATAGATTAAGAGTTGGATGGGTTTTTATTTTCAAATGAGGTTTAAGTTGCTGATTTTGGCTTTTAAAACTTGTGGTTGAAGTTTGGTGTTAGGTTTCTCTCACTGCATAAGGAGTGGTGCTGCATGTGACCAGTAGTTTACCAAGATTTTAATTTTTCTGGACAATGCTTACAGTGGAGATGGGTAGATGTATTTTTCTTCTGTAAATTGATTAGGTGAGGTGAGAGCATGTTAAAATCATGTTTGTTCCAGGCTTTTGCCTGAAAATTGATTTGTTAGATTATTTTTTAATGAAGAGTCTTTACTTAAATGGGAAATTTCTAAAGATATACAAAACACTTATATGAATCTTAATATAATGTTCACACTGAAATTGTAACATAAAATTGCACTCCACTAATATCCGCTGAAAGGTACTTTTTGGTCGGCCTCTTGGTTGAAGAGGCCTCTTTCGGTCTATGGATGAAGAATGTGCTGCTTAGGCTACTGTAGCACATTATGGCAGTGGAGCATATGTGAGCTGTAGTGAGAATTTTATTAGCTGATTTGAAATCTTGGTGCATTTTGTTGAGCTAAACACTTATTTCTGAAGAGGAATCTGGAATACTTGGACGGATTTCTTAAAAATGGGAGGTAAACTGTATCTTTTTCTGTCTTTGACCCCTGCGCTTTTTTCTTGTGGATTTACCTATATTTTGAATAAAAAGATGGTATAGTTTGTCTGATAGAGTAGAATAATTATCCCCATTTTCAACTTTAAGAACTTGTTAATTCTGGAAGAAAATTGAATTTAAAGGCATCTATTAATTTTGAATGTATTTGGTCAAGCAATTTTTGTCACCTTAATCAAAGTAGAAATACAGATACAAAGCCTTTCTTATATTCTTATTTTTATATTGTTGCAGTTGTGCAAGAACAAAAATCAGGTGCTGTGCCTTTAAGCAGGAGTCCTAATTTGCTTTCTGCAAAACAGTTGCTCCACTTTGTCCTCTGTATTGCTTAATCTGTACTCATGCACAGTGAGGAGAGTAAAAAAAAATCCTCACCTGTCTCTCTGGACAATTTGCACAGTTTTACTGTTAAAAGTGAAATACCTTCTGTTCAGAAGATATGATGTCCCAGCAGTACACAGTGCAGAATGGGTGTCTCTCTGTGAAATGTCTTTATTGCATATTAATGTTTTCTGGTTTAGTTTTGGATTCAAAACACTGAAGTATCAGTCGTCATAAATAAATCTAGGTTAGATGTTGTTTAATTCTGTCTATATATAATGGTCACAAGAATTCAGAAGCTTTTGGCAGCAGTGGGAAATACCAAGATCTTAGTCATACTGTTCAGATATTTTTCTGTCAACTTGGATGTTGAGGTAAAGAATGAAAGCTGTTGTACATATGCAATGTTTCTATTATGTTAATTAGGTTTATTAAGTCAAAATATGCAGTAAATCACCTGTGAACTTGAATTACATTAAAAGTTTCAAACCATGGGAGAATTTTAGAAATCAGTTAGTAAGTTTCCTGCTAATACTTTCTTTTGTTCAGTGAACAATGTCCATGTAGTCATGCAGCTGCAAAATATTAAAACTTCCATAAACTTAGAATTGATTTTTATTATTTGAGTTTTTATTTAAGAAAGAAAGGTGTATTTCAAGTGTTGTAATAGCTTCACATTTTTGTACTTGTAAATTAATGTGCAAAGACTGTAAGTAATCCTATTTTGGGCTGACTTGAATCTCTACAGTTGATCATTTGGTCATACATAAGGATATGGTCTTTTCTGGTAAATTTAATTGGGTGACCCAATTTTATTGGGTTTGCATGGCAAGTGTTGGTAGCAGGGTTGCTACAGGGGTGGCTTTTAGGAGGAGCTGCCAGAAGCTTCCCCTGTGTCTTACAGAGCCAGTGCCAGCCAGCTCCAGATGGACTGACCACTGGCCAAGGCCAAATATCCCAAATTGAAGGGGACCCATAAGGGACTTCGAATCCAACTTCCTGCTCTTTGCAGGACTGCCTGAAGCTAAACCGTATGGCTAAGAGTGTTTTCCAGGTGATCCTTGAAGCAGCTTGGTGGTGTTACCACTTCCCTAGGGAGCCTGTTCCAGTGACTAGCCATCCTCTCAGGCTTTTCATGATGTGGAGTACGAACTTCCCCTGTTGCAGCTTCATTCCATTTCCTCATGTTTTATTCCACTATCTGGCATTCCAGAGGACTCAGGAGTATGAATTGTCCCTTGTATATGATAATCCACTTCAGACAGGCAAGAACCATTTTATAGGAGAGAGCAGATATATTTTATAAAGCAATCTGGAGCTCTACTCAGAAGTAAATACTGGGTAATGAAGTAGGCCAGACTGGAACTGAGAACATATTCACATGTTCTGTAGTTTTTTGATTCTGCTTGCTCAAAGAAAATTTTAAATATACATAATATAACCAAGAAAAACCTTGTAAAGCTAAACAAACTGTACAGATACTTCCAGTATTGTTAATACTGAAAATTCAATATTTGACTGTAATTTTCAGCAAGTGGTGTATGCAAGTTTTTGCTTTAGGCAAAGGTTTGAGTCTATTCCAGTGTTCTATGTTATCGACCGGTTGGCTCTAAGTGACTTGATTGTACTATTTTCTTCAAACAATTACTGATTTATTTGAAATACCTATAAATGTCAGGTATCTGCTGTTTTAGAGTTAACCAGTTCATTTGGCAGTGCAGTTGTCTTAGTTTTTAAGGTTTGCCCCCCAAAGCAGCATATGTAGAAATTTGAGACTGTTCTTGAGTTTAATCTTTATTCAAATCCTCCAGATTTCTTTTACCTCAGAAGATGGGCTGGTTATCCTGCTCACTAGCTAAACTGATGACATGCCAGAGAACAAAATTTGTGTTTCCTGAAATCTTGGTTCCATCAGATAACAAACATTTCTTAATCATAATTCTGAAAAACAGGTAGGCCATACATTTTAACTTTGCTGGGGAGTTCTGGGGTATCCTTCTTGGTCAGGTCCACAGTTCAAAAAACTACTGCAGCATTAGACTCATTTGGAACTCCTTGCTGCATTAGGTAATAGTAACAAAAATAAAGGCAAAACATTTTACCAAGCTTAATATACATATATTTTGGTCTGTATTTTAGTAATGCATGGTATTCTATTTTTGTATCTGGGACAACACACATTACAGTGTAATGTATCTGGTCCAAGTGCTTACCCCAAGTTTTTAATATTTTTTCCTTAAAAAGGGATCAAATATCATTTAACAAATGAGGATTTAGCAAATGTAGTTCTGATTACTTGAGCTTCCTCTTAAGTTACTGGATGTCCCTCATGGGTAATACTTAGTTTTCAGGTGGTTGACTGTGTCATGGGTATTAAAATGCTGATGAAAAGATAAGTTGCCTTCTAGTGGTTTCCCTTCTCTTGTGCAGATGAGTAGTCTTGTTGGTCTTGATGAGAATGCTATATTGAATGTGTTTTTAGAGTCAAAAGCTGTAAGTTATAAATCTCTGATTATTACTTTTCCCATTAATGCTAAGAAGTCTGGATTTTAGCTACAGAAGTGCTTTAGCAGGTTGATTGATCTGCCTTAAACTGAGCATGGTGTAATTGTGCTCCCTTTTTTTTTCCCTTCCCTGGCATAATCTTTAACGTGGCATATCCTTCTTGCATAAAATGAGGGTAGTGTATGGCATTTGAATGCAAATTTCTGGTTTCTCTAATCTTACTGGAAAAGTAGTATTCTATGTCTTGATTAAGAGCAAGTTCTTGTAATGGGGTATTCTGGTTTTGGCCAGGATGGAGTTAATTTTTCCACGGTGAGGGAATGGACCCTGGAACCCAGCCCTGGGCATGTCCAGGTTATTATGCTCTACCACGCCCAGGGGTGGGAGTCAAGGGCTCCTGCTTGGGAGAAGAGAGGTGTGGCTTCAGGATGAGGAAGGGCATGGCAGGAGGGGGAAACCCACCACCGCTGTTCATTGTCCCCCAGGATGAGCATTTTGCTTGTAAATCACCCTCTTTCTACAATTCTGTTATTAATATTGTTTCTGTTACTGTTTCTTTTTCTTATCTCATTTATGTTTCCAGTAAATTGTAATTATCTCAGCTTGTAATCTCTGCTTTTTATGGGGTGAGGGAAGGGGAGCAGTTTATGGGTTTGGGATTTTTAATTCAGAGTGCTAAACTGGGAAATACCATTCTTAAACCAGGATAAGGAAGAAGATTACAGCTACTGTGACTATGTTCAACAGTAACTCAAAATAGCTTTTCTCACCTGTACCAGATTCCTATTGAAGCAAAAATAGCAGAATGTTCATTAAAACACCTAATACATATAAAATATAGATATGGGTGTAACATGCACACACATGCCCGTAGCTAGTAATTTGCTGTAAGAATCCACATCTATAGTGTCTGCTAGCATTTTTCAAAATATCTACGTGCAATTGTTTTTTCTTGGTAAAATAAATTTGCTGAACTTTTCCATGTAATGCATGTTACCTCTACTTTGTGATAAAGGAACTTGACTGTACTGTTTAGTTCTTATCATACTTACAGAGTTGCATGATTTATAAGTGGCCTTTCGGCTTTCGTTATACAAGAAATATTAAGTTCTTATTTGAGCCTGAAAAGATTGCTAAATGCAAAATTCCTAAACGTGAAGGGAAATGAAAGATTTTTTTGCACTTCGTGTTAGGAAACAACAATGTTACAACATCTCTGTTAAGGAGGACCCTAAAGAGATACTGCACAGCAAATTTTGGTTGATGGCAAAATTAATTGGATATGGAAGAAGAAAGCTGATGAAGTGTTGAAATAGATAATGTTGAATATTTAAAATCTAGAACAGTGGACCGCAAGCTTTCTCACACTGTTAAATTTTAATATCAAAAATTTGTATTAATCACTCTGTTACTGGGTTGTGATAAGACATTCAACACAAAACATTTGAAAAGTAAAATGATTCTCCAGGACCACTAATTTCTTAAGCATTAATTAAAGGCAGTTTGCCTGTATGATAGTTTCTTTTCTGTGTAAAATTATATCTTTGCTTCTTAAGACTGATAGTTCATTCAAATTTAGGTCAAGTAAGCAGAGGCCACTGGGACAAGGCTAGCAGGTTTGGTGGTGACTGCGTTCATAACCATGTGCAGTTACAGCTCTTATGGAATAGAGCTGGATGGCCACAGCAGAAGAGAAAGGGAGAATGCTGTTGGCCTTAAATACATTCATGAGAATGAAAGCATGGTGTATAAAGGCAAGGGCGTGTCAGATTAATCAATTTCGGTTTCATCCTACCATAGTAGCAAAAGATTTGGAACAGACAAGGCAGCAGATTATGAATACTTTTAGGAAGGAGAAATAATACATATGGTAGCTTAAAAAAATAAATACAAATCTGAGCATCACTGATAAAATTTGGTATCTTGATCCTAAAGAAATTCTGGACAAAAAGGTATAAAATGTAGGTATCACTGGACTTTGTAGAAGCCAGACTGTGAAAACAGTTTAATCTGGATAAAAATACTGTAGAGCTGAGATTTGAAGTGTGATGTTGATAATAATTTGTAGGAGGAACATCTAGTCCTCTGTCAAAAGCAGAGCATCTACTGTTTGTGTTGATGTTAACTCAGAGGAAGAAAACACACTCTCTGGTTCTTGGCAGGGCATCAGAGTCCTGAAGTTTTTTAAGTTGCGCTTGAATATTATAAATAAAACTCCATCAGCAGACAATTCTTTACTGAAAGTTCTCTCTCACTTTTTTAAAGGGCTGTCTAATTATACAGATTTAACTTGAATCTCCTGAATTTGAAAATCAAGAACAGGAATTATAGGTGACAATCGTTCATGCTAATAATGAAAATAGTTTTTTTCAACTTGCCGTTTTTCAGCCTCTGATACGAGTTGTGGGCAGTCTTGCAAAACTGTACCTGGCGCTGTTAGTGCAATCTTTAATTGACCCCAGTTAAAGTCCTTACTGGTAGCAGATGCTGATAATGGTTAGCAGAACAGAGAGAAAAGTATTGTCATTTCACAAGGGTGATGAATGCTGGTGGGTTATGGTGAATGAGGTAGGAAGTAGTAGAATGCCAGTAATTAATATGTATGTCTTCTTCCTTTTAAGGTATCTAGTGGATAGTCGCTGGTTCAAACAGTGGAAAAAATATGTTGGTTTTGACAGCTGGGACAAATACCAGATGGGAGATCAGAATGTGTACCCTGGTCCTATTGATAACTCTGGACTTCTCAAAGGTAACTGCCTCTCACTGTGAAATAAGCCTGTAGTACATTAAGTGTGAAATTGTCACAGGTAGTTCATCTTTTGAAGTTGGCAGTGTAAATGAACCTCAGCATACATAAAGGTGAAAATTTTGGTTTGTTTTCTGACCATGACAAGGGAACTGGAATAGATTTCCCTAATAAATTTTATAAAAACAGTTATTGGAATTCTTTGTAATGGTAACAAAATGTGTAACAATGTAGAAATTCCTGGTTTATTTTGGGCTGTTTTGAGAACTGAAATTTAGTCAAGTTGACAAAAAGGTGACTTGAGTTCACTGTGATTTCCCTTTATTTTGGTAGCTTAACCAAATTGGTTGATTTAAAATATGATTTTTAAGTTGAACTCTAAAACTTACTTCTGTAAATAAGGCCCAAACCCTTACTTTAGTTCTGGAACAATTGAGGAAGTGCTGTTTTTCAGTTCAGTGACTTAAGTTGTGTGAAATGATAGAGGATAATTTCCTGTTTTCTTTATCGTCTTGTAAGGATGTTGAACTCTCACTGCTGTGATTACTCAGGTCTGACTGACTTCTGCTGAACTGTAGCTAAATTTGTGAACACAGGTCTCAGAATGCTTTTCCACATATTTTAATTTTCACATCAAATTTTATATTTAATGTCCATTAAAGATGTTAATATTTAATCTAGCAGATACAAAATTGAGCAGATAATTGGTTTTCTTCTTTGCAGTTACAGGTAATGTAACAATACTGCTTGTTCTATTGGCACGTAGAGTAATATCAGTTTTGGCAACTTCACAGGGTTTATGAAGAACTCTTCGCTTTCTTAATTCAAAACTTCTGTGATTAGTATCTCATTATTTTACAAATTGAATGTTACAGATGATTGCACCTTTTATAAAACTTGTTGTACCATGTTCTACTAATTGTCAGTGTGAATGAGTATGTCTGACACTGACCAGTGCCTTTGTAGAACGTGCTGTATTGTCATATACATCTATATGTTCTCTTCCATCCAGAAACTTAAGGGTGTTTTTGCTCCAGGTGAGTGTTGTGTTTTGTTTTCTGAAATGTGAGGATTTAAATGTTTTACACGTTCTTGTAGTAAATCTTGCCATGAGGCAGGGATGTTCAGGTGATACATCTCAGCTGACATCAGATGTAGCAACATCTTTTTATCCTCACGGAGCTTGTTCTCTCTTTTGTGTCTTCCCCTTCAAAAATAGGTGATTTCTAGTTGTGTCAAAGACTGTTAGTTCATCTTTACCATTTATAACTTAATCTACGTACCTGTTCAGCTTAAAATTACTGTTGTTATAAAGTCTAATGTAGGGTTAGTGGTCCAGACTAGAAGTCATGTTAGCCATTTTGCTAAAAACTTCTGAAAACCCGTATTCTGTTGTTTTGACACTACCAGTGCCCCTTTCAAAATAAACAACATCAGGGGTTGTGAACTTGCTTGTTGCTCATTCATGGTTGTAAACTATGGCTCCACATTGGCAGTGATTCCATGCATCCAGTTACCCTGCGACATCTACTGTTCCTGTGTAAAGGTAGTTTTAAAATTAAGGGCATTAATGCCCAGCAAATAATAGCTTTCTCTTTCACCCACTGCAATGCAACAGTCCTCTATACTACGTTTTCCATGTAGCATAAACTGACCCTGAAAATGCTTGGATTTTAATCTTGTCTTCAGCCCATAATATGCTCTATTTGCTGTCACGCTGCTCTCCTTAAAAATGTGCATCTGATATAAAGGATAAAATAATCTAAAATGGGTATGCTTTCTCAGGTATTCTGCAGTGTAATGCAGTGATAAGGAAAGCTGTAATAGAATTCACAAAAGATTGATTCCAGGAAACTGAAGCAGTATGTTGTGCTTATATTACTTAAATGCTTCTCCCTTGTTTCCAGAACATTTGGATGAAGTGAGAGCAATGAAAAGTAACAGGTAGAGATTTCAGTTAATCTCAACATGTGCAAAAAAGATTGAATATGATGTAATGTATGTGTCATGTTCAAAAGAAGAGATACTTCATCAAAGCGGGCACAAGGAAGTAGGTATTTAGAGTAGCTGATTGTTCATCATAGAACGCAGTGTTGTACATGAAGGACTGAATTGTCAGAATCAGGGTATCTGTTTGATGGTTCTGAAAAAAATTATATTAGAAGAAGTGTTGGTATTTTTAGGAGATAATAGAATCCAAATTAAACCTCTCACCATATAAGATCAGTGCAGAAGTACAGTGTGAATCTTGTGAAGAGTTATGTAGACCTGAAGAAGTGCTGTGGATTTCTCCCCTCACTGTGCTTGCAGTTACAATGTGATGCTTCCAGACGGAGGGACAGCTGTCCTAAATGTTTGAAGCTCACAGTAGCTCACATCTGGAGTCACCTCTTAGACCTAAAAGATAGTTGCTAGTAATAAGGATTGAATGCAAACTAAAAGCATGCTGTTTACCTTAAGAGATTCCAAGTTGTGCTTCACTCAAGTGCAGCATCTCCCCTTCTCTGCAAAGAATTTTGTAGTGATTGTTAACAGAGCACATAGGATCTTTGAAATAGGAGCTTGTACTATGCTACTTTCCTAGTCTGACTTAGGGTGAATTACTTCAAACTTTGTCTTGAATCTACGGTTAACTACTCATTCTTGTTTTCAGCTGTGGAAGTATCCATTATGATGTGGGAATATGTGTGAAGTGAGTGGGAGAATTGGTTCCTCTGAAAGCTAGGATGGTGTATGATAACAAACTAGGTGCTTATAATTGCATGGGAATATAAAGTTGTCACTCATACAGTAAAGAATACCACCTGTAATAGGTGTGCTGAGCATAAACTGGATAGTTTGCCTACATGGTTTCAGAAGACCTGCTTTGAACACCATAATACTGGTAACATAATTGTGACTCAAAATATTTTGTCTGCTGTTTATGTAAAAATGTTACACTAAAAACTCAAGTACAGAATTACAGTATTCAAATGAAAATAATCTTTCTCTTTTAGATGGTGATTCTCAGTCTCTCAAGGAACATCTCATTGATGAGCTGGACTACATCCTTTTGCCAACTGAAGGCTGGAATAGGCTAGTGAGCTGGTACACACTGATGGAAGGTCAAGAGCCAATTGCACGCAAGGTACTCTTTAACTACCTGCTGGGATTAGTATGATTCAGATGTATGCCTGCAAGTACACAGGAGCTGCACAGGAATTTATTAGCAGACTTTTAAATCCTGGCCTATGATAATCATGTAAAGAACTCCTGCTTTAGTTGCTTATTGATATCTAATTTTTATTCAGATTTTTGAGGCTTAAATGTGTAATATTGTGACAGGGAGATGCAAAGGACATAATGCTTTCTTTTTCTGGAAGTAAGTTGTCTTGATAAATATCTCAAGAAGATTTTGCTTTAGAAGCTTGTATGGCTATTAATGCAAATGATTTTGTAATTAGATAAATAACTGTAAAATTGTATTGACTGTGTTAGTGAAAAGTCTAGCTCTAATAATGGTTACATTGGTGGAGTAATTGGTAGTTTCTTGATAAACACTCTGCTCAGCTACTTGCTAAGGCAGTTATTTCTTCAAGCAAAAATCTTGGCTCAGTGCAAGTAGTAGCCGTGGTATAGTGCATAGTGTGGCCCTTCATCAATGTGAGATACTGAAAAATTAACATCTTTAAATTTTTTTTTGTTTGCTCCAAGCTCATAATCCGCTTATTATTAAAGGTGAGAGGACATTTCACCAGTTTACTCATGAAATCTTTTTATGTTATTGTTATTTCTTAAGATTTTTGAATTAGTGATTTCAATTGCATCCTCACTGGACTGAATTACTTAGTTTTTAAAATATATTTTGGTATATTTATCCTTTTTGTATTGGCTACTGGGGTGCATTTTTTTTCAGTTATGGGGATCTTTATTTTAATTCTTTTTAAATCACTAAAAAAATATTAGGCTTAAAATTTAGTTTTATGATTTCTGGTGTAATACAAATTTTGTTTCCTTCTTATGACATAAGTATGGTCTAACTGCATGCATGCTGGCTGCTTACTTCAAGTCCACTCTTGAAATAAATGGTAGATACAGCTGTAGAAGAAATTCTGGGTGTTCAAAATTAATTTGGTCAGTAACAGAAGCTTGTTAAAGGGTTTTATAATATTTTCTCTAATATGATAAAATAGTTGTTTGGTTTTTTGTTTTGTTGTAAAGAGACATCCCTGAAATGTCTGTCATTTCGTCTAGTTTTGTTAGAGCTGAAATCCATTAAAATAACTCTCCTTTAAAGATACATCTGTTATCAGCTTGGTATTGTTTCTTCTGAGGATGGGTTTCAGTGAACTGTATACTCTTCCATCAACATAGTAAAGTAAAAAGTCTGTAATTTTTTTAGTTTGGGAGGAAAATGGAAGGAGAGAGCAGTGAAATGTAACTTCCATTCCACTTCGAAGTAGCTAACTGGAAAAATACATGGAGTATAACGGGTGGCCAGGTAAACTGGCTTAGCTTTGTTATTTTCTGCCAGTATGAACAGGAGTTATCTTCTGAGAAGCATATTCCAGTTCAGCATTTTTGTTTCTGATGCTTTTATCATTCATCATTATTTTTCCTGTCTGCCATTATGAAGTGCCTTTTTTTTTCATAAATGTCGTATTATACTTTATTTCGTCCCCTTTGTTACATCAGCTATTTTTGAAATGTGGATCCAAATTTGAAGTTGATAAAATTTTATATTCGATCTATATCAAATACTGTTAAGACTTTTTGGTTGTACCTACCACTAGAGTGTCGATTTTTATTCTAAGAAACGTGTTAGCCACACTGCATAGTTTTGTTTACTGCCACTATTTTGTCATGACTCTAGTAGCTGAAAACTATTAAGCTGCTCAAATTAAGATGCATTTTTGTTTAAATGCCATGATTGACAGCCATTAAGGCTGAGGCAAGAAATTAAATAATTCACTAATTTCTTCATTTTTTTCCTATGGCACATACATGTAAGTTGTATTTGTACAGCAGATAGCAGATCTCTCCTAGCAATTAGCTGGTGCCTTTATTTTATCCGTATTTGTCAGATGTATCACATATCAGGCTGATGGTTATTTTTGGAGCAGCCTACATGACTATGCAGTTACACTTTGGAAGATCAAAAGGAAAAACATTTAAGAGGTGACCCTGAATATTTTTTTCTACATTTTACTTTTATTAAAAAACAAATCCTGTATATTTAACTATTTCATAATCTGTGTTGAAAAAATGAACATAGAATAAACAGCTGTAATGAGTAGGTAAAATTTCAAATGAATGTATTCATTATCAGAATGTGATGAGAGTGGAAGATTTGTAGGTTTTGTTTGAAAATGTGATATCCAGATTTTATTAGTGTGTATTGTATTTTTTGATAAGTACTCTTTAACTGTGAAAACTAGTTATTGATGTTCTGAGGAGGTGATATACAATTAATGTATTTGCAAATAAAAGTACCTTTTGGGTGTTTTTACCTTTTGGTCGCATACCTTTGGATTAAGGTTGCATATTTGTGATTTCTACTTTCTACATTTTGAAAGTCTTCGTGTTATACACAGGTAAGACAATCATCATCATGGAAAAATGTACTTTCTAGTTTACTGTATTTCTATAAAGCTATAGGAGAATTTTAGTTCTCATTTTTTGCATTTATATTACATGAACTTCAGTTTCTTGAAGAGTTCTCAAAAATATCTTGTGTGTGTATATGAAAACATATTCAGATTGATCTGTGATCCCATTCTGTTTTTCAGGTCGTTGAACAGGGTATGTTTGTAAAGCACTGCAAAGTAGAAGTATATCTAACAGAATTAAAACTGTGTGAAAATGGAAATATGAACAACGTTGTCACACGAAGATTTAGTAAAGCTGATACAATAGGTATGCCCAATTATTTTCTAAAAATATGTGATTGGTACTTGTATATGGTAGCAAGCTCTGAATAAATGTCTAGATAAAATGATAGATGGCTATTTTGACCATTAAGAACAATGGGAGTAGTTTTGTTTGGGTCAAAGTTAAAAGTTAACAAACTGGAATATTGAGGGGATTTAATACAACTGTAACAATAAAATTGCATGTTTTATCATCTAAGCATCTGTATTAACTTTAGAGATTTGAGCTTTTAAGAAAGTGAATAGTGTGATGTTGTTTATTGGGTTTCATAGTACTTTTTCTTGTCTTTTGATATGTAAGAAGTGTATTTTTTGTGTTT
Source organism: Camarhynchus parvulus (assembly GCF_901933205.1). Lineage (NCBI taxonomy): Eukaryota > Metazoa > Chordata > Aves > Passeriformes > Thraupidae > Camarhynchus > Camarhynchus parvulus. Next base: position 38,621,232 of record NC_044586.1, on the reverse strand, counting down.
CATTAACCAACACATTCTAATCATATATATGAAGAGAAGGATAGATTACAAAACACAAGAAAGAATGTGATTAATAAATTAATGCCTAAAGATGACCTACAAAAGCAGTATTCTTCATGTTGTGAAGTGGCAGGCCAGGCACAATCTTTTACAGTAATTGAATTGTCTATTAAACCTTTAAGTTGCCTTTATTTGTATTTATTTTGACTGCTCATTGAGCATTCTGTCATTGTTTGAAACAGTATTTTGATAAGATATTTGACTTTGAAAATAACAATCAGAACATTTTCAAAGATATTGCTTCTCATTTTTTGGTGTATTTGTGCATGTGTATCTGAGATAACAGTCTTTCAGTTGTCTGTATTTGTGCAGTTTTGTACTTCATACAGAATTGTACTTTATGCCCTTGGCACTGTATGTCCAGCCATCACTTTGCTTACGTTTGTTGACAGCAGTGTATGTTTTTTAGCTTTTGCTTCTCTTCACATGACTTATACTTACCAGCCTTTAATTCTTTGCAGATTGCTTGCTTTAGAAGTAGTTCTTTTACTTTGTTAAATTGCAGTATTCTAAGTTAGAAAACAAATCACCTCTTGTGTTAGAATAAAAACTTCAAAATTTTGAAAATTCTGCTCAAAACAAGGCTTGTTGTTAATTTAGTTTTTTTAGATCTGTTTTGACTTGGCAAGTTATACTTCATTATCTTCTGAGGAAACCAGAAATTTGAAAAAGGCAGTTTAACATTGTCCTTCTTGTAGGACCAAATGCAAGGTATTTTGCAGGTATACTGAATTTAATTGTATCGCTGAAATTATAGGTAATGGATGAATTTTCTTTCTCTAATCAGAAGCAGGGCATTTTGGAATGAGAGTTACTTGAAATAACTTCATTTTTTCTTAGCAAAGAGAGAATTAAAATGATGAATAAAATGTTGTAAAAGGTAATTGGAAGCAGTCATAATTCACTGGCAATCCCTTTCCAGACACTGGCCTTGTTTGCTTTCCTGAAATGTGCATGATATGCTCCTGGAAGCTTTTAGAAACATGCCCTTCCTGAAGCTGAAGCTTGTTGTGTAGAGTACCAAGCAGAGCCATCCTAGCAAGGCATCCAGAAGAGTTTGTACCTTAGAAGAAGAGCTAGAAAAATACAACCCACTTTAAGAGTGAAATAGTTACTGATTCCTCTTATCCATTACTAAGATTGTGATTTTTTTCCCCGTTTATTACCTTGAGTATATTTAAGGTAGTTCTGGAATTCATCAAATGCACAGCAGAAGTGCTTATTATATCAATAAATAATATGCAAGAGGGATCTTTGAGAATCTTGATTATTTTTTTACTCTTCCTTGTGTATTCCAGTAAGGGATGCATTTCTATTATAGTTGCAGAAGGCTTATAGTACAAAACAGTCAGTAACAGCCCCAAGGAACTAAGTAGACCCAGGGTAATATGGTCTTTTCAAGAAATTTTAATTTTTCTATCCACCATCATTAATTATATTATTTACTGCACTCAAAAAATAAGTACAAGACCTTTCTTAATTAAAAAAATCAGATAAATATCCTAAGAATAATACTCATTTATCAGTCTTCAGATACTTGTTATTCCTGGAATATCTTTGCTTTTCCACTCAAATAGAAGCTAAGCTGTGTCAGTAAATTAGTACAAAGTCAGTTCAGATTGACAACATTAGCCTAACATCTGAGAGTTTCCTGTAGCCAGCATTTGAGATTGCACTAGCTTTAGGAGCCAGGATGTATTTGTATTAGGATTTCTTGAACTTTTTCAGCATCTCATCAAGACTGTTCCACGTAGTCTTTCAAAGTAGTATTTCAAGCATGCAGTTGTTTTTATGGATAAGCTGTATAATATTTAACAGTATAGGCTATTATCTGTATGGGAGCTGTAACTTTTAACTCTCAAATTGAACTTTTTCAAATTGTGGGTATACAGCTGATGGAGTGAGAGGCATCTTTAAATGGTAGTTCTTCCTGTCCCTTTTAGACATCATGCTAGTACTGATCATGTCATACATTGGATGTATATAACTAAAACTCCCCAGGGAAGTGTTGGAGTCACCATCCCTGGAAGTATTTTAGAACTGACTGCATGTGACACTTAGTGCTGTGATGTAGTTGATATGCTGGTGTTTGGTGAAAGGTTGGACTCTCATCTTGAATGTCATTTCCACCTTAATGAGTCTATGATTCTACTAGGGGAGAACCCCATACACAGTGTGATTCAGACAATATCTGATAAGTTTTCATTTATACTGGAACAGGCACTTCGACTTTACTTCATAAGCCAGCGCTCCAGTAATAGTTGGTGGGGATGGGAGGAAGAATTATAAAGTGAGCATTGGTTATATGTTCATGGAAGTACATAAAAGAATCTTATTTTCACAGTCTCAAAATTGGCATAGTAGTCAAGTGGAACATCTTCCCAGAGTCTTGGACATAATGTGTAGTCATCCAATGGGATTCATTCTTCCTCTCTTATAATAGTTCTGTTAGCAAAGCTGGAACTTAATAAATGTTAGCTTAGTGCTTGTGAAGAAAACAACCTGCAATGCTTAGATAATTAATTGCCATGGTATTAATAGAATGAATAATTATATTTTGTAAATTCTTCTTTTAGTGAAAGCCACTGAAAAATCTAGATTTTCTACTTTTTTACAAGATTGTTGCTGACTAGTTTTATACTTATATTCAGATACAGTTATTTGAATTCATTGGTTGAGAATTGATTCAGACAGTAGATGATTTTTTTTTTAAACCCAACAAATCAAATAAGTCTGTTGCTTTGTTGATATCACCTACCTTGCCTATATATCATCTGTTACAAAAACAGATGATCCAGTCTAACACTTTCTTTCAGACTGAAATGTGTGATAAGTAGTATAGAAACAAACTGTATTCAGTTGCCTACAATATCTACAAATATTATATCGGCCCACTCTCATACATTTCACAAGCCATTCCAGGCCATGTGTGGACATTTGCAAGGGACTTTTAAGTTTTGGGTCTCAGTTTGGCTTTTCCTGTTTAACCTAGTGGAGGAGAAAAAATCTTGAGTAAAAGGGAGCAAGAGAAGCTGACACACTAGTGTTTTCTCCTTAGACTTTGGAGGAATGTCTTTCAAAGAGCTTACAGGGCCGATTTTTATAACTGTGCTTTCAGTGATCATCAGGGATAAAGTGTATGTTTTTTGGCTTCTGTTTTGTGTTCTGTGTTAGCTGTTATGAGACATAGCTTCCATGGGCCTTTGTGAATCTACCAATTAAAAAAAGCAGCTAAGTGGAATTGCTATGATACAGCACTGTACATAGTAGTTTAAAAACCCAACTCTTTAGTAAACTCTAATTTGGTGTAAGAAGAATAGTGTTAATTAAAAACTTCACTTAAATTTCCATTGTAGATGAGCTATGCTACCTTAAAATTATATAACACTGGTTATATTTCTATTAGGTAGAGTAGGAGCTGGTAGACCTTTCTTCTTTGAATCTTTCAGGAACATAAAATATTTCACCTTCCTTTTAGAATAAATTTATGTGCTTCAGTTTTACAGAGGAGTCATCTTTTTTTTCTGTGGACACGCAAATTAAACTTCACACATACATATTATATGCTGTTCTTCATGCTAATTGCACTCAGATATGGGTAGAAGCGTAAAACCCAAAAAGGGTTGATTTAGGGAACAGAATGACTTCCTGCGCTTGATTTTGCTATCAGTCTCACTTCTGATAATTTGCTACCTCCTCACACTCTTCTATTATCATACTCAGAAATTAGTAGATGGCTCCTGTCATCAGCTTCTCTTTATTTGGTCTGCCTTGCTAAGGGGTTCAGTCCTCTGACTCTTTCCATTTTAAAGGCAAGCTAGCTAGCAACTTACTGCTTGTCCTACAAAATGATGTAGTTGCATGGCAATTTATACAATTTAATTCATATTTTGAATATGAGGAGATGAATTCTGATGCTTTATTTGACCATATACTGTTTGTGTATTGAAATGTTAAATTTGTGTTCTTTCCTTCACAAAACAGACACAATTGAAAAGGAGATAAGAAAAATCTTCAATATTCCAGGTGAAAAAGAGACCAGATTGTGGAACAAGTACATGAGTAATACTTTTGAACCTTTGAATAAACCAGACAGTACCATACAGGATGCTGGTTTATACCAGGGACAGGTACAGTGAAATACTGGTTTTTTTCTGAAATACATTTATCTTCTTGCTCATAAAAATGTAGCTGTCAACGATTTTTGCTTTTTTTTAAACTAAAATGCCTTTCCAATAGATTGTTAGGGGTAGCGGATTTAGTGAACAAATTTGTTGAAATTAGAGTAGTCTTTGTGTGTATTTTCAGGATTAAAGACTGCAAAGAGAGATGAAAGAGAGGATTTAACTCTTCTGATGAAGTTAAAATTTTAATATACATCTAAATTTTAAATTTTATTTTTACCAAATTTCGTGAAATTGCTGACATGAATTTGGTAAAATCTGAAGTAAATAATTATTCCTAGAATCTTGGATATATTCCTATAATGAAACCCAAAATTTGAAGAGCTTTTTAGGTATTCTAAAAGAGTAATGTCTTCTACTCAGATTCCACTGTCTAGATTTCACAAAGAAAATAACAAAAAAATGAAAATACTTTGCTAAGAACAACAGAGACAGTGGTTTGTAAACCTGCTTTAACATGAGACAATGTCATCACTTCAAAATCATTCTTTACAGAGGAATTCTTCGCAAGATAACTTTTTTACCTTTCCAGATGAATATGAAGAACAAGCATTGAATGTTAAACTACAAAATAGAGATGTAAACAGATTGTGCAATTGCATTGATAGAATAACTTTTCAGATTATTACACTGATTCTTTAGTCTTCAAATAGAGTTGAATGTTTTTTCAACAGCTGTAGTTCTTGCAGTCACGCTACAAATGCGGATGGATGCAATTTGATGGCAGTAACTTTAGGCGAGATTATATTAAAGTATTTCCTTTTGCTTTGAAATACTTGACTATTACCTACTCCCAGTATTTAGGCTTTCAGGTTTTTTAATGGTATGGAAGGTAGGTAATCAGTGCACCAAAATTGCTACTTGAGCTATTGTGTCCTGTAGCTTCATGCTGCATGCACTTAAACCCTCACACAGGTAATTTTAACAATGCAGAAGTCCTACTGGAAGGGATCACATCTCTCATAAAAGATTCACATCAAAGATGTAACTTGCAAATTATCTCTGTCCCAGTGAAACATTAACTATGAAGCAATCATGGTCTAATAGAGCCATGACAAGATCTCTAGGTGACATCTGTACCTTGAGCAAAATGAATACTGTTTAAAACAGAGTTTAATCATGGTTTCTGAAAATGATAAATGTCGTGGTAGGCCATATGTGTTTGGTCAGTTCCACTTGCTGACACACATATGGTTATTTTTCTTGCTGAGTTTCCTAATCTAATAATAGTTAGTCTGACTATTACAGTCTGTCTAACCTAATAGTTATGCTAGGGTACACAATTGAGTAAAGTAATGCTTTGAATTTATCAGTTGATTTCTGAAGCACACCTTTAGGGATTCCATTGAACTCTTCAATCTAAATCTACTTTCTATGTAGTAAGCTTTGAGTAAGTCAAGGAAGTATGGCAAAATCAGTCTTTCAGCATCAATGACCAAGGATAGCAGACTAGTCTGTTCCTGATAGAAAGCTGGTCATGATAGAAGGCTTGTTTTCAGTCTCATGCTCAAGTGTGTTCAGACTGAAAATGTGATTACACCTTCAAGTGGCTTATACACAAGGTTTTGAGCATTAGTACTTACCTGAATTTATGTCACAGTGTAGATGCATACAGGCACAGCATGGCAGTTAATTAGTGTCCTGAAACATCAGTGTACAGTTGTGCAGAATTAGTTGCATTGGAGGTGGGGAGCTGGATTCAGTTTAAGCATTGGAGTCTAGTTGCCATTTCAAAGGATCCAGCTATCTCAGCTGTCAATCCAGAAAAAGACATGAGCTGTTTGTAGGTCCTGTGTCATATCTGCCAGCATAGGGGCTATCTCAAATACCCAAAGGAGTTTCAAATGACACCTGGTGCCTGTGTTTGGGACTGAGTGTTCTGTCCTGCTTTCTGTACCAATAACAAATAGAATGAAATTAATTTCAGTGGCCAACTATCCTGTTGAAAACATAATATTAGATAAATGCTTTGGTAAAATATACAGGAGTAACCATACAGGTATGGTTTTAAGGCTATTGAGGCAGAAAATAGTTTTTTTTGGGTTTTTTCTTATCCATCTGTGTGAGGCAAAATTCCTTCAGGAATTATCCCTTCCTTAACAGGGCTGTTATATAGACATGTGATTTCTGTAGATTCACAGGTGCTGCTTAAACATTGCAGGTCATCTTCTGACCCCTTTGAGAGATAAGTGGCTTGCCATCCATGGATTGTAGAGGAATAGAACTGTTAAGTGACTTGCCCAAATTATGATGGGTGAAAAAAGTAGAGGAAGGACCAGTGTAATGGATGGAATACGAAGTGTAATGGCATATTCTTGTATCTCAGTGAATAGTAACTTAAATATCAGTCTTTTCTCGATCACATGTCAGCAAATCGGTTAAAAAGATGGAACAGAAAGCAACCTACTGATATTTTTGTTTCTGTTTTCTAACTACACTTTTTGTGGTAGGTCCTGGTGATAGAACAGAAGAATGAGGATGGAACATGGCCAAGAGGTCCTTCAACTCCTAAGTAAGTTATGAATTCCAGTCACATGATTAGTTTGCATATTATTTTGCTTTATGAAAAGAAAGTTTTTAAAAGTGGCATTTTATTTTGAAAATCAGCCTTCAGATATTTAATTGAAAGTACACCTGAATATATTTGCTGTAAGTGTCATGCATTGTAGAACATAGCATAATAATGGTGAATTCGTGCATATATACTGCTTAACTTTGTTGATTTCAACCAGTGATATACATTGTCGTGCTGAAAAATGGAAAAAAAATTCCATAGTAGAAAACTGTAAAACTCAACATATTTTATTTAGATTTCTGTTTCAAAGCACAGTGTATCTGTTAGGTCAACACAGATTTTATCAGTATTTTTCTTACATGTAAATATTTTCATGGACACCTTGTTCCTTTTGTGCCCAGAGCATATTTACCCACCAAGTTTATTTGAATTGCAGCCTACATTACCATCATGTGGCTTTTATTCTTTGTTGGGCTGTCATCAGTTAATGCAGAATGATGTTGGTTTTATTTTCTATTTTTCCTACTGCTGTTATGAACAGCACCTTGATAATGGCAAGTGAATAGAAAGAAATAATTTTCTCTTGGTTTTGAAGAACAGTTGGAACCATTTAATTAATATGATGTCAGGCTTACAAATAGTTAACTGTTTCTTGGCTTTGTTGGCTGGTTCTTGATCATATCTGTCATAAAAAGTTTAAGTTCTTTTAAGTTCTCTTTATTCCTTTTGAGATTATGTATCCATGTAGTTAAAGTCACTGTTCTAAAGCATTTTTTTAGTATCATTGCTTATCATTTGAAGGACAGTGTTTCTTTATCTTTGCTGTTTTATCTCCAGCAGTTATATTTGGAACACTATTTTCTATTAAGCTGTTTAGTGAAGTCTGAGTTCAATTTAAGATTAGTATGAACAGTATAATCTTGCTTATCAAGATGTTGTAGCACCAGACTTTAAAGAATGTGTAGCAATAGAAAGAATGGGATGCTAAGAACTTGAAGTTTAATCTTTGACCTCAAAAAGCATCTAGTAGAAATTTAAATTCTTAGTCAAATTTTAGATGAATCTTTGAAAGGTTAAAAGAACTTACATAACTCAATGTCATGGATTATTTTGGAAGTTTTGGTTGGAAGGTATTCTGGTGATGGTATCTGCTTTTCTTCTACCAAACTTCTTTTTCATTTTATAAAAAGCATTCAGGAGCAGTATATAAATTAAAGAATATCTCCTGAAAAATGTTTGATCTGGGGACAAGTGAAATGCTAGTTTAGAATGCTGGTGTCAGAGAAGGCTGTAAGTAAACCAGTAAATGAGGATGAATAGTACTACTGTGAGGTTGGTATGGTTTTGAGATCTGGCAGCTATCAGAAAGTTAGGAATTTGATATTCAAATACACTGTAATAATGGAAAGTTTGCAAAATTTAGTGAATTCAAATAGCAGCTATCAACAGGCCAGAACAGGTAATAGGACATGTTTTTACATCCGTTTAAAACTTCATGAACAACCTAATGAATGTTTAAAGGGATAGATATATTAAACTCACTTTGGAGTTTTCTGGGTGAGGTCCATTAGAAGTATTAGTTTGTCAACACAAGTAGCATATATCCACATACCTTCCTGCAGCCCTGTCATTGGTCACACACTGGCTCAGTGAGAAATTACCTCTTTGTAGTGCTTAATTTTGAAGAGTACAAATTGTGAACAAATATATATATATTATATCTTACATCACGGTATAAAAGGCCATATTTAGAAATGTCAAAATATAGGATACTGGAAAGCATGAAGGATGATAGAGGTTAAAAAGTCAGGATCATTTCAGAACATGAGCTAAGCTTTTCTACAGAGTCACAGAATAGTTGATGTTGGAAGGCATTTCTGCAGATTCTCTGGTCCAACCCACTTGCTCAAAGACAGGTCACCTAGAGCAGGTTGCATGGGACTTTATCCACATAGGTTCTGAGCATGTCCAAGGATGGAGGCTCTACTGCCTTCCTGGAAATCCTGTTCCACTGTTTGGTAACTCCTATTTTGAAAGTCCTTGTATTTACAAAGAATTGCCTGTGCTTCAGTTTTATACCGATTGTCTCTTCTCCTTCCAACATGAACATGACTGAGAAGGATCTTCCTCCATCTTCTTCATTCCCTCACACTGGTTATTTATACATGTTGGTAAAATTGCTTTGGAACCTTCTCTTTTCCAGGCTGAATGGTGCCAACTTTCAGCCTTTCCATAGAGGTCAGATGCTGCAATCCTTAATCACCTTTGTGGTGTCGCACTGGACTTGGTCCAGGATATCTCTGTCTCTCTGGTGTTGGGGAGCCCAGCACTCCAGGTGTCTATAGCCAGTTCTGAGTGGAGGAGAAGGATCACCTCCCTTGAGCTGCTGATAGTGCTTTTCCCAGTGTAGCACACTGGGCCAAGGTGGTTGGCCCAAGGATGCACTGCTGGATCATGTGCAGCTTTTTGTCCAGCAGGAACCCAGGTGGTTCCCTGCCAAGCTGCTTTCCATTGTCACCTGCCCACACACCCACTTCTTCCCGGTGTATTGGTTCCTGGCATTGTGCCTCCCTAGGTGCAGGCCTTTGCATTTCCCTTGACTGGACTTCAGGAGGTTTCCTGTTTGCTCATTTTTCCAGCCTTTTGAGGTCTGTCAGAATGACAGCAGAATCTTTATTGTGACGATTGAAAATGAGAAACAGTAAGATGGAAAGATGTTCTGCACATTTTCCCTGCCTCTTTCTCTCAGAAGCGTAACAGCAATTTTTATATTGCTTCTTTTGGCAATTTTTCTGTATTCCTCCTACTACAGATGATGATTGCTGTCAGTTTTTCATGAGAAGTATGTTAAATGTGTGAGCATCTTTTCTTCTGCAAGAAAAGAACATACTTTGAAAGTGGCCAGGTTGGGACTTCAGTTCAGTACAGGAAGGAACACTTTTGAAAATGATAATTCTGTTTTTCTTGGGAGTATAATGAATTCATACAAGAAAAAAAGATTGATTATCATCATAATTGTCACTTCTTCTGAAATTAGAAAAGAGTGATTTTGAGATCCTTTTCATGTAGGAGCAGAGACCATGCTATACAACTTAAGTTCTGCACTGTGTTCAAGCTTGCCAGTGTTTGCATTTATTTTATGTGTACTGTTCTTCTAACTTCTGAATTTACTTAATTTTGGAGGTAATTGCAATATCCACTGTAAAAACCCTGCATGATTTAATGATATTTGTTATCGTGTCATATTTTAATGCTGCCTAAAATGTTTGTCAGTCTTGGGTTTTTTAGTCTGAAAGTATCTGAATGTGGTGTACATTCTTCAAATATTCACAGGGTTATAGTCAGGTTTAGGAATAGCTGGATTTTTTGCTTTCTGAGAGGTTGTTTATATCAGCAGCTGGGATGTTTTTTGCTCTGGGAGGTTGACTTCTATGAAACTTTCTGTTTATTCTGGAATGTCTTAAACATCACCTGCTCCCAAAAGAGGTATTACTTAGCAGTAATGATTATTTTTGGAGAAAATTTTGTTACACTAACATGTCTGTGAGTAGCTGTCTCTCAGTGTCATACACATGACAAATTTATACAAACGTACAGATCCCAGTTGTTTTTGTAGCGTAGTTGCTGCTGATCCCAGTATTTAATGAAAATTTGAGATCTCTGTGTAGACTTCCTTTTTTTAATCTGTGACCTTATATGAGAAATTATTCCGCGTGCAGAAAAAAACAGCTAATCCTGCTTGAATGGTTTATTATTGTCAAGATGCTGTTTTAAACTAAAAAATAAATATAAATTTAAAAAATCTAAAATTGTAGTTCAAGTTACTTGAAGAACTGTACTACAAAATCAAGTTACTTATGTTCAGGAAAAACTGTACATAACTTAAAACCTTTCAGCCAATCTGTGATTGTAAAACTTAAGATGAGGAGAAGTGAGGAACTCGAGTTTTGACATTCTATGGGTTACCTACTGAATAGTCAGGACAGGGTTTCTCTTAGTTTTCTCTTAAGAAATTGTTTATATACCTGCATATATGCAAATATAAAAGCAAGTTAGGGAAGCATACAAAAAAGCTATAAACTAGTAGGTTATTTCCTTCTAATTTTAAAAAAGTGTTGTAGCTGGGTTTTTCTAGAAAACTTAAAAACAAGTTTTAAATCTACCGATCCATCCTATTCTTTAAAAGTGCTTTCCATGTAGTAAAAAACTAAGAATTTTTAATTACCTGTCTTTCTGTATCTCTGCGTGTGTTTTAAAAGTAATGGATTTCATTCTGATACTTGTTTCATTTAGATATCACTGTGGAATAAGTAATCCTAATCTAATAGCTGACTACTTAGTATTATTTACTGATGGCCTGCTGTTAACTTTAAACAATTCTCATGCGTGAAAGGGAATATATTGTTGGTAGTTGGGGCATTTTTTGACCTACAGAAAGGCGAGTCTGCACGCATTCATAGCTTAACTCTTTTTCTCCTTGTTATAATGAACATTTTCTTACCGTTTTTTTCAGATTTTTTTTTCTGGTTCAAACTATAGGCCTTTTTATCTTGGAAAAGCATTAAAGGCCCTTTCTCAATTCTTTTCTTTTACTGAGTTGGACCCCATAATGTCTGTTAAGAGGATGGAACAGAAGGATAAAAGATGTTTAGAAGTCCTTTTTAAAATAATGTAATGCTCATTTATCTAAGTTTTTTAGGGAAATATATCCATGAATCTTTAAAGGAAAAAGTGTGCTTGGTTTTTTCCTTGAGCAGTTGTTATGCAGACAGATGTGCATTTCTACGGACTTTTCTGTAAGAAAGAATTGTGGTGTATAGAGCTAACTGGGGACTTACTGTGATGTCTTTAATTGTATGAGCAAGAACTGTCAGCTTGTTTGTCAGCCAAGAGCTGGACTGCCATTTGCTGATAACTAGTAATTGAGATAACCATGTGTCTGAGCTCCTGAGGGTAAACACCAAACATTGGTGATGTTCAACAGACATTTTCAAGTTAGTTTTACAAACATGTTCATTAATACAACGTAATGGAGGATTGAAAAACTCTTAATAAATGCATGTCCTTAACATTATTTTTTTTTTGATTGATGAATGTTAAAATATCGACCTTTTTTACTGCAAATTCCCCAAAGTGTGATTAGCTGAATTAGTTAGGGTTTGTAAGAAGAGAATAGTTTAACTAAAGCTTGCTGTAAAATTATATGCTAGCCCAATCAGAGCTTTAAGGAATAGAGCCCTTGGTAATGGAAGGACCTCTTGAGAAAGTATCACCTAGCTCCCTTACTCAAAGCATGGGAAGCTGTAGCAGATGGCTTAAGACCATATCCGGGCATATTCCCTGTTCAGATGGAATTTTATTTATTTTGTTTTATACTCATAGACTTTGTCCTTTTGGTGGGCACCACTGAGAAGGTTCTTGCTTCATCTTCTTCGTTCCCTCCCATTGGGTATTTACACAAGTGGTAAGATCGTTCTGGAGCCTTCTCTTCTTCAGGCTGCATGGTCTCAGCTCTCTCAGTTTCTTCACATAGGTCAAATGCTGCACCTTTGTGGTATCTCGTGAGTCTTGCTCCAGAATATCCCTGTCTTTGTGGTACTAGGGAGCCCAGAAGTGAACCCAGCACTCCAGGTGTCTGTAGCTAGTTCTGAGTGGAGGAGAAGGATCACCTCCCTTGAGCTGCTGATAGTGCTTTTCCCAGTGTAGCACCCTGGGCCAAGGTGGTTGGCCCAAGGACGCACTGCTGGCTCATGTGCAGCTTTTTGTCCTGCAGGACCCCAGGTGGTTCCCTGCCAAGCTGCTTTCCATTTGTCACCTGCCCCTCCAGGGGTAGGATTGAATGGTTTTCAGTCCATCTCACTGTACACTAACATAACCCATGTTTGATCTACTTGTCTATGAGGGTGTTGCAGGAGACACTGTCCAAAGACTTGAGGAAGTTGAGATAAACCACACCCATTACTTCCCCCTTATCTGCCAAGATAGCCTCCTATGAAGAGATTACTATCAGGCTGGTTAAGCAAGATATCTACTACTGCTTTCACTGAGACACTTTGTCTTCACATCCACCTTGGGTCAGAAGCTCCTTGTTCATCCACTCAACCTTCCTGCTGCCTTTGCTTAATTTTTTACTTCTCTGTATGGACCATTATTGAGCGTAGGGAACTTAATGATCTTAGGGGTCTTCTCCAGTGTAAATGATTCTGTGAATATCATCCAGCTCTCTTGGGGGCCCCTCTTCTCTCCAGGGCTATATCCCATGACACTTGTCCAAGCTGATCCCTATAAAGTCTAAAGTCTGCTCTGCAGTAATCCAGGGCTGTGTTCCTGTTTTCTGCCATCCTCTCCCTCAAGATCTCGAATTTCACCATCTTAAGGTCATTTTGGCCAAGGCCCCGGCCTTCACATTCCCAGCTAGTTCTTCCTCCTTGGTTTTAAGTATCAGATACAGTTGAGAAGCTCTCCTTATTACCTTCTCAGTCGCCTGCATCAGATAGTTGCCCTCATTGCATCCCAGAACTTTCCTGCATTTTTTGTGCCCTGCTATGTTGTCCCACCAGCAGGTCCCCTGTAAGGACTAGGGCCTGTGAATGGCTTATCCAAAAAAGTCTTATCTGCCTTCCTTTATCCTGATCCAGTCAGTCTGGGTGCCCCCAGAGATAAAAAGACGTCTAGCGGCAGTTGGTTTTGCTGTTGTCCATATTTATCTCCTTGCTGTTGGTCCCTAGGGGAGTTCTAGTGCAGTTTAACCATAGTGTTAATGAAGTATGTGGGAAAGTGAGTATCTAATGTGTTTGGCATACTACAGTTAAGTGGGTTGTGTTAACCTGTCTCCTATCTTTTGCTGTTAAAATGCTAAATTATAATAAATGTTTTTTGTTACATCATTAAAAAGTTACTTTTCAAAATTATCTGTTAGTTTCTGCTGCTGTTAAGAATGTTGAGAATTTAGTTTACTCTTCTCCTGCATTTGAGAAGCAAGCCATTTACTGATTTAGTAGACCTTAACTGGTTTCCTCTGGTTTCTTTCAGTTTTTATATACAGCAATTATACATTGAGTTGTAAAATGTAAAACTATATTGCATTTGAATTTGGTTTAAATTATATAAAAGTTTCAAATTGGTTTTGAGAAGTTCAATTTCAGTTCAAAATTATTCAAATCAAATAGCTTCTTCTAAAATAAATACATGTATGAATGTCATAATTAAATACTGTTCTGGATGTAAATGGGATTAAACTGACTTCAGTTTGGTATCTTTTGTGGACAGTCTGTATTTTACTTCTTTGAAGACAATATTCCAAGAGAAGGATTTAGATTGATAAAGGAAATTGCAGGAAAGCTTTGTGAACGTTGATCAGAATACTTGAAAAATTAACTAACATGTTCTTCATGTGGTGATACATAGAATGGTTTAGGTTGGAAGGGACCTTAAAAGTTGATCTAATTTCTTCTCCCTACCATGGGCAAGGGCACCTTCAAATGGACCAAGTTGTGCAGAGCCCCATCCAACCTGACCTCAAATACTTACAGGGATGGGCCATCCAGTTTCTCTGCCTGTTCCAGTGCCTTACCACCCTCACTGAGAAGAATTTCTTCCTCATGTCTAATCCAAACCTACTCTCTTTCAGTTTAAAGTCACTCCTCCTTAGTCCAATGACCACATGCCCTTGTAAAAAGTCCCTCTCCAGCTTTCATAGCCCACTTTAGGAACTAAAAGGCTTCTCTAAAGCTTCCCCAGAGCCTTCTCTTGTCAGCCAACCCAGGCTGAACAGCCCCAGCTGTCTCAATCTTTCCTCATTGGAGAAGCACTCCAGACCTCTGTGTGGCCCTGCCGTGGACTCACTGCAGCAAGTTAATGTCTTTATGTCGTGGTCCCAGAGATGAACACCGCACTCCATAGGGTGTCACAAGAGCAAAGCAGAGGGGGAGAATCACCTCCCTCACCCTGCTGGTCCCACTGCTTTTGATGTAGCCCAGGATATAGTTGGCTTTCTGTGCTGTGAGCTCACATTGCTGGGTTATGTTGGGCTTCTCCAGCACACCCAGTTCTTTTCTCTTCAGGGCTGCTCTTGATTCATTCTTTGTGCGGCCTGTGCTTATGGTTGGGATTGCCCTGACCCAAGTGCAGGACCTTGCAGAGTTGTTGTCAAACTCATGAAATTTGCATCAGCACCTCTCTCAAGCCAGGTCCCTCTGGATGGCATCCATTCCCTCCAGCATGCCAACCACACAACACAGCTTGGTGTCAACAGCAGACTTGGTGAGTCCAGTCCCTTGCACCAGTCCCTCTGTCCATGTCACTGCTAAGCAGCACTGGTCCCAGTACTGATTTGTGAGGAGCACCACTGGTTTCCACTTGGACACCGAGTCATTGACCACAGCTCCTTGAGTGCAACCATCCAGCTAGTTCTTTATCCATCAAGTGATCCATCTGTCAAATCTATGTCTCCCCAGCTTAGAGACAGTGTCTAATGCTTGGCAAAAGTCCAGACTGATGATGTCAGTCTTCCCTCATCCATCTGTCTATTTGGTTTTAGAAGGCCAGCAAACTTGTCTGACAATATTTGCCCTTAGTTGACAGCATGTTGGCTGTCACCAATCACCTCCTCGGTCTTCCAGGTTGGATGGCCCATAGCAGACCCTCACTGTAATGTTGTCTGTCCTTGCCCACCCTTTATTCCTTACATATAAGGGATCATGGATCCCTAAGAGGAGCTCCCAAGAGGTTCCTCTGCCTGTCCTTCCTAAAGAGTCTATATCTTTTCATTCCAACGCACCATCCCACCATTTATTTGCCAGTGATGGCAATAGGATCGCATCCCTCACAGGCATATGCACATCTCCAGCTCCTCTTGTGTTTTGCCCCTTGTGCATTTGCATGGAGGCATTTAAGTGGGACACTCAACAAAGCTGAGGTGCTGGCTGCAGTGGCTTGAGTTCTTTTGTGCTGTACTTCAGGTTCATTACTCCTGACCTCCAAACCCTTTCCAGGCTCTGGGCAGCAACTCTTGCTAGCTCTGGCATCAGTTGGTGTGAGTGGTGTGGATTGAGGTTCCCCTTCCCTGGCAACTTTTCTTTTGGAAAAGGTTTATTAAAAGAAAGTTGAAAACAGTTGTGAAGATATACTTGGGAAAATTCCCAGTGTAAAAATGTTCATTTCCTTATGGAGTTTAGTTCTTGAAAGGTGCTTAAAAAGTCCTGAGCATGCAGTTCTTAATATAGCGATGTATACTTCAAAGCTTTTCAATGACAGCTGGAACTCCCAATTCAGTTGGAGTTACATAGGGCCCACAAAACCAGGAAGTTACATGAACTCCTTTGAGTAGTCTTTTCCTTGTGCACCTGTAAGATTTGCTCAAGAAAAAATACACTGCAGGATAGTTGTAAATATTGTATTTGTTATATTCAGAAGTCTTTGTGATGAAAATAATCAGTATTCTTGTATTTTAAAGTAGTCCTAAATCATGGGGATAAGTGATAATGCTTCTTTTTTTGGCAAAAAAAAAAGGTTTTTAAAAATCCAGTGTTGTGCATAATATCCTGAAGTTTTCTAACAATATTACTGAGACAGTTTTAACTAAATGGTTCCATGCTGCTGTTAAATTAATGTGAAGTATTTATCTTGATCATTTTTGTATCTCATCTCAACATCTATTTAGTTTGAAATGAAAAATTAATAAAATTCCCACATTAGAAACTTCACATTTTAAGTTCTAGAACATCAGAATATCTACAGTTGTCCTTAAAGCTGAAAACTTTTTTTTTTTTTGCACAGTGGCCAGTGCTTTCTTTTGGTTTTTAATATCTCTGTTTCTTCAACGAATTATGGAAGTTTTAAATACTATGAAACATTTCAAGTGTTAAAAGGCAGATAAGGCAGATTCTGAGGGCTGCATGTCCTGGGTATTTTTAGTGCTTTGCCCACTTTTAAAAAAGTATTTCTTTTCCATGCTTGTTTATCTGCTTCATTCATTTGTTATCTTTCTTTCACAGTTTTTAATATCTCAGCATTTTTGTCTAATTTATCATTTTCATATTTTTAAAGGTCCCCAGGTGCATCCAATTTTTCAACTTTACCAAAGATCTCTCCATCTCTATCAAATAATTATAACAACATGAACAACAGAAAGTAAGCAATATACCTTAAAACATTATTTAATTAACTACCCCAGTGTAATATAAACAAAGTTCAATGTATTATAACTCCTCGCTTAAGGATTTTGAATTACTTTGCACTATTTGGCTTGTGAATTGCTATCGGTTACTATTTCATAGCGTAGGTAATGCTGACACCAAGAAATGAAACAACATTAGAAATGTTTGTAACTCTTACTCTTGAGCTGGGAAGACGCTAGAAAGAATTTTGGCTGTTGTAAGGAAAGGTACAGATTTCATTTAGAGTTTATAATTCTGAAAATACATTGTTGCTATTATTATCCTGCCTGAATTTAAATGGACAACGAGAAAGGTATAAAGTACTTATTCTTATGATCAGATTTTCCCTTGTTTATTGTTCCGAAGGTATTAGAGCAGCCTATGTACCATTACACTTTGATTTCAAATCGTGACAGCTGAATTGTGTTAGCTGTAATGTAGCCAGCAGCTTAACTTCTGTTTCTTAGTGCTAGAAGTCTTGAGAGAGATCAGACTGTGTGCTTGACTTTTGCAGTGAACAAAGGCTTATTAAGAGACTTGTCACTTTTACATGATTTCCCCTTTATATTCCAAATTAGAAGGTTTTTAAAATAAATAGTGTGATAAATCTCTAAAAGAAGAGCTTTCCTATTGCATTGGCCAACTTTTTGTGTAATTTTGTTGTTGTTGTTACTGTACGCAACTGTAAAAAAAGTTGGTGAATATAGAAAAACATGGAATTATTTCACTTTAACAGATAATGGAGCATCTTTGAAATGCTTGAAACCAGAGCGCACTCATCTTTAATGCAAGCTGGGGGAAGTTGAAGAACCTTACTCTTACAATTCATTCAAATTTGTAGTATTTTTCTAAACATGCATTTTGTGATCACATTTGAAGATGTTAAATATTAAAAAGGTGACATAAACATTAAATATACAATATCTTCCAGTTAAATACTGCACTTATCAGAAGTGATTTTTCCTAAGGGGTGAAGTGTCACTTGTGCTTCTACCAATTGTGAGTAGCCCCAACTCTCACTGTTGAAAGTTGAAATCTGTGTAATTAACTGCAGTCTATTGTACTCTGTGTGTGGATGTGTAGTAAATAGGAAGAGTTTTGTATATATGATTGTGCAAAAAGTTACTTGATCAGAGCTGAGCCTCCAGCTGAGAACTAATTTCTTCTTCTCACAGTGTTTAAGCAAAAGGCAGTGCTATTGCCAAGCGCGACACATAACAGTGACTTTTTTTAGGGAGCTGTGATTTTAAATCAAACCATCAAGGCTTTCTTATTTTCTTTTTTTTTTAATGTTAGCTTCTTGCTGGTGATATAGTTATTATTAGGAGGCACTTATGAAACTTGTTGCCAGCTATTGCAACTTTTAAAGATAGTTTGTTCACATGATTTACCTGATTTTAATTTTATTTCTTGGTTTATTTTGGAGCCAAAATGTGAGCTTTTAGAACTTGAGAAAAAATTTTGGGATTTGGAGGTGTGTTTGTTTGTTGTTATTTTACAAGTTATAATTTTCAACAGAAATATGTTTTTAAAATGAAGTCATATAAGTTGCAGATTTGGTAAAGAATTGGTCTTTTTAAGTGATTTAGCTATAACTTAAGCATTTGTAAATCAGTTAATAGGTACACGTACTCTGTAGTATTATGAAATACCAGTCATTTTTCTCTTCTATATCAAAACACAGTACATCTGGGTGTTATGTGAGACAGATATTCAGTGCAGAAGTATATGATTTTTCTTACAATGCAGTAATCCAATTATGATGACTTAAAAATATTTTATAAATCACAAATTAATAATTTAATGCAAGATGTAATACAGATGAATCTTTAGCAGCACTTATCTCGGAGTCTGTGTTCAGTTATGAAGTCATATCCATTATATACTTTGTACTTTAAAGTACATACTTTTGCATTAAGAATTTTTGGCTTCAAATAGTAAATTGAAAGATACATTTCTGTATTTAATTCTATTATATAATTGTGAGTTCAGAATGTTCTACTCTTCTTGCAAATATTTCCTTGTCTAAGAAAGTACTTCTTTTTCATTAATTAATACTATCTTTGTTACTTTCTTAGTTAACTACTTAATGTCAGCTTTGTCTTCAATTTATTTCCATGCTTATGCTTCTACCTTATATTATATTGCACATTGTCCCTAGTACATTAGAGAAATTATACATTTGTAGCTTTCTAGGACCTCTTGGCATCCCCATATGGGCATGAGATGCTGTGACTCTAAAGGAGAGACCAGCATTTGGTTTGAAGATAGTTTTACCTGACAAATATGATTTATAAGGCAGAAAAAATCAAACAACAGGTTGTGTGTATTAATGGTCATAAATAGTAGTCATTGCAAGTCTGCTTTTGCAATTGCTAGAGCTCACCTATAGAGTACGAGTTATGTTAAAAACCTGCAAGTTTCATGGTTTTTTTGTATGGTACACATTTCTGTCATGTTTTTCTAATCCAGGAGGTGTTCTTTGTAAGAGTAAGCCTCAGATTGGTAGATACTTAATTTTGTGTTAAGGTAGTTAGATATCAGAAATAGCTTGTGCAAATTTTATCCAGTCTGAAGCCTTCATTTATGTAAATGTGAGTTTGCCTTTGATGGAATGGAGGATTCCAAATAATTGATCATTGATGTTCTTTTGCCTTTGCTGGTGATATTACTGAAAATAACACAGGAGGATTAGCATAATATGTGTTAATGGATTCAGAAGAGCAGGGAGAGACATGCATCTTTTAGGTCTTACTGGAATTTCTGTTTATTGTTGTTAATAAAGCAATACATACCATATACAGTGTTTTTTAAATTAAGTGGAATGGAGATTAAAAACACCTGAACAGGGATTTTGCTTGGGGAATTAAGTGGGAAGTTGTTCTGTTTCCTTAATTCGTAACCATTGCTTTAGGCTCCTAAAATGACTTGTTTGCATCATTTAGTGGTGTCAGCCTGTCAAGGGCAGCTTTGTTTATATGCTATGTATATTTCAATATGCTTATTCTAAGAAGTGTAAGTGTTAATTACATTACATTACCTCTAAAAACAGTTTCTTCATGTTGTACCTGACACATAACCAAATATTATGACAAAGGGAATTTAAATATAATGTTATATTTTGCTTTCCAGACAATGATCATGAGCAAAAAATAAAGATAGTAATCTTTATGTAATGAGATGGGCCTCTGCTGCTGCTTCAGGTATCTCTAAAATCTGATGAAACCTGGTAATAGGTTTCTTAAAGGGGCTGGTCACAAAAATACATTGGCACTGCATTAAAATGGTTGAGATATTACACAGCTCAGTAAGTCTTCTCAACTTCTGATTTTCTGTACTCATTATTGCAACTCAAATTCCTTTATGTATGTACCTGTTGGTACATGGCAGTCCTCTGTCAAATTATGTCTTTTCCAAATCTAGTGATGCTTTTCCAGTCTTCTCTGTTCAACATCCATGCTTCGCAGAGCTCTAACTGTACAGTGAGTGCTCTGGGTTCATCATCACCATTTGAAAGCTGCTTTAATGTCTAAAGGCACATACAGAAGGTACAAACAAGTCATTTCAGATCTAGCACATGCAATTCAAAATTTGTAGATCTACAGGTAGTAAAATCTCATTTGGAAACCTCCTTTTCCATTTTTGCCATTTCAAGAGCTCTGTTCAAGGGTCTGAAGATGGTTTCATGTTTTCAGATCTTGCCTTACTTTTGTGAAGCTATTTTTTCTAAGAACTGTTAGTGTTTTCTTTCTGTTACTGCTCTACTTGACTGGCTTATCCTAATACTAGCCCTCTGCTTTTCCCTGCATGGTTCCTTCATTAGTTAGGAAAGTTTTGCAGGAAAAGCAGCTGGAGGCTTGGGGACACACAGTTATCACAAGTTACTTTTTCTAGGATATTTCTGTTTGAATTAAATAAATGTAGACTTACCTTGCATCTTTATTTGCTTTCCATTGTTAGCTACTTATTATTGACTGTTAATAATAATTTTTTTAAATCCAGTTTAAAAGCATAAAAAACAAAGCAACAATGTAATTTATATAAAAATAATTTTTCCACAACAAAACAGTTTGCAAATTGATGGAGCTGTAAAGAGACATCTTCTAGTATCCTGCAAACAGTAGGCAGTGTTTTGTAGGATATGTTTTGATAAAATATCATAGAACTATGAAATAAAAATATATTAATAGACCTGACTCACAGGATGAGTGGTAAACCTTAATCTCTAAACCTCTCAAATATATTTCTGTGGGCCAGTACAGAAGATAAAAGAGCTCAGAAATGTCTTTCCCTTTTGAGAAGTAAACTGAGAGAGTTTACTTAGAGGAAATACACACTGCATCTATCTGCACTGCAATTATCTTGAACTAAATTGTCATCATGGTACTCAGCTAATTTGAGAAAATCTTCCACATGAGTAAGCTACAGCCACAAAATACCAGTTGCATTTCCTTAGCTTTCTAGTGTCCCTACAAAGCTGTCAATTTGTGAAGGAGGGAAAGCTGCAGAGAAGGAAATAAAAACGAAAATCCCTAGTAGAATTACATTCAATTTGTTCATTACCCCTACCTCTAAATTTCAGAGAGACTTCTTTTTTATTAAGCATGTGAAAAGTTTTATCTCTGAGTCAGGTCAGGACAGCAGTAGGAAGGAAGCAAGGCTGAAAGTGTAGAAGCTTGTTGTGTACCCTGTGCGTGTGCATTGCTGTTACTGCTGTGCACTGCTGGGTTAGTTATGTTGTGGGGGTTGCATTAGCACCAGTGGCAAGCTTGTGGTTTTGATTCCTGGGGGAGCTAAGGCTTATCAGCCTAAGGGAATTGGAGTTCACTGCAGTAACTGGGCTGCAACTGGGAGATGGAAGGTAATTTTTCCTGGGGATCTCTCATACGTGGGTGAACACTAACTTTATAGGGTTTTTTCCATCAAGAATGACCAGTGAAAACAATACCTCTTAGCTAGTTTGGGGGCAAGCTAGAGAGCAGAGAAAATGCATATCTATAGAAAAAGGAAGAACTAATAGGAAAGTCAGCTATTAAAAAGAAATGAGCAGATGTAAAAGTGTGATAACAGCAGCTTTATGGACAGTGGAGCTATAAACTACACAAATTTCTGACCATTGAAAGAGGGAGAAATTTCCATCCCTGTCTGTTTTAAATTTTTGGTAACTTAATTAAAAAACAATAGTTATTTATGAAAAGTGAGTAATTGTGCACTGAAGAGACGGTTGGAATTCAGTAAAAGGGCATGATAGTGTTCAGGAGTAATGGCTGGAGTGTAACCTTTGGGCACTTGCATCCTCAGACTTTTGCAATTACAAATCTCAGTTTATCAGGATTTATTCTTTGCACTACATATTTTTCCTTCATTCTTACCATCTGACTTTCAAATTTTTGTTCATGTTCTAATATGAATGATGCTTTAATAGCTGCAGAAATACTCCAGAACTTTAGCCAAAGCTGCTGTCACACAGATTTCATTATGATCAGCACCTGAAATGGTTAAAGTGGTTGTGGTTGCTTGGTTTTTTCTAACATATTGCAAAACATTCCCTTACAAGATTTCTTTCTTTCCAGTGTTCTCAGATATTCTCACTTTGCTGGTCTGAGTGTTAGTTTATATTTGATATTTTTGTATTTCATCTGGAAACAAACTGTTTTAAATATCATCATTTTACCTATTTCAGTCTTCTACAGTTCCTTCTATCTGCAAACAAATGCAGCATAGATTTATATTGAAGTTGTTGCACGGCATTTTGCGCATTCCTTTACCTCTCAAGGCTTTTCTGCATTTGCATGCTGGATTGTGCTGTCCTAGCAGGGAAGCTATAAATAGACTGTCTGATGCAGTGAGGCAGCTATGCCACAGTGGCCTTGGAAATCTCAGCTTTCACCTGTAACTCTGCATTCCCATTGCCACCGACCTCACTCTTGCAGTAGCAGGATGCAAAAGGAACATAAATGATTGATTGCTGCTGGTGGTGTCTAAAGTCTGAGTGTTTTAAATATGATAGAACAATGAAGAATAGAGTAAGCTGTGAAGCTGCTCCTATAAAAAATGGGTAGGGATGTAATAATTGCAGTTACTGCAGTACGTGTGATTTTGGTTGTTGATGACATTTAAATTGACATTGATGTTATTACATTAAAGTTAAGTGTTTTAAATCTTTACTTGTTCACAGAAGTTAAACATTTTAATCATTTAAGTCTGTAAAGTACTTGTATGCTTTAAAGTACTATAGAGTACATGTTTACATTGTGAAAGATGTCTTGTTTTCTTACAGTGTGAAAAATTCAAACTATTGTCTCCCATCATATACTGCTTATAAGAATTATGATTATTCAGAGCCAGGAAGACACAATGAGCAGCCAGGCCTGTGTGGCCTGAGTAACTTGGGGAATACATGTTTCATGAATTCAGCAATTCAGGTATGTACTTTAAAATAAAATCAGTTAGTGTTATTACTTGAAAATAGTATCTTGTTTTATTTTGTCATTTTCAAAACTGATATTAAGAGATCTGATAAGTAGCAGGATAAGATTTAAAGTGAAGAAGTAAGACATCTTTATTGGTATACCTTAAAAGTTGATTTACATAACTGCATTCATAATGATCAATGTCAGAAAGACGTTTGACCAGTGTTCTACATGAGTGAACTCTTGAAATTGGATTCTTTGCTTTTTGTAGTAATTGCCATTCATATTATATGTTACAAAAACTGCCTTTTCCTTTTGAAATGCACTTGAGTACCAGTTGCAGTACTGAAAAAAGTGTCGAAAAGTAGATGACTGATAGATTACTGGGCCTTTATTTCTGACTCATGTACTTTTAGTGCACAGGTTAACATACAGGAACCTTGGAAAATATTTTCCTTTGACCTTTCCTCTCAGAATAGCTATTTCATGGATGAGATATTTTACAGGAATGTGTTAGCTTGTTCTTTGCTATGAATGCAGGAGAAGTACTAGTATATCTAATATTCCTCTACCAAGATGAAGAAATCTTAGTGTTCTGATTTTAAATGGAAGCTGCAGTTGCTGAATAATTAACAGTCAGAACTAGGACTTTTGTTTGGTTATGTTTAGTTCTCGAATTCACCTTTTGTCGTTGGAGCAGTCTTCTGTCACAAAACTGTTATGTATATGTAAGTTCTTGTTCACATATTTTCCTGCTGAGTATGAAAACTTTAGATCTTAACCAAGCATGCTGCAGAGTTATCTTCCTTTTCTCCTTGGTCATTACAAGAGTTCTTGGCTTATGTTTATGATTTCTTTGGGTAAAATTAAAGAAAACCCAAAACCACAACCCAAACGAGTAGAAAAGGAATTTCGGGTACATTTGTATGAAGTTGTTGAAATTTGTTCAAAAGAAAAAGCACACTCTTCCAGTGTGTCATAGTGTGTGTAGATACTTCTATCCCTTCTTCGTAATGAGAATCAGTGAATCATCTGGCCTTAGTTTTCTGTAGCTTCCTGTTAGGTAGCTGCAGAGAGCCAAAAGCTCTCCCCTTAGTCTTGTCTTCTTCAGATTGAACTAATGCTTACAGCTCTGCCTTTCCTTGTATATTGTTGTTCAATCCCTTGACCACATTGGTGTCCTTTCTCTGCTTTTTCTTACACTGGGGAGCCCTGAACAGGACAGTGCTCCTGCAGCAGTCTCACAAGTTCCAAATGGAGGGGAAGATTTGCTCCCCTTTGCCTCTGACTGCAGTTGCTAATACAGCCCAGTTTGCAGCTGGATACCTTCCCATGAGGATGAACAGCAGGATCACATTTCCACAGAAAAGAACTGCTGGGTCATATGATGCAAAATTGCTTTCTAGCCTGTCAGCCCTCACCTGTTAGTGGTATATAGGGTAATTCCATGCTTGTTCCATACTTATTGATATAAGGCATCCATAAAACTAAACTTGTTTGTAAAAATGTTTTCATGAAGATACTTGAAGAGCAGTTGAACAGTGCAGAAATTAAATACTTTTTAGCATGCTATGTGGAAGATGGCTAAACTGAAAGGGGGAAGGACACGCATTTTGCAGTGTCCATTCTAACTAAAAATGCTACACATAACCTCTCATGATTACTGAATTGCGTCATTGTGCTGTTGGAAAGAAAAGCGTGTGGTTTTGTCTAGTGTGTCAACCAGAATTATGTTTTGGGTTTGAATTCAAAGAATATTCTTGCTAAGGTTTTTTTATGATTCTACCTTGTTCATCAAGCTATACTGATTAAATAAGGATAATTTTATTTACTCATTCAAACCTTAATTGAGCTGATATATGTGATTTGCATGTATGTAATTCAAAAGTAACCTTTAAGTCAGAATTTGAAGCATGGGTTTTTGCCTTTAGGAGTCCTGTGCAGCGTAACAGACTTGTTACACATCACATCATTATCCCATTGTGTTAAACAGATTTCATTCTGAGGTCTGCATTAGAAATTAAATCAGCTTTGATTTCATTGCTTTTCAGTTACATCTAGAGAATTAAGTTTTCAAATAATTCTGAGAAACTGTAGTGTAAATTAAAAAACACAGGTTTGCTGATTACCAAGACAGTGCTCTAGGTAAGAAAATGAGGTGTTTATTGAGCAGAGTAGCTTTTAGTTTGGCATGGTACCTTTAATATGTCCTTGAAGGTGTGTTTTTTCAAATGCATTATTTAGTGGCTTTCTTAGCAAGGAAGTGTATCTTTCAGTTCATCCTACTTGTATGTCTCAATGAAAGTACTATTCAGAGTTTAATATCATCTAAGAAATCCATGGAAGTGCATTTTAGTGAAAGTATATGTTCTTAACACACTGAGGTGTCACAGACTGCAGTCTTCCTCTTGCCACCACTTTCATCTTTTCTCAATTACACAGAAAGCGTGCATTTCACTTTGCTAATTTGCTGTTATTTTCATGTTTTATCAAAGTAACATTGGATTATTATGCCAATAGCTGGAGCACTCTGAATACGTTTTGATCTGTCTTAGTCTTGGAAGCAACAAAAAGATGGGCTCAAATAGTATGTGAATGGCAAAACCGGGAATTCTGCTTGGGAATATTGGCTGCTCTAGGCATTTACTTGGGTGATGGAGTACACCCTCAGCAAGATGAGAGATCACACAAATCTGCAGTGAGGAATTGCTATATCATATGGCTGTGCTGCCATTCAGAGGGACCTCAGTGGGCTGGAACCTCATGAAGTTCAGTCACAGGAAATGCAGAGCCCTGTGCCTGGGCAGAACAGCCCCAGGAACCAGTACACACTGCAGCAGGGGGTCAGCGACTGGATGGAAGGCAGCTTGGCAGAGAAGCACCCAGGATCCTGCTGGACAAAAAGCCAGCAGTGTGTTCCTGTGGCTAGGGCAGACAACAGCATCCTGGGCTGCACAAAGGAGAGTATTGCCAATAGGCTGAAAGAGGTGATCCTTTCCTTTCACTCAGCACTGTTCTGAGTTCACTTCTGGGCTCCCCAGAGAGTTTAGGGAGCAAGTCTGGTGAGAGACCACATAGGTGACCAAAGATTGCAGCATCTGACCTGTGTGGAGAGACAGAGAGCTGGGACTGTTAAACCTGGAGAAGACTCCAGAGTGATTTTACCATTTTTTGGAAGTACCTGGTGGAGAAAAGAAAACTAAGCCAAACTCTCCTCAGTGGTTCCCGCTGAAAGAAAAAGAGGCAATGGGCATAAACTGAAGCATGTGCGATTCCTAAATATAGGAAACTTTGTTCTAAAATGGGATTTATCAAACAGTAGAAAATGGTTCTCAGGGAAACTGTGAAGCCTCCATTCTTGAAGGTGCTTAAAACCGAACTGAAGTCCCAGGCAACCTGCTCTAGGTGACCTGTCTTTGAGCAAGTGGGTTGGACCAGAGTATCTGCAGAGATGCCTTCTAATGTCTGCTATTCTGTGATTCTCTGATCTGTTCTGGTCACCTACTTTATCTTACCTATCCTCCTAAGGTGTATTCCTTCACAATTGTGCTAACACAGGGCTGGTTTTCAGGATAATTGTGTTTTCTTTAAACAAAATACTTTACTGTAGAGTACTAGACTCTGAAACAATTTCAATTCCATTCCTGTACCAAAATCTTTGCTTCGATCCCTTCCATTCCGTTCATGCTGGGTGTGATCAGTGTAGCTTCCTTCAACCAAAGCAGAGTTTGGTTGATCCATTTTCCAGCTGATTGCCGCTTCTCTCAGATCTCTGTGCTTTCCAGGGAACATTGAGGCCCTTGAGTGTTCACCTGGGAGCCGTTTCTGCTTCAAAAACCACTGCATTTATCACACAGCTTCTCTTTGGTCTTGTCTCATGTACAGTGAAGAAAGTTTGCATCAGAGCTGTTGTTCCTTGACAAAGAGGGACAATTCCTTCACACAGCTTCATCTCCTGAGTCTGACAAATTTGTGTGAAGGTTCTTGCCCTGTAAACATACTAGGTAGAAATGTGAAAATCCTGGCAATGTCTTAAATTTTGTTGCAAGTTTAGTAGTTCTTCAATCTATAGGTTAGGCTTGACCCTTTATCCCGCTGAGTGATTATTGTGGGGACCTTTGCCCTTCCAAGTAGGGGTTTTCAGTGTTAAGAAGCTCAGGACAACTGGAGGACAGATGATGAAGAGATAGGTGAGATCCTCTGTGGGGTTACAGACAGCTGCAAGCTGAATTAGAATAAGGCCAAGAAGGTTAAAATACCATTGCCTATCTCCCAAGTGCTGTTCTCTTACTACTGTTCCTTAATTTTAAAAAAACAATAATTTGGTATTCTTATTTTAGTTGTACTGGAATCTTTGTATAGTTTTTTCAGATTCTTTTGAAGGGAGTATTTCATGTATTTATTTTATTTCAGTGTAAACACCTAAGGCTTGATTTTTTTTCTAATTAGGCCTAAATGTCTACTTTTGCAGATCTATTTTTGCATAAATAAAACAGGAAAGACAAAAGATATTATTATAAATATTGTAATTATTATTTTATAAATAGTTATATATTTTTATTATTTATAATAAATATATATTATAATTATTATACCGATAATAAATATAATGAATATTATTATATATTTTATGTGTTATCTCTAGATATTTTATATTATAAATAGATAATACTATATTATAAATAGATATTATTATGACTACTTGAACCCATATTACAAAAAATATTTGGCAAGCAGATGTTTCATTCACATTCACTTAGGTACATAGCTATATTCTAAGCTGAAAATAAATTAGAAAAAATGAGTCTCATTAAGCATCGCTGTGCTGCCACCTGTGGATGTTTCCCAAGTCTTACTTTCCTCTTTCGGTGGGATATTACAGATTAGAGCTCTGTGGAAATGTTTGGATTTTTAATTTTTCTTTTACAGCAAAAATGTGAGAGTTCCAGAATTTTCATTTTGTGATTAAAAAATGTGAGAAGGAAAAAAAAATATTTTCACTAAAAAGATTCATTTTTTCCAAGATTTTTATTTTGATGCGTTTTTCCCATTGGTGTGATTATAAACACCTGACTTCTGAACAAGCTTTGAAATGGATATTTCAGAAGTTTTTTTTTCTTCAGAAAGCTGAATAATATTCCCTCTGAAGTTACTTACGGCTGTGAGTTTATCTAGACAAAAGATAGCATATTTCACCAATACTTGAAATTCCTAAGTTTTTATAGTTCTGTTTCAGTTGCCCTAGGTATGTGGAGTTTGGATTAAGGAGCGTATTAATTAAGCGCTTTTTGCCATGTTTGATAGCATACAGACAAAAGTAGGATAGACACAAGTAGGTGTAAAGTAAATCACTTTTTCTCCTGTCCCTTGGATCTTCTTTTCAGTCTGGCAGCTCTTAGTCTTTTGTTAGAAAGATGAAATACGAAACTTCAGTGTCATTTGCATAAAATTCTTAATAAGTAGCACCTGAAGCTGAAGAACCAGGACACTTAAGGGACTGTTCAATTTTCAGTATGTCCATTAATGATTCTACTGTCTCCTCCTCATTTCCCCAGTTCGCTGGCATGATAGGTAGTGATGTTTTCTTTATTTTGGAAGTTTATTTTTATCATTATTTTTGTGCAATATTCCATATGGGATGTGGAGAAATGTTTCCTTGTTCCCTTAGGATTACAGAGTGATTTGTGGAACTTAAGGAGGTTTCTGGTGCAACCTCCTGCTCAAAGGAAGGTTAGCTCTGAGGTCAGAGCAGGTTGCCCAGGGCTTTATCCAGTTGGATCTTGAAAACATCCCAAGAAGGTAGAGACTCTTAGTTCCACTACTTGACTGTT
Source organism: Camarhynchus parvulus (assembly GCF_901933205.1). NCBI lineage: Eukaryota > Metazoa > Chordata > Aves > Passeriformes > Thraupidae > Camarhynchus > Camarhynchus parvulus. The sequence continues at coordinate 38,592,072 of NC_044586.1, read as the reverse complement.
CTCAGAATGAAAACCTTTTTCCTTATATTCTTAACCTCTCATATTTCAACTGATGCCCATTGTTTCTTTTCTTCCTAGTATGTGCCACTGTGAAGAGCCTGGTTCCATCTTCCCCTTAACTTCCATAGAGATACTAGAGGGCTGCTCTTGGGCCTCCCTCAAACGTTCTCTTCTGCAGCCTGGACAAGCCCTGATGCTTCAGTCTTTTCTCACAGGGCAAGTGCTTCTAGGCCACTCACAGTCTTGGTGGCCCTCTTCATTAATTTTTACTTTCCTTTTCTATCAATCGGGTCTGTGCAAACTCTTACATCAGAATTATTCCATACTTAAACTACAGAGATTTAGAAGAGTATGACTTGACTATTTTCATTATTCTATTTCCCCCTTCTATGAAGGTTTCGTAGGACAGGTAGACTTGGAATCATTATCATGAGCTGGTATTGTACACAGTATTCCAGTGAGGCTACAGCATTGAGATGTGTGTGTGTGTGTGTGTGTATATGTGCATGTGTACATAACACTAAAAATAATTATTTCTTTCTCATTTTCCTGTGCATCTTAATAACTTTTTTCCAGGTTATTAATATGTAATATGGAAGTATGATTTCAGTGTTAATCTTTGTCATGCTGAAGGTTAACCTTTTCTCCTGTGGATTGTCTCTTGGAGTTTCTGCCTTCTGTTCTATACTTCCTATGATCTTTTCAAATGATCAGTTCAGGGTCAGAGAACTTTACAGAAATTTTATTAGTTAAAGAAAACTTGTAGAGACAGTAGTGCCTGAAATGAGGTGACATTCTGTTACCTCTTTAGTTCACAGACAGTTTTCTATAGTTTTACTGTATTTGTTTGCCTATTATGGCTGCTATTATTCCTCACCTTTTGGTATACTTTTAGTTTACTTATTGTCTGTGTTTTGAAACAAACAGAAAACCCCACATCACTAGGTTGAACAGGACACACAAATCTGGTAACTTAACTATCCTGTAGATTGTCTTGGTTTTAATAGACAGTTTCCATAAGGCTTCCGTGATAACTTACAACATATGACATGAGAAAATAAGAATGTAGGATTCCTTCAAATTGGCTTCTGGATGCTTTTTTTCTTCTGACTTTAATCATGATCTTAAATAATTCTCCATTGTCAGCCTTTTCAAAGAGGAAGCATGTTTGTAATCATTTAGCTTTGTCACTTACATTGAAAAGATCAATGCATATATGGCCAACTTTATTAGCTCCTCTAGAAGCTACTCTTTTAAAAACTATTGTATCTGGTATTTTAGAAAAATATGTCAGCTCTGTACCTCAAAACTTGCTGTGTTGAGGTAGACATTTGTGCATTCCAGTACTACCATTAGTGTCATCTTATGCTATAATGTGAATATTGTTAAAGGAAAAAAGGAAGTTATCTGTAGTAATCTTCCTGACTTGTACTACAAATATTAATTAATATTCTGAGAAAGTGACAAAATCAGTTTATTAGGTGAAAACTAGAAACTGGTGAATTATTTTTTAATGGACTCCAAATTGTCAGGACATTGTATAATGCTTGACTAACAGAAAGACCTGTAGAAAAATATACTATTTTTTCATTATTTAATTCCTTGTATTGGACATTCCTCATGCTAAACTGAACAGTTGAACTGATTTCATTTCCTAAACCAGCCCAAAAATAATCCAGAAGACAACACATCTGTGAGGTAGGGGGAGTTGGGATCACCACTACTGGAAGTAAAAACTCTTTGCCATATAGCAAGAGAAAAATGAGATTGCTTCAACCCCAAGTGTCCAAAAGTGTCTGTAATACCAGGAATTTTTTTTTGCAGTGTTGACAGATCCTGAAAGCTTTAGGTGAGGAGGAAGAGAAAGGAAGGAGTTTGATATAGGCATGAAACTCAGCTCTCTACAGCATGTGACTGGTTTTGCTTTGTAATATTGCACAGGTATGATAGGCAGACATAGGAATAATATTTTTTTGCCCTACTCAATAAAGTTGCAATTCTTCCAGTCTAATTCTTGTATCTTATGCAACAGCATATGTGGAGCTCTTCCCCTTGTTTACAGAGGGGCAGACGAGACTGGTGAAATACTTGACCTTTCCTCAAATCTTTTAATAAAGGAAAGAATGCAGAAAAGCTTACAATAGTTAATGGACAAACTCTTAAGAATATATGCTAAGGCATGGCATGGGGATTTTTCCTGAGTGATGGAAATGTTTATGTTTAAAGGAGTATGAAGAGAAGCACACAAAAATTGAAAGTGAAATTGTAAATCATACTGCAGTGATTACGTCCTGCTGTCTTCAAATGCTGAGAGAAGAGACAAACTGGTATAGTTTGTCTGTAAATCTAAACCAAGGTCCTTGCTTTCCTTGGACTAATTTCAGCTCTAAACTGCATCACAAGATTTAAAAGAACATAGCAAGGGCTTACAGCACTGTGATTCAAAGTCTAGTCGCTCTAGCATAGATTGCTGTCTCCAACAGCATCCATAAGCTGATATTAACAAAGAGAAGGAAAAGGCCAAGCATCCTCACCTTCCCTCGCCTGCCAAAATAATCTTTTTTCAAATGTTGCTCTGAATATGCTATAATTTGAAGTAATAAGCTCTGTTGCCTCTCTCTTCCAAACGTGTGCACTCTCCACTTTGCGCATCTATTACAACCTCTAGCAACAAGTTTCATAAAGCCATTCATGTCTCAAGAAACACCTTGTTTTGTTTGTTTTAAATCTTGATACACATTATGTTGTCATGCTGTGGGTTGTTTGGACTACTCTGTGTTATAAATTTTGAGGTAAAGCTCTTGACAGATATTATCTTTGCATAACTTGTAATGACAGCTGTAGCCAGTCTTGGTTTAAAGCCATTATTTGTTTCTGGAAAAAAATGTTTAGGGTTTTTTCTCTTTTCCTTCCAGGCACTAGACATTGCAATTCATGGCTGCTTTAACAAAATTAAAACATTCTTTGTGTAGAACTGATTCAAATCACTGTTCTAAAAAGTCTGTATTATTTTTTGCAGTGTCTGAGCAACACACCTCCTCTTACAGAATACTTTCTCAATGATAAATACCAAGAAGAGCTGAATTTTGACAATCCTTTAGGAATGCGAGGTGAAATAGCAAAATCTTATGCTGAGCTTATCAAGCAAATGTGGTCAGGAAAATACAGCTATGTTACCCCAAGAGCATTTAAGGTCAGTAAGGAAATTACGTGGAATTACATGTCGGTTTTGGTTTTGTACTTTTACGTATATAAAACTTGGAGAAACACGCAACAAAAAAAAATTGAACTACTGTTTATCAGTATGCAGTTCATTCATTGAACTGGTAAAACACTTGGATGTATTTTTCAGTAGCTGTCACCTGTCCTTGTGCTTTGAGAATTAGTTTTGACTTCCTGTCTCCATTGAAAAGCTTACCTTTTATAACTACAAGTTTTACCCTTTCAATATGCTGCTATAACATCTCAGAAGTATCTACTCTTTCTGACAGTTCAGGTGTCAGGAGTGTTTTGCATTTATTTTTTTTTAGACACAAGTGGGACGATTTGCACCACAATTTTCTGGTTATCAGCAACAAGATTGTCAAGAGCTACTGGCTTTTCTCTTGGATGGTTTACATGAGGATTTGAATAGAATTAGGAAAAAACCTTATATTCAATTAAAGGATGCAGATGGGAGACCAGACAAGGTAGGGATTTTGGAGCTGATCATCTTCATTTTAGTCAAAGTTGTATGCTGTAAGATACTTCTACATGATTATGCACTGGAAGGTTGGGAAACTGATTATGTGGGGCTTTTTCTGGAAGACATTTCAGAAAATAGGACAGAACTTGAAAATTGACATCTTGAGAAACTGTGTAAATTTCTATTTTTTTTGAAGATAATGAGGGGGGATGGAGGATGGTAAGTTCTTTTTTAAGACTTCATTAAGATAATCGTTCTTGTTCAATTCAGTTCTGTTGAAAAAACAATTCCTGTTCTGTTGTTCTTTTATTTTTATACCTACAGTGTGTGCAGCATTCTGTCTCTCTCCAGTACTCTTACTTCAGGGAAACTCTTCTTTTGTTATGAGTATGAGTTAATTCAGATGGAATTTGTAGGTTTATCTGCTTTTTGTCTTCCCCCAAGCTACTTGAAAGTCGCTCTCAGACTGTGTAATACCACTGACAGGATCTCTGTCCTAGGAAAAGCATACATCTTTTAACCTGGAAACCTGATAGTAGTAACATTCCTTACGGGTCCTTTGGAGTGACATTTCTGTGTTTAGGTTGTTACTGAAAATGTTCTGTCAAGGACTTCTACTAAAAATTCTCACTATTCATTTCTGACTACTTTGTCATAACCCAGATCATGCTTTCTTTACAGGTGGTTGCTGAAGAAGCCTGGGAAAACCATTTAAAGAGAAATGATTCCATCATTGTAGATATATTTCATGGCCTTTTTAAATCTACTCTAGTTTGTCCTGAATGTGCTAAAATATCTGTAACCTTTGATCCCTTTTGTTACTTGACACTTCCATTACCCATGAAAAAAGAACGCACTTTGGAAGTTTATTTAGTTAGAATGGATCCACTTGCAAAGCCTATGCAGGTAAGCGGCTTAATTTGCAGACAAACACTTTGATTCATGAGGCATTAACAGTGAACCCAAGTTCCTTTACACAGTGCAAATTTATAAGCAAATCCAACAAGCTTTATTTTTCTGGTATGTGTTCTGAAGTCTCACTTAGGAAAATGGGGAAGACTATACATACTTGAGGAAAACTGTACATACCTTGTATAGTTTCAAGAAAGAATTGGTAATTTCTTTATGGTTGTGTTAATAGGGCCTCTTAATCTTTAAAATGTATGCTGACATAATTTTTTGAGAGCTGCTGTGATGAATTTTTATGTTTATAAAAATATCTATACTTAATCTGTAAGACTTGAAATTTCTTGGTTTCTTATTGACAAAAAGCAAATATTTGTAAGAAATGGTGCAAAAAACCCTCATGACTAGATGTACTGGGTAGTCTCTCACCTCATAGTCAAAACATTTCAGATGAGATTTCTTTGTGAAGAGTATCCCTTTTGCCGTTTTTTAGGAAGGGGATGATATTACACACCTTAGAATGTAATGAAAAAATGTACATAAGGTTATCATAACCAAGTCATGATAAAATGGTTCTAGCTGTACCTTATACAGTAAGTGAGGGTAAGTGAAAAAAATACAACACAGGCAGTTATGTAGGCGTTCAAAAAGGCTCTGACACCTTTTTAGTACTGAAATCAGTACTATAAGAAGGAAAGTGGGAGAAAAGAGTGTTCTCAAAGGCAGTATGAGTCGAGGAATTTGAAGGTGAAGGGAGATGAGCCTGCTAAAAATTTAATTGTGAAAATAGGGGACGCACAGTAGTTGCACAGGGGACAAAAAGTAATTGAAAACTACTGAAGTAGTTGAATGTGACTCATGCGAGATGGTTGTGCTGGAATTAATAGTTTGGGAAGAGTACCAGTTCAGTAGAGTTTTTGTGAGTCTAAATTATTATAAAACTTAAGGATATAGCATGCAATGCTTGGCAATTAATTACAAAGTTAATAATAGCTTATTTCTAATTAATCCTATCTTTATTATACAAATAACAGATAAGAGTCTTGTGTGGAGTTTTGTTACAAACTTCAGGAGCGCTGCATAAGGGAAGCCACAGAGAGGTTTTCTTTGACTTTAATCAAGTTCTCTCTCTGCGTGTGAAATGAGAATCTGTAGTCAGTGTATGTGTATTTGTAAAGTTATGCATAGAATTGCTATATTTTATGCAGCTTTTAGAATTTATGTTAGTTGATCTACATACTTTACACCTTATATTTGTTTATCTAAATACTTTACACCTAAAGTTTCAAAAATATGAAAGAAATACATGAAATATGCTGGACATGTGTTGTTTGGGCATTTTTCCTCGTGTATATTTGTTCTCTTAATAAATTTAAATTATATTTTCCTTTTTAGTACAAAGTAGTTGTTCCCAAAATTGGAAATATATTGGATCTTTGCACAGCATTGTCAGCTTTGTCTGGTGTTGCTGCAGATAAGGTAAGAGTGATCTCTTAAATAAAGCACAACAAATAGCATTTTAATGTGTATTAACGTGGTTTAACAGTGTATACTCCGTTTTCTTTTCAGATGATTGTTACTGATATATACAATCACAGGTTCCACAGGATATTTGCCATGGATGAAAATCTAAGTAGCATTATGGAACGTGATGACATTTATGTGTAAGTGTAGATAATGCACTTCGCGTTTCTTTGGAGTTTGTTTAGGTATTTGCAAAAGATTAAAACCTAGACACCAGATAAAGATCAAACTGGGAGGGGATATTTTTTCTTTTTCCCCTTTGTAGCCTTTTCCATGACCATTTTTCTTTGTATTTCTGATTGTTTTTCTTCTAGATTTGAAATTGCCATCAATAGAACAGAAGATACGGAACAGGTCATAATTCCTGTTTGTTTAAGGGAGAAGTGCAGGCACACTAGCTACAGCCATAGTGGTTCTTTACTGTTTGGTCAACCTTTTCTCATAGCAGTGCCTAGAAACAATACTGAAGATAAACTATATAACCTGCTGCTGCTAAGAATGTGGTAAGATTATTGTTAAAAGAAAAATTAGTTTGTTAAGAATAATGCTAAGAGTTGGAGTCATTGCATTTCTAACATACTGATTCATGTGCATTTCTAACATACTGATTAGATTTGAGCACTTGTATTTGCTTTCTGTTGAATATTAAATATAAAATTTTAGCCACTAATGTGGATTTTAATTTGATTTTTTGTTAGCATGACCTCATCTAAAAAGTATTTGAGAAGACAAATAGTTCGACAAATAGTAGAGAGTCAGTCTGTATTGTTAAATAATTCTCTTGTATGCTTAGCTGTTTGTTAGGTTGGTAAAGTGGAAATGTTTTCCAGTTGTTATGCTATGGTTATACTTCCTGTAGCTGCTGTTCAAGTTAATGCACTAATTTTTGTTGTAGAAGTACATGGTAGACACTTTCTGAAAGTAGACTAGAATTAGTGTCATTATATAGAAGAAATTAAAATCATATAACCTCTAATTTAAATTTATGCTTCTTTCTCTGTTGATGTAACTTTCTCTGTAATATGGTTAATGAGCAATTTAAAAAACTGAATAGTGGACAAACAGAGAGTGAGACTAAGAATCAAGCTGTTTCAGACCAAGTAGCTGCCAAAAATACACAGTCACATATGAGCAGGTTTTCCTGTGTGCTTGTAACACTAGACACATTTGGCAATAAAACTGATAATCTGAGTAAATCAGAAAGGAGTGCAGAAATACAGTACAGTAGCAAGGACTTGTGAAAACAGTTTAATTACCAGTTTGAACAATGAAAATTGTTTAACAATCCATTGCTTCTAACTGTTGCTTTCATGTGTTACATTTAGCCGATATGTAAAAACATGTACTGAAAGTGAAGACACTGAAGGTTCCCTGCATTGCTGTAAGGACCATGGTATCAATGGTAATGGCCCAAATGGAATACATGAAGAAGGATCTCCAAGTAAGACTGGAATATCTACACTTGTTTAGTATTTGGTGTTGAATTTCGAATGGAAGTTAACTCTCTAGTGTTTTTCAATTACTGTCATTCTGTCTCATTTCTTCCTCTTTATTCTTCCAATTGCTTAAGGTGAAATGGAAACAGATGAGCAAGATGATGAATCCAGCCAGGATCAGGAACTTCCCTCAGAGAATGAAAACAGCCAATCAGAAGACTCAGTTGGGGGTGACAATGACTCTGAAAATGGATTGTGTACTGAGGATACTTGCAAAGGTCAACCACTCACGGGACACAAAAAGCGATTGTTTACATTCCAGTTCAATAATTTAGGCAGTACTGACATAAACTACATCAAAGATGATACCAGGCATATTAGATTTGATGATAGGCAACCTAGGCTTGATGGTAAGTCACAGGGAACAGAGTGGGCAATATTTGGTTCTGAGACTCTTTTCTGACTCTCATGTTTCATTTTCTTTGTGTGCTGTTTGATATATTTTTCTTTTAAATAGTAAATTCTGTATAATTAACTAAATTTTTATTGCAGTTGACTTTTTGAAGTACAGGATTTTTATATGCTTCAGTTTTTTGTAATTAATTCATTGTACAATTGTTTAATTTATTTTGAAGAGTGTTTGCCCAAAGTTAATACAATTTCATGTAAAGCAGGAAATAACATTAAGAGAAAACTATTTTTTTTAATCTTAGAAAGATCTTTCCTTGCTTTGGATTGGGATCCTGAATTGAAGAAGAGATACTTTGATGATAGTGCAGCAGAGGTAAGCTGTTTATGTTTCTCCCTTTCCCAGCACAAATAAAAACTAAACATAAAAAATGCAGTGTGTCACATACGGGATTGTAAGTCTTCGCAAGAAGCAGCAACTGTATCTTTTTTTCATGTTATTCTTAGTAAATATGTAGTCATAAATAAACTTCATATATACATCCATGTAATTAGCAATTCTGAGGCTTATGAACTGGGAAGGAAATCTGAAGCTGTGGAAACTTTTACTTGAACGGTTTCTGATCAGTTTTTCCATATATAGGAGCTTTGTAGTTACTGTTTATAGTAAGACGACATCACTAAAATGAGTTTTGTTTCATTTGTTCTCTTAACTCAAGAAATACTTCTCTTTAGGATTTTGAAAAACATGAAAGTGTGGAATATAAGCCTCCCAAAAAGCCTTTTGTGAAATTAAAAGACTGCATTGAGCTGTTCACAACAAAGGAAAAACTAGGTGCTGAAGACCCATGGTAAGCACAAAAGATTAAAATTATGTACTGTGGTCTATTTCTCAAAATTAATCAAAACCACACTTGAACATGGAGATCAGTAGCTGATTTATTAATGGCATTTTGAATCTTGTTATTTCAAACATAGTTGAAAATTCTCAAAATGCTTTTTGTTTTTGTCCATTACTTAACCAAAATTTTTACCATGTACAGAAGGTTTTATTTGTAAGGAAGACATTTAATGCATTCACAGTTAGGAGGAAGGGTTGATACTTTAAGTGCTCTAGTCTGTGAACTTTGATGGACAGTGAATGAATAATATTGTGGCAAATTCAATGTAGTGGTTTAAACTAATACTCCTTTCTGAGATGAGAGAGGTTGGTGCATACTGTAGTTTCTTTATGCAAATACATAACTTGCCTTGCATTGATATATTAAATGTGCATAAACATTAAATATGTGCATAAACAGCAAGTTTATGGGATGGGGGATGTCTGTAGTCAATAATCCCCTCAAATTCATGTTCTAGCCATTAGGTTTTTGGCAGAGACTTTTATGCTATTAATGGTTTTTCCAAATTATCATTTGGAATCACATCTGAAGATTCATAATTACAGTATGTTCCCATAAGATCCTTTTTTTTCCAGGAGTTTTCTAGCAGATAATCTTTCATCAACACCTTTAAGCTCAGAATTAAGTTTGAAACAAGAGTCTGCTAATTTTTCTTCTGTGGATACCTGAAAGTTTTGAAGCTTTCCAAACACTGTCACTAGAGTTTCCCCTATATTTGTGCAGGGTAGGGAGCTAACTTACAAAATCTCTTTTTTTTTCTGGGTTTGCTAGATTATACAAAACAGGATAGATTGTTTGAGATACATACACACATAACTCAGGTGTGGTACGTCAGCACTTCCATTTTGGCAGCACATTTTAAGCAAAGTATTTTAACTACTAAATACAACTGCAGAAGTCGAGCAGCTGTTACTAAATACAACTGCAGAAGTCGAGCAGCATCTCACTGAGGTCATTAATCACATTTCTCTTTGTTTGTTAGGTTATCACAAGTCTAATCTACAAGAGTTCACCATGCCTAGTCCAGCACCTTTTGTATTCTACGTATTCTAAGCCAACTGGGATAACAGATTTTCAATTCCAGCCTGCCATTACAGTTCTCCTAATTTTTTGTCATTATCTGATGTTGCTATTTAAAGACACTTGGGCAGTCTTTTCATTAGGGTTCATCTCTTTTCTTTTTTTTTTTCCCTAGATTTTTACTTGTTAGATGCTAAAGTGTGGAATATGCATAGACTACTTCAAATAAGAGTTTCTTCCATTCATTCTTACTTATCTTCCTCCCTGAGCATTAGTTGCTGAACAGTTGGAGTGTGCATTGCAGGGAACAGAAATTTCTAAGTCACCGCCTGTTCAATACTTGCCTACTAAGAAGGGAAATTTCTAGTAATGAGTTTTTCCCAGGTTCCAGGAATCACTGTAATCTGGTTTTAGATGGTAGATGGGATAGGGTGGTGGATGGATGAATTTGGAAACTGAAATTTGAAAGAATCACAGCTGCTTGTTATTTTTGGTTTGTTTTTTTTTTTTTTAATGGTCAGTTTCTAAACACTTCATCTCTTTTTCGTAAAATACAAGAATGCTGTGTTTTAACTAAGGATACAGGGATCTGATCAGGGATGTAGGAGATGAGAATCCAATACTGGGGGATGCTGCTTCTGTGTTACTGATGTTGAGCTTCACTGGGATCACACTTGCACGTTGTAAGCTGGAAGGGATATCTATGGCATTAGTAACAGAACATGAAGAGTGTGTGGTTTTTGCTCATTTAGTTCCTCCCATGAATGTGACTTTCTCTTTGGTAATGTGTTTTAATGTTCATATGGACTATAGTTAGTTAACATTTATGATTTTTCCTTTTAGGTATTGTCCAAACTGTAAAGAACATCAGCAAGCTACTAAGAAGTTAGACTTGTGGTCACTGCCCCCCGTACTGGTAGTTCATCTGAAGCGCTTTTCCTACAGCAGATACATGAGGGACAAGTTGGATACATTGGTTGATTTTCCGATAAAGTAAGAAATTCAAATATTTTGATGCTAGAAGTATAAAATTGTGACTAGGGCATGTGTTTAATACAGTGATTACATAAAACGGATTTGTTCTCAGCTTCCATGAGAGGATCCAGTAAACTAATGACAAAATGCTTCTGGATTAAAAGTATAAACTTGCAAAATAATTATAATGTAAAAATATGGAAGATTGCTTGTTCCTGTTCCATTACTCATGGAGTGAAAGAGATGCACTGGCAGAGTAGCCTGGTGTATTTTTCTAGGACATATGAAATAAAGGGCTCTGAGACCACCAAACTGTGGTTAAAAATGCTATTAACATGACTGAATTTTGGTTGGGTTTTGTTGTTTGTTTTACTTTATTTTGTTTTGTTTTGTTTTTTAACAGTGACTTGGACATGTCAGAGTTCCTTATTAATCCCAATGCCGGGCCTTGCCGCTACAACTTGATTGCTGTTTCGAACCACTATGGAGGAATGGGAGGAGGGCACTGTAAGTTGATTTCAAGTGTCATCATTCTAGATGTCAGCTTTTATTTCCGTGTTGATTTTGATTGAAGTACTGATCACTTTGAATCAATGGTGCTTTTTAATGGTTGGGGACAATTTTTTTTCCATTACCTTGAAATGCTTTCACGAGTATTTCAACACAAAAATCTGTATGCAATGAGCTTTCAGGGGTAATTGTAGGTTCTTTTATACTTGTAGCTACGCATATTGTGAAAAGAGAAAACATAAGAGCTGCTGTACTCTTACACCTGATTTTGTCTTGCTTGTCTATACTTTTATTCATTGTGCTTCTCCTTGAAAGCAGAGAGAAAAAATGACTGAGGCATTGTATTTTGACTGTCCTTTTCAGTATACATTGTCTTTAGGAGGGAAATGTTAGTGATTAAACTCTCTTTGCTAAAAATAATGTGTTAAAGATGTTTAATAGTGATAATGAGGTTTAGTTAGTTAAATATTAAATGTTAGACAGTAACACACTCTAGTAACTGATTGTATTACATCTATGAATATACAAAGTCCTGAGACATTTTACTTTTTTGTCTTAGATACTGCTTTTGCAAAAAATAAGGATGATGGAAAATGGTACTACTTTGATGACAGTAGTGTGTCCACTGCAAGTGAAGACCAGATAGTGGCAAGTATCTTTTATGTTTCCAGATTTGGGGCTGTTGATGTTTTCATATCAGGGCAGGCAAAATGAAGAGTAAACCATGAAACCTGTGTTAAATTTGTAGGCGGTAGTTTGTGTTCTTGCAAAGGACAGTACAAACCAAAAATGCTTTGCTACAACATGCAGAAATAAATTTAACATAAACAGTCTGCATTTCTTTGTCATTTTACCTTGTGTACTTGGAAGCAAAGAAAAAGAGTTAGTAACCTGGATTATAAATATTTTGTTTGATGTCTAATGAGCATAATGTACTGCTCTCTTTTGCAGTCCAAAGCAGCGTATGTGCTCTTCTACCAGAGACAGGACACAATCAGTGGAACTGGCTTTTTCCCACTTGACCGGGAAACTAAACAAGGTGCTTCAGCTGCCACAGGCATCCCACTAGAAAGTGATGAAGACAGCAATGAAAATGATAATGATATAGAAAATGAAAATTGTATGCACACTAACTGATGGGAAGAACTAGAAGCCATAAAAGAGACTCTCTTACTGGGGATATGGATTGAAAGAGTGAAAATGCCCACCAAATTAAGAATAAAAATCTGAGATGGGGAGTTTCAGATAATAGAATGTAAATCTTTATTGCATTTTAACATGTGCAGTACTTGAAGTGAAACAATAAAAACTTAAACAGAAATTGTCTCTAATACATTTACAGTCTCATATTCACAAGGTATATATAGGAAATCACAAATAAACCCCTTTTAAGTTTTCTGCTGCTGTTCTGATGGATTATGTTTTCTTTTGTTTTGGATGTGAATTAATAACTAAAATATTAAATCTGTGGACTTCTGACATTTACTTTCCTAGTACTGCAAGAAAATACTACTGCCACGTCTAGTTTCTGGATGAATATATACATGTTCCTTAGGCTGCCAACAGAGTACAAGTAAAAATGTCATAAATACCTAAAGTAGTTTTCTTGAAACAACAAGTTTTTGTTTCTCCCTATTTTTCTTTTTTTTTTTTTTTAATTCGGTCAGAATAGAAGAAATAGCTTGAAAAAGGTGTTTTAACCTTTTGTGACATAGTGGAACATCCAGAATATTACGTTTATCTTCTGCTGTGGAACAGGTTCTAGATTTCATGCTGCATTAACAGAAAGGGTTTTCAATTAAATGTAAGTATCCATTGTTGCTTGTTGGAATCTACTCTGCAGACATAATTCCTGTTATCTTGCTTCTAAGACATGCATAATTTTTTATCTGATAACAGTCCAAAATTTAAATTGTGCTATAAGTTCTTTCTCCCCAGTTTTTGTAGTTTGACAGCTTGCAAACTACTCTGTATTAAGGTCAGAGTTAATAGTATTCTGTATCCATAGTAATGGCTTAGTTGAGAATTTTTTCAATATGACCTGCCTTTAAATTGTTAATTGACAAAATCACTTTAAAGGTAGGCCTGTTCATTTTCTTTGTGTGTTCCGGATGGAATTCACCATAGCCTTACAGTGTATCTGAAAAGGTAACTCATAAGAGAATTGGCATTTGCATGTTCAAGTCAGAACCTGTACAGTATATAAGGCATACAAACTCCAAGTTGGATTTCAGTTAACTGTGTTCGGGGGTCCAGGATGCCAAAATAAGTGTGACCGTTTGAAATATTTTTTGATTTGCTGCTTTCCCTTTGATCTAGTTGGAAGAATGTATTGTTGATTTGCATACAATACTGCCTTTGAGAGGGGCTCTTAAATGTGGGGGCACATGTCACATATCTACTACCTGGAGAATTGCGTTGTGTCCCACTGTTTAAAATTAAAAAAAGAAAAAAGCAAAAAGTATGATGTTCTTCACTTGAACTAATCAAATACAATAGGTTATAAATTGTGTATTGTAAATAAAAGTTCACTCTGTGAGTGCACATTTTGGTAAATTATTTATTTATGTTAGCATTAAAAAGTTTAAAAAATTGCATTTGACCAGGATATAAATGAGATATGTTGGACATGGCTTTGCTTTATACCTTGATATTAAACTGGTGTTTCATCCTGGTATTTTAAAGCTGCTTTGAGATTGTTTTTTTTTTAAATGTAAACTAACCTCCTGCATGACAGAGGTTAAAATTTTGTCTGCACTTGAGTTCACTTGGGTTTACATTTGAAATGCGCATGTTTATTTATACAGATTTCAATAAAGCTATTCAAGGCCTTATTTAGTGTTCCATTTTGTTACAAATTCTTTTCCCACGGTGTTTGTGTCATGGGTAGTCTTTGTCTGAGACTTATACTCTCAGTTGCAAACTGGTTATGTAATGGCCGACATAGAACAAGATTATTAGTATTTCAAGTAGATAGTATATATAAAAAGGTTTCTCTCTTGTCATTGGCCCTAAAACATTTATAAGACTGTAGAAACAATAATGTCCTAATGTTGTTTGTTTGTGAAAGTAGTACTGGAACAATAATCAAATGCAAATATACTAATTATGAGATGACTGGGAAATGAGAGAATATATTTAAGATTAGACAAACCTATGGGGTTGGCAGGGGGCGGAAATGATACAAGATTTTGGAAGCAATCCTAGAGAAGTGATCAGCTCTTTGAATAACACATACAAAGAGCCCCCCTGTATTCATGCTCCCATTTTTTCCATATCTTGTGAGCCTAAAACTTGTTTAGAAAAACCACACAGAGCAAAGGATCTGATTTGACTTAGCAAAGTACTTTAGGAGTTTGTAGATTGGAGCTTTAACATCTGATAACTCAGAGTCCTAATGTACTTCATTCTCCATTTGAAAATGCAAATAAATACAGACATATGGAAAGTTATATTTGAAGGAATGTACTTATCTACTAATAATTGGATCGTCCAACTAGAATTTTTAGAATTTAAAAGGGTATTGATCAAAGTAACATTTATTTAGGGAAAAAAGTACATAGATTGTTGTTGTTGTTATTGTTAATTCAGCTTTCAAGATTACAAACACACAGTTTGTATAATCAGCTTCCTAATCAGAGATAAAAATCAGGAATATCTCTATTTGAGTGTCTCAAAGGTTTCTGGGAATTCAGTAATTTTATAAAGCACGTTCATGTGTAACATACAGTTCAAGTGTGGACATGCTTTAAAGTACAGAAAGTATATTATTCTTTACAGTGTTTATCAAAACTTATTCTCAAATCATCATTTATATGGAGAAGGACCCTAACACCTGTTAAGAATCATGTCAGATAAAAATCTGCCATGCTTTTTTTCATCAAAAAGTTTGCTGTCAGTAAGTATCAGCATAAACTCTAAAATTACAAGATTCAGTTAACTTTGTTAATGTGATGGTCACAGAAACGAAACAGAGTAGGAAGCCAGAGACAGCTTCCCACTTACTCCGTGGATTTTGTGACAGAAATATGTCATTTAAAACCAGCCTGGGAGGGAAGGAGAGATAAAGAAACGCTGCCCAGGACCTCTTGTTCTAGTTGGCTTCAGACTGTTCTGCATGTTTTGGTGCAGATAGCTCCATGCTTCATCCACCTAAATTAAAGTCCCACCTGCCTTCCTGGCACACTGAGGGGAAGTTTGCAGCTTACTTTAGAGCTGATGAGATGAGAAAACTGTCAGATGTTCCATAGTTAGATAATGTGGAAACATCTGTGGCATCTACAGCTACTTGCTATGGGAAGGCCACAACCCCTTCTAGGTTTCCCAGGAAGTTAGGCCTGGGTTATGGACTGTATTGTGTTTTTTCAAGAGATTTGAAATCTTTAGAGGGGAATCTGTAGAGTATGTAGAGAAATTAATTGGCAAACCCACTAGTGGTTTTTTTTTAATTATGCTGCTTTCCTTATGTCAGAGTTGTAGTTGCAGGGTATGGTTTTTCATTGTTTCTAAGTACTACTTACTTTGACAAAATCACCATAAATGTAGTGAAACAATAGGAAAACTATATCTGACATAATAAGCATATTCTTAGTCTGCAAGCAAATTGCTCTCCAGATTTTTTTAGTTCTCTTTCCCTGGGGGGTAAACATTGTGAAAACAGTTCCAGTTCTCTAGTTCTAAGATTGCATGCTTTACTGGCATCATGTTCTCCTGAGGCAAGCAGAGAGACCTGTCGTACTGAAATTACATCTTGGAATAATGTGGAAAGCCAGAATAGTCTAAATGTGACAAATTTATTTAGGGAGTGAACTGAGGTGCTATATGCCAGGTAGTATTAACAGTTATCCTGGGCCAAATTATGTAACAGTTTATACAGGACTCTCTATTGACAAAGAATTCACATCAGTCTATATGGTTTAATAAAAGGTAAATTTTGTTATTTGTCAGGGCAGTAACTGAAATAGACATTTGATAATACAGATGCACCTAAATTATTACAGTACTTGGCACTTCATTGTCACTTCAAGTATCACAGTACTCTCATCAAAACATGAATGTCACGCAGTATCATCCAACACAAAGTTTAGCAAATGACCAACAACCTCAAAATAATTTCCCTTAGGAAGTCATTGTGGAATAGAGATGTTGTTGAAGAAGTTGGTGGCACTTGGTCTTAAATTAATGTTTTTATTCAGTGTGCAAAATATTCAGATCATATCTACAGCATGTGAAAAGCAGTAAACACCCCTATATCCTCTGTACCCCGGTGAACAAGCAGTTCGGCACTGATACAGTGGCACAAGAACTAGTCCTTGGATACGTAAACAGAAATGAGAAATTGGCTTAATCTTTCTGGGTCTCCGGTAAGGAGCCTGTGAAAATACACTCTTTTTCCTACCTTTTCAAAGTTTGGATTGTAACCTGGGACACATTATAGAAAAAAAGTTACAACCCCAGGGTAAATACATTTGCACTAACAGATGGAGAGAAGAAGAATTACTTTCTCAGAAAGACTACTCCTAGGTGCCTCAATTTTCATGGGACACCTTATGAGGGGAGACTTAACTCTATGCAGGGAGTCTTGGAGTGTAGGGAAACATTCAAAGAACCAGTGGTTCAAAACTGGAACAGGACGATCTGAAAACAGGTAAGTGTGGGAGTCTTCTATGCAATTTTTTAAAAAGGAGAAGGAAGACACTGGCAGAACATCCAGCAGGGGCAAGTGATGGGTTCTGTTAACTCTGGGCTACATGCCTTCCCTGGGTTACAGAGGGAGGCAGCTGAGAGGTGCAAGGGCCCTTCCCCTTCTGGGATGGAAACTTAGTCTGAGTCATCTGAGCCACCTGCCCCAGCTTTGAGATCTTGGAATCCATAAACATCCTGTTCTTTTGAGAGGAATGTTCCTCCCTCTTTAGACCTAACTGTACCCATTAAAAATCACTTAAAAGTTTTGAGTGGAGGCCTGAATACATACATATTTGCTCCAGGCTCACCATGGTTTGAGGGAAGTCCTTTACTCAGTAGTGTTATAATTCATTAACAGGGGAATAAAACCCATGCTCTTGTTCAGTATGGCAAATGGTATGACTTTTCTTCCCTTCTTTCACCTTGGCTTCCAACTTAAACTCATGAAACCACTCCAAACCCTCTCTGTTAGACTATCCTGGTTCTGGCCGAGGACATGAGGGATGGAGCCTGGAGCCATGTGTGCATGGCCAAGTCATTGTGTTCCATATTATCTTGCATCATGGCCAGGGGCAGGGAGAGGGCTCTTGTTTCCTGGGACAGGGCAGGCATTCCTTTTTCCAGGGAGAAGTGGGGTAACAATTGTCCTGAGCAGAGCGTTTCTCTACCATTGTTTTCCACTGTTTTGGGCCTGGGGGGAAACAGGGCATGAGGAGGGGAAGAGGGACATTTTTTTCTTTGTCTTGGAGCTGCACAGCATCAGGTTGGGTTGCTCAGTTATACATTTTTTTGTATGTAAATCACCCTCCTTTTTATATACTTTTGTTATTAATAGTGTTGCTGATATTGTTCATTCTCTTATCTCATTGCTGTTTCCAGTAAGCTGTTCTTAGCTCACAATCTCTCTTTTTTCTCTCTCACTAGATGGGTGAGGAAGAGGAGCACCTGTGTGAGGCTTAGTTTCCAGCTGGGCTTAAACCATAAAAAAGACCTTTGATTTATTATAATTTCCTCCAAGTAACACTTTGCCCCCATTACAGCCTATACCAAAACATACATCTCCATTTTCCTTCTTTCTTTTCCATTCTGGAAGAGCATCCTTGCCTCTCCAGGATAATTTCTGTTAAAACACAACGACCCATTCAGACATGCCCCTGTTGAAAAATAGGTAATTCCTCAAAAATGAAAATTAAAACTTACATATGGTGCAACTGGTAAGAGGTCTGCAACCAGATCTGAAGGCATAAAATCATTTTCTGGCACACAATGAATGCTGTCTGGAAAGACTTCAGATGAGCTATACTTGTTTTCAACATCTGTCAATGTTCTAAAATACATATTATGCTCTGGGTATTGTATAAATGTGTATTTTGCCTGAGAATAAAGTCTGCAAACACAAGGGACAGTAATTACTGACTCTGTATCATCTATACCTGTTAAAAGCAAATATAAATAACATATTGATTTTAGGTATAGGAAATAATGTCTTAGCAGATGTCTTCAGAAAATTTCACCTTAGCTACTTATATAATATTTTTGAGATAAGGTAGTGCAATTAAAAGATAAATCAAAGAAGGCTGTAGTACTACGTAATATGGGAAGTATTAGGTTATCCTCTATGTAATCTTTGAAATTCTGTTTGGTTTATGTCATGGTCAGTCTGAAATTGTAATTTAGGAAGCTCATTTTTATGATGCACATTGTTTCTGTAATATCAGAGAGGAAGAAATTGTGCAGAACTGTGAGTGTATGTAAAAATGATGAATCACACTAAGACAAGCCAAGAGTATGGACAAGTCTATACTGCATGAATAGAAAAGAGGAATGTAATGAGAAAGTAGCTGTAGGATACTACTAAGGAGGTGGTAAAGGATTTCAAAAAGGAGCAGTGTCCTATGGTTAAAAAAAGCAACTGCTGCAAAAGTCATTAACAGGCAACCAGAAATTAAAATCTTTGATAGTGGAGGTTTGTCTTGCAGAGATACAACAAAAATAAATTTGGTTTCTAGCAATGGATTTAACTTCTTAGTGAAAGATAATGGTAAACCAGTAGAAAGGAAACAGTCTAGAGGTGATTCTAGCACATTATATGTACCAGGAACTGAGTTCCTAATAATTTTTAGGAACTAGTTTACAAAGGAAGGTTTGAAATGTCCTGAAGGGGGGGAAAAAAGAATCACAGAATCAATTGGATTGGAAAAGACCTCTAACTGAACAGCACCATATCAACTAGATAATGGCATTAAATGCCATGTCCAGTCTTTCCCTAAACACCTCCAGGGACAGTGACTGCATTACCTCTCTGGGCAGCCCATTCCAATGTCTAATCACCCTTTCTGTGAAGAAATTCTTATTGATGTCCAACCTAAACCTCCCCTTGCACAGCTTAAGACTATGTCCTCTCATCCTGTCACAAGCTGCCTGGGAGAAGAAATTGACCCCACCTGGCTAAAACCTCCTTTCAGGTAGTTGTAGAGTGAGTGACCCCTGAGCCTCCTCCAGGCTAAAGAACCCCAGCTCCCTCAGCTGCTCATCACAAGGCAATAAAGTGTCAATTTCTTTGAAGTCCTACTGTTGGTAAGGCTGGCTCTGGCTTTCTGTGATATTGCCTCCAACAAACTAAGACATTCAAGCCCACCAGACATTTGTATCCCCCATGACAAAGTGTGGCTGAGTGGGTCAGGAGTAGAGCCATTTGGTAAAGAGTCTATCAATACTTAGTACATGTTAACTCCTAATTTTATAATTCAATTATTTATCAAATGTTCTTAGATCATGGCATGGTTTAGTTACGACTGAAGCAGGGAAGGCCCTTAGAAATAAACAGCCATAGGAATCTACTGATGACCATGCTGTCAAAGAGAAATAAGGTTTCAGACTGGCTGAACAAGTTTTACATCCCACTTAATGATCTGCTCAGTAGCTCCAGGGCTTGGCTCTCAGGTGGAACAGTGAGTATTCAGTCCTGGAATTTCCTATGCTCTAGCCAGCAGGTAGCCAAGAGCACATCCATGCACTGATGTGAGGAGACAGATTGTTAAGGTGGTAAGGATGGTCAGTGTTGGGTTTTTCTGTGTAAGTCAATTAGCATCTCCACCTCTGTTTCTCTTTTTTCTACACCTGACAGAAAAAAAATGTATCATGAATGGGCTGCATTACACATCATGCAGGGAAAAATCACAGATGAACAGATATTAATTCTGTTATTTGTGTAAGGGAATGAAAGACAAATTCAGTTTAAATCACAGAGTAATGTTTGTTTCCCAGGCCAGCCACATACTTTCTGTGTGAGCTGAAAGTATGAAGGGCATGGGAGATGATGATAAAATTTTGTGATTATCGTGTCTCTATTGGTCTGTTGTTACATTGCCAGCTCTAACACAGCAATAAATCAATTCAAGCATTGGACAGCAGTTTTTTCTCACAAAAGGTGTTACCAGGTTCAGCTGATTCAATTATCAGCACGCAAAAGGCCAATTAAAAAAAACCAAACCAACAACAACAACAAAAACAAAAACCCCACTGCTTTGAGAATCTGTTTGGACAAGACTGAAGCAGGAAAAATTGGAAAAACAGCTTTGCTGGCTGGTTACATGAGAGTCTTGGAAGCATCTAAGCCTCTGGTCGAGAGATTTGTGTGTAGGCCCTGGAGTTCTGCACTCAACAGGAAATCACTGCCAAGTACCAAGTACACATCATAGGTATGACATTTTGGGCATTGCTGCTTAACACTGCTGTGAGTGACCTTAAACAAAACGTGACATAATTGCCAATAGTTTGCTAATGGCAAAGAGGATGATCCTAGAGAGCAGCTGGGATTGCTTTTTTAGTTGACCAAATGAAATAAAATGTGTATTAGCTGTAAACATACAAACAGAATGGGTACTAACATGTAAACATATGCTCACGCCTATGCAGAAAAGAACACAGGCTAAATTAATGAGGAGTTTGTACTGGAAAACATACTTTTCAGTCTGCTGATAGATCTAACTTCCTTACACAGCCACATCCTAAAGGAACAAGGACTTCATTTCTATTCCATAATAAAAAACCCTGAAGAATACTATATGCTAGGGGGAAGTTTATTACTTCTTTTAACCCATTTGTGTCACAACAAGTACTCTCTTGGCCTACTTCTTTGGTCTGTAATTTAAGGAGCTACTGAAGTGTTCACATAGTAAAGACCTTCTTTGTGCTTACACAGACCAATACAATTCATAGTTTTTATAAAAGGCTACAGGGCGTATTTAGTATTAATCCATCTCTCACTGACTTTTAATTTAAAATTTAACTTTGTCCTTTGATATCAGTATCTATGTTCAATCTGAGACAAAATTTTCTCCATAGTGATTCTTAACTCTGCAGTACAAAAAATCACCAGAGACAACTGCAAACACCTTTACTTTTCCACACAGTTGTTTTTTCTTATCCTGAAGTCAGTTCAGTACTATCAGTACTTACATATTCATATCACTTACAGAAGTATACAAGAGGGTAGGTAAAGTGAACTCAGGGGAAAATCACAACTCTTCCCATAACAATGAAACCAATTTATTGCCACAGTGAATGAAATCTGATAGTTTTGCATCTGTACAGCAGGATGACAGAACCCTGTTCTCATATACAAAGCCTGCATCTGCATACATCTGCCAGGATGGGCTATAACTAGGACTAAACACCTGAAATTAATACAGTCAAATGCTATCCCATGTTTAATCCAATTAAAAGGACTGATGCACATCATTTGGAATGAACATGAGCTAACTTAATGATAGGTCTCACAATAGGTCTCATGAGCATTTTTGTTGGTAATTAGGGCCATAAAGCTACACGGAATTATTTCAATCACCCACTGCCCATCACAAAATAACATATAATTTAATAACAAAACAAGCCACAACATAATAATTGCAGTGCAATACAAAGTTAGCTTAAAAGCTGAGAGATGAGCCTGAGATGCAGGCAAATGTACTATTCCCAATTAAGTCAGCCTAACAGCTAACTAGCATTCTTAACTTACTGGTCAAAAATGTGCCCTCAGAGACGTCCACATACGCTGCGCCACCTTCTGAATCAAAAGTGACTTGAATTGTAACCAGGGTAGTTAAGTGTACAAAAGACTGGCAAGCACTTCTGCTGAGGGTTAGGACTGCCAGCAATAGAATTTATTGAAATGAACTGCAGAAGTCACATTCACAATCAAATCAGTGTATCTCAAAAGGATCCTGGTTAGTTTAAACAGTTTAACTGCACTGATTTAGATTAATTGATAAATCTCTGCACTTACAAAAGGCATACATCAGAATGGTGAGAAAGATGACCTTATTGTTTAAGAGATATGTCTGAGATTCAGGCACATTTCCAGTTCTTGTATTCAGCAGATCTGGAAGAGTTTTCAATTCTACAACTGTAAGAATTCTAAAAAGTCTAAGATGCATTTCCAAACTCATGAACAATCTGGCAGTATTTGGCTGGCAATGCTGAGCAGACTGAGTGTCTAAGCTGGTAGTTAAAAAGATATGTATGATCAATGTAAGTGATATCAAGTGTGCAAACAAGCAGACAAGCAGATTCACGAAATATCAATATGTCCATGGCTTACTATACAGTAAATCTGTGGAAAAATCTGAACAACAAAAAGGAAGTAAATAATTGAAGCTTACCTAAGAAATACATGTGCATAGTCATTAATTAATTAATTAATTAATTATCCTAGCTAATCATCCATGTTTCTTATAAAGGTATTTGGACTGGTCTGTGAATTGCACCAGGCTTGAAGCCCAGAACAGATGCATTAAGATGGGAAAATCCTTAGGAAAATGCTTATTGGTTAAGCACATAAATCGTTCTACTGAAGACAACAGTCTTGTTCTTTTGTTGCTGGTTTTTTTTAAGTAAGCATAGAAAAATCAAAGCTTTTGAGAATAAACAAACCAACGCACTTTGAAAGTATAACAATGTTATAGAATCATGTTTGATTTTACTGGACACAGGAGTGAAACCCTAATTCCTTGTCTGAAGGCACATAAACCTTGACTATCAATTCAATTGCAGAAGCATTACACATAGTTTTAAAAACTCACATCCATGTATTCAGTTCTGCCAAGCTAACAGCCAGTATATTGAAAACAATAGAAAAATAAAGATCTTAAAACAAAAAATTACTTAGAAAACAAGTCTGCACTCTTTGCTTCAGAAAGCACCCCTGAAGATTTATGTATAGAGGTACAGTCAATGCTGTGCCAGTGGGAGCCTGTTTACTATATCATTTGCAACAGTTCTCACAGTAAATGAACTCAACATACACGTATGGATGCTCAAACTTATGAAACACTTTTACTTTTTCATTACAAGATAAAAACCCCAAAGTATTAGAACATTGTCTGAGTAAGACTGAAAACTTTCAGGAAAGTCTGAAGAAAAGCTGTTACTTAAAATTTTTTAAATCAAATCGCAGTTAAAATTTGTCCTTCATTTGTCTTCTCCAAAATTTTTCTTTCAAGACTCCCAGGTTGGAAAACTACAGCATGTAAAAACTCGTGGATGTTTCCCAGCTCCCTGAATTTATGGATGGAGAACAGAACCATGCTGCATAACATGTGGGCAGACAGCACAGTACAGCATTTGCAGTACCAAGAATATGGAAAAATTATTATTGCACAGACCAAAATCTTTGTGAAATGTTAACTGTTACTGTGAATGATGAATGCTATCCTCCAGAAGGAAGCTCCCAGGCTACTATCAGGCCTAAGCTCCCCTGCGTTACTACAAGTACCAGTTACTGAAGAGTGTGTGCTAGTTGTTCAGGACCCAGCTTTAGAAATGGGTTAAAAATTACTGGTATGGAATTCCGAGGGACACTGCTGGTGACATGGAAGGTACCTGGGACCCAACCATTCCACATGCCCTCGTTTTTTCCCTGCGTGTATTTATCTCAAAGCTTCTCAATGAAGGGTTCACCCTCGCTTTGCTTAGAGGAGACCACGGAGCGCTGCGTACGCACACGGGCTGAGGAGGGCACAAAGCTTCTCTCCTACTGAAGAACCACAGAATAACGGGAAGGGACCACTTTGGGTCATCTCCTCCAATCTCCGTGCTCAAGCAGGGTCACCCCAGAGCACATTGCATAGAATTGTATCCAGACGGTTCTTGAATCTCCAGCGAGGGAGACTCCGCAAGCTCTCCAGGCAATCTGTTTCAGTGCACACACTCGCATTGGAAAGAAAACAAGAACTCCAGGATTCAAAAGAAAAACAGTACACCTGGCTTTTTGCTTTTTTAAATCAAACCCTCCTGAGAGCCAGACTTGGCCAGAGGGGACTGACCCCTACATCCCTGCAGCCGCTCGGCGGGGCTGGCGACTGCTGAAACTCAAAGAGCTTCGCCCCACCTTCCTCAGTGACCCTTCGCGAACGCCGCAGTTTGTCCCCTCCCTACGGCAGCTCCCCCCCCTCGGCCCAGGTCCCAGCGCCTCTCCTGCCCCTTCACGCCGACCCAGTGACACTGCCGGGAAAGGACCCCGGGGAAAGAGCCCCGCTCCCCGGGCCGCGCCCGGCCCGGCTCAGCCCGGCAGGACGGCTGCGGGTGTCGCTTCCGTCCCTCCCTCCTTCCCTCCCTCCCAGCCGGCGGCCGCCGCCGCTCTCCCCGCCCCCGGCCGTGTGTGCGGAAGCTGCCGGCGCCCGGGATTGTGGGAGCGGGGGGGACGCGGAGCGGGGAGGGGACGCGGCCGGGGCCGGAGGGTTCCGGTGCGGGGCGCAGACGTGTCGGCCGGGGCCGCGGAGCGACAGGCGCTGCCTCTGCCCGCTCGGAACAGCGCCCGGCCCGGGGCTGGCCCGGCGGCGCCATGGCCGGGACCAGCAGCCCCGAAGCCGTGAAGAAGCTGCTGGAAAACATGCAGGGGGACCTGCGGGGCCTGAGCCTAGAGTGCCGGAAAAAATTCCCCCCCGTCAAGGAGGTGAGTGGCGCTGAGCCGAATCAGGCCGGGCCGTGCTGGGCTGAGCCGGAGGGCGGACGCTGTTCCGGAGGGGCCTCTATGGGGCCGGGCCGGAGCGGAGCTGCCGGCGCGCCCGTGCTCCCGTACCCAGCCCGGTGCCGTTCCCGGTGAGCTCCGACCTCCACGGCCGCGGGCTGTGCCCAGATGTGGCTGTGCCCAGATGTGGCTGTGCCCAGATGTGGCTGTACCTGTCGCATGTTCTGTGGCTGCTGTTGTCAGTGCGCTGCCGAGGCGGGGGCCGTGGGCCGGGCTGTGCCCCTCGAGGCTGGCGGACAGACCGGCTGTCGACGGGTGAAGCGGGGGCGGCCCCTCGGCGCCCTGTGGGGAAAACACTTAAGTTCGGCTTGACTGTCTCGGCACCACGGAGCGAGCGGAACTCGCCCGAGGCGAGCTCGGCGCTGGGGCTTGGCCGCCCCGAGCGAGCGGGGAGCCCGCCGGGCGGGCTGCGGCCGAGGAGGGCCGTGCTCAGCCCCGGCCGGCCGTGCGGCTGCGGTGGGAGCCAGGGCCCCGCAGGTCTCCCCTCGGGTCTGTGCCTTGCCCCTCTCTCGAAGGCTGTGGTGCCCGGCCGCCGTGCCTTATTCCTCAGCATTGCACACCCGTGACTGCCGGTGTGAGCTGTGGCGGTCGCTCGTCATCGCTACCGCGTCGTTTTGGGGCTGTGTGGCTTTCCAACGGTGTGGGCACAACCGAGGAAGCTTGGGAGACACAGAAGTTTGGGTTACTTTTTTTTTTCTCTCTTCTTAAGAAACCCTTTAATATACTCATTACAGTAGGACTGTGTATTTTGGTTTTGAAACGTGACTTTATGCTGTGCAGCCTGAGACCTCAGTAATCTCGGTGAACAGGATTATTTTAATTGAAGAGGAATCCGAATTTTTCTTGCTACTTAAAATATACTTTTTAACCATATGTTTTCCCATTGTTTTTATACGGTCAGTTTAACTTTTTCCCTATCAGCAGTTTGCTGCTTACCGTTTAAAGAAGTTTTCTATGAAACAGCAGGAGGAAAACTATTAAACGATTTAGTCAGATACAATGCAGACCCAGAAGCATCTGAGAAAGGCATTGCATGTGTTATGTGACTTAAGTTCCAATTAAGTGATAGCATATTTAATGTTCTACAAAGTAATATAGACTTTAACAGCTGAATTGAAGCTAATGACTGTGCTTGTTTTGAAAGACATGAAGTGACACACTATAGCAGAGTGTGTTGTGTACTATTTTAGTTTGCAGAGGAATGCTGGTGTGTTTGTGAAATTTTGTGTGGTCACAAAAAAGTGAGAGAAAGTTATGATCAGTCCTGACGAATTGTGTGTGGTCACATGTAAATAAGAAGAAGCTGTGGTCAGTAGAACAGAAATTTCTGTGTGTTTGGAGAGAGATGGGAGTGCTGCTTGCACTCCCTTCTGTGTATTACTGTGTGACTCTTGTTTAGTCTCTGAACGAGTTTCCCCACTGTGTTAATATTTATTTTCCTTGAGATCTCCAAAGGACTTGGGCAGTGTCATTCATAAGCTTGTATTTTTAGTAATGCTTCATTAAGTTTGCCATGGCTGAATATTATAGTGACTACTGCATGTACTTCATACTTGTTCAGCTCGTTTATCATATTCTTGTGTAAGCTCAACCTTTGTGTTGTTCGCTTTAAATTGACAACAATTTGTATAGCTTTCTTCATTAAAAGCACTTAACAAACTTTTTCACAATTGTTTGGGATTTGGATAGGTTTATTGGAATAGTACTGGAAGATGTTTATAAGGAGGTGAGACTTTCTGCTGGGAGTTGTGTGCTCTTACAGAGAGTCTGAGGTGAAAGCAGTCTTACAGTAGGAGGTATGATACAGTTGCAGGAAACGATCTTCCTTCCTCATTCTGGAAGCCCTTTTTTTGTTCTAGTTTTAAAGAAAATGGGTGTACTTTTTTTTTGTCAAATCTCAGCTGCTTAAAGAGATATTTTAATTGCATGATTTTGGTCTGATCGTGATTAGATTTAGCTAGAATGATCAGAGGAATGGCGTATTCTTCTTACTGACTTGAAACAGCATCAGTTTTTTAAACCATGTTTAAATACTGGCTTTTTAAAACAAATTCATTCTTCTTATGAGCTCAGTTTTTAACTTGCAGTGTAACTAAACTCTCCCACATGCATTGTAATTTATGAGTTTGTATTGCAGTTGATGTGTATGCTTTCATGTCACTTAATGAGCTTGTCATACTGGGATAAAACTATTGAAAAACTCCTAGTCCCAAATTAATAGTTATGAGATGGATATCATAGATAGGTTAGATTTGATAGGTACTTTATAAAGGTAAACTGTTTCTCATAATCTTTCTAGTGTCTGACATAGTCAAAGATGTTGCACCCAGTTCTTCTAAAATGAATTGTCTGTTCTGGTTTTGTTGTTTTGTTTTTATATTAGTAGTATTAAAATTCTACAAAGTGAATTTAGCTGATGGGTTTGCTGTGATAAAAGTAGTAATGTACTTCTCAGTTCTGGTTGTTGCTCAGATGATTAACCTGAGTAAATTCTTTAACCAATACTGTAACGATTTAGAGCAGTTTTATGATCAGTAAAATAGGGCCTTTTTTATTAAAAGGGTTTTAGTTTTCACTCTTTAAACACCTTTCTAAAGCATATATTATTACAAAATTATGCAGTATCTCTTAGGTCCAGAGGCACCAAAACAATATTAAATGATTCTTTGAACAGGCTGAAAAGTTTAGTAGAGTTCTTTTGGAGGAGGAGGATGAGGGTGGGGTTTGGATGCAGAAGAGAAGGGGACAACCAACCATGGGATCTAGATCTTATCCTCAATTAGGAAGTAGAAGTGAGTTCTTAGTGAAACCTTATTGAAAATGGAACTTGAACTCTTTGATGTTTTGAGGACTTTAATTTCATTTTTTCTGTTACTCTGACTCTGTAAAGTTTTCTTAGTAGGTCACGTTTCTGTGAAAATCGTGTAGTTGTAAGTCCAGTAACTTACAGCTGTAGAGTCTGAGGTTTTTGCTGACTTCAGGAATCTGTTAAGAAATGTTGAAATTAGTGAGTTTCTCCCATTGTTAAACTTGGACACAAATATGGCCAACTTCCTTCCCCTTAGAGTTTTTAACTGAGAAATAACAGGATGTTGGCTCCAAAGTATCCATGTGTTGTCTGTGCTCTACGTTAACAAATAATACCAAAGTAGGATTTTCCTAGGTTATGCCATTTAAGGCTTTAAAAATAGGAGCTGCGGAAAGAGCCTGAAATTGTATTGCTGACAATGTTTGGGGTTTAAGTAACATAACAGACTTATTTTTCTAAAGGGTGTGGAGAATACCAGTTACTATTGCAGTCGAAGCCCGTTTCTCTTTGTTGCTAGATGTTTTTTATGTTTGATACTTCCTCAGATCAGCACTGAGTACAGAAATGTACTAGGCATGAATGCTATACATTATGACCAAGAAGTGATATGGTGACTATGTCTCTGATATGCCAAACCTGTTTGTACTGGCAGACATGCAAATAATGACATTGCTGGAAAATGTGTTTGTATATTCATGATGTATTTCTGTTGCCCAATTAGAAAAGTAGATGCCAGCCATGGATGAGATAGAAGCTCTCAGGGAAGTGTAAATAAAACACTGTCTTTTAGAGCTTGAAATTACAGAGGATGAAACAGTCTTTGGTAGAGGCATCAGTCCTGTTGATGTTATCTCAAATAATCTGGTGTTTCTCCTAGAAAACAATACTACTTGATCATTAACATGTAATTTTTAACACAGTGGGCTCTGAGATTTGCTCTGTATTAGACAGTATTGCAATGCTGCTTATGCTGCACTGAATTGCATACTGCACACACAGAACTTCATAAACTGTTTTGACCTGCCAGTGACTGGAGTTTTGGTATTGTGTGCTGCATTTGGGGAAAGCTTGTGGTGCTCTCCTTAGTGAACTGGAGTAAGAATTTTCTCTTATCACAGAATTGAAGCTAGTTTAGTGTCCTAAATAGGTTTACCTGCTGTTTCTTGTTACAGAATGAAAATGCTGCTCAGTAAACTGCGTCTGATTTGGTTAGATAATTCCATTGCATTAAAAAACTTAAAAATACAAGGGGAAAATATTTATAATTGGCAGAAATAATGGAGTTAAAATGAGAAATAAATATAGCCAAAAGTTTCTTGCAGCCTGAACTCCAGTTGTATGTAAATCTTTGTTGTTTACACAGATCCAGTCAAGCAGCCGCAGCTTTCTTGTAGGCTTGTGGCTTGTAATCTCTGTGTTGTCTCAGGTTTTTTCTTGACTTTTAAATAGCAGTAAAAGCAAAGTAAGTTTAAAAAAATATCACCAAAAAAACCCAAAACAAACTAACAAACAAAAAAACACCCTCTTATCCAGCTCCCTGCACACTTTCAGGCACATCTGTTCTAGTAGGAGATGGGAAGGCAGAGGACTGGCCGTGTTGGGGCGGACAGGGACTACTGCATCATCCCTTGGCAGGATCAGCTTGGCCTGGGCCAGGGCATGCCCTTTTCTTGGCAGTTGTGTAATGGGTTGCAGGTGCCTGTATGTTTTAGGGTATTTGTTGCTGTAATAGGGCTGGAAAAGAAGTTGTATTTGACTTGCCTCCACTGGAAGAACATCACAGAATTAGCTTTGAATATTTTGGTCAGTAGAAGTACTCTCTTGAGTCTTATGGAAGAAATCTTTTGGTAGCCTCACTGTACTGTTTCTTTACCCAATCCTTGTTTGAAGGAGCAGCATTGCTTTTACTTAGCTACTTATTGAGTTGTGCACCTTTGGCACATAGACATCTTTTTGAAACTGTATTGTAATTTTCTGTATTTAGGAAAAAGAATAGAATCCAATTTTGGAGACTTACTTTTTTTTCTTTTATAAATAACTCTTCTTGCAGGTAAGTAGCCTTACAAAGCTCATAGGGTAAAAGTTAAAAGGGTAGGATTTGAGTGACTTCTGTACAAAGCAAGCTTTAAATTATTTAATTACAGTAGATGTGGTGTGGACTAGCCTGAGGCAAGAGATAGGATTTGCCCTTACTGAAAGGCTGTGTGTTGTGTTGTGTGAAGACAAGCATTATTCCACATTTCTTCCTTTAGAGTCCAGTCTTGTTTGCATTGAGTGACATACATGACAGTTCAGTACCCTGGGTTAAATCATTCTTGTTTAGGAATGATATGCCAAACACATTTTAAAGCTAATGTAATTGGGAAGCTTGTTCTTTTTAGAGAACTTCTGATGTCATTGGGTAGCTGTGTGAAACTAAACATGAGGATGTATTGCAAAAGGTAAACGCTCATTAAAAAGATACAGATCAGTTAATTTAGTACATAATGTCAAAGTGATCATTAGGACTCCTAATGCAACTGGAAGGAACAGTTAAAACGTGTGAATATTTGTTAGCTGTTTGTTTTGTAATGGTAATAATATTTCAGAAATTTTGTTGAATATAGGACACTAGACATATTGCAGAAGGCTAAGAAAGAAATTACATGCTGAGCTGTCTTGTGATATGAGCATCTGAGTCACTTGATGTACTTGTAGCATTGAATAGTTTCTAAGTGCTCTGCATTCATGCTACTTTAGTGGTAAAAGGATGAGCCAAATGATCCTAGGAAAGAAGACAAACCATTTTCTGTAGGAGTAACCAAGTTTTTGGGTTTCCTGCTTTATTTTTTGAATAAAATGGTTTAAGTAATTGTGATGCTATAGCCCACAGGGAATTCAGCCTACACTGAACTTTCCAGGTTGGTTTATTTTCAGGTCTTCACAACATTAAAAGGATGAAAACTACAGGTTTTGGGGTTTTTTTTTTTTTGGTTTTCTTGGGTTTTTTTTTTTTTTTTTTTTTTTTTAAATGAGTATTCACTTAACTAATGTTTTAAGGGTTCTTTTGAAATAGAGAAACAATGCTCTGTAAAATGTATGTTGTCATACTTAGGCAGCTTGCACTAAAGCATGTGCAATGCACATGTTTTCTGCATGTGACTGGAGATTACTCTGTAGCATTCTTGAGTTGCCAGCCCATAGCTGAGCTGGTAACTTGAAACCAGTAATCCCTAATATCTCTTTTAGTTTCTTTTATAATTTCTGATCTTTACCATTTGCTATGTCTGCTAGCTTCATGTTTGGAGTCCATTAATTTTGAAGTGATTTTTATTTAATATTGACCTTTATACATAGTATTTTTTCAAAATTATGTTTTTAAAAGTAAATTCTTACATTTGTAGGGAAAACATCTATTCAGATGTGTTCTAAGCTTTGTGGTCCATTATAAATCATAAGTTTCATGTGATCATTTTAGTCTGTGTATAGAAATGTCACGTGTTCTGAAGTGATTCATGTAAGGCACACAGGTCAAGTTTCTTCATCATGTAATGCTTTGAAATTTAATGAATGAAGAAAATAGTTTAAAGTTTGACTATATTGGTCTATCTTTCTGCTTTCCAAGTTACACTTTTCAGTGCAGGATAAACTTGCCCGATATTGGGTGTCTGAGCTTCATTGATTGTGCAGAACACCTACACACTGGGTGTTCTACACTGCCACTTGAGATACAATAATGTTTCCTCCTTGGCTTCCAGCCTCGGGTCCAGAAGAGCTTGGGTCTTCTGGTGTCTGCGTGTAGTTGTCTTGGATACAGAGGCCTGAGCTTAGACCTCCGCACTGAGCCCCTGCTAGTGGGTCAGCTGAATTAGCTTAAGGAGAGGCTTTAAGAATTAAGGGTCATTCAGGAGAGACAATCTCCATTGTAATGGGAGTCTAAATATTTAAATTTGTGCATCTTAATCTCCGATTTAATTCTCATCTGCCTCCCATGACTTCTTGAATATTATACAGGAAACTTGCAGCAGAAGTTGGAAATCCTTGGTGACTCCAGTTCTCAACCAGTGCCTAAACTGTGAACTGTTGTTTTCCTTTACCAAGTGTCTGGCAAATGGACATTGCTGACTGAATATAGTACTTGTGGCAAATCCTCAAAAGTTACCTGGTCCCATCTGTTGTGCTTGACAAGCTGAAGGCAACATTAGTTTGAACTTCAAGTGTATGTCTCCTAAAGCTCTGAAACAGGGTGTTGTTTTATTTTTAGCACAGAATGATAATTGTTGTGTCAGAGGTATGTAACTACATTTCAAGTGCGAGTGCTCTGTTCCAGTGGTTTAAAATCAGTTGTGTGGTACTTGAACGGATCACTCAGAAATCTCTTAATGCTGGACATGGGCTCTCTCAGAATATCCTTGCACTACATAGGTATCTAATGTATTATATGCATTAGATATATACATGTATATAATGTGTTATATACATGAGACACCCATGTAGTGTAAGGATATCCTGAGAAATATCCTTACCCTGAGAGATATTATGTATAATGTATTATACATACTGTTTAGGTATCCATATAATTGGTGTAGAATACAGTACAACATATGAGGTACATCCTTGCTCTCTCTGTTGAAGGGAGAAGAACTTAAAAATTTGTTGCTAAGTGGCTTGTGTTTCTTCTCTTTCAGATGAGAATTAAAAAAAGCTTTTTTTTTCTAATTTAGCTTTTTTACCTTTCTGTCTACATTAGTGCTGTTTGGTAATGAGTTGTTTTATGTTATGCCTTGTGATTTGATCTGTTAATTTATATGTGATGCTCTTTCCAGCTGAGGTGTATTGTGGTAGTAAGTATTTGTATTTGAATATCTTTATGTTCACATCAAGTGAGGCAGCTCCAGAGGCAGCAGCTCTGAAGCACTTCAGATAACTCTGGCAATTCTCCTGTCATTAGTGATGGTTAACCTTCAGCATTCTGAATTGGCTACTGGTACTGCAAACTGACAATTTTAGAAGACTAATGGGCTGGAAGAGTAGTCATTCCTGTCAAGTGTGAAAGAGCACTCTGAATATGAGAGCAACTAATATAGTTGCACTAAAACTGGAAATTAACAAGGTTGTTTATTTTTAAAAAACAAAAATCTTAAAAACTGCAATATCTTAAATCTTCAGCTGGAGAAGAAAGTGTATGTTAAAGCTTTTTTTTCTAATTTATGATAATTTTGTAACAAAATGATAAATTGTTCAGTGTGATAAACCCTTGTGAGTGCACAGCAATGTCAGATCAAAACTGGCATTTTGCCAGTTTAAAATACATGTAAAATGAGTATACATAAAATAGAAGGGTCAAAGTAGGGGTTGTACTCAGGGGGAGGAAGATAAAAATACAGGAGGCAAGTACGGTACTTTTTCACACAAATGTGATACACCTGAGAACTTTCATGAGACTGATTTAGTGAGGAGTTTTTTGTGTGTTCTTTTTAAGTAATAGCTTAGCAGTACAGTAGTGGTCCAGAATGTGCTTTTGCACAGCAAGCCAGAATAACAATGAAGTGAAACTCTACTTTAGACAGGAGGACCTCTTATCTAAACTATTGGATTTAGGGTTAGTGTTCCAGTTGGAAAGGCAGACAGTCATGGATAGAAAAAAATCGTTCTTTTTATTTCATGTAATAGATATGGAAGTGACTATAGATAACATATTACTCACATCCAGTCTTAATAAAAGGTTGGCAAACAATGTAATGTAAATACCAATAAAAATCATTCTTTCTGAATGCTTTTCTTTTGAGAATAGAGAAATCAATAACTTGTGTGGCAAAGACTTCAAACATTAAAACAATTTTAGTGTCTCTGGAGATAGCAATTTGCTCTAATGTGCAATGAAAACACAAATGGTCATTCAAAATCACTAGCAGTGAAAATTCTTGGTTTTATTAACTTTTGGTAACAATGCTATCACATTTAGAATTTCATACAAAAAGATTCTTGATGTTAGATCAATCCTTAATAGAAATTAGCACATGCTTGATTGCTACATTAGCTATCCTTATGGGAATATATATTTTTTTGGTTAATAAAGTCAAAAAGGTGTTGACTTTTGTTCCTAATTGTTAGATACAAATTCCTTTGAAGATCAGCATGTTTATCCTTTTTAAACTTTTTAAAAAAACTATTTGAAACTTTTAAAGAAACGATTGCTATGGCAGAGACAACAATTACTTTTTCTCACTTTAGATTCAAATTTTGTGTCATCTTTCCCTTAGGGAAAGTTGTTAACTATGGTATTATTTTTCAGTAAAAGAAGGGTAACGCTTTCACGTTTACCCCAGAGTAATGACAAATCCGTAGCGATTACTGCCGAGCACCTGTTGTACTGTCAGATCACGTCCCAGCTGATGCCTCTGGTCCCTTACTTGCCTGTCTGTAGGCATTGCAATAGAGGTCCAAGATGTACCTCTGTTAATGTTAAATGTTCAAGCGTATGCCATGCCATTATTCTTTGTACTGTCAAGACAAGTCCTCTTCTTGGGCTGCCGGGTAATGTTATGATGATCATGGAGTTAGCTCTAGTGGTATCTTTAGGTAGTGTAGATTGCCTACTGCAGCTGGATTTAAGAGCTACCACAATGTCCCAGAAGACAGATTAGAAGAACTGGTGCTTTCTAGATCCACTTACCACTCATGGTGTGGATGGTTTGCCTTTACGTCATGTTGAATTCACATAGAATTTAATATCCCAGTTATCCTAGTAACTTCATATGTGATTTATGAGTTATAGATCTTTAAATGTATGTAATGTGGAAAAATTTAGCTCATGAATGTTACCTGAAAGTTGGTAAATGTTGGTTCTGTTTGAGGATGTGTTAAATAATTCCTTCCTGATAGCTTGAGCAGATATTACCTGCCTCTGTTACCCAGTAAGCACTTTAGATTCTAAACCAAGTAAAAGTTTCCAAAACTGGGAAGATGCTCACAGCATATCTAATGATAGGAAGGCTGAAAGTTTTCTCTATTTCAGCTGAAGACTGAGAAGTCCGTTAGGAGGGTAAGAGTTTTGGCTCTGAGAAGCTCCTGAAGCTGTGTTTGAAAGTCTCTATGCATCTCCACATCGTGGTCTCTCATATGCAGAGAACCTCTTCTGTAAGGCAGCTGTGAATGTTGTTGTCAGATTGTACATTCAGAGAGGAACTTTGAAGCCAGGAGATAGGTGTTATGCACAGACTTCTTTTCAATCTACTTGAAACCGCATTGTCGTGATTTTTTAATTTTTTTATTTTTTTGGTGCATAGATTGTCTATTTGCCTTACTTTGATTTCACTGAAGGGTGATTTCCACATAATTAGCAAATACTTGGTAATTTCCAGGGAAGCAGAAAGATGATGGGGCAAGTGTTTGAGTGTAGAGGGTCTTGTTGAATTTTACTGTGGAGTTATTGACTGTTTGATTAAAACCAGATCAAAGTGCTGGAAGAGATTGACTTGAATATGTGCTATCACTGAGAGTCAATTTCTCTTCCTCGTCAATATTTCACCTTCCCAGACTGGATGCTGCAGTTGCTTCAGGAGAAACATGAACCAAAACTCAATTATGGCAGATGTGTGTTTGAGACATTTTATATCAGTTCATTTCACAATTATTAAAGCAGCAGAGTTGGAAATCTAGTTGGCTGAAGGTTTTAAATACATTTAAGCTTTGTTATGTTTCAGGAATTACATGTATATTTTCTTACTTTCAAAATAAAGAGAGAACTGACTTGCTTGTTAGGCTATTATGAGTTGTGGTGCTTAGGGAAGCTGGTAATGTTACAGCTAAAATTGATGATTGATTTAAAAACATTGTGTCTTATATTTATGTGAAAGTAAATTATCATATTTGTACCCATAAATACACAGACTATAATGCTGTCTCTCTCCTTGATTAGTGCTTTACAAGATCCTGTTCTCATGTGACAGTGTCCTGCAAACTGCTCTAGTAATTGATGTAAATTTGTAAACTTAAAAGCTATGAATATATCTTTTATTTTGTCACTTAAACTGATGCAATCCCATCAATCTTTTACATTAAAGTATACAGATTAGAACTGTTTATAGTTATTGTGTTTTCTGTTGGCTATTTGTGATAAACTGAGGTATTTTTTATGGTGTTAATATGTTGTCTCTTTTACATGTACAATAGATTATTTTTCTTTTGTAGGGTGCATGTGGTGTAATTAGTTTGTAACTGTAAACATTTTTAACTGGGATTCAGAATAGAAACCATAGCATAATGCAGATGATCATACAGATTTCTGTATCTCATGGAGAAGAATGCTTATATTCAGCAGTTGTTTTGTTTTACTTTTTTTTTTTTAAATACATATTATTTTATATAAAGCCAGCATGGAAACAACTGAGAGCCATCATGTTGGGAAATTTTTCTGGGAAGTGCGTGGTTTTGTGAATGCCACTGCTATGAGCAGGCTTAATATTCTTGGAATCAGAATGAGTTTGTCACTCCTGGCAAGACAGAAATCAATTGCCCTTAGTAATTGTGATTAGTTTTTATTTAAAGATGATTGAAGTTGGACTGTGACAAATCCTTCATATTAATTAATAGGAACAAAGTGTTGTGACGAGAACTTCAACACATTAATTAATTATATTAAAATAAATAAGAGCTGCATTGGCATGCCTTATTTTAGTTATGCAAAATATATATATGTTCGTGTTACTTTGTGTTCATTTGAGCATGTTGTATTGTTAATCAGGCACTGTGACTATTACTGACTTCATTTTTAAAGTAGAAAACTGTGTTCAGAAATATTTAAATAAATCTTCAGGATTTTAAGACAGCGTTTAGTCTTCCTATATTGTTTTGGGAAATAAATTTAAAAAAAACCAACCAAACAAAAAATCCTCAACTTTGCATTTCTCATTTAGTTATTTTGAGAAATATGTATGCCAACTTTTAATTTAAATATTTAATTGTGAATTTATACAGTCACCTTAACCTGATTTTCTGTGAGACCTTGTTGGAATAATGTTTTGATGGAGAGGGAATATTAACACTTGGTAAAAGTTCACATACTATCATTTTCATATTTCTGATGACACAGTTTCTTTGCTTCTCTAATCTGTTTTATGTGGTGACAGCACACATCTTTAAATAGTAGTATCAGAGGAAAAATAGTAATGTGTAGTGTGGAAAGCACACAGAAATACAAAGCTGAAATAAAAGGGGAAGTGTGCTTTCAAATTCACAGAACAGTATTTTCCAGCAATTTGCATCCAGTGGTTTGGAAAAACCTGTTGCATTTATTTTGATTTATTTAATTCTTTCCGGAGGCTTATAGTGTATTAATGAAATAAAAAAACTGGAAAAGCACAATGTATAATATATCTTTTGTGTTTTGTACACAAAGCTTTCAGAAGTCATAGTCTTGAAATGCAAAGCTTCACTGTTACATTTCCAGTTTGGCTTGATTTCCATTAGAGAGCATGACTTGAGTGATTCCTGCAGGGAAGTGTTTGTGGGCACTGGACAGGGAATTGCTGTTCCCTTGGGGCCGTGTGTGATGCCCGGTCTGGGCTGGGCAGGGCAGCCCTGGTTGTCACCCAGCCTGCAGCCCTGGCCCTGCTGAAGGAGTGGGAGAGGGAGAGGATGATGCTGTTGCTCTGCCAAGTCATACTGTGGGGAAAGGGGAGGAGGAGCCGGTGCTGTGCTCTGTATGGCATGCTGGGAAGAACAGAAAGTATTGTTAGAAAGCCACCTTTGTGGCATTGCCCCGGGGTCATTTGTACAGGACATTTGGGAGCCAAAATCCAGGGAGAAGATGGGTTTCAGTTTTATACTTGTAGTTTGAAACTGTCTAGAGACTATGTAACAGTGTTTATGCTTACTAGTGATTTTTTTGCATTCTTAAGACTGGAAAGTAATATAATGAGAATCATGGTTTCTGAAAATTCTGAATATAACCCTTCCTGTGGAATTCTAGAAAGGAATTCCAACAACTACAAAAATTTCACTTCTGCATTACCTCTGCTGGCAGAAACCACTGCAAACACATTTCTTTATCTGAGACTCTACCTTTTATTTATCTACAATATTTTTTATTTCTTTGCAAATACTGATGTATGATATAGCATCTAAAGTACTTGTTTTCTTTTCTTCCAGGCTGCTGAATCAGGAATAATAAAAGTGAAAACAATAGCTGCGCGAAACACAGATATTTTGGCAGGTAATTATTTGCTGTGCAGTAGGAAGAATAAAGCTGAGTTACCGATCAAAATGTTAAAAAGATGTCTTGGATATGTCTAATAATGCTACATGTCTTTTAGTGTGTGCTGTATTGTTGATGCTTTACTTTTGGGCACCTAGCAAAAAATCCAGTATAGAAAGTATACAGGTATGGAAATTTTTAAACACTACTAGTTTCTTTTTAGTGATATTAGGATGCTGAGGAAGGGCTCCATTTTCAGTTGATGCTCTACAAAAGTAATCATCTACTTAGAAAAGTACCATGAAATACCTAGGCCCCACATTCTCAGTGTTTTAGCTATGGTGATTGAGTGCTCTGTGTGGAAATCTGCAGGATGATCTACATCTATGTATTAGTCCAGCCTTTGGGGACTTGTAACTGGCAGGCAAAAATCCATCTTTATCTGAGACAGGGTCATTCAATTTAAGATGTTTCAGTGCCTTTAGGAATGGGACATATCTTATGAGCTGCAGCTTTGTGAGTGCTTAAACAATATCTCCTGACTGTCTTCAGCTTTATAAAGTTGGCTTCTTGTCAGTTGCTGGTAAAGCCCTTGGCCGGGTTTGAATGTCCCTGCATCAGTACTTGAGTGTCTACCCCAGATATAGTCAAAATCCTTGAAATGCTAGATTGTTTGGCAAGTCCAGTGAAATGGCTGCAAAATCATATCTACTTTTGAGGTATGTAAATCAGATATTGTTAAGGAGGCATTTTCTAGGATTATTTGTGTTAACAGAC
Source organism: Camarhynchus parvulus (assembly GCF_901933205.1). NCBI lineage: Eukaryota > Metazoa > Chordata > Aves > Passeriformes > Thraupidae > Camarhynchus > Camarhynchus parvulus. The sequence continues at coordinate 38,553,229 of NC_044586.1, read as the reverse complement.
CCACTCCTCAGTATTTCACTTTAATGCCTCTTTTTTATTTGTTTATTTTCTTTGTTTTTACTGCTGTCATGTATGCTGACATAAGTGGGAAAAGTATGCCAGGTAATGTCAGCTATATCAAAATACACAAATGAAAAAGGGAAAGCCATAGTTAGCCATTTTGGAAGCTGTCAACATATTTCTGCGTAAAGAAGTTTTTATTTTAGTAAGCTAGTTTCTAATCCTGCAAAGTTGTCTGTTTTTTAGTTTTCAAAGGGAAGAGATAGGAAAGATCATTAAATTTAGTCATGGATGGGCAGTATTAGCTTTCATCTTTTTGAGGGAACACTTTCTCTTAGTTGGTAAAATTTTAAAAAATATTTACTCTTGGAAAGTTTAAACTGGAATGTACTTAGTATTTATTTCATTCAAAAAACCTGCACAGATTTGTTGTTAAGAAGTTTGGGAAACCAGCAGATCCTAAAGGTTATTTTGATTAGTTAATCTTTGCTAATAGGATAATAACTTTTTCTTCCTCTGTTCCACAGTTTTGTACTGGGAAAATGTACTTTGCCTGCACGTTATCCTAACATTCCACAGTTAAAGCATAATGTGACTAAACAGACTCAATTCTTTATGAACTTTTGTGTTTTTTGAGATACCAATTAAAAGCTAGTCTTATACATAGTGTCAAGAGATTGTCTATCTAATATTTAAAGTCTTCTGAAGAAAAATTATATCACTTTGTAATAATAAAGCTGCAAAATGCTACAATGTAATTGTGTAATCTAGTGGATACTTTTTGACTGCTAGATTATATAGGAGCATCTACAAGACATTCTAGTAATACAAATAAATATTTTGATCAGGATATGATTTTTTTTAATATATTGATGTAAACTGTCATTTCACTAACATAGATAAGAACAAATGGATCAGATTGTTTTGAATAAGCTGATTGGTGCTTTCTTGAAGCGTTTCATTGTGTAGGATTATAATTTTTAGGAAAATAGATGCCGGCTTAAAATCTTTATTAAAATCTTAAAATCTTTGTTATTTGTGGTGGGATATGTTTAACCTGCCAGAACTTTGAGGTCATTGATCTAACTTCTCTCTTTCTCTTTGAAAAGTTAAGTTGAGCTGTTTCAAAGTCTTCATTCTTGGCAGTGTGTACATACTTTATTATTTATTTATAAGAATTTGAGAAATTCCAGAGGAGGAGAAAGCCTTTAATCACAGGAGATAAATTTGAGAAATTATTTCCATGTGGCTTTGAGATGTGCAAAAACTTATGGTTTAGGAGTTCTTCTAAAAAATCAGAATTAAAATCTTGCTGATGAAATGTACAGGTAAGTTATACTTCCCAAAAACTTCTCATTTGTTATGGTTCGTTAAGGTAGATTTCTTTTTAATATATTCTGCCATAAATTAGTAGCAAAATGGAGGCAGACCTGGCAATAATAAATTTATTGTGCATTTTAAGACTGAAGTGAATACAGCCACAGAAACACATGATGACAGAATATTCTGGGTTGGAAGGGGTCATCAACATTTACCTCCAGACCCTCTGAACAGGAAAGCCCCAAGAATCACCCTATGTGCCTGGTTGCTATAAAACCAGATAGGTACCAAAGTAGATCTACAAAACATTAATTTTTCAGATTCCTTAACTAAAAATACTTGTATAGATTCTGTTGTGAGATTGTTGCTTTTAATAGGATTATAGAAGAAAGTATTGTAAAAGGCTAAATTTGTTCTTTGTCATGTTATTTATTAACTCATGCCATTTTAACCATTCAGAACTATGTCTTGAGTCTCATGGATAAATGTTTTGTGGTGTCTTTTTGCTTGCTTTTTTCTGTTTGATGGTTAGAATTTAGTGGCAGTTCAGAAATGTCAACTGGACACAGAGCCTGCACTGGCTCTGAAGAGGCTGATGAAACTGGACTATGTGTTGATATCACCCTGTCAGAACTATTATTTTATAGAAATAATAAATCCATAATTTATAATAGCCTATCATTTTCATAGAAACTTCTGAGTTAGTCAGTGTTTCAGTTGGAAAATATCACTAAAGTATTTTTTTGTAGTTTTAACTTGTTTCATTTTTTTCCAAATTCGTTGTAGTGATGCTTAGTAGTATAGATCGTGTTCGCATTTTTTTGTGAGAATGTATTTTTTGTTTGTGGTAACTACTGTCCTCTGAAAAGCGTGTGAAACTTTTCATGAATGCATTTCTTCTATTATATATAGACTAAAACACAGTGTATGACATTCAGTGTAAGAACATATATTGAACTTTCAGCTGTGAGGAAATTTTTAGTATCTGAAATGGTGATGAGCAGGTAAAATCTTAGAAGTTTACATGAATCAGTAAACATACCTGCAAAAGGAAAACCACTCATCAGTCAGAGCCATGCTTTCCTTTCATATTTTTAGTATTTTCATATTCTAAAATTTTATTATGTCAGATTTCTTGAATTACTCTTATGGAAAAAAAACCTGTTTTATATGCAGTGTAGAATGTTGTATGCATTATGAAGCTTTTTCTTCTTAACAAAAACAAAACAAAACAAAAAACCAAACAAAAGAAAAGAGATAAGTTTATGGGAACTGGTTTTCTTCTGGCAAAAGTCCATTTTAAGACGCTACCCTTTATCACTAAAACAGCATTTGACAAATTCACAGCCAGGTGAATGTACCCAGGGCACAAACATTCTAGTCTCTCTCTTCCTGTTTTGTCAGCAGCAGTTTGCTCTTCCCCTTCCTGCCCTGTGATTTGGGATGTTGCTCTGTGCCAGACTGGGTTGCTCCTGCATTAGGTGCTGAGGTGAAGCAGAGCAGAAGGACAGTGCTACCAGCCTGAGCCTGATTCCTGGGGCAAGGCCAGGGGAAAGCTCTGGGGTTGGCAGAACCTTACACCTTCTTGCTAACCACATGGACTCTTAAGTGGACATTTTGGATTTGGAAAGTCACTTGAGTGTGTAAGGGAGAAGGTGCTTGGAATTTGAGCCTTGACCAGGGTAATTGTGGAAGTAAGCTGTGTCAGTCTAATGTCTGTCTTCACTTGGCTTTTCCCTGTGTAAATCCCAAATTTCCAAAACTAGAGATTTCTTTTGTTAATAGATGTGATTAACAATTTTTGCATTGTACTTTTCAAAGTCCTAAACATTGACTGCTTCCATATTTCTCTTTGAAAGCATTGAAAGAGAACAGTTCAGAGGTGGTTCAGCCTTTTCTGATGGGCTGTGGAACAAAAGAACCAAAGATCACTCAGCTGTGTCTAGCAGCCATACAGAGGCTCATGTCTCATGAAGTTGTTTCAGAGGTAAGATCGATCTTTATACAAAACCAGAAATATTTCAGAGTGAAAAATATAGACCTCAAATGGAAGGTGAATGAGTTGTTTTAGGAGGCTCTTTATATTATAATGAACATAGTCCACCAAATATTTTACTTGTATCTATTTTTCAGTAATTTGAAAGAAAACCTTTTACATTATTAAAAAAACAGGTGAGGCAATATTAGTAACCTCTAGAAGGAAATTCATAAAAATTGAAACCAGCTCATTTAGTTCACATTCTTCCACTGTGTTAACTGAACATGTAATGAACCTTGTGCCTCCACAAATATACTCTGTGCAATAACATTATTATGCTTTTGTTACATTTTATTTTTAACAATAACATAAAATGGATGCACATTTCCTGCAGCAGTAAATGTCATGATAGTATGTTAGGAAGCTGATGAAAATAAAGCTGTTAAAATACACCTTCAGTTGTGCTTGCATAATGTAAAAATTACACTAATTTCACATTAGTGAATTCTGAGGGTAAAATATATTTTTACTGTGTCTTCCATATTTCCAAGTAACAAATTAAGTACAGGCTTTAATTTGTACTACAAATTAAGACATTTCTGTTGTCAATTCTTTAAAAATACTTTGGGAAGCTTATGACAATGAAATTAGCTTTATAATGAATTCTCAATTTAGTCCTATGGTATAGACAAACGGGCACATTCAGTTGTGATGTGCCTTTATGGCAGTGATATTCTTACTATGTACACGATATACCAGTACATGAATATTGTAATAGGTGACAAAAAAATATTTCTTTGTAGGCTGCAGCTGGAAACATTATCAATATGCTTTGGCAATTGATGGAGAACAGTCTTGAAGAACTTAAATTGCTCCAGACAGTTCTTGTACTTTTAACAACCAATACAGTTGTGCATGATGAAGCACTGTCCAAGGTAAGAATCTGTGGTATCAGCTATTGAATTTGAAATATCTAAGAGGAAAGATGGAGAATTTTTCACATATGAAGCATGTGAAAACAATGAACAAGAAGGGAGGGGACTTACTTGATTCTATTGTGTCCCTATTGTCTTTATGGCTAGACTCTGAAAACAGGATTTCTTTTAGCTTCCTTTTCCATGTGTTTTGTAATTCCTCCACAATAATGCATTTTGGACTTGATTGAAATTTGAAATAAAACCACTGAGCTAATGCTTATCCTTCTCGTGTGTTAAATTTGTTGTGTTTTGAATTGGAATCAGAGCACATAGCACAGTGTAGACTCTCACTAACAGAGAAAATGTTAAAAGAAGCTGCTTTCCGCGTGCCTTAAATCTCGTGAAAACAGTCCAGTTATTGCTCAATAACTTAGGGTCATAGTTTTAAACATGAAACATTTTGGATATTATGTTTCAACTAGGACAAAAAATAAGGCACCAGTCCAAGTTAATTTAAATTTTAAGATACTTCTCTTTGAAGATGCAACATTGTTTGCCATCAGTGAATTGTAAAACTGCTTTGTAAGTTTCTCTTCTAGATTACATTGTACAAAATTTGTTTCAGCCAGACATTTATTGCACATTCATGTTTCAGTCAAGTTGCTGAGATTTTAAACTAATGTGGAGATACCATCAGAGTGGAGTCCACAAATCATAGACATGAAAAAAGGCAAAAGAAAACTCTGAATCTTGTATGGCTCACAGCATGTAGTAATATGGCAGGGTGTGGTTGAGGTTCTTGAAAGTGCCAGAACACAGTATATGGACAGAAGAACAAGAAACACAGGTTTCACTACATATGCAGATGTTAATTTTCAAAATTCATTATAAAACAGGTAAGTATTAAACTATGAGTTGGAGGTAATAACAAAATCCAGTGAGGAAAAGTATTCAGGTCATTGCCAGCACAATGACACATTGAAATGCACGTCTTAGGAATAATAGCAGTCAAGGCAACATGATTGTGAAAGTGTTGTGATTCAGTGTAGGAGGGGAATGACATTTTAGCTTTGGAGTTGACTGACCTTTCTGTGAGTAACCTTACAATCCTAATGTTCTTTTGACATAATATTCATACAAGTTGTTCTGTGTGATGATTACTGTGTATTCTCTGTATGATGACAGCAATTTTATTGGTACATTGTAATGTGTTCAGTTAAATACCACCTTTTTAATTGCCTTTAGGGAGGATTACTAAAGAGTTTTTTGGCTAAGGTGATCCATAAGATGTATTCTGGTTCTTCAAATTTAATTTTTTATTTTTTCTTTTCTTTTTTTGACAACCTTTTGACAAACTGTAGTAGAAAGCATTCCTCAGTCCATCAGCCTTCTTGACTCTTAGCTAAAAGACAAAATGTATTGTTGTGACATGATTTTTTTCTGTTTTTTTTTTCCTTTCAGGCTATTGTACTTTGCTTTCGATTGCACTTCACAAAAGATAATATCACGAATAACACTGCAGCAGCTACAGTGCGGCAAGTGGTGACTGTCGTGTTTGAGAGAGTGGTTGCTGAAGATGAGCGATACAAAGGTGGGCATGCTGCTTACTCAGCTTGCTGTTATTTACTTGCTTTTTTGACACATATGAGATGTTTCTCTTTCAGATAACAAAGTAATAAAATGTCTGTAGATGCTATAAAAAAGTCACAGACATCATTAATTTTAACCGTCTTTTATACACTTATTTGTATTTAAAGGAGATGAAATCCTTCACTGATTTGTCAGTCCAATTCAGTGCAGCAATATATATAACTTAGATTTTTTTTTTCAAGCTGTGAGAACTGGTCTTCAGGTTAGTACTGTAAAGGGATTTGAGGCAAGGGCATCATTTATGATGCAGGTACCATAGATTCCTGAGTGGGAAATATGTGGCAGTAGTAGTTTTGAAGAGAGTATTGGAAAGCAGTGCTTGGTATTGATGATCTTTGGTAGTCAATCTAATGTTTGTTTCTATAGACATGATAAGTTGGAGAAGAATTGCCTGGCCATTCTCATAGAATATTCCTGTAGGAACACTTAATGCATACTTGGTTTTTAACAGCTCCTTTGTTCACAAAACTTTGTTTTGTTTTTTTTCACAGATGCTGTTGACCAGCCAGCTGCAGTTCAAGGGAATAGTAATAGAAGATCTGTCAGTACACTGAAGCCATGTGCTAAGGATGCATATATGCTTTTTCAGGTAGTTAGGGAGCATATATTAATGTATTTGCAGTTAAGATTGGGTACTTCTACATCTCTTTAAAAAATTTCAAAGATTTGCTGTTGGCATATTGACAATGTCCTTAACCAGAGCCTTGGGCTTTCTTATGCTCTTTATTCTAATTGGTGATGATATGCTCTATCACAGGAGAATGATGGGAAAATGATTCCAAGTGGCCTTGGGAAATGTTCTACTATAAATCTTAAATAATAGCTAAGCATACATGTCTGTCTTAAATTCAAGATTCTTATTTCTCTGAGCCTGTGGTGGGTTTACCCTGGCTGTACTCTAAAGTGCCCACGAACCTCTACCACCCCCTGTCCCAGCTGGATGGGCAGAGAAAATAAGATGGAAAACAATTCATAGGTTGAGATAAGGTAGTTTACTAAAGCAAAAGCATAAGTTTGCATGTGTATGAGCAAAGTGCATCAGCGAGCAATGTTCAGCGACCTCCTGGGTAGCAGAGCTTCAGAATGCATGGCGGCTGCTCCCAAAGGCAAACATTGTAACAAATGCCTCCCGTCCTCTCCCATTTCTTAGGTTCTATAACTGAGGTATGGAGTATCTCTTTGGTTAATTTGGGATGACGTTTTTGGCTTCTCACAGGATCTTGCTCAGCCCCTTAGTGGTAGCGGGGGGAAATCTTGAGAGATAGCACTGAAGCTGTGCCATTGCTATTCAGATGTAGCCAAAACAGTGGTGTGTTAGCAGCACCTTTCTAGCTACCAATGCAAAGCTCAGCACTGTAAGGGGAAAATTAACTCCTTCTCAGCCAGACCCAATACAGGGCAAAATGCTGCAATTGTAGTTCAGTCCTGTTTCTTGTGGTTGGTATTGGACATTAAAGGCAAGTTTGTAATGAAAAGGAGTAGTTGCATTCATCCAATAAAAATCTTCTTGACTTAGCAAAGTCACTGGTCTTGGGATGTTTTTGAGGGTAGGAATGAACATACATGCTGCAAGGATACCAGCAAAGTTTGAAGTGTATTTTCTATGCTCTATAATTTATGTTAAAAAAGTATTTAAAGAAAAATTATGTTGAAATCAGAAAATTACCAGCAGAAGAGGAGAGCGTGTAGATTTCATTATGAACTCGGGAAACACTCTTGGTATGGGACTGTTCAGGGAATGTCAATGTTGTGTTGTGTTTCTTTCTAAGGATCTTTGTCAGTTAGTAAATGCTGATGCTCCCTACTGGCTCGTGGGTATGACAGAAATGACACGGACGTTTGGCCTTGAACTTCTTGAGTCGGTCCTCAATGACTTTCCACAAGTGTTTTTACAAGTGAGTAGTTCTTAGACAGAAAACAGGAAAACTTTAACTCACATAGATAGTAAAATCTACACTTCATTAAATCCTCTTTAATTTAACAAGAATATTGTTTTCTTGAAGGACTTGTAGCTTTTACATATTTGGGGGGGGGGTTAATGAAAAAATTCTCTGTGCTTTATGAATGTTTTTCTATTCCCAAACACTTTATTTATGTTTATGTTTTATTTATGTTTATACATTTTGTAGAGCTGTATGTTTTACTCTGTTTCACTTTTGGTTTTGACGTTTATATCTCCTCCAAAAATGCATTTTCTTATCTTGCCTGATTTATGACAGCTCTGTAACTAAATTTGTAGAGTTGTTATTTCTACAAAAACATTAACCTCACCTCACTTGTAAAGTAAGAATCAAGACTGTGAATTGCATCTATCTACTGCATATAAATGCACCATGATCCTGCAGTAATGTGTTTTACTAGCTGACAATAGGTAAATTAAAGAAATTTATCGATTTCTAAGTGATATATTAGCAGCCTATTTCAACCTGCAAAATACAAGAAGGGCGCATGACATGAACCTGACCATTTTAATTTCATGGTTTTTGGTAGCTTTACAATGGTGTCTGCAGTTCTGCCTTTTCTTTTCCTGATTGTAATTTATACCAAGATTTGCATGATTTCAGACTGCTTGATCATAACTACAAATGTAAATAAGATGCATAATCAGAGCTACTGGTAGCAATTAAAGAATATCTGCATATAACTTCTTCTGTTTTCTTTTTCAGCATCAGGAATTCAGTTTTCTTCTTAAAGAAAGGGTATGCCCTCTTGTTATAAAGCTCTTCTCCCCAAATATCAAATTCAGGCAAGGTTCTACCACCTCATCTTCCCCAGCACCAGTGGAAAAACCATACTTTCCCATCTGTATGCGTTTGCTGCGAGTAGTTTCTGTTTTGATTAAACAGTTTTACAGCTTGCTGGTAAGAATATGCTCAAGTTTTCTTCATGCAATTCTGTTTTTCTATGTATATGCCAGTGCTGTGATCAGTAGTAGTATTGATTAGTTCTTGGGAACTGTTGATGTCTACTGAGGGAAGAAAAGGCAAAATACTCTTTTCATCTTAGGTTTATTTATGCTTACATGTATTCTGAGTGTACAGTTTTGTTAAACATGGACTTGTATGAATTTCATAGTGGATTAGCTGTTGTCTTTTCTCTATTCAACTGCCTTTCAGGTTCTAGGAACCTTTCCATCTTCTGTTGTTTGCCTCACTTTCGATAATGATGATTACTGTGCCTTGTTAATTCTTTCTAAGAGGCTTTTGACTTGAGTTGCTAAAGCTGTTGACAAAATGTGGATAAAAACACATGTTAAAAACACATGTTCAGCTGTTCTTATGTCCTGAGTTTTGGGTATTTGCTAAAAAAGATATTTTTCATTTGTCTACTATAGCAAATGTATGACCTTTATTGCAATGTCTGTGAGGAATTGAACTCCTTCAGTACAATTGCATATGTGATTTTAGCTTGTCAAAAATGTTATATTTTTATATAATTCTGAGTAAATGCTCATTCCAGGGATTTTTTGGCTTCTGTACAAAACTTGCTGTGATAGGATTCCTGAGATGGAAGTTTTTTTGAGAAAATATTTTGTAGGAGGCTTTTTATTTTTATTAATTATTATAAATTATATATTTTAGGTAACAGAGTGTGAAATCTTTCTGTCATTGCTGGTTAAATTTCTGGATGCAGACAAACCACAGTGGCTACGAGCTGTTGCAGTAGAATCTATTCACAGGCTTTGTGTGCAGCCTCAGCTATTAAGGTATTAAATATATTGGCTTTTGCTTTTACATAAAGTTTAAGATATATTTTTATTATTTTTCTCTAATGGAAAATGCTTCCTAAAACATTGCAAATGTATTGAAACTTAAATGCAATAAGCTCTTCATGACAGTTTTGTGTAACGCATTAGGCAATGCTTATTATCCAGGAAGGGCTGAATTATAGTTATTTGAGTATGTCTGTGTCTTAGCAGTGTCAAAGGAACATTTACTTAAAATTAAATATTATTGTTCACCTAAATATTTGCTGTTAAAATGTGCTTTTAGTTTGGAGTGTGTGTGGAGGTGAAGTTGCTGTCAAAATATTCTTTTAGTCTCTGATTTGTCAAATGCTTTCTGTTTTATAAAATACCTTCTAGGTCTTTTTGTCAGTCGTATGATATGAAGCAACATTCCACTAAAGTTTTCCGTGATATTGTGAATGCACTGGGGTCCTTTATCCAGTCTCTATTTCTCGTACCAAGCACAGGGAACACATCAGCAACACCAAACCAAACTGGTAAATCTTTATTGTCACTTTATTTTCCCATCATTTTCTTGTAATAATGAATTCTGTTTTGATTCAGCTCTGGTACAGCTCTGTACTTCTGTGTTTATTTTGGTGAAAAGCTAGCTTGAGACCAACTAGTGTTCTCAGCTCTGGTACAACAGGGGATTTCATCTACCTGGGGGGTATTGTGGGGAAGGCAGAGACCCCAGTCAGCAGAGCAGTGCTCCTGCCTTGATTCCTGTTTCTGCACTGACCCAGCTCCTTGTTTCACAACTTTTCAGAGGGAGATTCAGAAGGAGTTATTTCTAATTTCTGACTATAAAAAATGTGTCTACTTTCTGTCTCCTTGTGCAGGGATGGAATTTATGGCAGTGCACAATTTAAGTAGTAAGAAGGTGTGTGTGGGAGGCAATCACTAATTCTTCTGGATGTGCAAGGCCAGAACTGGAGTGAGGGAGCCAAGAGGCAGCATGAAAGACGTGTATTTTACAAATGATCTCTGTCTTTTTCATAAGCTGTAATCATACACATGTTGAAAAGACTTGATTGTCTTTTCTTGCAATCGGGGTTTTGGCATTTCAATAGGTATATTTGTATTTTAATAAGAAGAGATGATCGTCCTGTTAATGCCTTTGCAGGTGTTTGTCCCAAGTTAAGGCTCTCTGCTTCTTCCTATAGTTCTGGAAGCAGTCCTCACCCACAAACAACATAAAAAAATTTCATAAGGGTGTCTTTTGATATGCCTTCTTAAAAGAGATAAGATAGTAAAGGTAATAAATGTAATTATTGTCTATCATATCTACTATTAAATTAAGAAACATGGAAAAGTTTGTGTTTAGACTCACACCTTTCAGTGTTCGCTCATGAAATTGGAATCCCATGCTGGAGTTAGCAGTGATAGCATGAGTAAATTTATGTCAGTGTCTGTTGTTCAGTAGCTGTCTGTACAGCAGCTGATAGAACATTTCTATTAGTATTATTTCTAGGTTAGCTTAATTATCTTAAAGTAAATCAGAAGAATGATTATCACCACGTAGCATGCACATATGAGAAGCCATTCTGTAATACTCATTCTGAAAACCTAAATTTTGCCTCAAGTGAAACAGCACTGCAGTAGGGTCATGCCTCTAGTGCGGTTGCTATTTCTCTAGATAATTATTTCAGTTTGTGTTCTCTTTTCCTTTTCACTTCTTCTTTCCGTCTGAATGCTTCTCATGTGACTTTGTCATTCATTTCTTTTTCTACCTTTTTTCATCCTGTGGCCATATTTGACATGCAAAGAGCAGATCAATGCAATGTAATTCTCAAACTGAGTCTCTGATTATAACAGCAGTCCTCTAATAGCAGGCTGTGTTTTAGAATTGTAGAATGGCTTGTTGGAAGAGACCTTCAAGGTTATCTAGTTCCAGCCCCCTGGCCATGGGCAGGGACACCTTCCAACAGACTAGGTTGCTTGAAGTCTTATCCAACCTGGCTTTGGACACTTGCACTCCTTGTACACTTGATTTTTGAACTTCAGTCTTGCGACAAGTTACCTGTTTCATAGGAGTTGGAAGCTGCATCTGCTGAAGTTCTGTGTCACTTTTACTATATTAGGCAATGCTTACCACCCACTTTAATGAGTTAGATTAATAAAAAAATAGTTGCAGGTGTCTGACTACACAGTGGAATGATAGAAAACGACACCAGTGTAACTGTGTTAGTGGCAGTATTTGGTTAATCATGTGTTTAGTGGCATGATTTTTTTGTTTCAGTCTGTTAAGTGTTACTGTGTTAGAGTATACATAAGCTTCTGTGTCTTCATATTGCCTAAGTTAGGAGTTTATTGCCTAAATTAGTAGCTTACTCTCCACATATTAAAGCAAGCACACCAGAATGGCAGTGAGTTACACTGTGAGTTGCTGTCCTGGGCACTCTGCTCTCTCCCCCCATTGTCTCTTCAGAAAGAATCTGAAGTCATGGGACCTATTCTTAGTAAGTAGAGATGTCCTTCTCTATGAAGGAAGTGTATATATACAGACTTCCTTGTTCTCTTAGCTACTTTTTTTGGCTTCCTCAGCTGGAACCAAAATTTGTCCCTTCCTAGCTGTTGGTTGGCAGATTGTCACCTCTTCCCTGATGGGGTTTGTTTTATTCTGCCATGGCATGGAACAGATTCAAATGTTGCCATTCTCTTTGATTTTCTTCTTGTGGTTTTTGCATTTTTGAAATCTTGAAAGTTTGTTATTAAAATAATTAAACTTTCTAGCTACTGAGTTCTTGATACAACTGTGTAAATAATCCTTAACTTTCAAGTATCTGTCTGACTCTTCACTAAAACAATACATTGTTTCATCAAGACTGTGTAAGTTTAATAACATTCTGTGAATGAATCAATGTTGCTGTACCTTTCGCAGGAGCATTACATTCTGACTGGACATTAGGCAGGTGGCAGCAATGAACTGCACAAAAGATTATGTTTTAGACAGCAGAGGGAGCTCAGAAATAGTTTTTTATGTTATTGTTGATTTTTGTTATTGAACTAGGTGTCTTCAGATTAATCCTGGTGTCTCAAAAATTAAATGTAGAAAAAGGAAAAGGATGTTTGTTGATCACAAATACGACATTGGTTGATTTTATCACTTTGTTTTTGTGAACAGGAAGCAATGCATCAGGGAATACTGGCTCAGCACAAACGAACCCAGGAGTGCTTGGAATGGGTGGAGGTGCGACTGTATTACCTGCCTTTGAGTACAGAGGCACTTGGATACCCATCCTGAATGTAACAGTACAAGGCAGTGCCAAAGCTACATAGTGAGTACCTCTTGCTTTTTGAAAATGTATGTAACAAGTATTTTTATTTTTGAATTTGATGATGTAAGGCTATTTTTTTTACTAGTGAGTATTGAGGTTTTTGTTTCAGTCGTGTTGAAGTCTGTTAGGAATTTTCTCTTTGTTGGTGCTGTGAGATGTTTCAGTCTTTTTGCTGTTTTTTTCTGCATGCCCTGGATTCTGATTGAAGTGTCCCCTATGGTTTTAGTATCATTTGGATTTTGTTTTCCTACCATATTATCTGTATTAACTCTTCACTTTTAGGCCTCCCTGTAGTGTAGAACAATTTTGGAAAACCTGTTGCTGCATTTTGTAATGGCAAACATGAAGGACATTAAGCAAACAGGACATCAGTGGGAATGAAAAATAGCTTTCTCACACCAGCTTTACTGTATTTACAGTTTTTATTAAGCAGGATATTGTGGTAGATACTGGTCTGGTTGTCATTTCAAACAGTATATTGACCTATATACCAAGGCTGGATTCTGAATGGCAAATTATATTGTCATGACTTTGTACAATGGAGATGGTGTTCTCAGTTTAAAGCTGCAAATACTATGTTACATTTTAAATGGTGCAATTTTTTTCATATCAGTCATGACCACTGAAGGACAAGCACTTCCAAACCTGAAGTTATTTGTACCACCATAAAATTTTGGCATACTAAAATTCAGGGAAATCTGCAAATAGCCTGGATCTCAATATTTTTAGAGTAGGAATTCCTTTATCTGTCTTTGAGATGCAGAAGAAAAAAAAATCATCCTCAGATTTCAAGAGTTAATTTCAAAAGTTGACTTTTTATTCCAGCAGTGGACATAAATGTTGTTTTAGTTTACCTGCCTGTTCTCGGAGAACGCAAATTTTAAGTTTAGTCAGGTACTACAACTTCCACTTTTCTTTCTTTTCTTTTTTCTTGCTATCTATTCTTAACCAGATCAAGAACCTTGCAGGCACCATCACCATCTCCTGTTTTGCTCTAAACTTGCTTGTGTTGTACCTTTGTATACCTCAAGTGACTCTGTGATTTTCTCTGCATAATTTTTGCATTTTTTCTTTTGTATAAGATTACAGAGTTGTCACAAGCATTTCACAGCAGTTTTTTTCTCCTGTCTTGTACTTCTGTCTGTAGTCCCTGTATGTAAGGAGATGATTTGCTGTAATGTGTCACGTTCTAGCACCAGTTCTCTTCTGCTGTCATTAGATTTTCAAACAATGGCCACATTTCATACTTTTACCAAGTTTCTCCACTATGCCTTCTCTTCCCCTTTACTTAAGGAACTAAATGTTTTTAAGAGGAATAGACAAACTATTCAAGACTTTCCATAACCATTGCTGTGTAACAATAACAACTCATATAATTTCTTCAGTAGTTAGCATTTTCTATCTTCAAAAGTAAATGTCACAAATATATTGTAACCATAAAACCCACTCATAGTTTTAATTAGACTTGTATATATATTCACACTTACTTGTATATAGAGAATGAAATGCTGACCATTTGATTTAGCTGTAGTTCCTGCTCCCCAGATATCTGATGCAGCTATCTTCAGGAAATTAGAGGTAATGACTGAAGTGTGACATAAGTGTGGCACGGTAATAACTGAAGTTTAGGAGAAGGAAAAATTTTTGTGCATTCAGGAGTGGTGACACTAGAGTATAAAAGTATCTTTGGTGTATTTTAGCTGGAATATAGCTTTTTAAAAAGTAGTTTGTAGAGTAAAAAAAAAAGATGAAATAATGATTGTTGGGGTAGCAGGTAGTTTTTGTAACAGATTGTCTCTACTTGTATAGATGCTGCTGTGTCAGCTACAATTTCTGTTGGGTTTGTAACTCAGCAGTTCTTTATGTGCTTTTAAAGAAAAAGATGGAGAAAAGTGGCAATGAGACTGCTGTTCCAGCACAGTGATGTTTTAATTGCATGTTTTTCAGCAGTGAATCATGTAGACATATCCTCTTTGTACAAATAACTTCCATTGTTTACCTTTGCATGTAGGTGATGAGTATTTGGCCATGTAATACCTAGCTATGGACAGGCTTTTCTAGTCATGTGGACTCAAAGATAATGATAACAGAATGTCTGGCTTGTCCTCAGATTGTTATAACTATGTTCACACTGTCACGATTTCTTGATGTATTTCCTCTGTTGTTCCTGGATAATTGTATTCTTCTGAATAAGTTCTGTTGCAGTGGCTTTAAGTAAAATAATAATACAAGTAGAATTATTCATTATGCTTGCTTATATGTGTTATGTATTTTTAGAAATATTTTTTGCAGATCTGTACTCAGGGTTTGTCCCCTTTTGGTTACTGTCTTATTTAGTCATTCATTTACCCTTTTACCTAATGACTTAAAGCTTTTTTTCTTGAGTTGCAATAAATCTTGAAGTATTTGGGATCTGTTTGTACTTAGCATTCATTTGGAATCTTGTTTTTTATTATTGTTTTTAAAAACAGAGGTATTGCTACACACTTGTCATGTTTTCAATTTTTTTTAGTTTGGAGATGCTGGACAAAGTTGAACCACCAACAATTCCTGAGGGCTATGCAATGTCAGTGGCATTTCACTGTTTGCTGGATCTTGTCCGTGGTATCACTACCATGATCGAAGGAGAGTTGGGAGAGGCAGAAACTGTCATTCAAACCACAACAGAGGCAACTTCATTACCAGCACAGTCTTCAGAGCAAGATTTGCTGTCTGTTTCTGACCAATCAGAGAAAGAACTAGGTATTTGAAAACGCAAACACTATGTGAAATACAACAGTTTTACCGAAAGCAGATTTTAAAATCTCATGCTTTTTGCTTAAATTTATTGCTTCTTATTTATATATAAAAACTTTCAATAAAGTGTGATTTTTTTTTAATGGAACAGCAATTCCATTTAAAAAATACTTGACTTAGTGTTAAGCCAAAAGCAGAACACCGAGATGTAAGGTCACAAGAGACAGAAATGGAGTTATGACCACGTTGAAAGAAAAATATATTTCTAGTAACAAGATAAAAGGGAATGTTTTAATGGAGAAATTTTTAGTAAGAATGCATTATATAGAGAAGGACTTCTTTAAAAGCAGAACTGCTGTGAAGTGAGGATTGTCTTTGTGGAACATATGAGTCTGTACAGGGGGGTCTGTACGTACAGAAAGACTTGTGTTTGAGCAGTGAGTTTGGCTCGTGCCCCAGGAAGCCAAGGCAGTACAGCTGAAGTTTGAGCCAAGGCACTGGGGGTGCAGAAAGGATGGGGGAGGCAGAGATCGTCATCCCAGGTGCTGCCTCGGGAGCAGGGCGCTCTCCGTGGTGCTGCGGGGAAGTGAGGGAGGCATGCACATGGGCTGGGCAGCTGCCCCTTTGCTAGGCCAGTACCTTTTTCCCTATTAAATGAACGAAACAAAAAAGTTATGGAGAATTATAGATACCACGGGAGAGTATTTTTACTTCACTGCAAAATTTCAATGAGTTTCTTATCCCATATTTTTGCACTTCTGAATGTTTATTTTTATAGCCAAAGATGAAAAATGGTTATATATACCATGGTGAGTTGGCTTTTGGTGGGGTTTTTTATGCTATTTAGAAGAGGCATTACCAGGTGATTTTTTTTTTACCTCAGAAATGTTACCTTAAATGCAAGCTGTTTAAATAATACTGGTGTAAGTGTGTTTCTGTGTGCACATATATGTGGCTGTGTAAACATGCGTACAGAAACACACTTCAAAAAATGCCCTAGTAAGCATTTTGTTTATGATACAGTTGAAAGTTATTAAGGAAACCACTGTGTTTCTGCTATTAAAAAGTTTATATATTTCTTTTAAGTTAGCAGAGCTGTCTGGGAAGAAATGGTGAATGCTTGTTGGTGTGGTCTTCTGGCTGCTCTATCCCTTCTACTTGATGCAAGGTATCTGGTCTTTCATTTCTCTTGATTTTTCTAAGTTGATATTCCAAGCTATATTTTGAACTGACTTTTGATACTAGTTCAAATTGACAATTGTGAGCGTAAGTGCTGTTCATAGCATCTGAGCAATCAGGTTTGTGGCTTAGACTGAGTGGCTAAATGACACAGAAGTCCAACATAAACCTTTAATGTATTTCAATACAGAACAATTAACTGCATTTTCAAAGGGTTGCATTTAAACTATTTAAATTATCTTTATTTCTTTTTACTTTGCTTGCATATTTCAACATATTGAAGTGCTTCCAGGTCCTGATTACTGCAAGTAAGAGACTAAGTAATGTCTTGGTACTTGTTAGTACTATCTAATCTTTAAAGTGGAAAAGCTTTTTACTAGGAAATTACTGTGGTAAATTAATTGACTCCTTCAAAAGAGCCTTTTGTAATCAAACACCATTTCCTGAAATTAGTTTAAAATATCTTCTCATAGTATCATTACCAAGTCACTGAGAAGTAAAGTTCAATTTTGTAGGAGGTGGTCCTGAAGAATTTAGTTGATTGGTTGTGCTTGTTCTTCAATATTTATAGTGTTAATGGATTTAAAGTATATATTCTTATGGCTTTCAGTTTTGGTTAGCTGCTTGCCTCTGTGCTCTGTATTAATTCTTGCTGAACAATGTATACTCTTTCAGCACTGATGAAGCTGCCACTGAAAATATTCTAAAAGCAGAATTGACCATGGCTGCACTTTGTGGAAGACTGGGTCTTGTAACATCAAGAGATGCCTTTATCACTGCCATTTGCAAAGGATCCTTGCCTCCTCACTATGCCCTTACTGTATTAAACAGCACAACTGCAGCTCTGTCCAGCAAATGTAAATATATACATTTTTCTTAATTCGGTTTCTTCGTATTGTCCTCTAAACCCAAGTTTTTGGGATGGGGTTCCAAAGACGTGCAGCTGTAGTATTTGGCTATATTAAAGTAAGTTCAAATCCTCAGACAGCGCCTAGATCACCTGCTTTCCAGAACTGGTTAATTTTGCAGCATTTGCTTACTGTCATTCTGATCAACCGAAAATTTCCTGAAAAATTCACATATGTCAAAAGTTCAAATTCTGAGATCTGTCTACCATTGTAAAGGTCTGCTAGGATATGTAATTAAGGCATTCAAAATCTGAAGAGGTCTCTGGGCAACTTGGATTCTAAAGCTTTGGCTAGATCCTGCATTTGTGATGTACCACAGTCTTATCTACAGTTGTCTAGTGTTGGTAATGCTTATGCATAAATGGAAGATCTAAGTTCTGGGCTCTCTACAGCCTACAAAAAGCTGAATTGATGCATCCCACATCTTGAGAGAATGTTGTAATTCATAATATATGCTGGTTTAGGATGTACTCTGTTTCTAACTTTGAAAGTGAATTACTACTTACTAAGAAAAGCAACTGAAGAATATACAGATGCATCTAACATTAGAGCTCTTAATATAAAAGAAAAATACCTTACTCTGAGAACAAGGACCAGCACCTTTACTTCAGTCCAGTGTACCAGCTAAGCATATTATTAGATTGTAAGTCTGTTAAGAAGTACACATGACTGAACTACACAGATATCTTTAAAAACAAAGAAGGGAACCTCATTTATTTTGTGTAGATTGCTCTTCTTTTTACAATTGAGTTATAAAATGGGTGTCCTGGAATCTCATATTGGAAAAATATCATGATACAGCATCAATGGCACTGTCTCATTTTCTGAGTGTACTGGTACAATGGTAGCACACAGTGATACCATTTACACACAATTACTATAAAAAACTGAGTTGAGACAGTCTAATGCTCATATCTTAATCATAAATATTTCAGTCTTGACATAAAATATATAAATATATCACAGGCAATGACTAATAGTTAGAAACAGGGATATTTGCTAGATCTTTAAATCTCTAGGACAATGTAATCTAAATATAACCAAAGGTCTCAAAGTGAGGTATGTTAAAGCTAACACTTTAAAGAAATTTTGTGGAGTATGTTTGCCAGAAGGTAGTTCTTACTACAAGTAAATACTGGATTTTAAATTTAGGCGGTTTTTTTCCTTCTCTTTTTAATTTTCCTCCAGCATATTCCATTCAGGGACAGAATGTTCAAATGATTAGTCCCTCAAGTGAGTCTCACCAGCAAGTTGTAGCAGTAGGGCAACCCTTGGCTCTTCAGCCACAGGGAACAGTTATGGTAAGTACAACTTGTAAGTGATCTTACTTTGCTTAACCACTTCTTCCTGCATCTCAGTGTGTCTCAAAACCAGGCTACAGATGCTCAGCATTCTTACAAATAATGGTGAGCTGGTCTGTTGTCCTAAGGCTTTCATTTGGAACAGTCCTGGACAGTAAAGTTATCTAATTGCAAAGAATTCTTATTCTTATTTTTTTCCTGACTTCTAGCTCTGAAGGTCTTAGCCATTCCATTTGGAAAACTCTAGATCTCAGCTGTGTTATGTGCCTGTGTGTGAAAGTTCATTTAAGATGGACTGATTTTTGTGGGGATGATGCAATTAAACTGGAGTACTTGAACCTTGTGTCTGATAACAATGTGTAACTGGGAGGAGAGGGCAGTGATCAAATCATAGAATCACAGGATGGTTTGGGGTGGAAAGGATCTTAAAGATCATCTCATTCCAACCCACTTGCCATGTGCAGGGACACCTTCCACTAGACCAGCTTGCTCAAAGCCCCATCCAATCTGGCCTTGAACACTGCCAGGGATGGGGCATTGACTATTTCCCTGGGCAACCTGGGAAGTCGTCAATGTTCCAGTGACTCACCAGCCTCAAAGTAAAGATTTCTTTCCTAATACTGAAAGCTGTTCTCTTTCAATTTGAACTCATTCCCTCTTGTCCTGTCACTACATGCTCTTGTAAATAGTCTTGCCCTGTTTTTCCTGGAAGTTCCTTTCAGGTACTGGAAGGCTGCAATTAGGTCATCCCTAAGCCTTCTCTTCTCCAGGCTGAACAATCTTGATTCTCCCAGCCTTTACTCATAGGAGGGGTGTTTTACCCCTCTAAACATCTTGGTGGGCCTCCAACAGATCAATGTCCCTCCAGTGTTGGGGACCGCATAGCTGGATCCAGCACTCAAGTACTCCTATTCAGCTTCACCAAGATAAGGCTGAGAGAAGAAGGAGAAATACTGAACTACTTCTCAAAAAAAAAATATATTTCAGTAGTGCAAACAAAATGTAATTCTAAAGCACTTCAGTAAAAATTGGAAGTTTTCTAGAAACACTATCATTATGAATGATAAAAATTGGATGGCTGTTTGGTTGTTGGTTTTTTTTTGTAGCTGACATCAAAAAATATCCAGTGTATGAGGACATTACTCAACCTAGCTCACTTCCATGGAGCTGTTCTTGGTACATCGTGGCAACTTGTCCTGGCTACCCTTCAGGTAATATTTCATGTGAGGAAATACTTATGCCTTGCTGTTATGCCTTGGTGTTTTGCTGCAATTTGGTTTTCAATTGCTCAGTGAGCAATAGAAGCAGCTCTCAGTCTTCTCATGGTGTTCTGTGAATTGCCTTGAATAAGTACTGTAGCATTTCTCTTGAGTTCTGTTTGGTGGCTAGCTTCAGTACAATGCTAATTTCTTCTCTGCCTGAAAAATGATCCTTTTGTATTTTTCAGCATCTTGTGTGGATTCTGGGACTGAAGCCTAGTGTTGGGGGTGCGTTAAAACCCGGGAGAGCTGTGGAGGGGCCAAGCACAGTAAGCATGATTGTTTGTTTTGCAGTTAATGATTATGTATTATTTTCTGTTACAATCTGTAAGATATATTTCTGTCTTTTATTCAAGGTTCTGACTACAGCGGTTATGACTGATCTGCCATCTATATCCAGTATGATTTCAAAGCTTTTTGAAAACTCACAGTAAGAAACCTTATCTTGTAATTAAAATAATATGTGTATATCAAACTTGACAGTGTTTTGATAGCTGTTATTTTTCAGGTACCTTGACGATGTCTCTTTACATCACTTAATAAATGCCCTTTGCTCCTTGTCTCTGGAAGCCATGGATATGGCATATGGAAACAATAAGGTATAAAAAAGTTGGTTTTCTCTTTTAGATGTTTTTATGAAACAGGCAGGAGACTTGTACATTTATTCTTTAATTAAGTATTCCTAATACTAAAACCAGTAATACCTTTGATGCTCTAGATTAAAAAATAAAATATGAGCCAGAGAATGTCTTGCTTTTAATGGTTGATACAGTTACTACATTCTCTGAACACCCTCGCTGCATTCCTGTGCTTTTTAAGGAATATCATGTGTTTCAATTAATAAGGTTGTGGGTGGATGAAACTTTTAAAAGCCCATGTAATTTCAGAGGTTAGGGATACTGAGTAGCACAGTATGTTCTGTGAGATGCTCGTTTTCATTTCAATTTTCTCTTACAATGTACTTCAGAGAAAGCCTGACAATTAGGTATTTAAAAACCTGATAAGTCATATTTACTTGGGGAAACCATAGTTTGTAATCATGTCAGCTTCAGTAAACAACCTTTATCCCAGAAAGGTTGAAGACCCTGTGATTGGGTAAGATTGAATATATATTCTCCTAGTCATAATCTTATCCCAGAGGAGAGTTTCTGAAAACTTGTCCTTAATCT
This sequence comes from Camarhynchus parvulus, assembly GCF_901933205.1. NCBI lineage: Eukaryota > Metazoa > Chordata > Aves > Passeriformes > Thraupidae > Camarhynchus > Camarhynchus parvulus. The sequence goes on along the minus strand of NC_044586.1, from coordinate 38,531,804 downwards.
GTTACACTAGAGATAATTAAGGCAGAGAACATGTTTTATAATATTTTGCTATTACAGAATTTAATAAGCAAAGTTTGTGTTTAAAAGCAGTTGAAAATTAGAGTAAGAAATCAGCAGAAATGGGAAGAGATAATGATTTCAGTGCAACAGTCATTTTGACTATATGTTGATTTTAAAAAAAAGTAAAATTGAATGAAGCTTATGATGAATATTTGCAGATGCATTTAATGAATGGGAAATTTATCATATTCCTGCAAAGAATTTATAGAGCAAATGAAAGAGAAATAATTAGGATATTATGAAATTAAATATTCCAGATTTTTTCACATATAGTATGAAGAGTTGCAGTGGGGAGAAGCTGTTGTGCTAGTTAGTCGTGTTACAAGGCCGGTCGGAGGGGGGCTGCGCCAGGCGAGCCCGTACGGGACCGTCGCTGCTCGGTTTTTGTCAGCGTGCTGCCCCCGTGTGGCCGCTCTGCGGCACTGCGCTTGCCGCGGGAGCTCCCCGGCCTCCGCGGAACGAGCTACCCCTGGCAAAGCGCCTTATCGCAGCTACCTCAGTCTCATCTGCTCCAATTCCATTTTATTAAGGAACCATCACTTTTTGCTGTTGCTAAATTACTGGAAACGGGACTAGTTAACATGCGCAGGATTGAGATTCTTTGGAGACCTCTGACCGGTCATCTTCTGGAGGTAACTAATGGCTTTTATCACTTGTACTAGAATTTAGTTTGTATTAATGAAAATCTTGTGGAACTATGTTGTTAATGTGTAATTAAAAAAATTCTAAATCATAATTACATATTTTACTTTAGGCACTTTACTTTTGCAACTTGAATGCATTATGGTTTGGATTTAAAAGTGAATTTATTAAATTACAGTATTTTAATATCTCTTGGTAACTTTCTCTTTATGGTGCTGTCACTCTTTATATGTTTTTGACACAGCAGTGTTTAAAAAGATCAAGTAATTATACTTCACATATTTCTAATTAAGTTCTAATTAAGGTAGTGCAAATTTACTATTTCACACAGTATAAATACTTAGGATGATTCTGAGATAGAATCTTCCTAGAATTGAAGCCAGGAGATTTATTAAGAAAAGGTTGTTTATTGGTTTGTTTTTTTAATATTTAAGCTAACTTCTGATTGCTTTCTTTAAGAGAATACTTAAAGTATTCTCTTAAAGTATAAAAATGTTCAAGTATAAAAACATCACAATGCTGTTGCAATTTTTTTAGTATTTTAACTTCAACATGAAAAATATACTTTATGAAGGAAAAAACCTTACATTTTGAATTGAAAACTCAAAACAGGTGATTGAATGTAACTGTAGTTTTAATTCTTCACACAAGTATATAGGAGAATAAAATGTAAGAAAAGGGTTTGTTTTAGAGTGGGTAAAGGAGAAGGCTTTTCTTCCTCATAATTCAGAATGTATCAGATACTTCCTTAGCACCAGTGCATTGTTTCAACCAGTATCAAGGATTGGCCATATCTTTTTATGGAAGCCACATTTTACTTTATCTAGAAGAAAAAAAAATACATAGTTTCGGGTTTAAGTACTTAAAGCACAGGCATCTCTTTCTCTTGTTTATTTTTTGCCCTGCAAAACAATAAGGTTCACTGTCCACATCTTGACACTGTTTTCATCTAGGGAGCAGTCTGTTTCAGTCTGTTACCCATGCAGTGCAGATAATCTGCCACTGTTTCGTAGGAAATACAGGATCTTTCATTTTCTTTCAAAGTGTACTGCTTTATTTCCTTTTAAACCTAAGTTGTTGAGGTGCAATAAGGAAGGAGGAAACATCAAATATGATTCAATTAAACACAACCTGAGAGAATAGCTTGTTCCCTGGTTCTGGAACTGGTCATCTGGACAGAATCAGAGCATGAAGTACTTCAAATTTTCTCTTTTTATTTTATACAAATTTTTTAAAATGTAATTAAATCAGGAGAGTGGCTATTTCTTGTCCACATTTTTAAATGTTAAGCTATCTCTTTTACATTGTTCACCTTTTCAGTTTGGCTAGTGGTTGAGAGGAGAATAGTCCACCAATAAAAGGCATCAGCCTTCTTTATGAAACTGCCTTGGACTTGACTCTGGGTTCTCACACCATCAGAGCTAGGGCTGGAAGGGGGGGTGGGAATAATTATGGAGTGGCCAATGAAACTGTACACTTCCCATATTAGTGGGAGGGTAATGTATTAGATACAGCACAGTTCATACTAGCTATCTAAGAAATGAATATGCACAATGTTTGTAATTTTTATATTCTAATAAAGCAATTAGAAAAGTTGTTAGGTTTAGAGAACTTAGAGACAAAGAGAAATGAAGATATGCATTTGAAACTCAAGTTTAAAGATGCTCACTATTGCTTTGTCAAGTTTTTAAAATAAAGGGAGTGTGAGGTTTATTTTGTCTTCAATATCTAGTTACTTTTTGTATTTGAGAATATAGAAGACTCTTTCTTTGTTGGCTACTGTCATGTTCGTCACTTGATTATGTTAAGCAGTATGTGAAAATTCCAATTTTGTAGCTTTAGGTTAAGTTAAACCTGAGACTCTTAGGCATTTGTTGAAGGGTTGTTTGGTGCTTTTTAATCAATCATTATCAGAATTAGCAGTTAGTTTATTCATTTTGGAAAATTTATTTACTTGAATTATATATGTAATTTTCATTATGTTTCCTTCTGTGTCTTTCACTGCTTCCTATTGCTTCCTTATTCAGAAGGTATGTCTATCCAAAAGATAAATTTCTTTTTTTACTCTGAAGCCAAATTTTACCATTTAGAGATCTATTGTATTATTCTTATACTATTGTGTGTACATTCTAATATAATTAAAATACCAGGTTTTAATGTATTATATATGTTGGTTAAAAAAAAAGTGTCTCTAAACAAAACATTGGTGTGTTTTCAGGTCTGTCAGCATCCCAACTCCAGAATGAGAGAATGGGGAGCAGAAGCTTTAACTTCTCTCATTAAAGCAGGACTGACATTCAAACATGATCCTCCATTATCTCAAAATCAGGTAAAGTAAGTTTAAAAGCAGATGCTTTCCTCCTTCATTCTTAAAGCAGCTTTGCTATTGAGTATATAAAGTCATTGGCTGTAACACTCAGATGTAACTGTTGTGGACCACCACATGCATTCTAATGAACTAACCTCGTTCATTTTTCAAATACCTAACTAAGAGTGATGCTTGCATATTATGTCCATTTCTTAGAACAAATTATGGGTCACCCCCATGAGTGCAAAGCAATTACAAAATGTTTAGTAGTATGTATGTGATTGATTCTGTGGCAGGTAGAAAATGTGTTTTGCCTAACCTTCTAAATTACAGCAGTTCAATCCATGATTAATAAAACATTCTAATATTTTGACTGATAGTCATTGGATATTTTTTCCATGCTCTCTTGAGGAAGCTGAGTGAGCATAAAGTTGCATGACACTTTTTATGCAACTGTAGTAGCATCTGTAGCTGCTTGCTGAGGAACCTGGAGAACAGGAGCCAGGAAGGTAGATTGCAAAGACCCTTTATGGTCTGAATTTGAAGATTTAGTGAGTGAGCTACTGAGTTAATTCAATGAATCTTTAATTTGTACTGTATGTTTTCACTCATACATAAAAATACTTAAGAATCAGTTAAACGTTAGCATCCTTAATATGCTTTACTGTTTACTTTTAGAGACTGCAGTTGCTTTTATTGAATCCACTAAAGGAGCTGTCAAACATTAGTCATCCTGATATCAGGATCAAGCAGTTGGAGTGTGTGCTACAGATTTTACAGAGCCAGGGTGACAGCTTAGGACCTGGTTGGCCATTGGTGCTTGGAGTCATGGGGGCAATCCAAAGTGATCAGGGGTAAGTGGTGGAAATAAAATTTTAAACTCCATAAGATAAGAACAGTAGAAAAAATTCTTATATTTTTCTTATATTTTTCTTATATCTTTCTTATATTTTTGTGCTTTATTAGCCACTTCAATAGTCATAGTTCCATTGTAATTTTTGGCTTGTGAAAAATTTTACTCAGCAAAAGTACACTTTTTAATTCTTCCTGAAGCTCACTTTATTTTACTGAATTAATCTTCCAAAAGACCAGAATATTATTCCACTCTACATCCTCCTGTAGTCAGCATGCAGTATACACTCAGCGTGCCATTTCATTTGATCTTGACCATCTGGTGGACACATCTCTGGTGCTTGCCAATACTTCTGTGTGAATCAGCTCTTGCTCAGTTTATCTATTGTTTCTTTTTCTTCTTAAATCCTCTAGTAGTATCTAGTGTGTGTTTTCTTCTGATAGCTCTCTCTTTTTCTTTAAGTTTTCCTGCGTAAATGGTTGTTGGTAGCAGAAGGATGGAAGATTATTTACTGGCTGTAGGCAAATCCCTTGACTTACACGATTGACTCTGTTGCCAGCAGAGGTGGACTTGTTCTCTGCCCACAAGGGAAAGTGAGAGATGAAGTTTCAATGAGTATTTTTGAAATGAGCAATGAATTGAACATCTGCCTTTGTAACTGTAAGCATCAAGAATTATACCCAAACCATATTTACTGGTTTTTAGGTGCTAGTCAAGACTAGCAGCAGGATAAGTCATCATATAACTCTAGTGTCAGTAGAATTCTCCTTGGCATAGCTCTCCTTTTGTCTCACCTTAGCTTTAGTCTTCTGGTCATATAAAAACCTAAAGCCCCTTCAAATGCTTGAAGGATTTTGCTTTTGGACCAGTATTGTTTGCATTGTCAGTAGTACCTACCAAAATTCCCAAGGATTTTGGCATTCTTGGTTGTGAGCATCCTCTTTTTTGTAATTAAGCTTCATTTGGTAGCTGTTGTTTCCACACTTGATGCAATGTGTTCCTGCATGCCTTTGGATTTTCACTGTTGTTAGTGATGGATGAGAACCGCCTCAAATTCCTTCTCAAGACAGTCTTTAGATCCCATTAAATCTCAAACCCATATCTCACTGGCTGATATCTCAAGATGTTACTAACATCTTGTGTTATATCTTAGTCTCCTCTACAAAGTATATGGAATAATCAACTACATAGCACTGTTTGTCCCCATCATATTAAGCAGAGTAGGAAAAAAAAAAAGGCATGCCTCCTTTTCCTTGAGAAAAAACTTTATTTCTTATCTAAGTTACAGCTGTGAGTACAAGATGCAGATGCTATTATTGTACTTTAAATATTAACTTACTGACCACAAGACTTTATTCGCAACTGTCTTCCCTCTGATCAGTGAACATCCTGGATTCCAGGACAGAGTCCATTTACCTTCCTGGAGAACTGCTTTCCAGGTTTTTATAAATACAGAAAATGCTGTTTTGATAACCAAAAACCATACGTTGGTCACTTCTGGATTGTACAGTATTATCCTGCCAAACAAAAGGGAGCCTGTCTTCGAAGACTTTTTCAGTGGAAAGCCTCTGTTTATTTTAAGCATAGATAAAGCCCTGCACAATCTTAAGATTTCTCACTGAGCTTGAGTTTCTTCTATTTATAGTTACCTTTTCGTGGTCACCTGTAACACCAAGGAGAGCTCCACAATTTAAAGAGTTGTCTCACTGTTACTATTTGCATGAGGGACTTTAAAACCTTTCTTCAAGCACATAGCAGTGTGGGACCTTAATTTGGAAAACTGTTCTGAATTTGTTCTTGTAGCCTTGCATTAGTTACTTTCACATTAGCTCAGTACTTCAAAATGAGTAGTGGAACTATACTTTGATTTCCTGCCTCCTTCTCTTTTCTCTTAGAGTCCTTGAGGGTCACATACCTCTGAAACTGTGTACTGGAGGGGGAACTGCAGCAGTTTTGGGTCTGTTTCACTTTATAGACTCCTCTAATGTGTATGGGGAAAAGTATTGTGTGAGTCTATCCTCTGTCAGTATAGCAATGATAAATGCTTTGATCTTACATGGTAAGATCGATGTTTCTGTGCAGCATTCAACATATTAGAGAATTATTAGTTAAACCAGTACTGTCCACGTGAAGTTTCTTGTATATTCCTCTGGTTTCTATATCATGTTGGCTGTTACAATACAGTGGAAATGACCCACCTCTGATTTTGATTTAGGATTAATAAAAAAAACCTCATTTGTAATTCTGGAATAGGTAACTGACATGTCTATAGTCAGAAATTTTTTCCCAGGATGTATATCCTGAAGGACATCAAGTTTCTGTATTACAAAGCTTTGAAGTTATTTCTGTTGTACATTAAACATTGAAAAAACCCTGCAGTGAAATTTAAATGCAGCTTCCCTATTTGTGTTACCTACACTCCACCACTCCTTTTGATGCCTTTATTTTGTCTCTCACTGAACAAGATTTTAGTTGCAAATGGTCTTACTCTTCTGAGAACTCCTTCTTGCAAACCTGTTCTGTACTATATTTTTATGTTTGTATTCAGAATCAAATTCTGAAGGCAAAGTAATTATTAAGGATCTATTTAAGGGTAGATATTTTGAAAAGTTTTGGTCTGATATAATGTAGTATTGAAGCAAGTAAGACTACGATTATATTAGTGTGCATCTTTCCTAATAAATAAAAACAAATTTTGCCCACCTGTTTCATATACTTGAAGTAATTTGTAACTGCTGATATGAGAAACTCTTCAGAATAGCTTGCTCTTTGGGAGATTATCATGCTTAAATTAGGCTTGTCTGTTTTTTTTTTTTTTTTTTCCATTGTGACTTTTTTCTAATGTTCTGGCTAACACATTTGAACTAACAAGCCTTAGAACTCTAAAACAGAGAAATGGACTTCACTATGTAAAATTAGCTAAGGACTACTGGAAAGTCTAAACTTCTAACTCCACTAGGTAGTTAACATGGACTATACTACTTCATCAGAATTTTAAGCTTCAACTTAAAATTATATCTCAAAAACCCCATTTAAAGTGGTGGAAATTCTTTTCAAAAACCATTAATTTCTTTTTTTTTCTTTTTGTATTTAATAATGCTATCTCCTGAGGTACTGTATTCAAAATATTTCCATGCTCTTGAAGAAATGTGAAATGAGTGTGTGTGTGTGCTTTGTTTTCATTTTGTTTTTTTAAGAGAGTCCTTAATACGGACTGCATTCCAGTGTCTTCAGCTGGTTGTGACCGACTTCCTTCCTACCATGCCATGTACTTGTCTGCAGATAGTTGTTGAAGTTGCAGGAAGCTTTGGACTTCACAATCAAGAGCTAAATATTAGTTTAACTTCAATTGGTTTGCTGGTGAGTTTTTTATTAACCTACAGTGATGCTGCTTCAGGCTTTCATTCTTGCTTTTCTTTTTTAATGAAAACTTTTCTGTAGCCAGTTATACAAATGAAAACCACAGCGTAGCTTTTTGGGTTCTTACTGAGCTCCCATGCTGTCATTTGGAATCGTAGGTAAATTGAGGGAGCACATCTTACCTTTAATCTCCATGATTCCTGCCTTACTAAAAGAAATAATATTGCATTGTAAGCATGTTCATCAGTATCTTATTTTTAATACATTTTTTTACAAAAAATGTATTAGAATGATGAGTTAATTCTTCATAACAGGAACCTAAAAACTGAGAAAGAAGAGTAATTTTTGGACCTTGCAAAATTTATGTGCTGATCTTATTTCACCAGTGTAGGGAAATTAATATCTTGATGTACTTTGCAAAATGCTTTGTGAAAATAAGAGACAATTTATTTCATGAACATTAAAGCATTGCCCTATTTTTGTTGTACAACACCATATGTCTCATTTATTTTGTAGTGGAATATTTCAGATTATTTTTTCCAAAGAGGTGAAATAATTGAAAAGGAGCTAAACAAAGAAGAAGCAGTGTTGCAGAAACAGGCAGAAGAAAAGGGGGTGTTGCTGAACAGACCTTTCCATCCTGCATCACCATTTGACTGTCTTTGGTTATGCCTGTATGCCAAACTTGGAGAGCTGTGTGTGGATCCCCGACCTGCAGTTAGAAAGAGTGCTGGGCAGACATTGTTTTCTACTATTGGTGCTCATGGAACTTTGCTGCAACATTCAACGTGGCACACAGTAATATGGAAGGTATGATGTGTAAGCTTCCCCTGAAGGTTTTGTAAAGACCGTTTACGTTTTATTAACCATTAACCATTTAATAACCACATCATTTAGATAATTTATTAAGACTTTTAAAAGATAACATAAGGTGGCAGAAATCTAATCTCTTGGGTTTTGGTAATGTTTTTTACACTTTGTCTTCTCTGGCCTTTAAAGCCTCTTCTAAAAGACAATTTTAGTATCCTAATAATTTATTTTTTACTCAGGAGTTTGATAAAAAGATGGTGTCCTTCCTACAAGAATGACTTTTGTGTGAAAATAGAGGTGTTTGAGGGTCATGTGACTGGGCTGATCTGGTATTAGATACAGCCTTGCTTTGTATTCTGTTTTGGATCTATCAAAATGCTGTGTTCTAAGTCATGGTCGTGTTTGTTGTGCTTTATGGAAACTTTGGGCTATATTTGAGCCTGCCTGTTGTACCTGTGAAGCATCTGAGATCCACTGGTTTTAGTGTTCTCTTGGTGCTGACACTGTTCTTGGTGGGTTTGAGTGTCCTATTTCCAGCCTTTCTCAAGTGGCCATCAGTTGACTGATTGTTAATCTTGACTGCTGTGGAGTCTATTTAGAACAAGGGAATTTTCAGGGTGACATAGTGACAGAAAGGATAGTGAAAGAATTACTGGTTTTTTCTTGGTTTACTATGAATGCAGCTATGTTATTTGGAAAGTTGCATTCTTCCTCTTTTTTTCGGCTGTTACAGGTTTTATTTCACCTGTTGGATAGGGTTCGAGAATCTTCTACGACAGCTGACAAAGAGAAGATTGAATCAGGAGGAGGCAACATTCTCATTCATCATTCAAGGGATACAGCTGAGAAGCAGTGGGCTGAGACATGGGTATTAACACTGGCTGGAGTTGCAAGGATATTTAACACTAGGAGATACTTACTGCAGCCTCTAGGTAAAATTTATAGATATTAAAAGACACAATGATAAACTTTCTGCTTTTTTATGTTCTTTTCAGTTAATGTACTGGGCAAGATGCTTAGCTCAATCTTTGCTCAAAAATGTTTTTTGTTGTGTCACCTCAAATGTTATGAAAACTATGGAGTTATTAATTCATGCTCCATAGAGCCAAAAACTGTAACTACAGATTTCCTCTTCTGTATCATGGTGCTTGAGATTAAATCTCAGTAGTCACAATTCAGTCCCAGTTCTGGGTGCTAAATAACTTTAAATTATAGCAGACTGATAACAATAATACTTTGTCTTTTCTTTGTTCTTGTCAAAACATGCTTTTCCTCTAATCTGTCTAAGGGAATGCAACACTTGCCTGGAACTCTTCTGTGATATCAGTGTGTCAAATTTAACAGTACTCTGAGAACATAAAGAGAACTTACCTGTAAAGTCAGTGGAGTATTGAACATTTTCATTGTTCAGCTGTATGTGGTAATATTTTACAATAGCTTGGTAATTTCTACAAGGAAAAAGTGCAAAAGGAATAGAGACTGTATAGCTTATAAAGAAAAATTCTCATTAGATTATTCTACCTTCAGCATCCTATAGTATGCAATTAATGTATATTAACTGGATATAAGTTGTATTTCATTTTGGTCATTTGTGATACAGGTATCAACATATTAACAGCTAGTAAGTGTGTCAGTCATTTGCAGAAATGTGGTAGAATTTAGGCTATATTAAACTTGAATTAAAACTGAATAAAAAAATTAGAACTACTTTAATTATTCAAACCCTGTAATTAGTAATATAGAAAATTGAAGGTTAAGGCTAAATTTAATGAAAAACTCAAATGTCTCAAATGAAATCTTTCCACAGTACAATTATCAGAGCATTTTAAAATCAATTCTTTATAAATGCATTGCATAAGTAATTGCATTAATTTGAGCCCTAATTCCTTGTGTGGGTTTAACCCTTCTTGAAAACAGCAGGGATCTGGTATGTTTAAGAATAAATCTGGTTTGCTATACTGAATGAATAAAATGTATTTTACTGGTATGGGATGTGCTATGTGATTTTTTGCTAGCAAATCTAACATGAACATAGATATATTGTTTCATTCTTCATATTTATGTGTTTCTCTGTCATATTCATTCTTTCAGCTTATGGTTGAACTGATATAAAAGTCATTCAAGTGGCCACCTAATCTCTTGAAATTTCTGTGTATTAGACTAACAAGTACATGAGCAACCTTTTAGAGAGGCAGAGTGGGTGGGAATGGGAATAGGAAGCAAGTTCCAAATTGATTTTTTTCCCTCCTCTCTCTTTTTTTTAAATAGGAGACTTTTCCCAAGCCTGGGATGTTCTTCTTGATCATATCCAGTCAGCAGCACTTAGCAAAAATAATGAAGTTTCCTTGGCTGCTCTGAAAAGCTTCCAGGAAATCCTACAAATTGTTTCTCCTGTTCGGGAGTCTGAGAAGCCTGAGACACCACCTGCCATCAATGTTTCTGTACCTTTGGTGGTAGGGACAACTACTGCCACTAGTCTTGGCAGATCATTCATGAGAACTGACTCCATAGGAGAAAGAATAGGAATATATAATGGATCTGAACCTCCTGTAATAACAGATGAGATTGAAGATTTGAATCTTTGGTGGGCAGCCTGGAACAGCTGGTATAGGATTGGATCAGAAAGTACAAGGCCTCCAATTACTTGTGATAAATTGACTTTCATTCCCAGCCAGCCTTTTCTTACAGCTTTAATTCAAATATTCCCAGCTCTTTACCAACACATCAAAACTGGTTTCAGCATGGATGATCTCCAAAAGCTCGGTGTCATTTTGCACGGTGCTGTTTCAGTTCCAATCAGTTCAGATGCTTCCCCTTTCATCCTTCCATCTTACACTGAAGCAGTTCTGACAAGTTTACAGGAAGCAGTGCTTACAGCTTTAGATGTTTTACAAAAGGTAATCATGCAACTTCTAGTGTGTGAAAGGTAAACTATAGTGTGTGCTACTTGTACTCTATAGAACTATGGGGGTGTGATTTAAACATGATTTAAAAAATTATTTATAATTGCACAGTGTGTTGTATTTTAACAATCAGATCTCCATTCCTGCTGTAGAGTAGATGCTCTGCATTGAAAGGAATGGTGTAATCTTTATGAAATGTGCTTTTGCTTGATTGCAGAAGTACCTTAACTGTTGTGCTGTGTTGTAGCCATTCATGTGTCCATCTAACATTGAAGTACTGTTGATACTGAAGGGCTCTACATGGAAATGGAGGAGCAGTCCCACAAACAGTGTTCCATGTGATGTCCATGAACAGTCTAGAAAGAACAGCGATTATGAGAACTTAGAGTTTACACAAAGCATAAAATATAGAAGGTTCTCTGGCAGATTATCTACATTCTTGACTCTTAATAATCAGTTATTTAAGGAAAATGCTGCATCTCTGCTTAAGAAATTCTTACTACAGAACTCATGCTCAAAGAGCCCCTTCATGCAAGTAAATCTATAAACAACAAATGAGGGTGCTCTTTCTCAGAAAGCCAAACAAAAAAGAAAATAATGCTGCTTGTTTCTTTATTTTTGCAGTTGTAACATATCTCCTTGCAAAATTCTGTGCTCATTTACAAAACTTATTTATTCAAAAGAAGCAGTGTTGATAATGAATTAAATCATGCATTTATATTAAGCACTACTTAAAAAAAAACCCCCCTCAAAAAAACCCCGAACTTACTTGGGAAATGCCAGAATTAAAATATCCACATGACCTGACTTCATTCCCTTTGGACTTTCATGTTAGGACTACTTTGCTTAACTATGTGGCCACATATCCCCCTGGCTGCTGTCATTTAGCTCATGAAACACATGGTGGCTGCCAAATGAGCAGCAATTCAGTGTCTTGTTTTCTCTTTTGCTTAGTGTGAGGTGATTAATCTCAAACATACGCAAGCAAGATAGAATAATTACCTTGCAGCCATTCCTTTAGCTAATGGTTTTAACAAATATTCATGTGTTTTGAAAACAGAGGTGTAAGAATAGCATCATAAAAAGGCGTGGGTTGGAAGGAAGCTTAAAGATCATCTAGTTCCAACCACCCCTGCCATGGAAATGCTATGGAGTAAAATATTTTGTTTAAATTTCATTTCAGTTTGCTTGGATAGAAGTTACTATTGCATCTCAGTTTTGTATGTGGGTGTATAAATAACATGAATTTTTTTAAACCAGTTACATCTACATTTTCATCCTTTTCCAGTCAGGCTTGACCCTTTCTTATCCTCCCTTTTCCAGCAGGTCAGTGTAATCCAAATCCTGGTTTTCCCATTTGATCAGTCCATTTATTTGTCTCAGATTTTTCTAGTTTTTAGTCATCTTGTCCAGATGATCTTAGTTTCCAAAGGCTGCAGGCATTAGGGCTTTTCAAAGAAGAGATTACCAAAGTTTTTTAACATGAGGAAAAACTGCACATTATTATACTCTTGTTCTTGTCAAGATGTTTTAGCTGAAGGTTTCTAAACAATAGCAAAAGCCATAACTCTACCTGAGAAAGTGAGACATCTCCCCTTCCCCACTCCCAGTTGCAATGGGTTACCATGGCAGTTACAAGCCTTTGCAAATACAGACTTCTATAAGATGGTACCTCAAACCTCCTGTCCCACCTATAGTTATGTTACTAACATAACAGCACTGAAGTTCCTAAAAGCATTAAAGTATTTTTGGACATTAGTAAGTTCTGTGAAGTTGTGTGATTGCTCCTCTTGGCTGTGTAAACACAGTACGGTTCACATGGCAGGGCAGCCAGCCAGTGCTGGCATGATGCAAAGGCCATGAGTCAGATGGTTTTGCCTTAGGGCAGAGTACCTTCTTCCTCTCTTGAAATCAATTGATGCTCTCAGGAGTACACACAGAAAGCATTTAAAGAAGAGTATGTAAATATTTGCAATCTTTGAAACAAAACTTTTATCTGTGTTTGCATGTAGGATCAGGTTCTTTGCTGATACAGGAAGACTTGGGTCAGTTCTGATTTTCTCTGAAGTTGTGGAACAACTTTGCAGTTTGAATAGCATGAAAAAAACTAACATTTTTCAGACTGAACCCTGACTAGTTTAATAAATATATTTTATAATGTGATTCCACTAACAAAGGACATCATTGCAACTGAAGAACATGGGAATGGAAAGGAGCTTTGCATCTCTTTCCAGGCTTCCATATGTTGAGCTCATTTTACACCCTTTGCTTTGTTCTTTGTTCTTTTTATTTCTCATTAGCACTTGTCTTCTAGTCTTTTACTGCTGTAGTATAGGGGGATTTGAGGTTTTTTGGTAGTGTAAGTACACTGTTCCTGAAATGTTTTCCATTTTAAAGCAAGATTATGAGTTTTAGCTATGCCAAACCATATAATTCTCATTTTATTTCTATTCCTCACTCTTTTAATTATTAAGACACTCTTTTAACTATTTTTGAGGCCTTCTATAATTTACTTCTGAGATATTTAAATGTTTATTGAAGTAGAGCTTAAAGAAGATGTGGCTGAGATCTATATACAAGACTTATATAAGACTTTATTTTACTGACAAGTCAAATCAGAGTGAAGAAAAGTTATCTTTTATTGGATGAGATAGCTGTATTTACTGAACTATATATGCCCAGATATCTTGCAACTTTATTTACTTCAACAACAAAATGTAATTTCCTTAAACTATTGGAACTATACACAATCTTTCATACAGCATGACTCTTGCATAGTCTTATATGGGGAGTTTTCTGTAGGAGTTCCTTGTACTGATGCAGCTGTTAGAGCAAAAACTCAAGAAATATATATTAAACTTCTTTATTTTCTTTTAATAAAGGCTATATGTGTGGGCTCAGAAGGTATGCAGATCATGTATCCTGCAATCTTTGACCAACTACTGGCCTTTGTAGAATTTTCCTGCAAGCCTCCACAGTATGGACAGTTGGAAACAAAGCACATTGCAAATGCAAAGTATAATCAGGTAATTAATTAGAAATCTCACTCGTTTCACTTGGCTGATTAATCCAATTCAGCTTCAGATATAGGTTGTCCAGCAAGATGCATTTGTTCAATCTATAAAAATTTAACTGCATGTTGCGTAGTAAGTTTTTTTTAGATACTTTTGTTATCTTCTTTTACTCCCTTTGCATTTTTTGTTGCTTTTATACTTCATATTCCTTCATGTAGGAAAGGTCTGGCTTGGACACCAGACAAATGTGTCTGAATTGGTACATGAATTAGTCTAAAACAATTTGTCCTTCAAGAGATAATAAATTTAACACAGAGACATGATAACTTTGAATGGAGAAAATTCCCTCAAGCTGCAGATTTTTGAATTGCACGTGCTGTAAAGAAATGGAACGTGTTCAGTAATTCTTTTTATCTGTGTACACTGCTGTTCACTAAGCATGAGCATCTGATTCAGTGTAATCAAAGAGGTAACTATTATGTATGTATTAATTCTTCTTATTCTGTTTGTCCTGCAACACAATGGAATCACACTAGATACAACTATTTGCACCGGTGAGTTAAATTTCCTTAAAGATTGTCCTAATGTAGTTGTCTTGCTTAGACTGCAACATTTCTCCTACTTAAATGTACTTTACTTCAATGTAGAGTACATTTTCATAGCCAGACTATGTTGTATTTGCAGTTTTGTGGCTTGGACCATATTCTTAGCAAACCTTGCATGCATTAAACTGAGAGATCAGTGCAAAACATACACTTTCTGTTCCTTAATTAATATGTTTTCATACCTAATTTAGTAATTTACTAATTCCTTTTCCTAGGCGGAATGGGTGGCATTGAATTATGTACCATTTGCAGAGAGATCATTGGAAGTTGTGGTGGACTTATACCAAAAGACAGCTTGCCACAAAGCTGTGGTAACAGAGAAGGTTCTTCAGAACATTATTAAGGTAAAAGTTTGACCTGCATGTGCTCTGAATTTAATGAGATTATACTGAAAATCATGAGTTTTATTTTCAGCTAGTGTCGACAAACGCTTCCTGAGAAGCCTCAAACTGTAGTAAACAGATTGATATTTTATGAAGATGAGCAGCAGGGAATAATTTCTTTTGAAGCTGAAAGGCTATTTATCAGTCTGTTTGTACTGTTCTTAGCTGGGTAATGTAAGCATCAGTATTTCAGTGTTATGATAAAAATTAACAAACATGTTAGGCCCCAAAATGTTCATCTTAGAAAGTGTTATGCACCTGAGTGTGGTAAGTAGGTGCCTTAGTAAATATGGCATTGAAGACCAAAGCCCAGTTTCTGTAGACTGGCATAAGAACTTCTGGGATGTATGCTGTTACTTTTGATTTGCTTTTAATGACTTCATGTGTCAATGCATCTCTGAAATGTTACCTAATACACCTATAATACATAATAAATGTAGCTAATATACCTTTAAAGTGAAATTGTCAAATGCTTCACTTTCTTGACCATTCAATTTCAGCAAAAAATTTTAGTAAATAATAGAAGTAATATTTTCCAGAAATCTGGAAAATAAGAATGTGTCTGACCTGACTTGTTTGCAATGACTTGGCTGACGTTAGGATTTTCCTGTATAGAAATTTAGAAACCTGAATGTGTTTAAAACAGGTGATATTATTTGAAATCTGTTATGAATTAAATATTTGTATTTCAAAGTTAAATAGTTGTTTTCCATTTCTGTTTTAATGGGATTGGTGAAACTGATGGAAATACCACTTTTTTGTAACATTTGCAGTTGAAAACAATAGGATCTATTATGATATATGAAAATATTTCTAAATTTCTTTTTCATGTTTTTAAAGCCCATGTTGATTTTGGAATTAGATTTGACACATATGACCAAAAGCAGCAGAAAAAAAAGAAGTTCTCTTTATCTCTAGAGTCTGGCTGTCATGATTTTTTGCCATAGAGAGTTAATTATAATTGACTGTCTTGTGAGAGTCAGAATGAGTCTTTCCTCCTTTTGCTTTCCTCAAATTAGAGACTGCACTAAAGGCATGGGGGGCATACATACAGTGCCTGAATTTAGTCACTATGTATTTGAAATGTCAAGTAAATAATTGGTTTTCCAAGAAAACCAAAAACTTACTATCAGGTTCTAAAGTTTGACTAACAATACTAAAAAGAATGCATATACGTGTAAATAGTTCATATGCCTAATTTAAAAAAAATATTAATGACTTTGTTTTATAGATACTGAAGATGACTTTCTATCTAAAAGATTTAAAATTTGCTGTGCTTTCATCTGCTTTACATTTGAGTTGTATTGTAGCCTTTATCTTAGAATTTTACTAACTGTTCTTACTTTCAAATTTCATGTGGTTTAACAGTCAATAATGACCAGATTTCTTCCAGTGTTTATGTTCCAGTGTTTAAAGTTCAACTTTACTAGGAAAAATTTAAGTGCAATGAGGCTCTTTTTCTTTACTGTGGAAGCACTTGGGATGGCTTTATAGGGACTGAATTCTCCAGAATACATTTGTGATAACAGACTGCCTACAGTCTCTTATGTGTTAGGAAAGCCCATTTGTCAGACTTGGCAAAAATGGTGGATGGCAATACAGAAAAAGAAAATTAGTACGTGATTTCATAGTGTAAATGAAAATGGATCAATTCTGACTCCTAAACTTGTACTTGGCTACAGACCTTTGCTTTAGCCAGCTGGTATATGATAAATCATCTTCAGAACTGCATTTGTAAAAGGTCATCTCATATACTAGCAGAAAAGGTAGGGATTGTGTATTGCCATCTATGACACTGTCCTCCAAGATCTTGTGCAGAAACTTGCTGTAATCTTAGATTTGTCTGAGCAACTATAAATTTTGCTTTGACTTTCATTTTGCAGACACTTAGAATACCTCTTAGTCTGAAGTACTCGTGTCCTTCTGAAAGCACATGGAAGCTAGCTGTGTCCTCTCTTCTCAAAGTTCTCTCCATTGGACTGCCTGTTGCAAGGCAACATGCATCTTCTGGAAAATTTGACAGTATGTGGCCAGAGCTAGCAAATACTTTTGAAGACTTTTTATTCACAAAAAGGTAAACACTACTTCCTTTTTTTTATTTTTAAAGGAAAATATTCATAAGTAATTTGTTCACTGTATGTGTCAGTAGAGCTATTTGATATATGAAAATTATTTTAATGAATGATGGAGAAGAGGTAACCAATCTGCCTACTTCAAAAAGCTCTACTTTTAGAAAGTAGTACAAAAAGCTTCAATCAAAAGGTGAAGTGTAAGAGCAAGAAAGAGCTCAGCTGAACTCTCAATGTATGGCATAGTCTTTCTGAACAGGACAAGGAGCTCTGTATGGACCCCAAGGATGTTTAGTCTAGATTTGATAAAAAATTGCTGATATGTACATAATTTGTTCCTTTCTTCACTTTGAACAGAGTTGCAATGGTATTTTTTCTAATTAACAGCATTAACTATATGTATTCGTCTTGAGTTCCATCTTGAAATACTTCACTTACTGTGAATTTTTGAAAAATATTTAGTACACTGCTGCTCACTTAGAAGCCCATAGTTATGTTATATTTGTTTCTACCTAAGATAAATTGACTGCACCTTAATAATTAACCACACTTGATTTATGATACTCTTTGAAAAGTGTAGTTAAATAGTCATATTTAGGACTATAAAGATGGACAGATTCCTCTCAAGAATGAAACACGTTCTCAATCAACAATGGGCAGGCTGAGAAAGTCCGGAAGTGAAAAATAGTAATGATCAGAGACAGACAGTTTAATCACAGAATCATCAAATGGTTTGAGTTGGAAAGGCTCTTAAAGATCATCTAGTTCCAGACAGCCTGCCATGGGCAGGACACCCTCCACTAGACCAGCTTGCTCAGATCCCCATCCAGCCTGGCCTTGGATCTATTTGTTCAAATAAAAGACTATAACATTAGCAAAACATTGTAAATTTTCAGAATATAAAAAAAGGTTGCTTCAGAGAAGAATTTCTTTGTTGCTTGGCAATGGGTAAAAACTTGTTTCAGTACAGCAAAGATTTTCTAGGTTAGACACTAAGAGAATCTTTTACTCTAAGGAAGGTTAGGTATTTTAGATAATTGCTTAGGAGTGGTATGGAATTTCCATCTTCTGTGGACAAGCATCTTTTAGGGGTATTTTAAGTATATCTAATAGTGTTTTAGAATAAAGAACAAGGTGGAACATGAAAAATATTTTCAGTAACAAATAAATCTTTCTTTTGAACAGAAACCAGTAAGGTTCTTCCGCGCCTTACACTAATATGCTGTGTGTTTAGTTTTGAAACACACAAAAGTCAGCAACCAAACACAGCTGTATTTACTAATCATGGATAAATACCAGCTTGCCCAAAACAAACAAGCAAATAAAAAAAATAAATACCAATGAAAATTTATTTTAGAGACACATGTGTCGCTAGTGGAAATGCATAATAATGAATGGGTTTGGAATATCATCAATAGGATTACCATCAATAGGATGGCAATCAGGTGAAAAACCTTCCTATTGTTTTTGCATTTCCTTGAAAAAAAATTATATTAAGTAGGAGGACCTTAAAATAGAAAAGGTCATCCATGATGCATAAAAGGCACTTCAATCATCCAAGTTTTTATTTTATACTTCACTGCTTCTTTAATATAAAATAATCTTTGCAGTATCTTGCTTGGTTTTCTTTTCAGCTGGAGTTAGTATTCTTGCTTCAATTCTGAGACAGGCAGTCCACATCAGTTAACACCCTATAATCTATATCATTGTAGAGTGATCAGAATTCAAATGAAGGTTTTTCAGGTTATTGTAGAAGAATGTATGTTCACTTAAAAGTTGCTTTGGAAATACATATTACTATTTGTTGTAATTTAATTATTCCTAAATATTTGCAAAGCAAATTAAACATTTCTGTTTTGCATATTCTTAGCTGTACAAGACTTGTACTGCTACAGCTTACTGGTATTACTTGTTCATAAATTCAGGGAAGCAAAATTATCCCAGCTCTTTAGTGTAATTCAGGATAATCCACTATCATCTGCATGACTTCTTGGCCAAATCTGTTTGTCTATAACAAATATGTTTAATTTACAGTGAGTGATTTATACTTTACTTGAATATTATTTCAAACGTAGAAATTTCATCTTAATGTGTTGCTTGCTAGAAACTATTACTCTTTATGTTAATTCTAATACCTTTTGTCATTTGTCATGTATGGACAAATGCTCTCTGGAGTTAGAAGAAAAAAATAGTACCTGTGTGAATATTTATGATGCCTTACGATGTCTGTCTTGACTTAAGCCTGGTTTTGCCTCTTTAGCACCAGAGTGTATACTGTAATTTAACATACAAAGTGTGTTTTAGAGAAATTTTTTTCATCCTAATTAAAGGTGTCTTTAGAAAAGTGTAGGCTTTTTTTTTTCACTTAGAAACTTTAAAGTTTAAATTAATTTAAAGCACTAAAAATAGGCCAGTATCTTGTAGAACCACAAGGCTACAGCAAGATAATTTGACCTGTTAGTATAATTAATGGCCACTATCATTATGGTTTCCAGGCTTCTTGTGAGTAGATTCATTTTGCTTATGTAGTTGTATTTTGTGTGGCTACAGAATGTCTGGGGTTGGTTTTTTTTTTACCTCTCTAATGCTCATCTTTTTCTAAATAGCAGTTTGCCTTCCAAGTGTATGGTTGTCCTACATACAGTTAGAGCCTTGTCCCTTGGTATCTTTAGGATAGATAGATGGACTTTCTGTTCTCTCTATCAGCCTGAGCCTTGTGCTCCTAAAAAACACTAAAGCTGAAAAGGGAATACATCTTCCTCATGCCACTTGTCAGGACAATTAGTTATAGCAGTCATTTCTCTTCTTCATCCTCCTCATTCTCCTCCTCCTCCCCATGTTACTACTGAAGTGTATCTCTCTCACTGTGGTGCAAGGAGGGCTCTAGAGATAGCTGTGGAAGTTCCCCACATTGAGCTAATTCTCTTCTGATTTCCTTTGCTAAAATCTTTCTGCACTCTGTGCAAGATGCTATGAGATTACCCTTGGCAAGTAAGGCAACCTGTCCTTTTTGGTTTGAAATTTGCTAAATTCTGTCTTCTAGTGATTTATAATTGCAGTTTACTTAGTGTCTTAGATTTGTAGTTGTTCCACTTGTAAGGAAATTGGATTCAGAATTTTCAAATTTAATGCGTGCTTTCATTTAGTTTTGTATTTCTAATAGAAAACATACGCTAGTCATAGTGGTGCCTTATTCCAGGGTAATTTGAGAGAATCTATTCACTGTTTTGAAAATAACAGCTAAAATTTATTGCTGAGTTGACATGCATGTCATCCTTCAGGTTGCATGGGAAGGCAGTGAGAATGTACTTTCCAGCTATCCATATTAATCCTTTATTTAAGAACAGCTAGATGGTATAGAACTGGTTTTGTTGTGTTTCCTGATTTATTTATATTAACAATGAGTTGTGCTTTTTAAAATTCTGGAACTACTTCCATTTTTGTCCATAACACCAAATCAATTAACCAAGCCACAACTGAGAAGAGGAGAGTGGTTTTAGTTAGATTTGTGACTTGTAAACTTGAATTGGTTTTAGTAACTCTGCGGAACCTGTCCAAATGGCTTTACTGCAGCTGTGAGTCAGGTCATCTCTGGTGGCTTTCCAACTTGCAAATGTGTCACATAGGACAGGAATGTTATTACATTAGGTGCAGGAGTGTACAAATCTTACTAAGACCAGCATGGATTGAAAAGGTTTTGAAGCACAAAGAATTTGGGAAATGCGGTTCAGTTGACTCTCCAAGAGGCTGACAGTGAGATGGAGTAACCCCATTACCACATTATCTGGATTTTTAGCATCCTCTATCTAACATGTCACCCCTTGTGACAGGAATAGTTAGATATATGCAGTTAGACCTGAATATGGTTAGAACTGAAAATCCACTTTCTTATGCTGGTGTTCTGTAATTTTTCCTAGGCTCTTTGTTTCAATGAAACTGGAATGTTATGTCACAAAATCCCCCTTTCTTTTCTTCCATCGGTCTTGATACATTTTCATACTCCACATTTTCCACTATTAAATGTTCTAGATGTTCTGTGCAGTTGTCTGTCCAGGCTATATGCAAAGCTAGGTAAAGGGCTTCCTTTTGTACCTCGTCTTCAGATCTTTATTCTCAAAGATTGACTTAGGACTACTGGGATGGTTCTAAATATGAAACATCTGCATCTTTGTAAGACTCACAAAAACCTTAATGCAGTCAGTCTTCCTAGCAACACTGCATAACAGATTTGATTAGGTTTTTTTTCCTTTAGCTTACGTTAAAATATGCCAGTGCACATTGCCTTATTTTTGTATGCATGTTCTCCAAGTTTCTACCTGGCTGAGCATTGGGTAGAAAAATGAAATTATTTCACTGATGTTCTAAATTTTTAACCAATATTTGAAACATTTTTCTGATCTAACTCGTAACTCTTCTAGTCACCGTGGTCCTAGAAATCATATGTGTAGATAGCCTAATATTGCTTCTGGCATTGAAACTGAGTTGGCATTGATTAGACAAGAGGCCACTGTAGTTTGAACCCTTAAACTAAAGCTCTGTGAATAGCTGTATTTAAAATAGTGTCCTACCTCTGTCTTTTGGATAGGAACAGAATTTCAAGACAGCTATGGAGCTTAAATGAGAGGTGATACTCAATGATGTTTAAAAAGTACAAAGCACAGCAGAAATTCTCTCTGCAGCTTTGTACAACAAGGAATTTCAAATATAGCCAGGAGAGCCCAGGTAAATGAAAAAGGAAAATGTTACTGTCAGAGCATTAGTGCTTTCTAAGACAGAAGTTTCAGCTTTAAAAAAAAAATTAGAGCAAACTACAGTTGAGGTGACTCAATAATCTTGATTTTTGTCATAAATCAAGACGACATTTAAAATTAATACATTTCATATAACTTAATTTACACAGAATTGTCTTCCAGTAAGAAGCTGGTATGTTTATTACTTCATATTGTTCTTCTTTCCCAGAGGCTTTCATAGAGGCATGTCAAGCCATTATATACAATAAAATTCACCAAATATGTGTGTATGTGTATATATATAATTTATTAGAAGTCTATGCTCACATGAGGGAATTAAATCAATACTTTCCTAAAAGATGCTTCTGAGCAGAGTGCTGTGCACAGCAGGGCTCTGGGTGCTTGTTAGGTCTTTGCTCTTGGCTCTGAAGCCCTCCCTGTTCAGTGGGCAGGGGCTGGGAGCTCTGTACTGAGGAAAGTTGCTGCATCACACTCTTATCTTTCCTGGCTCCTGACTCTCCAGTATGGTTTGGGTATGTTGTGCCAGAACAGCAAAGCATTTGGCCCCCAGATGGGTGTATCCACATAGACAAAAATTTATTTATTTGGGAATAATTTGCTACACGAACAAATATGTACCATAATCTTTAGTAGGTAAGGTAGATCAGGTATGGATGACTGGGCAGAAAAGCCTGAACACCTCTTTAAGTAAACCTCAGCTCAGAGAGTGAGTCATAAATTGGAAAGTGTCAGTCTGAAATCTTCCCATGTATTTCAACATGACCTGCATTTCTATGCATCATAATAGCTTAAGTTATTGTTGAAAGGTTTTGCATACTGAACACCTTGGTGGGTTAGAAAAGGTACTGATTGAACAGCTACTTAGTATTTTATTTTATTCTATGTTTTCAAAATAAAATTCCAAACTTCCTGACACAATACACTTCCCTAATACACAACCCAGTAATAAATACAATAATTTAATATTTTATTCTTTGTGGTTTTTTCTAGTTGTACACATAACACATGTCCATTTCATAGATAAAGTAATGTAGACTTTATCTGTGTAAAGTCTCTTTGAGGAGCAGAGAAATATTTATTTTTCAAGCAGAAACGTGTGCATACATAAAACGTTCCTAATTGTCAAAACTGAAAATTAGCTGTAGATGTGAAGACTGATCTTCAGTGTGTTATGCTAAGTATTCAGAAGATGGGAGAAAAAAATGCCCATCTCAGAAAAATCTTCTTCGTCTTTGTCAGCAACATACAGGAGCACTGGAAGAAAAAATGTCCGTCAGCTAAACTAATCAGATTTGAATGAGATTTCAAAACCTTCAAGGTTCTTAAACTTTTATTAAAATTGGCAATGGGACAGAGGAGGCAGGCCCAGATGAGTACCCTTATGAAGACAAGATTGGCACACGTCCACAGTCCTATCCTGGGCAGCTGCCTTGCCTGTGAGCCTGTGCTTAGCTACCCATCACAGGGTCTGTTGAATCACTTCTGGACATTTCATCTGAAAATAAATTCATATATATAGCTAATGAAAAACCTCCAAAAAAGCTACAAAACTATTGTTTATAAAATGGGTTTTTCTTCTAATAAAATTCATTAAGAATGAGAACAAATACATCATTTCAGTTAGCAGGGGAAAAAGACATAGTAATACCCCATTAATGAAAAATGTTCCATTAATATAGAAGAAAATGTAAAATCAAAAAAAATGTAAGATGTACCATTGGAACTCAAAGGTATTTTTTTGGCATAGTGAGTAAAAAGTAGTTGCTCAAAGGCCCCATCCAACCTTACCTTGTGATCATTAATCATTACCATATAATAGTACCAACTTGATGCATTTAATAACTGTAAATGTAATGCACTTTCCCATATCTATCTCCTTACACATATTGTAAATTTGAAGTATAACGCAGTATGTTTATTTTTAGTACACCTCCTGATAATCTCTCAATTCAAGAATTTCAGAAGAATGAGAGTATTGATGTTGAGGTAAGGAGCCTAAAACAAATAATACTGTTAATTTTAACAAGTTAGTGGCATTCACAAGTTGCATTTTGTTCTGAAATAATTTCTTTAAAAGTTACCCTTTCATTACTTTTTCTGTGATACTGTTTTTAGTTTTGAAAACAAGACAGGAAATTCATAGGTCCAGAATTCAGCTGCTTCAGGATGATGCAAAAAGTAGGAAGTGGGATGCCAAAAAGTATTTCTTGTCATCTCAACTTCAAAACAGAATAGACTGGCTAAACCTGAATGCATTTCTGACTCTAACTCATTATGTATCCTTATTTATGATGTTATTGCTGAACGTTTACACTGGTAATTGTAGACCAACAGAGAAAGCTGACAATTAAGCCTGAAGTGAATGCCTTCTGTGTTGAGGGGGTGGTCAGCAAAAAGCCATTTTTTCTTAGACGTTGTTGTTAAGATCTCTTCTCTATACTGAGAAGCTTTGGCATAAAAGAAGAAGCTATGTGTAGTTTGTGTAGCACAGAGATCACTGTATGTTTAGTTGTATAAGGCTGAAGAAAATTAGGAGAAGATGATACCTGAAGTAAGGAGGGACTTCTTTCACTCCAGGACAAGAAAATGTGGCAGAACGGAGATTAGGGGTACAAAGCAAAAGGACTTGCAGAGAAGACACGGCAGTGTCTGTGATTTCTTCACCTGTCATCTTTCCAGAGGGGTGGCTGGGACACAAAAATATCTGGATGAAAAGTGAGAGTGGTTCTGCTTGCAGTGAGCAGAACTCTCAAATCGAATGCATTAATTTATGGAGATCTAAACCAATTTTGTTCCTGAATGGGAGCATCACGACAAGGATAGAGAGCATTTCTGTTAATGTGTACTGCCTTAAGCTCGTTTATGTAATTAACATACTTGTTCTGCTTTGCAGATATCACATTGTCAGGGATGGGTATGTGAGTTAATGTCATGGAGAGGATATTGAAGTGGGGTGGAGGGAGAGAGAGATTCCTAATGTTAGATCTTCTCTTTTCAAAAACATAAATTCTACCATACATTCTACAAATGTCATTTGAAATCTGATCAGAAACTCTAGCAAAAGTGGTAGTGGAAAGGTTTTTATTTCAAGTTTAATGTCCCATGCAAGACCACACTTTAGGACATATCTGCAAATTTTAAATGTTAGCAGTAGAAGATTTTGTGAAGTCTAATTAGGCCTTTCTCTCTTGTTAAATGTTTCTTCATACTAGATTTACAGTATTTAGAAAACCTATATAAATATATGTAATTTATTTTAGGTGGTGCAGCTTATCAGCACAGAGATACTGCCATATGCTAATTTTATTCCTAAGGAATTTGTTGGTCAGATAATGACTATGCTCAATAAAGGCTCAATACATTCTCAGTCATCCTCCTTTACAGGTATGGTACCTGAATGACAAAAATTACAGTGTTTAAATCTACTAGAAAATAATTAAAATGTTGAGTGTGCTTATTGTGATAAAGACGTGAACTTCCCTGGCATGTATTCAGTACAGACTGTTTGATATCCAACTTTTAAAATAAATTATATTTTTTGGAAGTTGCCAAGCTTTCCTTGCAATTTTTAAAAAATTGCTTCTTTACTGCTTGGACAGTATCATATTGAACTTGTGTTACTTTTTACATAGTTTATTTTCCTTTGTGCCAGTTCCAATAATAATTTCAGACAGTTGTAAGACAGACATCCTGTTCTTAAAACCTAAATGACCCTAGCGTAACTATATGGTGTACCTAGCCGGATACCTTCTCTGCCTTTAAGAAAAAACATTTGTAGGGGTTTTTGGAAAGATGAAAAAAATGAACATAAGCTGTTACATAGAAAAATACCTAAATTGTACAGTTCCAAATATGAGTATTTATGATGTAGGATTGTTTGCTGTTTTTTAATTATTTCATGTATTTTATAATTAAAGTAATGTCAAGTATGTGATATGTTACTGAGAATGTGTCATAAGTCATCTCTTATGTTCAGAACTATTGTGATTTTTGCACAGTCATTTTTTCATAGAATGTATTCTTAATATTTGTTCTTATCTCTGTTAATACTTTTTAATACTAGAGTGATAACCTTTTCTCAGCATGTAATAAGCAGATTGAAATGCAGCATCATGCACAGTGCACAATTGAAATGCATCATTTTACTTTGACAGAAGCCGAAATAGATATTCGAATGAGAGAAGAGTTTTCTAAGGTGTGTTTTGAAACACTGCTCCAGTTTTCATTCAGTAATAAAGTCACAACTCCTCAAGAAGGCTACATCTCTAGAATGGCACTTTCTGTGCTCTTGAAAAGGTCACAGGATGTATTGCATCGCTACATAGAAGATGAGCGATTGAGTGGCAAATGTCCTCTTCCACGGTATGTGCACTGTCTCTAGAAAATAAAGGTATTACCAGGACTTTATGAGAAGAAGTTTGCATTCAAAATATCACTTAGTCATGAAAAAAATGAGGTGGGTAGGAGAGAATGAAATTTAAAAGGTAGGGAAATGTTTAGGGGAAGATATCTCAAAAGAAATTCTGATACCCCATTAAAAAAAAAAAAAACTAAGTAACAACGGTCATATTCTGTGCTGTTAAAATGGTTTTCAGTTACTGAAACAATATTTCTGATATCTCTAGCATTATCTTTCTGAAATCTGACTTCACTTTATTCCCATTAGAGCTATATGTAGTTTCTAAATTGAGAGGTGAGCAGAATCTCCTCAAAAATAAAACCTCCAAACAGCAATATTGGGAATCATTAGTCAAGTAATTGTTCTTGAAATGGAAAAATTGGATCAGAAAACGAAGAAATTCTTTAAAATGGGAATTTACTTGAAATGCACTTCACTTCTGAAGGTTTTGATCATGAATGTGGAAATTGATTATCTTTGTTAGCCTTATCATATACTTTGATAGGAGTGTATCAGATTCTCTGGGTCTGGATTGAAGGCACTTAAGTGCCTTGTAGTTCTCATTCGGACTTAGTTTATTGTTTCTTATCAGTGAAACACTCTCACAACCATGAGTTCAGCAGTGTTTCATTAGCAAGGCACAAAATGGCTAACTATCTCTTGTTACAAGGTCTTCTAAGACTGAACTATACAATTAAGAACTGACACCTAGATTATTTTCCCTTTTAACCCAATAACTGATCCCTGGAAGCCCGCAATGCAGACTTTTCTGTCCAATTACACCCAAACCCACGAAGAAGAAGGAAGAAGAGGGTAAAGAAGAACAACCTGCCTCCACCCTAAAACCTCCATCTTCCTTCATATTTATTTCTATATTCTAAAATACCGAACTCTTAAGTTTTCCACCCTGTGGTATTACACGCTTCTAACCAACTACACACCCATAATCCCGGTACTGTCAATCAATTCTGGAAGCCACCTTCACAGCCTCAGGTCAAATGCAGTGCTCTCTTGTGGGTCTGTGCCTTTAAGTACAGAAAGTTTAAAATTCTCAGCATCCAGAATTCCAACAAGTGTTTTTAGATTGAGATTTGTATGGTGTTACTGTTTCCAGTATGAAAGTTAAAGCTGTCCTAGATGAGACAACAGCAATGATAATGGGAAACTTTTTCTATAAAATTTACATTCATGAAACAAAAACAAGTAATTGACTGTTTGCATTTTTTTTCATTTGTAGGCAGCAAGTAACAGAAATCATATTTGTTTTAAAAGCTGTCAGTACTCTCATAGATTCACTTAAAAAGACTCAACCTGAAAATGGTAAGTTATTGTTAAATAACATTGTTCCAAATAAGGTATATAGGTATTCTATCTGTCCCAAAGATGTATTTATTATTTCTTTTAGTAGTCTTCACAGAAATTTGAAAAAAAAGTGTACTCTGTAAGTCAGTATTCTGTAATTCTTTGTATATGTAGGTGACAGGTAGATGGCAAGAAACCCCACAAAGTTTCTTCAGTATGAGTAAAAGTATAAGGACATAAGAGTATATGTTCCATAAAAGAGAAAACGTCAATTTATAGTGGCCTTTATTAGATAAAGCTTAGTGTCTTCCGAAAACAAAGAAAAAACCCCATTCCAGAAAATATTAATGGAATTCTTAAAAATATGAATCCTGGCTAGATCCTTTTTTTCCTTCTCATGATACCTTTTAAGGTTGTTATGGATCATGTTCACATGGGCACACTCTGCAGTTAAAGGGGTGTACAAGTTAAATGCATGGACAAGCTGGTAGATACTTACACTCATGGTCTTACTTTCCCTCTCTTCCTGCACTATTATTTTCTGTCCCCTGGACTGAGCTTAGGTCATTGATGCCTGAGTAAATGGTTGACAGATTTATTTAAAGGGCTGAATCAAATGCAAGACTTCAACTTAATTTATAATTACCTATCCTGTTCCTCCCGTAAGCTGCACCTCTGGTATATGTGGGGAGTTCTTGGAAGGAAACTTAATCATGAGTCTTGGTTAAGTCCATTGTATTGGACTCTCAAATTCTGACAGAATTGTGTTTACAACATTTCCCTCTACCTCCCTGCTTTTGATATTAGAAGGAGCAGAAAAAACCCAACCTTTATAATCCCCAAACAAACAAACAAACCAGCCTTTCCAGAAAAACACAGGCAAGTGGATTTCTGGAAAGGGGCAGTGCCTCATTTGTATCATCACTGAGCAGCCAGAGTTATGATGATGTGGTTTCCAAGGTTTCATGGCCAAAGTGTGCAGGTAGAACTATGCCAGGATGCATAAAACCTTTTGGCTAACCCTGAAGCTAACTGAAGTGCTGCTCTGGTGGGTCTTCCTCTTAGAGGAGCAGAGAAGCTGACTCAGCTGGACTGTGTTCCCCACGTCTCTCTTCCTGCAATGAGAGACATTCTTCCCCTGGCCCATATGCAGTAGTGCTTGCCAAACCTCCCACACACTTTCTTAGCAAGAGAACTACTGGACAAATTGCAGAATCACTTCACTCCCACTTCTTCTACCTTTTAATAATTTTATTTATTTAAGATAATTATTAATGTCTGAAGCCAGGAGTTTGTTCTCTTTTGAAAGCAGACCTAAAACAGAAATAACCAAGGAAGCGACATTATAATAAGAGTCATGCTACAATGTTTGATTTTACTTGTTGGACTAACAAAACTTTACCATGGATATTTTTTGTCTTTGTCCAGTGTTTTTACCTTAGCTTTCTATAGCTCTTGTAATCTGAAATGATCTGAAGTCAATAGAAAATCTCACTGATGGCAATTTTCCAAAAGTGAAATGTGCATCCAGTTCAATTTTCTGTCAATAGCTGAGAAGAGCAGGCAGAAAACATGTGTATTACAGATTGAAGTATTATCTTAAATTTGTCAGTTCTTCATCCCAAAGACACAGTGAAGGACTCATATGTACAAACACAGGTGTGTAGCACTACTTTAAGGATATTATCCCATATGGCCTCTGGCTGCAGCTGAAAAAACAAATGGTTCTCCTGCAGAAATTCTTTCCTGTATCTGAGTGCCCTGCATGGATGCCATAGTACAGCATTAAGTACCTATGTTTAGGCACACTGGGAATCTGCCATTTCCTAGAAGGTATTGGAAAAAATCTGTTGTCATATTTGGACAGTGGTGATTCAGTCTGTTCTTTTCTTCCCTGCAGTTGATTCTAGCACATGGGCACAAGTTATTGCCTTGTACCCGACTTTAGTAGAATGTATCACCTGCTCATCCTCAGAAGTGTGCTCTGCTTTGAAGGAGGCACTGGTTCCCTTTAAGGACTTCATGCATCCACCAGCAGCCAAGGTACAGAATGGAGAGTCTTGACCCCATAAAACTTCTTTTTTATTCTTGAAGGGAATATCCAAAAATGTTTGCTCCTGGGTGAAGTTTCTCTGAGGAAATCTCTTGTGACTAGTACTTTGGCAACCAGTGCTGACTGCCTCTTAACTGTACTAACAAGAGCTCAGTATGTCGTGAATACAGGCTTTATCTCAAAGGTTCCAGAGTGAGTAGCAGTGCAAACCTTTAATAAATTTAATTGACTAGTTGGAATCATTTATAATCTAATGTACTTGCTACAGTATCTTGAAGTGGTGATTGAAAAGTGGGCTTATGTACAGCTTGTTGTGTATGTGTTAATGATGTAATTAAAAATATTTCAATTCAGTCAGATTTATTAGGCTGGTGTTTTGCACCCTTTTTTGAAGTACGAATTGTACTAAAATTTTATGCAAGATGGTACTGTAACATTCCATATATCTGTAACCAGCCTTTGTAAACAAAGGGAACTGATATACTTGTGTGTATAATAAATGGTACAGTTATGTATAAAATAGTTGCATTTATTATTTAAATTCTTTTAAAAATATTGATAATGTCAAATGCTTGAAAATGTATTTATTATGAATAAGTTGTATGCTTGCATTTTTACTTACAGTTTGCCTTCTAAATTGCCAGATATGTTCATTCATATCTGATCATGTTAGTTTTTGCTTAATTGAATGTATCTTCTTTGTGGCCATTGGACATCTGCAAAGGGTCATATAACAAAAGATTGAAGCAAGCAGTCACAGTCTGCTGATCTCAAACTTCAGAGTAGTTGACCTGAAATAAGTTTGAATATGCACAAATCCACTGTAGCACTTCAACACTACCATACCTCACTTCATAATAAATTTGTTTCAAGATTTTTGTTCTACTTAACTCTATCCATTTTTGCAGTTGCAGCCTTGCTTTAAAAAATAAAACAAACATATTTGAGGGTTGTTAGCCTTTTTTGACCTTCTTGGCAAGTATCAGAGTCTTTGAATCATGACCCAGAAAAGACAAGTTCAAATATCTAAAATACTTGGCTGTGATATTTTGTTCAATAATTTTAAGTGTCTTTTGAACCCAAAAAATTTGTTTAATCTTTTAATTATAAACTGTGTCTGATAAAAACCATGAGAAGTGTATTTTTGAAGATAGATACTCAGTTAGAAATGCAGTAAAATTTGTCATTAAATAAATGTGAATTTGTTTCATTTTAAAATAATACACAATTGAAGCAAACCACTTTTAATGGTATTGTTTTTAAAGTTTGTGATCTAGCATTTAAACTCTTATTTAATGAATTTTGATTTCAATAATGTTTCACCTGTATTCACATTTTTAATCTGTGATGTGAAAGCACAAAGGCCAAATGTGAAAAAAAAAAAGACAGGTGCCTTTCTATGGATTTCAGAGCTTACCTTTAGGGTTTTATTTCTTCAAGTCTTTTGTAGATATTAAAAAATTGTCATGCATAAGAAATGGTATTACATCTGTTTGCTTTGCACTTTCCTCGCTCAATGAACACTGATTGGTACATGTGAATAGGTGTAAAAGCTGTAGAAGCTTCAAGCTGAGGGTGTGATGAACTGGTCAGGGTTACCCTGCATTAATAATGTTCTCCAGGCAGTTCTTTGGACAGCTTGCTCCCACAAGTCTCCAGTTTATGGTCCTTTTTAAAAGCTTTCTGTTTCAAGTATGGTAAATATTAAAGAGGCTTCAAGACCTTGCACATTTCTGTCACCAAAGTTGCATGGGATATAATTGTCAAACCTGAATAGTTTTAAGAGAATACACAGTTTACATTAAGGAAACAAATGTTTCTTCTTAATAGAATTTATGTCAAAATACCTTCTCTGGAGGAGCAGTTCCAGGATACTGCAGAACTGTGTCTTATATAAAAGTAGCAACATCATCCATACTCTGAAAGTGAAAACCTGACAACTGCTCTCCTAATTAGTGGAAGATAAGTTGAGGTCATTAAAGAAACAAACTGTAGGCCAGGAAAGAAGGGAATTAATTTGTTTTACAATATCTAGATGTGCAGTCCAAGCTATGAGTGAATTTGTTTCTAATTAGTTTTGAATGGATTTTTCAGTGATTTTTTCATTGAGGCAAATCTTCATCTTTATCTGTAATTCAAAAAGGGATGCATGAGTCTTTCTTGACTCTAGACCCTAGACTACCTGTGAAAATTGATCTTCAAAAGATTTTGAAATAAACTACCAATCAGCTAACTTACCATCCTTTCCTCTTAATTACAAAATTAATATCTGTGCTATTTGAGGCATGTTTTGGACATGCAATCTGAGGCTGACTGTATTACTGCTTTTTTGTATTCTGTATAAATAGTTTGAAAACTAAAAACAAAGCTCCTTAGCTTAGAAAATGTTTTGACTAATTTTGTTTGTGAACAAAAATTATTCCCTTTGCTGTGCCTTCTTGTCCAACACTCAAATATTTCTTCCAACTTGAAATATCAATGTCTTTTTTCTATTTGTACTTTTTGCTAAGCATTCTTAGGGCTTCTTTGAGGCAAGCAGCATTTTTGAATATTTAAATTTCACATTTTTACATGTTTCTAGCAAGGTAAATCTTGTTCCAGAAGAAATTGAATTAATTTAACGTTACCTGTTGAGTAGACCCATGTCCAAGTTCATTTCAAGTCCGTAGGGCTGCTTAGTCAAGAGAATTAAAACCTGTGGACATTTTCAGGATGGGGTCTGCAGTGTGTCGCTGAAGTCAGCTAGAAAAGTGCTACAGCTGACTGTGTAGAAATGTGTCAGCTGGAAGTTAGAAGATAAGAATTAATTGCTTATTAAATGTAATCACAATCTTCACCTTTTTCCTTCTTGTTCACAACTTTAAAAAAAGATGTGGATGGGAATCCAAAGAGAAAATTATAAGATTATTAGCACGTTCATAGCAAGACTTTGCATTACTTGGGGAAACTTTCATGTCTCAGTGCTGTGACCACTGCTTTAATGTACATGAGGATTTAAGATTGCATAGTAACTGGTTATGAAAAAAGAACAGATGTCTCAAGCTGGGAAGTTCTTACAGAAAGTCTTATCCCAGAAGTAACCTACAGTAGTTATTTGCTTATCATCAGAGATGGTTATCTAAGTGGACATCTGTTTTGTTCCCTTGTACATGAGCCTGCTTCTCCACCTGCTTTATTGGTGAGCTGTGGAATGTTACTGGACATTAAACCACATGAAACACATGATCACTGTTAGTTATTTACACGAGTAAATAAGAATATGTCTGTGAAACTTGAGTAGTTTATCATTGTACTCTGCAGATGGAATTCTTTTTTTACCGAGGTTGAGTTGTTTCTTCTTGCCAAAAAACAAATCTTCTCATAGCTGGCCTTGAACTTTTCACGCAGGATACTTTTAGTGAGGCTAATGCCTTTCTTTTCCTCACAATGGCTAACACAAGTACTAGTCATCAGTGTATTTTGCAGAAACTCATTTAGAAGTTCAAGATACAAGTGTTCTTGTGGGGAGGGAGGAGGAAAGCGCATTTTCTACTTGTCTGTTTCTGTACAGCTCATTTCTGTGTCTCTTCACTAGCTGTTCACCTCACATTTGCAGCTAGCTACTCATTTTCTGTATGCAATTTGTGTGTTGAAGTTTTTGGTTTGTTATAGTGATGGCTAATCACAAACATCAGAAATCTACTGCCAGTCTATTGCTTGTGCAATTGGTATGAGTAACAAAGATTGAAGAAGCTTGAAGAAGCTTGCCTAAAGAGGGAAACAGAAGAGAAAATGGTTACAAGTTGTCAAATTGACTGAGCCTGAAGAATTTCTTCCTGGGATTTAAAGAACTAATCTGAGTAACCTCAGCATTTTTAAGATCATCTTTGTGGTGTCCTTGTATCTGTTAAAGAGTGACATGCTAAAAATTATCCTTCTTTTTCTAAGCTCCTTATTTAAGAATTTATGGCTTGACTATGAAACAACTGATAAAAAGGATAAGATTCATCTGTGTGTTTACTGTGCTAACTACAGGATTTCACTAGCAAGAGATGAGACTATTCATTGCTTGAATTTACTTTATTATCTATGTTTAGAGGAACTCTCACATAAGCTTATTTTTATGATCAGTTTGATAAGCTTTTTTTCCTCCATGTTAACACATGTGTTTCCACTGGTGATCCAGATGCCTGCCTTAAGAACTTACT
Organism: Camarhynchus parvulus; assembly: GCF_901933205.1. Taxonomy (NCBI): domain Eukaryota; kingdom Metazoa; phylum Chordata; class Aves; order Passeriformes; family Thraupidae; genus Camarhynchus; species Camarhynchus parvulus. The sequence continues at coordinate 38,498,105 of NC_044586.1, read as the reverse complement.
TCATAAATAATCTCATTTATCAGAAACGTAGTTCTCTTTTCACCTAAAATATATTCCTTATGGAAAGAATGAGTTAAGTACAGCTACCATATTTTTCTTCAATCAAAAATATTGTGATGTTGAAACATTCTCGAAGGCATCGGCCCCTTTGTCTGTTTTGTTTTCAGAAGAGATTATCAATAATTAGGTAAGAAGGGCAAGCCCTTGGAAGTCAGGTATCTGGCACCTACACAGTTTTGTTACTGAAGACCCCGATCTTCAAACTGGAGTCATTCCTGCTGCTCTCTGTGCACAAAATATCTGCCTTAGACTTGACACGAGTCTCCAGTGGTATCTCCGAAGCTGAAGCTGCTTGAAGACTGCAGAAGTTCATGAGGCTGTGGTGGCTGGAAACTTGAAGCCTGATATCATTCAGTCTGATGTTTTTAATGGTAACTCTTTCTTACTTAGAACAATTAGTTTCCAAGGAATTGCTTACGTTTCTGGCTTCCTTGCCAGTAGACTCGCACTTCTGTCCCACATCACATCAAAGACCAGTGCCTAGTCGTGAGGGGTGGGGCTGAGAGGCTCCATAGAAAAATGGCAGCCAAAACTGGATTGCCACCAATTCAGAGAGAGCACAGAGAGCAGTCTGGTTTTGATCAACCTCTGTCATGAGAAAACATGGAAGGGGACAGAAATATTAAGTGCATCATGCTGCTGGGATGTACATGTACAAAGAACTGGTTTCTGGACTACATCACAACTATTACTTGCAGATCTATTTACTGAACATCTGTTCATGCCTCTGGGCTTGGTGAAGCATTACACAGTACTACCTTACCACTAAAATGAGCTCCAGAGTCTACACAAAGTACTGCCCTAGAACAAATGAGGAAAGATAAACATTTATCTTAGAACAGACTTGTTTAAATTAAATATTTTCTCTCAAAATACAAAATTGATAATGTCTGTTACAGCTGTATGCACTATATTGTTAAAATTTTAAGCATTTTTGTTGCCATAGTCTCAAAGAGAATGCACTGAACTAACTGATGAAGTAGCATGAGCCCCTCCCTTTTTATAGAGTGGGAAGCAAATTTTTGAAGTACTAAACTTCAGTCTGATAGTAGTAGCTCTTTCTTGCAGCTTAGTATCACTTTAACCAATTCAATTCAAACAACTAGGTCAAACTTGGAAATGGGTTAGGAACTGAAAAACTTTCTGCCTTTTTTTCCCCTCTTCCATATACAGGATAGACTTGTGAAAGTAAAATCTGCTCTCTCTAAAAGCTGAAGGCAGTGGCAACCAGAAACAATTAGTTCTGTGCTCTTTGTTAACAAGATGTATTTCATGGATGTATTCAATACTTTTAAAAGAGATCAATCTAAGAATGATTTTGAATGCCAGTTTTCATATTGCACTTTGAATCCAAAGAGATCTTGTCAAACGAATGAAGTGTTAAATTATCAAAAAATGTACTCAGATGTTTTCAAATAAAATGTAACCATTAAGCATCTAACAAGCGATGTAATCTTAGCCATGTAAAATGAATTCCCTAGTTTTAAAAAGTTACCAGACTTAGTGGGACTATATTTAATTGCAAACAAACATTTAAATAATTGCTAATGAAATAATGATATTTTAGAGGAGATGTATGTAGGTGCAAATGTAGTTTCTTGTTTATTTAAGTCATTATTAAATAGAAGCTGCTTTTGACAGAAATCATTCCTCCTGTAATAAACTTAGGCAGTATGGAATGTCTGCTTTGAGATGAACAAGTTAGATTTCTCTTCTGAGATCTAGGTAACTAAAATTTTGAGGTCTACCACAAGATTAACTAACCTGGCTTTCATTTGCAGTCAGGGAAGACAAAATAGGTAGGCAAAATAGGTAGAGTCATTCCATCCTAAAAGATCATCTAAGCTGCTATGTGGAAGTGACAGTTCTTGCTACCAGAGCATAGGACAACTTCCTTAGGCTTAGGCATCTGGTGTTTCATGGTGTTTTTTTAGTTTACTTTAGACATCTCAAAATGGAGAAGATGAGAGAGCCACAGTAAAAGCAGTTGACTTTGCTGTTGCAAAGTGTCGATGGTGCTACAGTTTTTTTGAGTTCCACTAAGAGCATCTTCTTTGTGGCTTTTGTTTGTTTGTTTGTTTGCCTTTTGGGTTTTTACCTATCCTTTGTAAGGGCTTGCTCTAAGGCTTGTCTGTTTTTACCCTGGGTGAAGATAATGTTCAAATATTTATCTGTTGTACCCTGTGTCTGCAAGGGACAACATGCTGTGACTTCCTTGTAGTCATGGCATTAGTCTAAATAATTACATGAAGAGTTAAGAGATCTGCAGTTATTGTTAGTGTACAAAGCTGAGCTCTTTTTGAGCCTTAAATTCTCCCCACTACTGATCCATCTCCGATTTCCATTGGTTTCCCAATTTGGATGACCACATGATGTTACTGCTCAGGAAACAGAACTAACCATTTCCATTACTGCTACACTTTTGTACACTCGTCAGATAATTTTTCTGATTGTTTTACATACTACATTTAACTGCTGCTTTTTTCACAAGTGTTTCAAATCAGCAAGGTTACATTTACTTCTGATACCGTCCACTTGGGTGCCTGAATTCTTTTTTTGGCATTTGAATTTCTCATCTCTTAGGAAAATGAGAAAATAATTGGCAGCAAACATGAGTTCTTTGAAAGTCCCTGCACATTTACTCTGTTGGTAAACAAAACTTGAATTACTGAAAGTAACTAGAGCTCCCATCCTCAAAATCTTTTAGAGCTTTGTATTATGGCATGAAGCAGCAAGGTGGGTGGTTCCAACAAACATTAGGGATTGAAAGCTTGCAGATTGGTGCAGCCTTGCATATTTCCTGACCTATTAGGTAATTTTTCACTGCTTTCCAGGATCTACTGTAATAGATCTTGGACTTTTTAGATAAATGCAAGTCAAAAACCATGTGTAGGTCTTTTGATTTGCCATATAATAAACTATGATGTATGCTGAGTATCTGCCAGTAGTTTGTACTGATATCCAACTACAATTTTAAAAACAATTTCTGTTTAGACATGATAAATATTTCAATTATTTAACTTACCAAACTCCAAAAAGAAACAATATTTTACAGTTATCTCCCCTTCTTATAATGAACTTATCCAAATGACATGGTTTGAATTTACATTTTACTTTAGCTCAGAAGTGCTGATTTGCTTCAAATAGAAATCGCTAACTCCTTGTCTAAGAAACTTTCTAAATAGTCTCATGATATTAAGATGAATTTCAGTCTGTTAATTAACACATATAAAATATACCTTAATTCAGGAAAATAAGTCATTGAGATGTGAAATACTAATAGTCTTGTGTAAAAGTTGCTTTACATTATAGTCTAGGTGGCCTTAGAATAGAAGGGAGCACATTAAAGAAAAAAGGTAAAAATTAACCCAGAATTAAATAAAAACTTTAATATTCTAAGTTTGCAGGATTTTTTCCACTGCTAATATATTTTGTAATATACTTTAAAATAAGTCTGATTATTTAATAGGAAAAATAGCATTAAAGTATCTAGCTTTTGTTTTTTCTTTTTAATAAACACTTAAATGTCCCATTTTTAAATTGTATTTCTTTTTCAGAACTGAGTTTTTAAGTGTACACCAACTTAGTTAACTGAGTAGGAACGGAGCATACATTTCCTTAGTGCATCCATATTTGCAATGCTTTGCCTCTCCTTAGCTGACCTCAAAGAATACAACAGTTAAGTCTCACTGTCTCTGTGAGAAATATGGATTTACAGAGGAAAACAGGAATTGAGAGAAAGCAGTCTGAAGGAGATCAAACAGTCCCTCTCAGAACCACAAGTAAAGGACTTGGAGTTACTGGATGCTTCTGTTTCCTCAGCTGTAGAATGTTCTTTAACGTGCCATGTGCTATCAAAAACACGTGAACTTCAGATCACCTCATCATGCACAATCTCTTAGCATGTGTTCTCCAACAGAATGTCACTGGTTTAAATGTGTTTTAAACAAGTGATCAGTGATCTGATTGTGCCCAATGCTTCATGTGTGTAGCAACTTCAAAAAGGGGGAGCTACCTAATTGTAATGTATTTTATCTTTGTCTCTAAGGTGGCAATGTTTTGGCTCCTTTCCAGTGCGACTTTCTCAACTGCAAATTTGTTGCAAGTTGTCATAAAAGGCATCGCGTTTCCTTCTTAACCCATGTTGTGGAGAGATATTTGCATTAGAAACTTCAAGACTATTGTCCGTATTCCTATTTCCATATTCTGCACCACAGATGTTAATACAGTTTTTGTAAACACAATAACACATTTTAATTTTTACACTCTTCCAGTGTAATCCCTCTGGTGTGCCGGTAGCTGTTTTTTTCAATAGATTTGTTAACAGATGTGTTGGTGGCGAAGAACAGATAGAACAGTAAGAACGTTAGTGTTTGTAACTTTCGTGAATCTGTAATGAGGTGCACAGTGGGTTTCTTTGAGGTCAGTTTCTGTGGAATAATCGTCATGGAGTCTGTTTACATTTAGAAAGAAAAAGCTTCCGAATTAGAAGTCCAGAGCCAAGGAAGGTACTGTGTGTACCCTGAAAACCCGTGCCCGCTGTGCCTCTCGGCCTGAGGCGCTGAAATCCCCGCCCCGAAGGGGCCCGTGCGGCGATAGCCCGGTGGGTGGCACGTTCGCTGCCCCGCCGGCCGCTGCCGGGAGCGCGCCCCGCCCGCCCGTGCCGTGGGCCCCGTTTGGGGAGCGGGAGATGCGGCCGTGCCCGGGGCCCCGGCAGAGCGCAGCGCCCTCCTCTGCGAGCAGCGGCCCCGCTCCATCCGCGCCATCTTGGGCGCTCGTCGGGGGCAGCACTCCCCCTCCCTCCGCAAGATGGCGGCGGCGGGGTGAGTGACATGCCCGGTCACGTGGCGCGGATCGCCCCGCGCTCCCCCCGCGCCGCGCGGTCTCTATGGCTCAGCCGGACACACGGGCGGCGGCGGCGAGGGACGGCCGGGCGGACGGAGCCGCGGCGCTCGCGCGGCGCCTCCTTTGTCTGCGGCCTCTGCAAGGCGAGCGCTTTCCCCTCCCCGGCCCTCCGGCGCCCTCGCCAGAGGGCTCGGCTTCCTCCTTCCCGCCGGCAGAGGCGACGGGGGCTCCCCGCCGGGGCGGGGGTCCTTCTGCGGCCCCTTCGCCCCGGCCGGCGACACGGCGCGTCCTCGGGCGAGCGCGGCTGGGCCCGGAGCGCCCCGGCCCATTGCCGCCTCTCCGGGGGAGCGGGCGGGCAGGCCCGGCGGGGGTGGCGGGAGGTCAGGGCGGGCTGGCGGCCGCCTCTCCGCCCCGCACCCCGTTCCTCGGCGGGCTGCCCGGGGCCCGCGGGCGGCCGCGCTGCCGGGAGGGGCGGCGGGCAAGTCTCGTGCCGCCGCCGCCGTTCCCGCGGGGGGGGAGGAGGGCGGCTGGAAGGGGAGGGGGGGGTTTGTCTTTCGACTGTGCTTCTCTCCCCCCTTCTGCCCCCTCGGCTCCTCGCCTTTCTTCCTTCCCTCCCTGCTTCCCCTCCCCGCCCCATCTGTTACAGGCTTGCGGAACTGTGGCTGTTTGAAATTAAACGTGATCTTTACTGTACCAGCTGGGGTCTGTAATGTATCTGATAAATGAAGCTCTTCGCGTCGGTTTCAGGTCATGCAAGGAAAAGGGCAAATCTGGGGAGGGAGCTGGGCGGGGTTTCCCTTTGCTTTTCACAGTCAGGCGAGAGGAGTCTGGTTGATGTCTGCAGCAGATAAAGGAGACGAGGATCATCAAAAGACCTCAGAACCCTTTTATCTTTCTTCTGTTTTTCCCTCTAATTTCATTTGTCGCTGCTGTGTTGTCTGCCTGCTTGTTTCCCCCTTGAGAAGGGGTCGGGAGCACCAGGGCCCTGGCTGAGGTAGTAGTTTGTGCTGTTGGTCGGGTTGTGACATTGCCCGCTGTGGAGATAACTGCGCAAGCTACTGCCTTGCTAGTGCTGGTGATGATCAGCTGCAGATGAAGACAATGACAATGGGAATCCCCTTTGTATTCTCGGGATTGCATGCTGCTGAGGTGGCAACAATTCCTTCTCCTCCTAGTTCTGCAGGAGGAATCTAGCCTTGGCCACCGAGACAAGTAGTGGGGTTCGACCCCATCACTAGGATGCTCCTTGTTTCGCAGAGCTGGACGAAAAATCACTAGTTTCATGCTGCTCGGAGGGTACTTGAATTTGGGCTGAAGAGCAAGTGCCTGCATTTCTTCTCGTGCTTAGACCTTTTTGTTAACCTGGCGTCCTTGAAAGAGGTGGATTTTCTGTTTTGTGAAGATGGAGATCAGTGACAGACTTGTATTTTGTGTGTTCTGAATATGCAAAACTTGTATGTGTGCTATTAAGTGCTTTTGTCTGAATGGTAAAGAATCTTGAGTATTTCTCTAACAAAAGCAAAAATATGTAATTACCACTTTATATAGATAAGAGAGTCTTTTTACGGTATAGTTGACCAGTTGTACTGCTTGGTGCTCACAATTTTAGGTGAACTTCTGAGATATCTTTCCTGTGTATTTTAACTTATTGTGAAAAGCAAAGTCATGAATTTGCTGTTGTGAATAATTAAAATCGTTGATATATTTATAGTGATGGCTAAGGGTGTCTTTTGGATACAAATTTTAGTGTGTTGATCGCTTATTACAATGGCTTAAACTTGTTATATATTAAAACGTTTACAATAAATATGCATAACTGTCTCATGTTTTTAAAAATGAATTCATTTTTCAGTCAGAATTTTTGTAAGACCTAACTAGGAGTCTGTTAACTTTATAGTGAAAATTAAAGCTGTAGCTAAACACTTGAAATTAAGTCGATGCCTTAGTAGTGCTTCTGGTTCATAGTTCTAATGTATTTATAATATTGAGAAGAAACTTGCAGATATTTAACTCAGCCTCTCTTTTTGAATTGTTTGAACTCATTATGTGTTCAGAAGACATGCAAAGGTTGCTCTTGCACCTCTGCTGAATGTAAAGTGTCTTGCAGAACATAGAGAAAAAGTTTAATCTGATGATATTTCATTTTAACCCTGTGCACTGCATTATTCTGGTAGTTCAACCTTTGTCATGAACTGAACTTTTCAAAAGCTGGGTATTCTCATGCTCACTAATAACCAACATATTAAGTGTTGTAACTGGTAGCTTTTCTCTGAAGTAAAATAGCAGCCCTAGCTGTTGACTGTTTCCAAATTTAAAACACCCTTGGGTTTTTTTCCTAACTTAGTTGAAGGGTCAAAAAGGATGCTGTAGTTGCTTGCTTTTCACATCCTACCAAACAGGACATACTAAGCAGAGCTTGTCTGATCTGGAAGTTAGGATGGTATTTTCACCATCTGCCTTTAGGCATCTTATTTTAACTGGCTAATCCACCAGTCCCTTTCTCCTCAGTGGAAAAGACAGATACAAACCATGCTGGCAAGTGCCTTAGTGTTATTTGATCTGAATTAGCCTTTCAAGGAGCTTGTTTCTGTATGTTGATTGTAAAGGAGGTGAAGGTGCTTCAGCTAATCTAAGTGCCTGTAGGTGGGTTGTGTGAAATGGTCCTCCCTGTTACTTTGCCTCTTGCTCAGGCAACTTGGGTAGGATGGATCTTGGCTCCCGTTGTAGCTTTTTGGGTTTGAGGGGAAGAATCAATGAGAGAAAATATGCTTGACCGTACTGCCATTAAGCACTTAGTTGTTTTATCTCTTGTGTAAAGTATCTCCCTTAAACTTCGCTTGCCACCTGAATTGGTAGGCTTTTGTACTGTGGATGGCTTAAGGACAATGTTAAGAACCTATACTGAAATGAGACAATACTACTACTGAAATAATGCACGCAGTGGTCTACTAGATGTTCTGTAATGCATGAGGAGGTTTGTCCCCATGTCCACATGGGTCTTGGTTGTGTATTACTCAGTAGGTTTTAGGTAAGTACATGTGAATTGTTTCTTTGAGAAGTTGCATACAAGATGCTTAGCTGTGCTTTAGGGCTCTCCATACATTTCTTGGTTCAGACCACTACTCAATGTAGCATTCAAAATACAGAAGTTAATCCAGTCAGATTTCATCCTTAGTTTTGTCCTAGTCCTAGCCACTGTTTAACTGTCTGCCTTCCCTAGTGTACTTGTATGATGAAGGTTGCAACATAAAGCTTTGAGGCAAAAAGATTAATTCTTGGTGGAATGGAGAGCCTTACCTTGGAGATGTTGTAAAAATCAGGGCTCTGAAAATACTGTGAGAACCCGAAATGGCAGGAGTAGCTCATATCTTGTAAATTTAGTAATTCTTTATTGTGATTTGAAGAATTAGTTTGGAGAGAAAAATTTCATCATGCCAATTAAAAAGCGGTACTGCTGGCACATTATTGTCATGGCATCGTCTCTGAGACTTTTCCCCCTTTATTCTTCAGAGATTTCACTCAGTCAAACTTTGTGAATTTTTTATAGAAACATTAAAATAGGCACATAGTTGACTTGATGGAATTTCTTTGCAAAGTTATTTAGTTTATAGTCTCCCTATTGTGTATTGTTTGCTGTGCTGGGTGAGAAAGGACTGCAAGAAATGTTCGTCTGTAGCTTTTCTGAGCACTTCTTTTGACTCATGGAATAATAAAAATGCAGAGATTCTCGACATAGTCGATTAAGCTGTGGATGCTCTTATTCCCTGGTTTGATGTCTTTTTGTGCTATTGTCTTACCTATTTTGTGAAGAGCAGTCACCAGCTGCTCACCCCTCCAGCTACTGTCTGTCAATTCTGCTTCTAAAGATACTGGCATGCATCAACCTAAAATCTTAGATCCAAGATAGTTGCTTCCCTGCAGGGTGCAGTTGCCCTCTCTGTCACCAAGGAGAGTGCTGTGTTCCCATGCTGGCAAAATTGATATTTGAGAACTTGTCTTCACTGGGGGCTGGCTTGGGCCTTTTACTTTATTACGTCCTGGACCGTGCATATAATAATGACTGAGACCTCCTGCTTTACACTGGACAGCAGCTCGAGACAGTAAGAGGAAATGCCAGTTTCTAGAGAATTACACCTCTAAATGCATAAGCACTTACTTAAAATGCTTCAGTGCATTAGATAAATTGTGTGGCTTTTCATTTGATACTTCCCCATAAGAATGAGTACTAAATTAACATAAGGAAATGCTTACTGTAGTAATCACAAATGAAAGTGGACCACATTCTTTGTGTTTAAATAGTTTATGTGCATCTTCCACTATCCTGTGCCTAAGTGTTACTCACTGAAATCAGAGAAATTAGTTCTAGAACATTGCTTCTGGAGATTTTATCATCTGTTATATATATACACTTACATATGTATATATGTGTATATATACATACACACACACACACACATACACACACATATCCACACATGGTATATGCCTCTAGAGAGATTCTGTAGCAGAAATGGAAGTGTCACTCAAAAGAAGTGTGAATGTTTGGGAAACTGGTCTTACATATGCATTACATTTCTCGAGAATGTCTTGAATATTAGTCTTCCAATACATTTTGGGTCTATTTTTACAAAAGTATACATTTATTTTTAAGAAAGTAGTCAACCTTTTCATCTGAGAAGAGTCTTTTAGCCTCTCAGCTACATAAATGTATAGGCTTTGTGAACTTCTGTCCAAAATGAACAGGTCCCTACCGCTGAAGGTGTTAGATATGAGGAGAAATATAACAACAAAAGTTACCTGTGCTGGGGGTCTACTGGAATCCCTGAAGCGAAAGGCTTGCATTTAATGGAAAGGGGCAGGAGTGTTTCCTTGGACATGGTAAGTGCTACATCACAGTGAAAGCTGCCATGTTTGCTGTGAGAAGCAAGCCAGAAGATGAGCTTCTCTTTCTTTTCCTTGTCCAAGACTTTACCAGCAGAAAGGGCTCTCTTATCTGGGCTTAGTTTCTCTTACCAAGTCTGGTTATTTCTGCTGTTATTCTGTTTTCCTTTGTACCTAAAGTTCTTGCTCTTGCTTTGCCAGTTTCTGTGGCCTGTTTGTCTCTGCAACCCAAGCCTGCATTTTCTCAGGTCATAGCATTTGAAGTTTGCCTGCCTGTTTTAGGCTTCTGGTGAAGGTTTGCAGTAGCTACAACAAAGAACTGTGCTGAAGCATGAAATTAACTGCATCCAGAACTTTGTGATGCCAATGTGTCAGTACACACATGGCACAGAAATCTAGTCTTGCACATTCTTTCATAAATGCTGGAAGTCTCTTATTATAGGCCAGCTAAGAAAATAGCATCCACCTGGTTATCAGTTCCCTTCCTGATCCCTGATCACTTTATCCCTATTTTCTGCTCTCTCCACAGTAATTTCAACTCTTTTCAGCCACTTGAAGGAAGGTTGATGTTTTAAAAGAAAATTATGTACATCTGACTTCACTAAAAATAGGTTTAAACATCTTGTTAAATTAGTGTGATATAGCCAAATTCCTCCTTTCACATGAGGAGAATTTGGAGTATGCCTCATTCCATTCTGAAGGATGCTTTGCCATCCAATTCACCCTTTGCAAGAAGAGAAGATTTTGTCCTAAAATTAACCAGCCTTATCCCACAAAAATGAGAAGGAATTGGTATGAAAATGCTGGCATTGAATGAGACAAGGTCCTGTTTATCCTGTCTTCTTATGGAGGTTGGTGTGTATTGGAAGAGAAAGGGGATAGTTTTGCGGTTAACTTTAAGTACCACATTAGGAGGAACTCTCCAAGTGAAATCCCAGTGACCTTGTATTACCTGAGGTGTATGTTCCTAGAAAGAACATTACTGTGGTGCCAAGGCTTTTGACCAGAAAGGCAAGAGCATCTGTTGTGTGCCACCTGCAAAGAAAAATAGGAGGTGTGAAGGCAAGTTAAAAAAAAAAGGCAACAGATTTTCATCTGCTTTGAAATCTACTTTTTTTTAAAAAATCTGATTTCTAGTTTATCTGGTAAAAATCAGTGTGGTTTGCGTGTGTGTGTGTGTGTTTTTTGCTGGGGTGTTGTGTTTCAAGCTGAAGCTTAGTTTTCAGTCTAAAAACTTTTCAGCCTAAAAGCTTTTCTTGTTCCCCCCCAGAGCTTCTGCACCATGTTCTTAAAGGGGAGGTTAGTCCAATTAAGTTTCCAGAATGAAGCTTCTGCAAGATTAAAATAAACCTAAAAATACTAAGTTTTAATTACTACAAGCTTTGCTCATGATAGTGAATTACATTTCAGTATTTGAAATATGAAGTGGTGCCTTTTTTCCTTAGGTAGGTGTAAGTGAAAGCTGTAGCAGTCTTGTCCAGAAAAATGCTACCCGACATGCATTGTGGTTTTGTACATTGTGTGGAGGTTTAGGTTGGGTATCAGTAAAAGGTTTGTCACTCAGAGGGTGATCAGGCCCAGGAACAGACTCCCCAGGGAAGTGGTCACAGCACCAGCCTAACAGAGTTCAAGAAGCATTTGGACAAGGCTCTCAGGCACATGGTGTGATTCTTGGGTGTCCTGTGCAGGCCCAGGAGTTGGACTCAGTGATCCTAATAGGCTCCTTCCATCTCAGGATATCCTATGATTCTGTGAGCCTTGCTGCACCCAGTTCTGGTCAGCTGGTGGAGTGGACAATTACTTTAGAATGGGTAAATCTGATGCCTGAATCTGCTACTGGGATGATGATGCAAAAACCTACTGCATGATATTTTCTCTACAGTTCTCAGGCTAAGTAGAAAATAAGTCACTTCCTTACCTCCACTTACCCACCTGCTTACTTCATTAGGAGCCAGTATCTACACAGGTAGTGGGCTGCACTGAATATGAGGTATTTGTGCTTTCTGAGGTCTTCTTTCCCAAGGTGATGATTGTAAGTACCATCAGGATGCACAAATGCATTGTCACAGTCCGGATTTGTCTTGTGCTGTTCTGTGTCATGTAATCCTGCCTGATTTATGCAGTGATTTCAGTTGTGCTGAAATTTGGCAGCCTAGAGATAAAGTGTGGTGGTGAAATAGTCATCATTTGAGCTAGGCCCATTGCTGGTGCCATCAGTGTCATGTGGCCTTTCATGCTGGAAAACCTGCATATGGACTCAAGCAATGCTTCTGTCAGCAAGGATGCAGTAGGTTGCTCTTGTGTAGTCTCATGTAGGTTTGGCTAGAATGCCTAGAGGAAGGTAGGTCTGAGCTGGTATTGAGTGAGAGCTAGCAGTGATATACACATTAAGTGTTTATAGCTGTGCTGATCTTCCAGCTAAGAGGCCATTATTTCCCAGGTCCGTCAGGTTTCTTCCCTCTCTTGTGACTGACTTTTCCACTACTCCCCAGCCTCATGAATGTCTTTCTTCTTTCCAGCACCTGAAAGATTGCTTTCTCATCATGTTAGTCCCTGATATCATACATGATCTGTCATGCATCCTGTACCCAGCTGCTGCATTTGCTACATTAGCACATGGTTATAGGCTAGAGTAGAAAAAAAAATGGGGGAGGGTGGCAGAGGAAGCAAGTGCTTAAGTTTACCAATCCTTTTTAACAGTTGAAAAGTAAAAATGGTCTAGTAACAGAAGTGCAGAACTTAAAGAAAGTAGATAAATAGTAGCGATGGTAATCAAGGCACAAAATTATCAGTGCCAAGTCTAGTGGGAGCAGAGCTGCTTAAATATTTATGCAGTAAGTTCTCCCCTCCCTTTCCCAGTCTTATACTACCTATGGCCCTGCTGTTGTAGCAGCATGATGATCGAGTTCTTAGGATATCTTATGGCTCCTGACAACCTCCAGCAGCCACCACATGAGCTGCAGCTAGCTGAAGCTGAATCTGGAGATGGTGTGTGAATGGTTCAGGTGCCATTAGGACTTTGGTGTCAGAAAGCCTTAATGCAGGTGGCTCAGCTGGTTGTGATGATCACGTGTAATGCTGCCCAGATGGCTGTGGTCAACTCATGCCAAGGATGGACTTGGCATTTACCCAGAAAATCCTTTATGGTAATTCTGAGGTCTTTGTGGTACCCCCACAGCCCCCTACTACTGACTGGAGTGGCAGGAGGGGTTGCAAGCAGCTGTGGAGCAGCATGACCCATCGTCAACACCCAGCAGAGACTGAACCACTGGAGCCAAGCTGTGCACAGGGCTGCTTCCCAAGGCCCCTCTACTCTGGCATTCTTAGTCTGGCACAGCTTACTCAAGGCTAAAATTTGCACTTCTCTATATGGATGCCAGTATTGTTCATTCCAGTTACCAATGCTCAGGAAGGCAAAATACCATCCATTATGACAGCTGCAGATGACAGAGTGATTGATGGGACAGTACACGTGAAGCATTTACTGTTACAAAGCAATCCCAATTGTTTCTTTAGTCACAGTCCAACATATTTGACACTGTCAACCATGAAGTACCATATACACTAGCAAAAAAAGTAGGCTACATCTGCAGGATGTGTTGTATAGAGACCTAAAAGTAGTTTAAGGTAACAGATGGCATCTCTCAGTCTGTTATATAAAATTATTTGTAAACGTCAGGAAAAAGATAAAAATAGAATTAATTCAGTCAAAAATTCCTGCAGGTTTAAAGAACATATTGAGATTATATCTGATGGATAATAGGAGTGTTTGACAGGAAAATTATTGCAGTGGACCTGGTGTTTTGAAATTAAGCCTGAATGGTAGAAGAGGAGGGCTTCCCCTCTCTCATCTCCTTTAGAATTTGTTGATTGGGTAAAAAGACTGCAGCTTTTACCTTCAAAGTCAACGCCAGTGTGGGTCACCACACTTCAGGGTTCAATCATGGTATTTGAAATCCCAAAGTTCTCAGACTAAGCGAAGGTAGCAAGAACTGAGGTGATTTTACCAACTGTACTGACTGAGCTAGCCCCAGCCATCATTGAAAATACCAAAGACTTAACTAATTTTGCCCTTTTTGTGCATTTGTTTCTCCCTCTTTCTTTTCTAGCCTTCTGATTTTTTTTCCTTTATGTTAGTTAAGTTTCATTTAATTAGCCAAAAACTTGCCTTCTGCAACATTGTGATGAGGTACAAAGCTGAGTCTGATGTTACAATAAGTTTTGGTAGAGCTTTAAGTGACTGAAAGATGACACCCTTTCATTAGTAGTGGCTAGTATGGGAGAACCTTGTAAGACCAAATGGCATTTTCTTACTTTTTTAGTATTCAGGGTTTTTTCCTCCTCTCTCTCTAGTTGTGTTTATACATCCCTTTTGGCTTCATGCTGTGAGTCTCTAAGCTATTTCAATTTGGTTTCCCATCCCTAAAAATACCATGAACACTATTACCAACATTTTGCTTTGTCAAGACTGTGAAAACAGGAGTGTTATTTCTGTTCTATATTTTGTATATCTAACATAATGGGAAAGGGATACAACTGAAGATTTAGGTTACCCTTCAAATACTTTAACTGGGTAGGACTAGTACTGCCTCCCCCACATTCTTTATAAAGTGCCTGCATATTTCTAGTATGGTTGTCTGCAATGGAAGTAAGCAGGATGAAAGTGCTGAGTGCATAACTTTGACATTTCATACAAGGCAAGGCAGCATTTTGTTAACTCCTTTGCACTGGTTTTGGCACTATACAAGGACCAAGGTAGTCACCACAGGGACTGTATCTCATTAGGCAAAGATTTAGGAAAGAGGCTGGCATGGTCCTTTTGAAGTGGACTTACATAACACTGTGTCACTGTACAGAAAGCAAGCTGTTAAGCTGAACAAAGTGATCTTCCCAGTATGCAACACTTGATTATTGTATATTGATAAACTGATCCTCTTAATTCAGAAAGAAAATGGGTCTATTGGAGAGAATTCAAAAAATTAAGTGTTTGGGGAAAACTGTCAAGATACATGCAATATATGTAGTCAGCAGATCAAATAACAGGATGGAAGGTGATATAGCACTTACATATGCCAGAGACTGCGGGCAGCTTTTAATAATATATAGAGTCACAGAAGATGCAGCTGTGTCTTATGCCATTAATTTCTACAGTTTGAATTGTAGGAGTGATTAAACCTTTGAGCAGTTGACTGGGAAAAGTGGTGGAACTGAAGCATGCTAGAGCTCTTAACAACTGTGTCTTTAATCAACACACACTGACCCATGTTTGGTGTTTGACATTTGAGAAAGTTATATGGCTGTTGTATGGAGCGAGTGACAGCAGTGGTACTGCTAGGCCAAAACATTACCTGGGACTGTCTGCAGCATCAGACTCCCTGTCTACTTAATGGATAAGCTTCTCAATGATTTTAAAGTCTGGTCTTTAAAACAGTCAGCTCCTTCTACCTTGGCAGTCTGGGCCCCGGACTGCCTTCTCTTTTTTAGGAGATGGTAATCCTGCCATCCCTACAGTACTTCAAGTCCTCAGCTCCATTGAGTCCAAAAGAGACAATGACTATTGTAATGGTTCTTCTTCCTGTAGTACAAAAATCTGCAGAATGCCTATGGCTATTAATTGAATATTTAAAGTCAGTGATTTCCTTTCTCTTTTCCTCCTGGGGGGGTTGGAGGGGTGGGAGATTACATGTGGAGTGTGAACAGACTCAGGAAGTGTTATGCTGTCACCTGAAAGGAAAAGGGCTAATCAGAAAATCTCCACAAGTCACAGTCTGCACTGCTGATTTGACTGTAGGAGGAAACTTCTTGTTGTTGATTTTGTTTGTTTGGTTGGCTGTTTTGTTGTTAGTTGGAGTTTTTTGTTTGTTTTTTGGGGGAGGGGTCTTTAGCAATCAGTGGCAAATACCTAGTAAATACTTGCTGGTGTTACAATTTAAAAATGCTGGTTATAAATGGAGAATTTCTATGCTATGAGATAAAGCTTGTCAGTGGGCTGTGTTGGCAAGCAGGTTACAGTCATTTTAGTGTCTTGGTGTGGCTGTAACAGAATGCTTCCTTTGCTTTCACTGGAGCTTCTCTTCCTTTCCTGTCATCATTGGCTCTGGTTCTGAATAGACATTGCTTCTCTTGGGGTGCTTATTCAAGTACAGCTGGAAAACCCCCCTTCAAACAAACTCAAGTTCTCTGCTTCAGGAATGTTAGTCTTCTCAAACACTTCCCTTTTCTTTGGTCTCATCTTAATTCAAGCAGGTTTTGTTTTCCATATTATTAAATATGGATCTTCATTCAGCAGTGGATCTTCCACTTATGTCTTTTTTGCTATAGGAGGCAACAGGGGAATTGATGGATCCACTGCTGGTATGGTCAGTATTCCTTTGAAGTAATACAGGTCCTATGTTCTATTTATGGAAGCATCTGAGCAGTTGTTGCAGCAAGAAACTATCACTTAATGTGGGCCATTATATCAATCTACATTATGGTCTGCTTTTCAATTAAAAAAAAAATCAGAAAATCTGTGATAAAAGCTAATTTCCTTAGATTCCTCCTTCTTTATACAGGAATAATACATTTAAGTGTCTGTTTTTGTGCCAACAGATTTTTCTCTTAAGCTAGTGCTGAGATTGCTCTTCCTCTCCAAGGACACTCCTATGTGTTCTGCTACAGGATAACCCATTAAACCTAATCTCAGCCTTTTTCAATACTTGAAAGGAGCCATTTACAGAATTTTTCAGGAAACAGTCTGAGATTTTTTCAGCTGCCTAAAGTGAGCTAGAAGCAGTGAGAGAACAGGGACTCAAACACAGTGCTACAGAGATGGGTCTGGTGGTTTGGAAGTAGTCTGAAGCTATGCCAAAAATGACTAACCTTTTCTGTGAAACCTGGATATACTCATATGAGGAGTCTGCAGCCACCTGCCGTGGTATTGTCACCTAAACCCCAGACTGGCACATTCACTGCATTGTTAGGCGGTATTCTGAAACCTGATATTGAACCTGACCCAGAACATAATTTCCTGTTTGTAGTTCAGGTGTGTTGCTGTGTAATACAACTCGTTCAGCCGCCTTTATATTTCTAGTAAGAGCCTGCAAAGCTCAACTTGTCTTGAAAGCTACAGGAAAAAGGTGAAGGAGCAAACAATCTTCTCTATCTCACTGTCATGCTGAGGTTATCAGAAACGCCTGTTCGTGGTATCTACAAAAGAAAAGAAGGAACTGCTTGAAAAGCAACACATGTATTTATATTTTCTCCCACTCTCACCTCCCTTTTTTATCTACTCTAACCTGAATTTGGCAAACTGCAGGATGGGTGAATTATTGTATTTATGTCAATATTTGCAAATGATGGAAAGAAACTGGAGTTCTTACACTCTTTGGCTTGATGTGACTGCTGCTTCATAAGAACGTGCTTTTTTATCAAGAAGTGTGTAAATAAGCAGGCCTTTAAGAGCTGCACAAATTTAAGATGAAAGTATGATATTTTCTCCAGCAATAACTGCACTTCTTTATTGAGTTTCCATTTTAGCTGTTTTTTTCTTTCTGCATTTAAAAATAAACTTCCATTCTCCCTTAAGTGATTTAGCAGTTTGGAAAAAAGGACAGATCTTTACATACACATGGAAAATAATTTTCTTAAAATGAATGCATCTATTGAGGCACTTTTTCACACCTTTGCCTGACAGACCTTATTTTCCTTTTTTAAAAAAAATATTTTGACCATTCCCATGTAACCATTTTCATTAGCTTTTCCCAAAAATACACTGTACTAGAGAGAATCCTAGGCCTGTGACTGAAATCAAACCAGTTTGAAACATAAACTAATGACCTCATTTGTCTTGCATAAAATTTATGGCGTTTATTTTTGTTGGAACAGTATATAACCTTACCATGTAATGAACATAAAACGTATCTGCTGATTCAATATTCTTATTATTTAATCCCTTCCTCCTTTTCTGAATTTGTTTACTTCTTCCTATCAGAGGACTTCACATCCTCTGATGTTTTGTTTATTTATGGTGACTTCTTTTGCTAAGATGAGCCCAGGCAGTGCTACACACTGTGAGCAGAGTGTCTGGAAAGCTGCTCAGTGGTAAAGGACCTTGGGATCTTGGGAAGCTGGTCAACAGCACCTGAACATGAACCAGCGTGTGCCCAGGTCTGACTGAGTCACCATACCTGGAAGTGTTCAAGAAATGGCTGGACATGGCACATGGTGCTATGGTTTAATTGACAAGGTGGTGATCTGTCAAAAGTTGGACTTGATCATGTTATAGGTCTCTTCTAACCTAGACAATTCTGTGATTTTTTACCAACATGGTAATGAGTCTATAGTGACTAGACTTTTTTATGTTTGAAATAATGCTGATAAAAATCTCATTTTCCCTACACCAACCCCCAGTTATTAATGACTACATAGAGAAGTGTGTTGTAGGAATGGGTTCTAATAGAATCCCCATGTCACTTGAAACAGAAGGGTAAAATAAATCCATAACCACATGCTTCTTTGTTGTTCTTTCTTACTCAAAAGCTTGTTCTGCTTTATAATGCAATTTCACTTGCTTTTTTTATCAATTGCTTTGCTATGGCTGAACACTTTTAACCTGACTTTTAAAGAAAATAAGGTTTATGTGATTGTGCTAATATCCACTAATCTTTCCTTATGAACCTTGAATTCATTGGCCTATTTCATCCAGATTTGACCAACAGGAAGAAAAACTAGAAATGTTAAGTTTCTGAAAAAATTATGTCTTTATCTAAACAACTTCATAAGGAAGAGAGCCTGCTAGTGGAGGCTGTAAGAGCTCAGTCTCATCAGTTACATTAAAATCCACACGAGGAAATCATCCTATAGGCCCAACTCCAGAGTAAATGGCAGTGTAAGAAAAACACAGGAAACTCTAGAACTTTGTTAAACTAGTGCCATACACACATTAATCATTCTTGGTCCCAGTTTTAAAGGACTACTGATCATCCCCAGCTAAGGACAGAAAGTGTGCTAAAATCTAGCATAGGGTTTCTCGGCAGTGGCACAGGATCAACATATATTCAAACAGTTTCTTTTAAAGATAAAAATTCTTCTATTAGGAGAAAAGAGAATGGCTTGAGAACAAGACTGTTTCATGGTGGTTCTTTTATGAAGTGCAATTTTTAAGAACATGGGGTAATTACTTTGAAGTTATGACTTTGCAAATTTTATTCTTCTGAGTAATTTCTTGAAAGCCTGCTTGTCTACCTGTGCCCATCAGTGCAGATGACAGAAGGTGATGCAACACCAGCCACAAGAAATGACTATGAATGCAATGATGCTAGCAATAGTAGCAGTACAAATGAAACGTTTCCACTAAAGGCTGAGATTTAAGTTAAATAACTCTAACTGTATTTACCACTGATGATAATGAGCAATTTAGTTCCTTTCCATAGGAAAGCAGCTGAAAGTAGGAAATACAGCATTCAGCATTTTTCTGTTACACAAATACATTCCATTTCCTTCTTCTCATCTACAAGACTATTTTTATGCATAATTCACACATATATTCTGTACCACTTTTACACCTGTCAGTAATAGCTGTAATCCAACAGATAGGTCTTTGAATATGAGGTGGAGTCAGCACCTTTAACCTAAAGATAAGCAAGGCTGATCATACATCTTTGATCTCACAAACCCTCACTTGCTAATCCCCAGCCAGCTGTGTACTGCAGTGTCATGCATTTGCACACAAGAAACTGATGATTTATATTCTCCCTATCAAAACTCCTGGCGACCCCTCCTCTCACAGGTCTATGGATGGCAACAAAGTTGCCAGCGTGGGAGCAAAATGGAGCTTTACAAAGGATTTTCCTTATGGTTCTGGAGCTTTAAAACTCTACTTGGAGGCTTTCTCTTACCTCTGCATTTATAAACAATATGCTGTACACCTGACTGATAATTAACAGCTTTTTTTTTTGAAGACCAAATGAGGGTGGAAGTTTCTGGGCCTGATCTTTTCTCCAGGAGATCTTAAGTGATGTTAAAGCTTCTGCAAAGGTAAACAACCCACCCTACCGCTGTCCTAACTCAGTTCCATGAGCTTCTTTCCAGCAAAGTTCTTAGCATGGAAGGGAATATGAGCACCATGTCCCCTTCAGCTGCCAGAGCTAGCTCTAGTCCTTCGTGCGCAGAGCAGCGTAACTCCAGCCTGCTGTCCCAGGCAGATTGGATTTGGGTTTCTGCGGCTCCTCTGCTGCCAGTGCTCTGCCTGCTGTGGGGGTGGCTGGTGTCCCACAGTGGCATTAGCCCGTGCCTGTGTCCCTGCAGCACTGGGGGGACTCACACCAGGCCCATGTCCCCACAGTGAGGGTGTCACCAAGCGCGCTTCCTTGCCCCAAACACTTTCTCGTGCCTGTGGTTCTCCACACATCACCACATGCAGCACCGTGCTTCTAGCTCATGGCTTTAATTCTCACGTGTAGGTTATGCATTTCTGTGGGCAGAATACTTGGCTGTAAGGTGTGCAGTGTTTTGACTGGAGCACTGCAGAGTCGTGGCCCTGAAATCCATCTTGTTTATGCTGTGCACTCCTTAGGCAGAACCAGGCTTTTCCTGGTCGTGCCACATAATCCGAGCCCAGCAAACCCCCAAGCTGTGTCCTTTCCTAACCTGTGGGTACTTGCAAGAGACTTGCAGCACCAGATTTTGTTGTGTTTGTATGCAACTATATAAGAGTGGCTTTAATCACAGCCTTGGGCAGTCAGTGATTTCCTTCTAGTGTTTTCCAAGAGAAGTCTGCTTCTGGTCTTTGTTGGTGGGATCACAAGCAGGAGTGGGAGTGGGTTGATCCAGAGCTGGGGAGGTCAAGTAGCTTCAAAGGAAGGGAATGTCTCTTTCCATGTCTTAATGGTAAACACATTGGCACTTGAGCACATTTGTCTGCAGATCACT
This sequence comes from Camarhynchus parvulus, assembly GCF_901933205.1. NCBI lineage: Eukaryota > Metazoa > Chordata > Aves > Passeriformes > Thraupidae > Camarhynchus > Camarhynchus parvulus. The sequence continues at coordinate 38,477,408 of NC_044586.1, read as the reverse complement.
CTTGCAGTAATTAAAGACACCTTTTCATGAAAACAGTTCTTAAAAGTTCAAAGAAATGAAGGAGGACAATGTGTAAAAGAGCACCTTGTAGGGCTCATCAGTTATTAGCATTTTTTTCAAAGGTTCTGTCCTCTCACATTGTCTGTCTCTTGTTAAGCAGAAATATTTTTGTGAATGTGGTAACTGAGATTTTTTTCTTAACCAAAAAAACCAACACCCCAAGTGAATCTGTATATTCTAGATTCTAGTCCTGGGCTGCTACTGCTTCAGCAGTAAACATGTCACATCATAGTTTCAATCCTGAGATGCCAATTAAGCCTTCCTTAAGAATATTAAACAAGAGAAGTCTGAGATGAACAGTACTGAAGAATATCATGTGGACTCTAGCCCCTAAGAGAGAATGTCTTTTAGGTTGTTGTTTTTGTGATGAAAAATAATTGTGCTTTTAAACTAACCTGTAACATTCATTTACATTTTTGTGCCATCGTGTCAAGGATTGGAATAAGTCCGTGGTAAATTAAGGGATAGGAAAAAAGAAGACAAACCATTTGCTAAGAAGCAGTCATTTCTTCCAAAGTGTTTGTGACATCTGTGCTGTTGAGGATAGTTATTTGTAGTTTTCCAGAAGAAAATCTGAACTCATCCAGAATGGGATTTAAGTGGGAAGAAATACATAGCATTATTTTGGGATGAACAAAGATGCAGGTCAGTACTCTGAGGGTTTATTTTATTTTTTGGGAGACTTTTGTCATGGTTAAAAACAGTGTGAGGAAACATTTTACTGTGCTACTCATTGATTAATTTTCTTCCCTGTAGATTTGAATTTAGGTAAAGTAATACTGCACATAATTTCTAAAATTCTCCTGAAGTATTTATAGTGTGCCATAGGGAACAACACAAGATGGGTGGCAACACAAGATGGGAAGAAGATGCTCAAGTTGACATAAAACCTTCTGTATTCTTCAAACATGGGCTTCAGCTTTGTTTTATTTGTATGGGATTTGAGGGTTGGCTGTATGGGTACCATTGGTCCCTCAAACCTTTTAGTGAGATGTATAGCTGTTTGTGCATGTATTCTTAATCTCTTGACAATGTGTATAAGATTCTTGTGGAAGCTTTACATAGATCATAATTTATTCTATTGTCCTAGTCTTTTCACTTCTTAAAATTACTGTTATTATTTTATATTTTGAAGGTCTGAAATATTTTTTTCTGTTTTTTTCCCTGTTGTATGGAGATTGAGTGGACTGTCTTAGTTTCAGGTCAGATAGCATGTCACTGGGACACCAAAATGACTATAAGCATTTATCCCCCATGGATGAAATCCCAACCTGCAGCATTTCTGTCTCTCCCCTTGGAAAAATGATTACCGAGATCTTCGTAGATGGGCTTTGAAGCTGGGCATAATCCAGTGGTGAGTGAAATGCAGAGCCATACAAAGCAGTGACATTTAACCCCACCACACGTCAGTCCAGGTGGCAAGAGAAATTGGTAAGAACTGTTTCCAGCCCATTTTCCTGGTTAGCACTCCTAATCACACACCTCCTGTGTGATCTCTGTGCAGGTGCACACACTTGTGCAAACACACTTTATTCTGTATTCAAATTTTCTAGTTCAGGTAAACTTCTAAAGCACTTGAATTTCTTTTCACGCTTCTCTTAAAAACAGTTACTGCTGTCTCTGGAGAGAGAGTAGTCACCTTTCCCTTTGCCTTTCATCCTTTCTCCTCTTATTTGTATGAAGAAATTCTATCACTCAGTTGTGACATTTCAGTAGTGGATGCTACACCCGTTTTAACCGAAAGCATGTTCTTCTGAAATAAAACCTAGATATATTTACTTGTCAACAGATATGCTCTATAACTTCCATAAAGAGGACTGATTTATAAAAATAATAAAATATGTGAAGCGTTTAGGTGTTTCTGAAATCTGCCCTTAAAAAGAGCAAGAGCCAGCAATCCCTCGTGCCAACCTCTTTTATCTCTTGCAAAGCTATTTCTCATTTACTGTTATGCTTAACAATTCCATTTCACAGTGTGCTTTAGATTCCCAACAACAGAAGAAAAAATTACTTAAGAAAAAACAACTTGCAAATCCAAGGCCAGGCGTCTGTTTCTGCACAGTTCTAAATGAAGCCTTACCATTTCTTAACTAATGAGAATCTTTTCCATGTGAAATAAATCCTTAGTTCTTAGCAGCATTAGTAATGCTTAAAAAAAAAGTCTTTAAAATGGTTCAGTTGCCAACTGCCTTTGACTGCCTTTGAAACAGACCTTCTGCTCTAAATTAATAAAGCCAATCACAGCCACACAAAGCCCAGAATGACCGATCATTCTTCTGGTGTCCTCACTATCTTTACTGAGGTCAGATAAATCACTTTCGAGCTGTTAAATCAATGATCATAAATTAGGGCTCTGTTTTTACAGCACCTTGTGGGAAATTCTCATGGTTAAATTAATCTAACAGCTGCAGCAATGAGCACCTCCCACAAGATCATGTCAAAAGTTCTCCCCCCATACACCACCTTTTTTTAAAAAGGGGAAAAAGGACTGAATTATTTGTTTTTACCTAGCACACAAAATGGAATCCCTCCGTCTATCCCTGCTAATTCGTGTTTCAATTGTACCCAGCTGTTTAAATTGCATTGTGCAGAGATTGCCTTGATCCCCAGGTGCTGGTACTCCATCTGTGCTGTTCTGAGAGACTATTTACAGCTGAGGTTAGGCCAGTGATTGCTGGGATGGAAAACTCATTTCTCAGCCTGGCTTTTATTTACACTCTTATTAAAGATCCTTTCACTCATGTTGGAATGGCAGCTAGTGGCTGCAGTAAGCGCTTGGCACAAAGCCAAGCAGGGAAATTACCATGTCGATGAAAGATAGCCTGCTTCCATTTTAACCTTTCACTGTTCCCCCCTTTCCATCTATATTTGCATGAAGAAGGATGATTATTGAAAGAGATAGGGGGACAAAGGGATGAGAGAATCCTTGTCAACTAAGCTTTTCAAGGGATAAACCAATGGTTTGTGACCAATTTTGAAAAATCTTTACTGCCTTATTAATTTCCTACTCCTTTCTCTTAATTGCTATTAGAGTTTATTTTCACATGAAGCAACAGAGCTATTCATGCTCTGCTCACATCCTTCCCTCACTGCTACCCCTGTGAACATGACCCTGGGTATGTCTGCAACGTTGAGGTTTCTACTTCATCCCCAATGCAAGTCACACAGAGCCACACCAACACCCTCAAAGCATTTTTCTCCTACAAATATGCCTGTGGAAATGAATCACCTCCTTGGGAGCAAGCAGCTCATTGCACACAGCAGCATGTTCTGTTACTGGGGAGGGCAAGGGGAGAGTGTCTGGGGAAGGCTGGCAGGAAATCATCACACTATGGCCCTAGATGCATTTAAAAAAAAACAAACCAATAACTATTTCTCCAGAAACCTCAGCACATTTGTTTTTAAGAGCAACACCAAGTTGGTGAATAGCAACACAATCCACCTCAGCTGTTACAAGACAACAAGCAATATTGTTAAGTGCCAACTATAGCCCAGCACAACAAAGAGGAGACCCCCAAAACCTTGAGTCTCTCTACCAAGCTCTATTTGTGAGGCAGACCCTGACCTGAAGAGCAGAAGCTGTGCTAGTTCTTGACTGCAGGTAAAACCATGATTTTGTCTCTTTGCTTGTTTCCAGAGCAGAAAGAGAGACAAGTCCTTCTGTTTTCCATTTTCCTGAGTGGAGGAGCAATGACTCTGCTGAGAGGTTTACAAGGGTTGGTGTTCAAGCTCTTGAGCCTTGTTTTAGGTGGTGTGCAAATAGAAGCATTCATCTCCTAGCTCAACAGAAAAAGAAAGGAAAAAAAAGGGAAAAGGGAAAAAGGAAAAGGAAAAGAGAAAAGGAAAAGGAAAAGAGAAAAAGGAAAAGGAAAAGAGAAAGGGAAAAGGAAAAGAGAAAAGGAAAAGGAAAAGAGAAAAAGAAAAGGAAAAGGAAAAGAGAAAGGGAAAAGGAAAAGAGAAAAGGAAAAGGAAAAGAGAAAAAGAAAAGAAAAAGGAAAAGGAAAAGGAAAAGGGGCTACATCCTGAGAGATTTATCCCTTTACTTAGGTGTTCATCTGTTGTTTAGCCATTGCTCAACCTTGCAGATCCTCATGAGGTGTAGGCTCAACTCATCACCCAGTTGGCTTGCTCTACCAGGATACATTAAGAAGACAAAATTTCAGGCCTTGGTTTTACAAAAACTGTACAAAATACAATAAATTTCCAGGAGCCTGCTGGTTATCCAGTGCAGGTGCTTCACTGGCCCAAGGTGTCTGACAGCCATTGTGTACTGCATTCCCAGTAAGTGTGGAGAGATGCAGTATAAGGTAGCTGTGGAATCCTCCAAAGAACGAACAAAATTGAATTGTTCCATTTTTAAAACTCAATTTTGTCTCCATTGAGTATGAGGTGCCTGGAGAAATGCGTGTCTTATTAGTTGCTGCTTAAAGTTAGTTATTAATTTTTCCTATATTTCCGTATACATATATGTACATATAATTATGTATGTTCAATTTTTATATTCTACAAAAACTTATTTATTAGAACTCAGTCTGTGACATATAGCTCAGGACTCCAGGTTTGTTGGGTTTTTTTTCCCATTTTCTAATTGACTGAGTACCCAAGTCCCTGGCTATCAGCTTTCCTAATGAAGCCAGCACCAGGGAAACCTTGCAGGAGCAGTAGCAGAAAAGAATGACTGGGAAATTTTTTATAACAATAAATATTTTCCCTTCCCCCCTCCCCCCCCTTTTTTGGCACTAAACAAACATTCCCTAAAACACCCTTCTTAAAAAATGTAACCACAGCAGGATTTACTGTCTCAGCATTGTGTTTTATATTTTTGCCATTCACAGAATACTTATATGTCTGGACATGAAACAGAAAGTTGTGTTTTGATTCTTGTCTGGTTCATTTGAATTGCTTTATGCTGGTGCTCAAGCAGAGAAGGAGTAAGAATGATGTTCCAGATCTTTTAACATATTCTAAATTCCCAGATGTAAAATTCAATTGCATGAGTCCTGGCAAAAAACAAGCTCTAAAAGGGGGCGCAAAGACCAAAAAAGTAAATTTATTTTTTTAATTGGGAGCATAGTGAACACAATCCTCAGAAAATACAGCATAAGAATTTTGTATTAGGAGCTTGTTCATGGAATACCTTGATCTCAGCTAGATGAGATGCAGTTGACATTTGGCAGACAAAGCTCTAGGGAAAGCTGGCGGATGTTAAGAAATAAGACATTTGGTGCAATTAGCTGTGGTACCAACCCAGGAATGAAAGTAAACAGGCACAACATGGGGACAAGAGGATTTTTCAGAATTAAGGCCTAAACAGCTCATGGCTTCAGGAATCCCCTGCTCTTTGTACATTCCTTGGCAATTCCCTCTTTAAATAACTGATTTGTCTGCTTCTAGCGCCTGGATAACTGCAACTGGGTTTGGCTTCTCCCTGTCTCCCCTTGCCTGTCCCAGAATGTGCTGTGATACTGCACTGTAAACAGCTGCCTCAGCCCACATCTGCCACAAAGGGCTGCAGGATTAAAAATTAAACTAATACACATTTAAGAGATCTGGATGGGCAGGGTCAGTCTAAATTCTGAACAGACTGAAGTGATTGCAGGGCTGTCAGCTGCTTTTACATCCTTGAGCTTTATTGAATATTATACTGGGCTGAGAAATGGTCTCTCTTTAGGAACAATTTGTGCTATTTCATAAGGTGACTGCCTAGTCATTTGTCTTCCACAGTAACTCTCATGGGAAAGCAGGATCTTTCCTTGTAGTTTTACTCATGGATATCTTGCAGACTTTCCATATTCTTAAGTTTTACCCTTTTAAAGCAAAAATAGCAAAATTTCAGGTTTCTTTGCTTAGTCCCCAGAAAGTTGTAGCAATTACAGAAATGCACAATGACTATCATATGAGAAGTTAAATGCTCTACCTGAGCTGCATGACAGCCTTTGGATTTTCCAGACAGCCCTTCATTTGCCAAGGAGGAGTTGTTTTCCTGGAGAATAACTGAGCCAAAGAACTGGGGTAACAATGGTCAAAAAGTTGAGCCTTCTAAAACCAACTTAAAGACCATTAAAGTTTCCCCTTTCAAACTGTGAGAATTAAAATATTACAGGCTTGTAAGCACTAATTTCGAGGTAATGAGCAATATTAGAATAATGAATAAACCATTTCCCCTTCTATGAGTCTTCCCTTCAGGTAGCAGCATTCCTGCATTGCCGGTGATGCTCTTGCTGTCAGCACCTGCAGGAAGCAAGTGGTGGGAAAAGCTGGCTGGCCAGGGACTCAGTGGCTCATCTCAAACAGCAGTCAACTACTCCAAAATGTTTTAAATCTGAGAGGGGCACAGTAAGGAGAGGAAAGGAAGGACAAATACCACCCCATAGCATAAATAAACCCAGAAGATGCTCTGTTGGAGTCCAGTCTGTTGGGAAAGTCCTTGAATTACCACAGACAAGCAGAACCAACAGACTTGTAAATCCAGGGATGACTGAGAAGCTCACAGAAAACATCAGAAAACACCATTACAGCTGGTTGGGTGCCATCTTGACAGAGGAACACTGTGAGGGATTGATTCCTGTCACTTGAGGGAATAAATGATTGTGGTCAAGATGAGGGATACTTTGACTCTTTAGAGACTGAGAAATTATGCACTAAAACACATAATTCTAGTATTGGATGGCCTCAAATTCATGAAGGTTGAGAGATTTTATCTATCTACACATCTAAATAATCAGTCTTAAATTAGCTACAGTAAATATCTAATTATTTCTTCTGCTACAGACACCTCCCTCTCCCCTTAACATTTTGTGACAGTGTCGTGGACTATTGCTACATCTTCAAATTTATGATGAATTTTTCTTAAATTATTAAGAGTCTCCAACTAATGTGTCTTTATCACCTGTAGACACATTTTGTCCTACCTTCATCAAACTCCTTTGTAACAATCTCACCCTCAAAGCACCATTTCCCCTGAAATTGTTTTAACATTCCCAAAAAGTTATGGCACCCTTTGTTTTGCAAAGTATGGGATTTTTTAAAACAACCTTCATCCTTGCTCCTAACAAGAAGAGAGGATGTGAAAAAACCTTGACTGATATAAGCCTTCCTGGAAAGCATGAGAGAAACTCTGGAATCAGTAAAAGCCACTGTGTATAAGCTTAAAGAAGTCAACCTTCTGTGAAAGTACATTGCTCTACCAGGATACATTAAGAAACTGGTTTTACAGAAACTGCACAAAATACAATAAATGACTGGGATTGTTCCCTTATGTCACTATAGTTAACTGGGCACATTCAGTAGAATACATGAATGGATTATTTGGCAAAGCACTTGACTTATTGCCTACATGAATTACAGAAACTGATGTCCAAATTTTAAGAGTTGGGTGAATCACCAAAAAAAATTTAAAATAAGAAGCCTTACTTGATCTAAGCTTACAGAATTTATGGCATAGGAATTGCAAAAGGATGATGTGGAATAAGGTCCTTTAGGTTCAGTTGGTGTGCAACAGTTCCCTGTCACTGCATGCTACCAGCACTTATTATTCAGCTGACACCAGCAAGACAGGCAAAGCTGTGCTGAAGTTTTATTTGCACAGCAATTTTAAACTTGACACTGAGGTCGGACTGCAGTAATAAACTGTAGGATTTAAGGGAAGAGTAGTGAAGCAAGAGTGAGAGAAAGTAACACATGCCCTGTCTGCACTCTCCACTGTGCTCAATGGATAATACAACGGGCAGGTGCAGCATTTAAAAACCACAGTAGCACTAGAGCAGATGCTTTCAGTGCTCTTCTACTAAGCACGAGGTGAAATAGGAAGCAGGAGAACCACTTGTGCTACAATGCAATTTTTCAAAATATAATGAGTAGGTACATGCCCAGCTCTCATTCTCTTGCTGGCAACCCATTGCCCATGGCTGTGCTGGCACAGGGCAAGGCCAGTGTCAGTTCCTGCTCCTTCAATACCTGCAAAAGCACCTCTGGTTACTAAATAACCATGAGGGCTTGCTTCAGTGTAATCCATGAATTCACCCTTACTCAAACATAAACTCAGAGCAGAGTTCAAGACAGTGATTCCTAAGGAATTGAGGATGAAGGAAAACTTCCTCCAACTAAGCTGTCATTTCCAAAATTACATCCAATGCCTCAGAGAGCTGGTACTGGATCACTTTGCACAGCTCTTCACTGAGTCAGAACATGGCAACTGGCAGTCTGAGTGATAAATCGTGATCTGATGGCAGCACAAAGCTCTCACAGCGACCCTACAGCTGAACTCTTCCAGATCAACCCATCCACTAATCCACCTCAAAGGAATTCACTTCACTAACTCAAGAGTCAGACCTTTTGTCAGTGAGTCATCAATTGCCTTGTAAAGCAGTGTGCTTCTTGTCTGCATTGCACAATTAGTAATACACATAAAGAGACTCAGGGAATGTTCATTACAAAGGCAGAATAAAAATGACTATACATCTAGATGGATTATATAATATATAATTTAAAATTTTATTTTAAAACTTCGCACATACACTTCTTCAGTATCCTCCTCTTTTGTTCATTGCACTGAAAAGTTTCAAAAAACACAAAATATATCCCTTTACTAAACATTTTTTGTTCTTAGGTTACAAAAAGATTAACATTTCACAGTCACAAAGCAGAAGTACATTGGTCCAAAACATCTTCCTCCAGCAGGTCCTTCCTTTCTTCAGGACATACAAACCCTAGACAGTTGTACAGATCTCAAGATATTAAGATGAAATGCCCATTGAAGGAAAGATAAATGTGGCAGGTATTAAAAAAATCAAAATTAGACACCTATGAAAGAACATCAACAGCAATGGATTAAAAAAAAGAAGAAAACAGAATGAGCATGGAGGCAGAGAAGGGCATCCTCCTTCAAGTACATCACAGGTAGAAATACAGCAGCACAGTCACAGCATCATTTAGTCACTCTCTCTATGACAGCCACATCACTGAGTCTTCATCTAGGACACATGGAGAAAAACTACTTACATACCTAAAATGTCTGAGAGGAATAAAAGTTTCACACAGTTTGCCATTCATGTTTGATAGAAAAATGCTGAAAGTATTAGTACATAAAATGTAAAATAAAAGGAAAACACCAAGGCTGGAAGAAACACAGCAGATTTGCTTGAAGCATGTAGTGTTCTTTATAAACCTGGCAGAAGTTCAGAGCCAAAATCTGCCCAAACATCAAGAGCAGTTCTTCAGAAACATCCTGGAGGGACAGAGCTGACAGTACCTCACAAAACTTCTTGTCATATGTCTACACAGAAGTAACTGCAAATGGAAATCCACTGTTAACAGCAGATTCTGACCACTTTTCATTTAGTCAGTTAGCCCTGTTGTTTCTTAAAATTTATTTTAAAAAAATCTCCAGTGTGAGGCCACTGAAGAGCAGTCCTCTCATACAATACACTTTTGTGTTCATGAAGGAAGCATTATTGTCTTAATGCACCTAAAGATGGTTGTGTGTTACATAATCTGGTGTAAATTAAATTTCTAACCACCTTCTTAATAAAATTAAAGAAAGAAAATTTTAGCCTGTAGTGCAAGAGAAAAACATCTGAAATGGCTGTTCCACTTTCTGCAACAGTATTTCTGGGAGAATGGTATAAGTTTCTTGGTTTTGAGTTTCTAGAAATGGGACTGGACTGAGCAGCAGAAGACAGTGCTACACTGCAGCTAACTGAACTCATTTACTGGCACCTTTCCTTGCCATTATCCAAGGAAGGACAAGAATTTGCCCAACTTTCTAAGCACAGGCAAGGCAGAACACTGTGTGCAATAGCAATATGAATGCAGATGTAACTGAGACTGAGGTTCCTTGCTGCTGAGGCTGTAGCAGTTTTGGATACTGAGGGAACTTGACTGGCAAAAAGCCAGAGCACTGCTGGCATCAGGCAGTAGCTAAGATGACATGCCAGGGATCTAAAATTTGGACTTGGTGCCTAACTTGCTCCAGTTTGAGGACACAAGCTGTCTGCTCCTAACTTAGGAGCTTCACTGAGCCCTAGAGCAGCTGCAAGTCTGAACATGGCAGTACCCATCCTGCATCTGAAAAATGGCATTGTGCACCAGGAATCCTCCCTGCCATCAGTCTTTCCTAATGCTGTGTAATGCAAAGTAATTCCACCTTAAAGGGAATTGGAAGTGCTTTTAATTATTCTTGCTTCTCACATAATACCTCCCCAATAGATGACTTCTGTCTGTGTTTCTGTGAGCCTTAGGTATTAGTATGTGTTAATACCATGGCTTGAAGCAGAGCACCAGACCCCAGCTCAGGTATGCAAGAACCTCCTACTGAAAGCAGGTAAAAGTGAAAGCCCAAGTACTAATCCATGGATCAGAGATGTGCCAGACACTCCAGAAAGCAAGCACCTAAATGTGTAACAGGTACTTTCCAAAAAAGCAAAACAAAATCGTCACAGCATAGTTTCAGTCATATACATCTGAGTATAAAATCTTTTATTAAAGTTCTCAGAATCATTAATTGATACTAACTGTTGATACTGTATTTCTGTCTTTTCTGGGAGAGGGGCTGACAGTGAACGTAACTCAGCCTGGGCCCAGCTGCTGCAGAGAAGCTCCTGACTGATGGCAATGCCTCAGATGAACAACAAACACTGTGCAGGCTGATTCAGCAGCCCACCAGATCATGCTCTGAGAAGTCACCTGCCAGTTTGCTCCCACCAAGACATGCAGTCTGCTAACCCATCTCTTCAGGGGCACATTTAAAAACACCCCTGAATAAGAAGGTGCCTTTTCCATTGCCATTGAAATTTCACTTTCAAATTTTGGCAAATGCTACACTGGAAATCTATTTCCACCACATTGGTGGAACTCAGTGGTTTTATAGCAACTGGTATGTGTGTTGACACCATGTTACCAAATGAAGACCAACAGTGCATCAGCACAGAAATATCTGACCTGGGCTTCTAGTTGCTACCAGCTAGCACCAGCGTCTTTGCTGTTTGCTTTGTCAGCACTAATTTCTTTGTCAAAGAGGATCTGAATTGCTAGAGGACTACACAACTGCATTTGTAAGGAGACAACAGGAGTTACACAGAGCATGAAAAGCATGTTTGTAAGTTTATTAGGCCAAAAAGAAAGTGCAAGAGAAGATCTCTTGCTTAAACTTTAAAATGTATGAGGGGCCATGTGAAAAATATTCTAGACTCCAAGCCTCTCTTTTCACCCAAATGCACACAGAAAAATAGGTAAAGAAAAACAATCAGGAAAAAAAAAGCACAAGACAACATAATCAGATATGCCATTGGTTTATGCTGAAGCTCTAGAATGTAAAACATCCATGTTCTTTACAGCTTTATCACATGAGGCACTGGGGAACTCATAGAACAGTTTTCAGGCCAGAATCACGCAGCTTGCTGCAATGTTTGAGCTGTTCCACTCTCCACATTGCCTGCTTTCATCCTGAAACTCTTCTGGGTATAGAGATTTGCAGCAAGAGTAGTTTAAATCCACCAAACTACTTCCAGATGCAGTCAAGTCCAGCATCTGGGCAGCTGCACCACGCTCGGGCTGCGCTGTGTTTACACAGCACATCATAAATTACAGAACTGGCAAGCTCCGGGCCACGCCTGCTCAGGAGAAAGCCTGCAAAGGGCACAGCATCTCCTTCTCTTTTGGAAAGGACACAACGTTTGTGAGCTCCCTAGTCAGTGCCCTACAGTGATGCCAGCTCCCTGTCTTTGTTCTTATTGAAGAGGTACAAACCAGATGAGCAGCTCCACACCAATGTGGTCTGGGCACAAATCAGGTGGAAGCTGGTTCTCCAGCCAATATACCTGTCTGTATGCTAGAACCTTCTGATTTTGTTTTCTCCTAAATTCCTACCAATGAAGTAAGAGAGCTGCCTGCATGGACTAGGCAGCCAGGTTACACTGCAGACTTGCTCACTTGTTTCTCTCCTGGACCACTGCTTTCATGTCAAAAATGTTTACACAGATTTTCTTTATTTAAATTATCACTTCTAAGAAAAGAGCTGAAGCAAGGCAAGGGCTTGTATCTACCTACCACAGTCATCTTCTAATCCTTGAGTACAATTTCAATGCCAAGAGGACAGAAAGTTTTAAGCTGTCCCTTTCTGATCACCACAGTCAAGCAGGTGAAGGTGTACTGAATAATAAATGAGGCAGGAAGAACCGAAATATCTTTGAAATAGATCACTATCTGTGTATCCAAATTGCTCATGAGAACAATGCCACTACTTCTAATAGAAGTCCAACTGACTGAAAACACACTCAGGAGCCCAAACAAATTTACTAAATCTCAACTGATGGAAAAATTTTATGGTCAGGGATCCTTTCAACAGGATAAAGCAGGCAGAACCATTCAATGAATGTAAATCTCTGATCCCAAAGAAACCCCAGCCTCCAGGTAAACGTCACATAAAGCTGAGTTTGCATGCTCTGTATAATCGTGGTATACACACAACAAGAAATCTTGACAAGTAACTCCTCACCCCAGAATAAATTCTGCCATACAGGACTGTGACCTATTTCTCCTGGAAAACTTTGCAGGTGACTGTTTTTAGCTGCAGTAAACAGGCATAGTTACACTGAAACCAATTTCAGTTTTCCTACTAAAATACAGGAGGTATAGTCTACTGAAGAAGAGACAGGAGAGGAAAATGGGGGCTCAAAGGATTACACAAGTTTGAAGTTGCCCATAGATAAGTCATGAATACAACTTTCTGAAAGAAAACTCTTGAGTCTCATATATGTATATCTATATTCTTAAATGAGATGTGACCCAAGCCCCCTTCTGAATATTTGGGGGTAGATTTCAGGAGCCTCCTTGGCTTCTGATACCCACTTCTACTTTCACAACTGAAATGGCTCTTCCAAGCTACATGGTAAACTGAGAAAAAAAAATTAATTCCCCACCCCACCTAGAGGGATGACAGAATTCATAATATGCTAGCAGCATTTAAATCCCATTCCTGTTAAGCACCAAAACCACTTCTGTAGGGAAATTGGAATCTTAAGGGTTATCTTTAATCATATACAGTATATGTGCAGAACCCTACCTTTTGGGCAGAAAAACACCCCTCCAGCATTGGTTTTGACTAGATTACATCAACTGGAAGTGTCCTGGTCAGACCACCAAAAACCTCTTGTCTCTTACAGGCCCTTCCCAAAAAGATCCCCGTCCTGTAACCACTCTTGGTGCTCCTTTCAGGACTGCTTGTTGCCGTGGATCAGCGGGATGACGTAGACGGAGATGTCGTCGCCGGAGCCCAGCCTGTCGTTGGATATCCGCCAGCCCCGGTCCTTCAGCACGCCCCGGGCTCGCATCACCAGGTCCTGCGCCGCCAGCGTGTACCTGCGGAGAAGGCACAGTGCAGCCAGGGAGGGTGGCCTCCGTGAGCACATTGGGCTTGCACAGCCTGCTGCCTGCCAGACTTGATGCTGTGACCTACCGAGACATGCTTCCCAGTGTTTTAGAAGCAGGCAGGAGAAACACAAACCGTGGCACATGCACAAAGCAACTCCTTCCAGTTCAGTGACAGTTCCTGAATAAGAATGTAAAGCTATTTGACAGGCAGCACTTGATCAAAAGTCACTGGCTGTTCTAAGTGCCTGGCTTCAACAATCTTCAGAAAAATATTAAACACGCTTGCCTTAACAAAATGGCTTTCTAATAGCAGTCTGAAAAATTGAGGACCCCAATAACTCTACTTGTTGAAAACTACACAATTGTTCACTGACACACCTGAAGGTAAACATGGTTCAACCATTTCAGAAATGAGCTATAACAACGAAAGTAATTTGACAGCGAGTAACAGAGCATAAAAATAAAATCCAAATTCACTTTAAGACTAACTTGTCTGTTTTCTTGACCATAGAAATGACTTTTAATCTCTTTTATTCTGAAATTGGAAAAGGAAACTTACGGTTAATATGATCAAATTAACAGAGTCCCACAGTTCTTTCACATTTATGAGTTCAGTCAAAACTGCATGAATGTGAGTGGTCAAGTGCTTAATTTAGTGCTTTATACCAAGTTTCACATTGCTTCAAAACTTCCAGCCTGTGCTGGGCTGAGTGGCATTGGATTTATGGGAGTTATTTTTCTGTCCTGAAAAACTACCACATGCTGCCTGGGGGCAGAAGGGTGTCAGAGTCCAAAAGGTGCATAGACAGTGCTTCCATGTTCTCACTTACTGCTTTACTTGCTGTTACTACATCAACACATCTGTGCACTCAGAAGTTTCCTCTGAAAGAAATCTCATTATGGGTGAACAGCTACTGTCACGTGTTTGACTTCGTCAGCCCAACACCTGGCCAAGAGGTTTTGAATTTGATTGGGTGGAGGCAAGCTTTTCTGTAGTTTGATAGTTAAAATAAACAGAATCGTTTATAGTGACAAGAAAAAAAAAACAGTCTGCATGGTTTTTATTAAAAGTGTAAGTATCAACCTCCAGGATGATGCAGGGCTCTATGAAGCCAGACACACAGGCCTTCAGAACTAAAGCATACCTCTGTGTTTCCAAAACCAGAAAGGACAAGAAGGGTTTGCATTTCAATACCCTCTTTTCTAGGGAGGATCCTTGACCAGAAATTATCTGCCTAGATCTCATCTGTAGAAAGGGAAAGAACAGTATTTCTGCTGATCAGGAGCACTGTGTGTGTGTGTGTTTAGGTTTATCAGTTACCGAGGACTCTTCTAACCTTAGAACTTTTCACCATAGAATTCCTTATTAAGTTGTAATTTCTATCACAGAGACTTTACTCAGTCTCTGGGGATAAAAGAAGAAGTTTTGTGTCTAGAGTTCTGATGCCTTGAACTCAGAGGACTCCTTTGAATCAAGAGTAGATATATTTGCTCTACTAGAAAGATTTCTTCAATGCAAATGAACCAATGCTTAACTACTCAAAAGGTTTGATGCCAAATTCAAGTAATGTTGTACAGCTTCCATGCACCCATTGCTCCTAATGGTACTGAGGGATAAAATTTCCAGGCCTCACTAGTTTTGAAAAATGATTTACTTTAGCAGTAAAAGAAGGGCTCAAAGACATGAAATCCAACACACATGCTTGCATACACACATGCACTGCCTGCATGCTCTGAGATCAGTCTGTGCCACAACCTCGAGCTAGAACATTAGGATGTAAGAAGAAGCACTGCCCTTACTGTCCCAATGCAACATGAAATTGTGTTTTCTAAGGGAGAAAACACAAACATACATATTTGCACTCCTCATTTCTCAAATCAGATGCAGGGCTAAGGAACAAAAGGACTCCACGTGGCAAGCAAGAAACTGAAATATTTATTGACAGCATGTCTGATGCTGAGTGAATTTTGGCAAGAACATATTTCCCAAAGATTTCTCAGCTATTGTCAGAATTTAAGAAAGAAACACCTATCATTCTGCAAGAAAACTTTGCCTTCCTGCTTTTTCTAATTAACAAAAACTCCCCACATCTAAGAGTACAAAGGAATGAGTATTGCTTTTAATTGTATTTGGCTTTTGCTGCTGAATGTTTGGAGAGGGGAAGATAAAAAAAAAGGAATTTTAATAAACACAAAATTCTCTTGTAGACCAACTGTGAAATACTCAAGAAAATCCAGCACAATGAAGCAAAGAAAAAGGAACAGGTGAAGGCAGTAGCGAAGTAAATATTCCTTTCCTGTGCAGAGCTGAATTAAAGCAAAGCTGTTCAACTTGGCACCAGAAGAGATAGGGTGAGTCTCTTGTACCTGGAGATGAATAGTAGCTGCAGTCCATTACTGAATGTTTTATTCTCCAGCGCTATGAAATTGGGATTCAGCTGTCGAGACAGCATTAGAGAACTGCTGAAGTAGTTTTAAAGTATCCACTTCCTCCTAATGAATAGCCTTGCTGGAATACGACTTTTATATTTTAAGAATAAATAAATGGAGGTTTTTTCCTCATGCCAAAGCTTTCTGTATTGATCAGTGAAAGTACTGAAGGAGAAATAGTGAGAGTGGGGGAATCATGCTGCTGTCTGAGCAGCTTCTTATCTCCTCACACCCAGCAGAGGTGGAGGACCTCCTCAGCATCCTCATAAATCTCTAGTAAGAGGGAAAACGAGGGGACAAGAAATGACAAAAAGAAGGATGAGAAATAAAAGATTCCCAAGGTCAGGGGTAAATGTGCATACATGCAGCTGAAGGAAGTTGGAAAGAGTCACAGTTCTCCACCTTCAGACCTCTTCAGAGAGCTGATATATGGACAGCAGCAGTGGCACTGCCACCTGTCCTTTGCTAGGAGCCCTGTAATGCTCATCTGCCACAAGACCCAGAAGAAATGAGCTGGCTAAGAAATCCAGCTCCATCCCAGCCTCTTCACTCCATCACAGCCCTCACACAGGAACTGTTCTCTAAACAAATGTGTGCCCAAATCCCCTGAGGCTGTGTCTGCATGGCTGGATGAAGAGAGACCTGAGGACTTTGCTCTCGCTGCACTTGGAGACATCCAGGCACATGCTATGTTTGACAGAATTCAGAAATGTTCTTTTATGTGGGCAACAAATACTCATAGTAAGTACCACCAGGAGAGTCCCAAGAGCATTGCTGAGGGCTATAAGCTCTTACCCATCAGGCTATAAAGTGACTTCTAATTCAAATGGGAGGGATATTGGTCCCGCAAGGAGCTAATTATGTAACAGATAAGTACTCTGCAGCTCTAAAATCCTCTCTAGGCTTTTTTTTTCCTTTTCTTTTCTAATATGCTGCTGTCAGGAAATAATTAGGCTATTGGGTCAGGTGGATCCAGAGGCTGCTCCACAGGTTGGTTCTCCTGAAGACCATAGCATTGCCAAACCCAGGGTGCAAGTCTCTTACATTCTGACAAGTTTTCTACATCCCTAGAGATATTACATTTTCGGCTGATCACCTCACCACAGATTATGTCACCGCACCCATCACAGAACCTGACATTTTCTGGGATAACATTTCCTTTAAACACAACATGTTTAATACAGCAAAGGAGATGTTTCTGTCACTGACTAGTGAGAGGAATGCAGCTCCACAGCTTGGGCTGGAATGCTACAGTAAATTCATTAGTTATACCTCATTTAGACCACTGTGAAATAATTACACAGAACCTCTCACACAGTACTTTAAAACCTTTAAATATTCTTTACAACCAAGCAGCAAGAGTAATCCCACAAAGGTAATTTTCATAAATATCACTGTAAACTATATGAGGGACTGCTCTAATTACCTTTTGCATGCTGCCATGAGAAATGTCTTGCCGTCACTATCTGTAAGCCTCTAAACGATCTGGCACAAAGTTGCTTAAAAGAACAAATTTATTTACAATTCAGATGTCCATTCAAAGACCAGTAGGTCAAACACCAATAAATGTGTTTGTTCTAAGTTATAAACAGCAGGCTTAGCTCTGGAATGTGTGGTACTCATGCTGGCACAAACAGTGACTAATCCTCCACAATTACTAAACCAGTAGGAGAAAATCTAAATCAAAACAAAGAAAATACAATTTTCCTTTAGTGTCTCTCATTGCTCTGAGTGTTCTATAATGGATGAAATAACTCATCTAATAAGTTAAAAAGGTTGAAGAATCCTGCTTCCTACTGCAGCAATCATGGTGGCCATCACCATCAGCTTAGTAAAGACCAAAAGGAACAAGAGAGACAACACACCCTGACTGTATTCTCAACAGATGGGACTGGTGAGGATGGAAGGCAGGGCCAATCTTTTGGAAATACTAGATGAGAATGGAGACAGAGCAGGACAGAGGTATTGCATGTTACCAGGTGCCTTTGCAAGAATCTCAAGGGTGAAGGAATAAGAACAAAAGCACCATAGCTTTTCTGAATGGTGTTAGGGAATAACTGAAAGTCGACTGGATAGGTCATCTCCTCCTACCTTAAATTAATGGCACATCTGCATAGCACTCAGCCAGATGCCCTGGAAGTGCCCTTAGCTGGTCCTGTCTGATCTCCTCCCAGAGAGAGGCCTGACACAGCTGCATGTCTGCTGAAGTAGAGATGGCCTGGGGCTGTCATTCATACCACACCTCATCTTTGGCATAAGGAGACGGGCAAAGTCAAAATATGTAGTTGCAGCTTCATGATAATCATCAATCATCCATTTTCCTGATGATTGCAGCAAAACCTGTTTTTGCACTCCATATTTTTAAGTGTCAGAGCAAGAAAATACTGCTGTTGAGTTATTTTGAAGGTGTTCTCCCTTTAAAACCCAAGTCACTGTCAAGGTGTCCATACCCTGTTATCTTGTCTGTTGATGAACAGGGCTGACCCTGTGAAGATGACCACTTAGAAATATGAGAAACAGCAAGCATTTTGAGATGGGTCTTAGCTGTTTCTGAAACTCCACTTTCCACAGACCAACTGGGGATGTGTAAAATGTCTCTTCTCTGCTCTCAGCCAAGGGTGAGGGCAGAACAAAGTGGTAGATGGCCCTAAATTCACTAACAACACACACTTCCCTTCCTGAACAGTCTCTCAGAACAAATAAAGCTCTTTCCACTTTCACAGTCCCATTTACAAGCAAGAGACTTCTGATCTCTGGCATAATGTTTTAATTCACAGTGGCACTGAACTCAGTAGCAGACAAACCTATGGACAAATTCAAGGCAGAAAGCCTCTAGATAGTTGCTTGGGAACTTGTTTGTTTGCATGATGGTATGTTTTAAGGACAGAAACTGATAATCTGAGACAAAGATAGAAAAATGAAGATCATGAGGTATATTAAAATGATGAAATGAAGCAGGATCTAATTAAATGAAATACAAGTCAGACTTTCCACCTGTTTTGTCACCACACCTGTTCTGCAGCTGGTAGCACTGAGCATCCTCTAGGGAAGATGAGTTTAAAGGTCACACCATGACTAGGAATGAGTGGGAACCACAGTGTGCAGTATTTATATATATACGCAGTGAGACAGGGAGATGCTGAGGATGTCTTTCTGAGAAACAATCTTTAGTGTTACGGGATTGTCCAGAAGAGAGACTTGTTGCCGTGTTCTTCCAAGACCCCAGCCTCCTACAGTTTTCACAGGACCTCACAGAGCAAACAAAATGGATCCCATGCCATGATACTGTGATCCCACACCTACTCCTTTGAAGGCAGGCATTTCTGAGTTATAATAAAGCCCCTGCTCCAACTGCTCACATTTGCTGTAGAGGCTCCATCCAACCTATAAAAATGTCTTCTTGTAAGTGTTGCGTATTTCCCAAATGTTATTCATATACTTTCTACAAAAATATGTTACCAGAAAGTGCTCTTCTATGGAGAAGCTAGAAAATGGGGGATGAGCACAAACCTGTGGGGATCATCTGGGTCACAGTTCGGTAGAAAGTTAGTGACAGCTTCTGCCACCTCTTCATTTAACAGCACATCCCAGAGTCCGTCAGTAGCTAGGATCAGGACATCATCTGGCCCATGCTCGTACTGCAGGAGGTCATAGACTCGCACCTAAAAGAAAAAACCCAAGGCAATTCATGAAGGAGGTGATTGTCAGACCTGTTTGTGAAACATTGCTGAGTTTGGCTGTGAGTTTATCAGGTTCAGCCAGGGCACTGACATAACCTCCCATGGCACTGGCAGAGCCTGTCTCCAATGCAGCCCTTCCTGCTGCAGCTCAGTGTGGCTCAGGTGCTAACCCCAGACGGGATGGATGAAGTGTTCCAAACCAGGCTCTAAGGCTCTCTGCTGCCTGATGCCAGAAGTGCTTGAAGCCTCCCCCACCCAGCAGCCTGGCTTCAGCGCATGAGGCTCCTCCCTATCATTTGCAGGACTAGTCATATGGAAGCTGAATAATTTATTTGATGAATTTTTGATATTTTCTAATAAAATATTCACAAATAATTGTTTTCACTATTTGTCCTGGTCCATTTAAGCCTGCCAGATTGCATGTTTGGAAATGCCTGTGTGACAGCCGGCATTGCATTCACTTTTCTAAACCTGAGGCAGCTGCTGCACTCGAGTTTGGCCTGAGCAAGTGAGCAGTTCCATGAAATGCAGAAAAACTGCTCAGTCACATGTATCTGTAAAGATTTCAGTAGCTACAGACCGATTCAGGATCTGCACAAAATGAAGCTTATTTGCACTATTAAAATACCCTCTGACTTCAATTTGTCTGTCTGCAGCCCTAGTCAGGCTGATCACTGCTGGCACCACTTCACAGCCTGCCTTTTAAAACAACTTCCACCATCCTCTTCCCAGAGAGGCTGAGAGTGGTGGAGGCAGTCACAATGGGGGCTGCTGCGTGGCCATCAGCTGAGCCAGAATACAAGCAAAGGCCATAGAAAGTGTTTTAAAACAAGCCTTTAGCTTGGTGTAACTCCCCTTCCTGCACATGCTGTACTCCAGCTGAGAAATGCCTGCAATTCCCAGGTTGCGATGGGGAGCCATTAGGAAGCACCCACAGAGCATTTTAATTACCACAGCAACAACCACAGTTTGAAAGAACTATAACAACCACAGCAAGGCAAACAGGAGGGAAGGATCACCTATACTGAAATTCAGAAACAGTGCACCTCATCATGCACCCTGCTCCAGCCCTGGACTCCACTAACAGCAGTTAGTCAGGACAAGCACTGGGCATAACAAGAAAATACGAGCTGTTTTATTCTCCCTCATGGTGCACTCTCCCCTTAGGAGCCATGGAGCAGGCAATGCATATAAAATGCCTGGACCTTTTAATATAATTACACTTTTATGGGACTTCAACCAGTACCACTGGGAAAAAAAATTAAAAGATCACCTAGATCTGACTGCTAATCCCTACCAGTTCGCCTTTCACTCAAAAGCACAAGAAGGTCATTTGTAAAATGTAACCTTCATTTCATTAGCTAAGGTAGCAGCTGAATAAGGACTTTGGAGAGGATTAAATTCAAGGCAAGATACTCTCTTCATTAGAGCATATCTGCTTATTCAGACTTGAGTGGGAATATAGAAAAGACCCCTATATGCAGCACAGCTCTCATCTCAAGCTTATTGTACAGAAATCAGTAGCTGTCATAGTCCCTGTCTCTCAGAATTTATTTCAGCCTTAACAGCCCACAGTTGCAACTCAGAAATCACTGGAGTGTGGAGGCTGAGTTGGCCAACACAACCATCAATATACAGCACATGTTCTGGTCAGATCTCTTGGGGACCAGCAAATACTTGAGAAAGCATCACAGTTAATGCTCAGGGATGCACTCAGCACCAAGCCCCTGGTAGGGCTAACCAAGCTTCAGACATCTGTGCTGGGAAAAGCACATCCCAACTGAGGCAAAAGACACATTACATCACAGGAGCCAGCAGCTTAGGTGGGGAAGAAGGCAGAAAGAAAAACCATGCATCACTGATTGGAATCCTCCTGAAATCAACCATTTTGTCTGACTGAGGAGTGGCACTGGGATGGATGAGAAACTTTTCAAAGCTACCTGCCGCCAGTCCATGAGCAATATCAAGAAGAGATCATTTTATCAAGAATATGTTTTGTTTTAGGGGAACAAGAAAAAAAAATGCATTCACTGATTTATTGTGTAATCTAGGAAGAGGTATGGTACTTCCTAAAAGGACAAGTTTTGTGAACTGGGCACCTCCAGCTCAAAGGTATATGTTGAGAAGAAACTAGATGTCAGAAGAGACACAGGACAGAGAGGTGTTTGGCTAGTCCCCAGGCTAAGGAAAAGAGAGTGCCAAGGTTACAGAAGACACGCTTGGGGAATTGATGCAAAATTGTTGCATATAAGAACCAGTCGGGCATGAACAAAACATTCAATGAAATGCAGTTTTGTCTGCCTTCCGGTTACCTTAAGTCCTTTCTTTGTGTCTTGCCTTGGATTTCTTAAATACAGCTGTAGGTGGCCCTAATATGTTGCTGACAGAAAAGAGTTAGAGCTGTCCAGTCTATTGCAGGGTCAGGTTATGTTCACAGACTGCCTTGTCCAGGTGTAGAAAGTAACCAGCTCCTAACCCTTCATTCTTCTGCCAGCACCCTTGTTCTAGTTCTTTCTTGGGTCAATGAGGGTCTCTTGCAGTAGCACTCAGTGCCTTCAGATGGCTTGGAGAAGGGTGACAGCAGAGCTCCTGGAAGCACACAGGCTGGGCAGCACCACCAGGGCACATGGAATGGAAGCTCAGCCCAGCAGGGCTCACTGAACACCCACTCCACACACATCCCATGCTGTGCAGCACCCACAGCACACTCCACACTGTACAAAAAAGGTGACAGAGTATGATATGCCACAGTTTTGAAGTATGAGGAGACATCCAGGGAATTACCTAAGTGACTGCAACAGTAATGAACCCACAGCCCTTTAAATCTTATGTGAACAAAAGCAGTTCAATGATTGCAATGAAAATGACTATTTAATTTTTTTAGATTTCAGAGTAAACATTACCAATGACTGCCTCCTTCCCGCAGCTGTATTTCAAGGAAGTAGAGCAACGTTTAAGGAAAGTTCTGTCTGTGACGCAAGTTTGCTCAAAGCTGCTCACACTTTGCAGAAAGCAGCATTGCAGAACCCTGCTCCTTCAGGTGACAGCTGGCTGGACAATGACTGGCAGTGCAGATGTTTCCTTAACTGGTGCAGCACCCTTGACAAATTTCCTAACAATGCCATCTTGAAACTTCAGTCTTTTCCTTGAGAATTGCTGCTTCTGTAGCCAGACATCACTCCTGAAAGTGCCCCATTGAATGTGTGTCCTTGATGTCCCATGATGTCCTGAGAGCCCTCTTCCTCCAGCCTACCAATCCCTTCTGTGTGAAGAATGGATTCTCACTCATTTAAATTAATCTCTCTGGAATATCAGGGCAGCCCTGGAAGAAGCCAAGTTTGGTCACCGTACTTCTCCCATCTGCTGATGTCTTATTGATGTAAAGTAGCTGAATTTGACATCAGCGACCAGAAAATGTAAAAACTCTAAGGAACAAGCAGAAGAACCTCAGCAGCCAGCCATGAAGCCACAGCAATAAGCACTGGGTTACCCTTATATCTTACAGATAGAATAATACTACTTAACCTCACTAGTACTTACTGATCTGCTGACAGGTAACAGTGGATACACGCCGCCAGAGCCCATAGTCATACACATCTTTCTGAACATGAATTATGCAGTTTGTCAAATAATGTCCTTCTTCAATCCAGGTGTTTGTTTCTCATACTACATATTACCTACATGCAGTCGAGAGCACTGAGAAAACTGCTCTGGGCAAGCAATGAACAAACAGGTGGGCTGGTTTTTATTTACATTTCAAGCAGATCTACCCACCAGACAAACCCCACCTTTGGCTGCTGTGAAGAAGTACGGCAGCCCTGCGAAGGCACTGTGCCTGGTTTGTTTTTAAGAGGCAGCCAAGGCGAGTCCCTGTGGCTGGAAAACCGCTCACAGCAGTGACATGTAAGCCTGCAGCCACCTGAGGTGCTCCTCAGCAGCCAGCCTCAGGGAATTCCAGCTGAACAACAGCCTGCATTCCCTCCCTGCACTATTGATCAACCCAGCTACTTCAATAAATTAAGCCCTTTCTTAATTGTATCATCCCTTTTATGCGCAGTGTTATCCAATGCAGCTTTCCTGGCAAATGATGAGATCTTTCAATACCACTCTCCGTGTAATTTATATGTAAATAATAAAAAGTGGGTCCCAACACTGCTCCCTGCAGCATTCACCAATTAATCTCCTTTTAGCTTTTTACTGCCACCCTTTGTTTCCTGCCCGTTAGCCAATTTCCAGTAGACTGTGCCAACTTTCCACTTTGTCTGTAGCTTCATATCTTTTATATTAATAACCTGTGATGCACAACAGTTTCTCAAATGTTCTGAGGAATCAAAGTGCTCATGCAAGAGCATCAACTGTATTTATTATTATTATTATTTTAATTCTCTTGTTGACATAACCTCAAGGACCTGAAGCCACTTAAGTGTGATGTTTGCTTCCTGAAGCCACTTTGATTCCCTTTGATCATCCTGTGCTTCTCTATGTATTTGCCTTACTTGTTCCTTTGGATAGCATAATTCCTGAGGATTTCTCCTGAAGGCAGATATGAATCTAAAATGGTCTCCTTGGACATATTTGTGGAGTTATCAGAAAGATTTTATGAACACTGGAATAACAAAAATTGTTCTTCATTACCTTCTTATCATTTACTCTGATGGCTGGCTTTGGGTTCCTTGCTGGCAAGGGCCAAATGTTGCCATCAGAGCCCCATCTTTCCCCACCAAATAGCTGAGTTGCCATTCAAAAAACTTCAGGATGAAATTCTTCCCTTCATCTGCAACAAGGTCGCTCTAAGTTTTGAAAAGCAG
Source organism: Camarhynchus parvulus (assembly GCF_901933205.1). NCBI lineage: Eukaryota > Metazoa > Chordata > Aves > Passeriformes > Thraupidae > Camarhynchus > Camarhynchus parvulus. The sequence goes on along the minus strand of NC_044586.1, from coordinate 38,453,062 downwards.
AATTTCCTGTTGAAAGCTTTCAAATTAACTGTTCCATTATGAAAAATAAATATTTAATTCCATGCCAGAGAGCCTCAGCCATGGCTTGCCTGCTTTGTGCTACTCCAGTTCATTATAAAAGGTTCAAATCTCTAGAGCTCACCAACCTGCAGAAGTCTCCAAATCTGGTCTCATAACAGCTGAGCCAGTGAATACTGATTACATTTGTCAGTCTTGGCTGCATGACTTTTCCTCCCATAGCCTGGCACTCTGTCAAAGTATCATTTCACACCACCCTCAAATTACTATTATATGCCTATTTCTGGATGTAGTCTCAGGGACGTTTACCTTTCCTTGAGCTAAATTTTGGTGGATACAGCACACCAGAACTTTGTCACGCTGGAAGTAAAATGTTCAGAAAACTCACCACACTGCCCCTTACTCAAGAAAGAACACTGCAATTACGGCACAAAACCAGGAGCCAGAGGACTTGGATCTTCCCTCTGTCACGACTCACTCTGTGCCTTAATTTCCTGTGCCTCCCCTTTTCCAGGTCTGGAAACCACACACTGTGCTTCCCTACCTCTATATAAACAATTCAAAATCCAGTGCTGCACAGGGACCAAATATGACTGCTGCCTGACACCACTGCCTTTGCTTCCAAGTGCCAAGCCTCCCAGATGGCAGAATAAAGATGTTGTTTCTTAATGCTGGTTTCTGTGCAAGGTGCGCTCCCCGTGTTTGGACAGAACAAGTCAGGAAAAAACATGAGGAGTTAAAGCACTGGAGCTCTCTTTGGGAAGAAAGGCAAGAGATGACTAAGAGGAGGAGATGCAACAGAAAGCAAGTTGGAGCATATGCTACTTCCTAATAATACTCAGGGTTTTTTTGCCAATATCTCTAAATTAAGGTGGCGGGTGCTCTGTCTTTCCTCCTCCTGCCCTCATACATTTCTGCTGAATTTAGCTGTGAAGAGGATGTGGAAACAAAGCCAATTTTGCTTCCCTTTTGCAAAGCAGTTAAGAGATCCTGAAACGTGGCTAGCATACGAACTGGATGCCACATTCCAGAATTTGAACATGTACAGACACATTCCCCACAAATCAGAAAAGCCCATGAGGAACTTTGGTTTATAGACACACACAAACACTGCAGCAGCAATTGGCAGAGATGATATTGCTGGGATGCTGTGCTGCAGCCATTACATACCCCAGAAACACTGACTCTCAGCAAGCCAGAAAGAGAAATAAATAGGTGGAATTGCATCATTTTTCTGGCATTAAATCCATCACAGTGATGAGGGCAGAGCTCCTGCCTGCCTGGCTGAGGAGAACAGCAGCGGGTCTCAAGTGAGGGACACCACACGTTCAAAGGGGGAAAGTACACGATAGCAAGGAAACATGAAAAAGGGGCTGTCTGTAGATCTCCCTCTTTTCTTCAAGGTTGGGTTCTCTCAGCACTTTTAAAATTTTTATTTTTATAATTGGAATTTTACATACAATTTATATATAATAAATATAAATATATATAAATTTTATATCTCTGTTTATATGCACGGAGGCGAGAGGGGACCACACTGCCACTCTGGAGTGGAGTAAGCCAGATCGCCTTTAGTTGTGGGGTGGATTGTGGTGGTGCATCCTTCCTCCCTGCCTCTCCTCAGGCCAGACTATGATCTCAGAAATGCTGTCAGGCCTTGGCCTTGATGAACAGCACCTGAGCTGAGCTCCTCTCAAGCTTATCAGAAACACTGTCTGCTCCCAGGAACTTGTGTGTCTAACGAGCTCCTGGCATTTTTCAAACAGCCTTGGAAACTTATTCTTACCTGAATAACAACCCAAATGGAACAACATCATAGCAAAGTTATCAAACTTTCAGAGAAAGTTACCACCCAAATTGCAGCCAGAATGGAAATTTTATATGGCTAAAGCCAACTTTGGTGCAACCCTATAAACAGTGGGTCCAAGTGAGAGCCTTTGAGCTCTCCTGTACCACAGCAGGCTGTGTACATACTCTTTTAGGTCTGTGTACCTATGAGTGTGAATATGCTACAGAACAGGTACTAGGAATGTTGCTCTGCTAAATTCTTAAATACATTAGATTTGTAAGTTAAGCCCATAAGTAAGTTACTGTTGTGCTTACAGTAAATTCTATAGAATCTTCTGTTAAATTGTTTAAATTCAGCTATTGATTAAGTGTTGTTAAAACCTTTAGGCCTAAACTCGTGGCCGTGTCCGGGGAAAGGTTTGGCAAGGGGGTCTACTCTGAACCTTGTGACTCAACAGGAGGGTCTCCCTTATTCCTTTTTATCCTTAACTTTTCCCTCATCCTTCTTCCTTACCCTTAAGCTTTTTTGCCCCTAGCTCCCACATAGATAATTTTTGGCTAACTTTAGTTTTAAGTTGATTGATTTTAGATTTCAGTCCAATTTTTTCTCTATGTGCTCCAACAATCTAGTAAGTAGTAGAGTGAACCCTGCCAACAAACTTTGTTCTGCTTTCATTTTAATATTGAACCTGCTTTTGTTGATACTTTTGTTGGTGATTCTTTGAGCAGCCTGAAACATTCATGACAAATTTGCCTTGGAGATGTTATAAGCAAGGTTTATTTAATAATTTGGTTCTTTCCTAGCAGTATGATGTTTGTGTGATTTCATTCTCTCATACTGCTATAGCAAGCAACAAATTCAAGGTCAAATACTAGGTAAGGTTAAAACTTTGGCAATCCAGTTGACAATGGACAGTTTAGTTTTCAGCATTTGGGCCATGGAAGCAAAGCTGCCTCGTCTTGTGCTGTCATCAGATGGTTTGCCCTTGCTTAATATTTTATGAAAAATATGTGACATCTGTTCCTTGATGTAGGAACAGGAGGAATGCAGTTACAATGGGAGGAAAAAAAAAGCAAAGCTTGCATGTTCTTTGTTAACAAATACATTTAAATCCCTTTGGAAGGCTTGATATCCTTCACTGCAAGGTCTCCAGAGGTCAAAAAGTGGGTGGAATTGCTTGTGATGAGTCCATTTAAAATGAAGGAGGCATTTAAAACTACCCCTAACCCAAATACCACATAGTCTCCTCATAACTCCATCATTTGGGAATGCACAATGTCATTATTTGGTGTTAGCACAAAACTATCAAAAGAACTGAAGGTTAAGGGGCAGACAGAAGGAAGCATGAAGTACCTTTCCTATGACTCTTAGCATTTTCCTGCTTAAGTGGTGATCTGGAATCCTCTGTGTAAAGCAGGATACTACACTGCTGTGGAAGACATCCCTTCTGCAGTACAGGGATTTACATCTCCTGTGAAGGCAGTAAGATCTAGGCCTTTATGGGAGATGGAGCACATGAAGGTGGGAGGAGAGATGGGTGTCTGTCACACTGAATGGCAAGGCTTTGGGATAACCATAGCACAGGGATGTGGAGCAATCAGCACACAGCTGGGGAACTTAGAATCTACTATGAACTTAGTTCCTACTATGTGGATGTTACTATCATGCTGCACCTTCGCAAAGGGCAGCATGTTACCTGGACTGGATCACAGTCAGAAGGGATGATTTGAGAAGAACAAATAAACACACTAAGTAAATTTATTTCCCTCTCACAAATCAGATAGTTGAATCTTGGCTGTTTACCTCAGGAGATGAGGACAGGAAAGGTTTGATGTATATATTGGAGTCATGCACTTTCAGGTCATGGTCTCCCAGTCCTCGGGTCACTCCAATTGTTGCCATAACCCGAGCCTGGAAATAAAGAAAAGCAGTGGGATAAAATCTTGTTACATGGACTGTGTCAATAAGGAATGAGATAATATTCCTACTCTGTATCTGCTACAGTTAGGGATGAATACCCTTTTCTCTCCCAGGAACTCTAGATTTAACACAGCAAATCAACGTCAAACTTTTCACACTCTTGCCATCTCCATTTTCCTCCTTATTAAGCTTTGTTTTCATCCACATCCCACTCACCATCTCTAAGGTACTGGGTCTACAGAAACCTAACCCATTCACCTCACTGTCCACACAAGTCTGTGAGAGCATTCCTTCAGCAAATTATACTGTTAGTATAGGTTTTATGAAGAGGACAGGGAGCTCAGCTACTCACATAATGAATCCGTGGTATTTTCCTATTGACATAATGTTGTATATTCCCCTTACCAGGGAAAAGTGCAAAAAGCCACCCTAAATTGCTGAAGACACACATGACAGCAGCACTGACCACAGCGCTCTCTTCTAGGGAGAGTCACTGCACAGCAGGTCTGCAGTTCCCTCACATCTGCCACTTCCTTCCCCCAGCACCTGCCTCTGTGACATGAGTGGTGTCCCAAGAGGTTCTGGGCTCTCCTTCCTTAAAGCTGCTCCAAAGACCGACCAGCCATTCAGCCTCTCAGGGAACCCTGCTCTCTGTGCTCTGCAGATCACTTCCTCCAAACTCAAGCTCAGCCACAGCAGCTTCTGGGCAAGGGAGCTCAGCATCACTAACGCTGAGCAACTGACTCAGAATCATTTTTCCTCAGTGACTCCTGGCTTCACAGGGCCATAAAAAAGTAAATTAAGCAGATGTGCATGAAACATTTTGCAAATAATTATAAACCTAACGAAATTCAGAGATAAGCTGCAGGTCTGAACCTTCAAAGCATGGACTAATTTTGAAGAGCATCTATTTTTGCATTGAGATAAGAACCTAATGCGGCAGAGGGGCACTATTTAGAAACACAGCAAGCATACCAATATCAGCAAACTGACACCACTGCATCCTTATATTGATCCTACTGCTGCATCCAGCTAAGCTTGCTGGGACCAACACTAACGATCTCACTGTTCTTAATCACAGAGCTGAAAACAAAGCATAACAAACAGAACAGTGCTTCTCCCTTTCAACTGTCAGCCTTCACACATCAGAAAAATTCAACAGTGAGTTCACATAACCTTATCTTCTTCAGCTAGTGTCAAAGGTGTTCTACTTTACAAATCCTGCCCTGATCCCTCCTCTTCCTAAATTAGAGTTTTGCATCTCAGAGCAGTATTAAATATCTCCCTGCTTTGTTCTAGTTATATTTTACAATGAAACAGGAACATTTAAAGGCAGTTACTTATGACACTCTCATTGTAGCCTATTTACAATGAAAGAAAAACAAAAGCAAACTAAACAACAAATGACTGCTGTAAAATGGTTATTACTATGTTGAGCTCTCCCCACCATCCCCCAGACATGAGACTAATTTATGACAGAACCAAGACATTCTTTCAAGCTGTCAAAACGATAAAATAAAGAGATACTGAGTGGAAAACACTGGACTGCCATGGGCTAAAAAGAATGGTAAACAGCACAGAATTCCTTCTTCCTTTAGTCCAAGGAAAGCAAATGTGCCCACCTTTTTGCCTTCTCCATATATAAGGGGAAACTTCAAGTCATCTTCCTCAATGGTTTTGTATGCCCTGTGGGGGGAGGACAAACAACATTTATGAGGCTTGTAGTCAATTAGTGACCCAGTGCCCTGAAACAAGCAGCTGTGTTTCAAAAATGGGGGGAGAAAACAAAAATCATTATTTTTCCTAGGGACTCTTTGAACCAAGATATAAATTTCGTTTTCTGCAGGAAGGTTTTCTGTAAATAGTTATCCATTTCACTAAAAGGAAAAGTGAAGATGGGAATATATCTAACATGCCAGGCTACTCCTATTGATCGCAAAGAAAGAAGTGAACTGGAATAACATCCTAATCAGGTAAGATATTGCCAGATATGGAACCAGCTATACCATAATACAGTGTCACAAAAAATCCCAAATCCAACCAAATAAAAAACCCCAAACAAAACAACTCCAAACCCAAGAAACTAACCAATGCCTAGATTGGCACTTTTAATGTGAAACGTGAGCAATGACAGGACACGTACACATGGTGTGAAACAGCTATCTGATCCTGTTCTCACCCTCCAGGACCACAGAAACCAAGACAAGCTTCATGTGCCGAAGTCTTAGGATATTTAGTGCTCATTTGACCTTGACTGCAACAGTCAAGGTTGTCAGAGGTTTCACATTTCACAGCAGCTTTCCCATGGACAAGAGACAAGAGAAGAAAATGCTCATGCTCTGATTCTGTTTACCACATGCCTGCGTACTCTACCTTTTACACATCCAGCTGTTGACACTGATGAGGTGAGAAGGTTAGCAATTTTGCCAGTGAGAAATAAAAAAAAAAAAATAACAGAAGATGACAGTCATTCTCATAAGCTGTAGAGTCCTGTGGTTTGCATGATACATGCTTGAGCTCAGGTGCTGCAGCTTTTTGGCTAAGGTGCATTGCCCCAGAGGGCATGCTTCCCATCATCCCACAGCGTCATCCCTCCTCAGCCTTTCCCTGCGTGTTGTGCTTCCCTCCTGGTCCATCCATGCCCAAATCCCTCAGGATGACACCAAAAGCACCCTGAGTGCACAAACCAGAGGAGGAGGGAAGGTGCTGGGCAGATCCCCTGCCAGCCACTGCCAACCCCTGCTGTAGCTCTCCAGGATGGCTGCCTGAGCTCCAGGGAGTCACATGGGATCGCGTTTATGCAACGTTAAGGCTGTCACGTAAACCAGCAGGAAATTAAAAATTACGGGTGAAATCCTATATTGTAATCAAACTGCTCCCTGCTTCACCAAAATATGGCACAGGCCTGCGATCAATAAACGGTGCTGTACATGCTGCATCACCCAGGTGAGACTCAGATTTACTGAGAATTGCAGAGACATTTAAGTCCCACCTTTAAATTTCCCAGTAATCACAGGAAAGGATCAAATTAGAGTTCTGGAGGTGAGGAAGGACCAAGAAGAAAGAGAAAAGCCATCAAAATTCATAGAAGAAACAGTAGTGGAGGGCTCCCCTCACATACTAAAAAATATTACTATATATAAAATCCCAAAATGAAACTAGGTGAGGTTTGCAAAATACAGTGGTGGGTCCTTCATGTAGTCAAGAATATCTTAGAATATACAACCATAATATTAGGCCATCTCTCTAAGACACAATACAGTGAAGGCATTCAAATGGAATTCTGCACTGGGGAGGGCAAATAAATTAGCTCTTAAACCAAACAAAGAGACACAAATTACAACATGTAGCCAACATGATAATACTTCCCTGGTGTTTAAAACCTAGAACATCATTTAGTTGGGAAGGAGGAGCTGGTCATGGATTTTGCTCTTGTTCCTTCCTTTATTCCCAACAAATATCTCTGCCTCACTCACTAAGCTGGATATCCTGGTTTGAATGTAGAGCAAAAAATTTACTATTTCTGACTACTCAAGAGCATGTTTCAAAGATTCCAACTGGACCTACACTACTGGAAGACCTGGGAAAACATCATTGAGGAATCTGAACTATGCCTTGCATAGAGCCAGTTAGTTATGCTCTGCCACCAAGAAAATGCGTATCAGCTGAATCCATTGTGGGCATCAGTCAATGACTAATCAAGCCACAAGCCTGAGAAGACAAACATTCCTACTGGATGTTCACATTGTTGCACATATTTGTTAAAACAGCAAACAAAACTAGGATGATGTGGCTTAACTACTTGCAGCCCCCTTTTTGAAAGAAAAAACAAGCCCATTCTTTACACACAGACTATATTATCTGCAAGGTAACCACAACTACATAAGACCAAAGCCCTCACTTTACACTGCCCTGTAAGCTGACAAAAGCAGGGACCAAGCTTTTTTCCTTCTCTCCTCTTTCTCCTTATATTCTCCTGCACAGCACCTCACACTGACTGTGCTTTAGGAAGGAAGGGAAAAAAGTGTCATTTAGGCCACTATCCTTCAAAAGAATGCTCCTCACTGCTGAGTGCAGCTTCTTTCAGGGAACCATTAAAAAACCACTGTCCCTCAGGCCTTCAACTGTGACACCTCGGTGTAAGGACACTGGGGGAGGCTGTGTTCCAAGGGCTGCAGCTAACTTGTTCCATCAGCAGATTAGGGAGAGCAGCTGGCTAGCCTGTGACCTCCTGAAGCTGTGCAACTATGTGAGGGAGGCCCAGAGAGCTACAGTGATTTATTTTGTGGTTACTCATAGCCTGTCACCTCTTGGGCTTATAACTTGGGTGTCAAACTAATCTCAAATGTGCTTTTTCTGTTGATGCTGCTATTGCCTGAAAAATTACCATCACTTAAAAAACAATGCTCAGAACTGCAACCACAGCAGTGAAGGTAGCACAGACACACTGAAAAGCAACCTAGGACACTCTAGGAAAATACCTATGTCCTGCATTACCAGAGAAACAGAATTAATAATATACTAATGTGTGGTTTGCTGCAAGAGAAGTGTGAAGCACAGCTTTTCAGCTAATAACTCAGCAACTGCACTGGGGAGACGGAAAGAAGATATGAAGTTAATTTTCATTTCTGCCCTGTGAAACCTCCTGCATTTTGTATGTGGATTTATTTCACATAGGCTACAACCTTCTGGACTATTTCTTTTGATTTTATGTAATAAAGTTGCATTTATATTGTTGTTTACTGTATATAAAGATATAATATGCCAGTAGGTATATCAAACACAGATACACAGAGAACCTGAGGGGGTGGTTTGGCACTTTTAGTGCCAGCATGGCCTTATTCAGCCCTCTGTGTAATTCAGCCCAGCACACTGCTTTAACAACTCAGTGTTGCAACCCTCCCCTCTCCTTCTCTCTGTCTTCCTTGTCCACATCCCAGGAGGTTTTGGTGGCCACCAGGGCATGACAAGAAAGGTTATAAAGACAAGGCAATGCTATTGCTTCCAGCTCTGAATGAGCCTAAAGCCTGTTAAGTGCTTCTGCCACGTAAGCCTCTATTTTTCCAAATGGAAAAACAGGAGGAGCAGTGGGGAGTAGAAAAGGCAAGCTTGTGCCCAGCTAGATCTAGCTGCATTTTTTTCAGTTAACTTTGTTTCTTCTTTTCATTTCAAAAGAATTATGAAATGCTACTGCTGTCCAAAAATACTGAACTAGGCCTTGACATATGTACCACCCACAAAGTTACATTTGGACTCAGGATCAACATTTTGGAAAACCGGGCCAAATCGCACCAGGAGCCAAAAGAGATGTCAGAACAAAAGAACTAGGACTGACATGATGTTACTCATATGCTAACTGGAATCTGCTCTAAATGCATGGTGAAAAAATAACCAGGAGCTACTAAATGCACAACAATCTAGAGAAGTTTCTTAGAGTGCTGGGGTCATTAGTGCTTTTACACTCTTGAAATAAAAGATTATCAAAGTTACCTGCATATTTCTGGGTCAGAACTTGAAAAATCAGTCATCTCCCATATGCAAATTTCAGAGCCAAAATCCTAAATAACGTCTTACATGTGTTATGGGTTCTCCTGCCATTTAAGTTGTTCTTAAAATTGGCCTTCTGAAAGCACATACAAATTCACGTAAGAGTAGAAGTTGATGACTAAAACCGAAATCCACATTCCATTTTTCTTCATGGCAAACTGTGTAAGGTTACTGCATTGGCATCCCCAGGCACAACAGATGGTGTTGAAAACACAACCCACCCTGACCTGGAGAGTTCAGTTCTGTGCACAACAGGGGAATCCAGACTCTGTGCTCTGCTGTTTCATGGAACTTGGCTTTACAAAGTTTGTGTTTCACATCTCTGCTTGTGACACCTAATAGTAAACTGAGAATTAAACCTAACGATAAGCAAAGAAAATCATCATCAAAGGGCTTTAGCTTGAAGCATAGAATACACCTACTTGTGGCAAGCAACCAAGAGAAAGTACTACCGCTTCATAAAGTCCTAGTTCACACTGAGTACAAGGGTAAAGACATCTCTGACACAGGTTTGTAGATTTTGTGCATTTCTAGCACTGATTTGCTACCACTCTAAAAGCCACCAAACCTAGGGTCATCCATACACCTTCCACCTGCCCCAACTCTCCCCATCACCCAAAATAACCCTACTCACAACCAAACTACTCCAGCTATCCAAACAACCTCCTTCTCAAGCTCAACTTTCTTTAGTCATACCAACAGAAAATCATGTTTTAATCTTAAGCAACACAAAACTTGATAGAAACTCTTTCTTTCTTTTCCCCTCCCACACAAGTAATCAGTGGAATGGAGCTCACCCTTTGGGCAAAAGAGCTTAAACCACCACTCCAAAAGGAACTGTTCATCTGTACTGTCTGTTGAACTACAGGCATCTAACCAGTGTAAGTGCATGTTTACTATCAAGAAGAAAAGATGTGTAGTTCAGGTTAGGCACGGAGCCACTGAAAATTGTACCATTTATGTCTCAACTCAGCCATAATCTTAAAAAATGTCCTTAGACTTGTGCATCTGCAGAGTCAGGATCTCTGAGTCCAGACAGCACTGTCTGATACCAAGTACCCTCTAGATAGGTTAGCTCTAATGCTCAGTGTCTCAGTATTTTTCCCTTATTGCTCATCTGACACATAGTTTAATGAAATGAAATTACAATAAACAAAGATAATTAAGGCATACAAACTATAGCAATGTTTGTTAAGAGAAAAGATGATGGCAAAGCCAAATGAAAGACCGATGCACATGGGTACAAAACAGTTTTTAGGGAAAGATCTACCTTAACCAAGATAATCTCACAGGCCTTCTTTCAAGTAAAGAGGAAAACATACAAGTTTTAAAACACTCATTATTCATAGAAAATTCAGCAACACCTTCTTAAGAACCTGAAAGTATATAAAGCTTCATTTTGCAAATCCCAGTTCTGTCTACCAATCTAAAAAAAAAAAATAAAGTCTCTCAGCATGACTTGTACACATCTATGATCTCTGGCTTGGTCAAATCAGACTAATACATGAGCCTTGGACCTCAAGGGAGCCTTCACTGCTGTGAACAGTCCTAAGATGGAGTCTGCACTTTGGAGAGCACCAGCATCACATATTCCCGTGGAAGTAATCCCTAAGCAAAGCAAACTATCCACTTTGGTCAGCCCAGTTTAAAGACATGCACCAGAAAATTTTCAGGCACTTCCTGGAGTGTGGCTGACTATTTTAGTCCGTTCACCTCTATTGGAGCATTAAAAGAAAATGTTAGAAGAAAAGTCAAGGACAGGACTGTCAAGCATCTCAAGCGTTAGAGAGGTCCTTGCCCCAAGAAAGATAAATCAGTAAGAAAATGTAATGAAGGTATTTAAAAGGAGAAGCTGGGAGGGACAGAGCAAGAGTACTGCAATCACTTTCATACTTGTGACCTGTTGAGCTTTCACTACTGAGGGACAAAACCTGTGTTCAGATACTGCAGCTGCACATCAAACAGGTTCACCTTCTGCAACAGCCTCAGCAGGCCAAGCCTTTCTTTTTTGCCCTCAGTGAACTTGCTGCCTTGAGCACTTGTTAAAATTTATTTAATTTCTTCTACTCTTAAAAGACAAACAGGAAGGTTTGTCAACAATTTACTCTGGAGATAGAGGGGTAAGGGAAGTGGTCTGTTAACACATGTGGGCTGAGTGCACTGCCATGCACTGTGATGGACAGAAAAACTATTTGTAAACTGGTATTTTGCTGTATTTTTTGTTAAAATGTTGTTGTGAGGCAGATGGGAGAAAGGGTGCATGTTAAACTCACGGTGCCTGCTCCACACTTGCTAGCTGGGATCCTCTGGAAGCAAAGGAGATTGAGGTTGAGAAAGAATTGCAAAGTGAATTCTTCTGGGAAAGATCTCCGCAGTGCAGGATGGAGGAGGCAGTGAGACACAGCAAGCAGAGACCTCACCATTCCACAACAGTGTTGGAAACTCCTCCAAGGAGCAAGGGGCTTCCTCTCAGCCAGAAGCAGAGCCATAAATCAATCTTTGGTTACAAGGGAAAGAAAAAGAACTTCTGTGGACCCAGCTGAGGTTATGTCAAATTTGTGCAGATGGGGAAGCCAGAGAAAGCACAAGTGTGGAAAGAGACTTCACCTTATCAAGAAGAAAGGATGTTTTTGCTTGGATTTTCAGATTGAAGATTATGTCATTCCAGTTTAGTTTCATTCTGACAAAACAGGCTGGGATTCTTTTGTTTGCCCTTGCATATGCAGCACCTGATTCCACACCAAGGCAAAGCCCAAGTGGAGATGCAGAGCCATGCAGGGACAGGTCTTAGATGCACAGAAGGAGATGCTCTTGCAGGATGTGACTCAGACCAACCTCATTCTTATCACTCTCATTTGGCCCCAGAGAGGCCATTTACACAGAGCTTTACTCCAGACTTAAGCTTTCTCTCTTGTTGCAGCAGTATTATGTTCCTGTTTCTGCTTTCTCCTGCCCCAAAGATTCTGGCTCAGCTCCTGTGGCATGTGTACACTTGGGGGAAAGAGCCATTCATCACCGTCAGGAGACGTGCTGTACACAGCAGGTCAGCTCTCACCTCCTGCTGCTCCTGCAGTGAGGGCTGCAAATCCTGAAAAGATGCATAACATGCACATTGCAAACAGCCATTCATCATTGCAGAACTGTGCCCCAGACAGCCAGGCACAGCCCAGCAAGCTGCTCTAGCTGTGTGTACCAAGGAGGCACGTCCCCTCCCGTTCCCCGCTGCCTTGCAGCGAGAGACAAAAGCACACACACAGAAAGCTGGGCAGGTGACTGCGGCTGATGGTTTCTGCTGCAAAAATGATATCCTCTCTCTCCCCCCCCAGAACGGCCCAGTGCTGCAAAGGTGCCCCATAATCATTAAATTATGAAAATGTAAGTTGCTGGAAGGAAATTAATACCAGGCATGGCTGGGGAAAAGGTTGCTTTCTCGTGAAGTAATTATGAAATTAAAATTTGATCTCTCCCTGGCAATTGTACAAAGGATACAGCTGAGGTCTCAAACACAACAATACAGCCAGGTTTTCAGCAGAAGAAACATAGAATGTTTCACTAGACAAAAAAGCTCAATTAAAAAAAAAAGGGGAAAGGATGACTTTTTGTAAATTACATGATTTTGGCTAAAAGGCACAATCAAGCAGGTTAGAGCACAGGGTTTGCAGACTTCCAATTACTTCTTACAAGTTGGAATCAAGCTGTTAGGAAATGCAGCTTATCTGAATAAGACTAATAATGCTAAGCTAATTAGACCCACAGGCATTAGTCAGCAGATAAATTCAGGCCAAAAAGAGGGACACTGTCACTTTAAATACTGCCTTGGGATCCGTGGAAAAGCTAATGAGGAGTGTCAGTTGGGGCTGTTTTATTAGGTGGTTCTCTAGAGACTATAGCCTGAGGTTTCTGTAGCAGGGCTTCTGTGCTTGATTCAATAAATCAATATATATTAAAGGAGGGCGCAGCACAGGTGCCAGCTCCATAAAGCATTTTTGTGGCATTTCTCAATCTGCTCAGGCACTCCTTGGGCAGGCTACCTGAATGTGCTGTCAAAGGACATTGAGCCCAGCAATAAAGAGTAAGATAGCGGCCACATTGGCAATATTTGTTCAAATCAGCTCACACATTACCAAGCAAAACATGTACATTGGCTCTCACTGGGTATTCTGGATCCCCAATAAGTGATTAATGAGAGCCTGGTTTTTGTGAGCTGGAGTCTGAACCGCAGACGGCAAGGCGGGCTGCACAATGAAAGTGAAAGGCATCCATCCCAAACAAAATAAAACGGCTTGAAAAGTGAAGTTGCTTTTTTAATCAGATGCTTAGAGGCTGAAAGACATTCCCTGTTGGAAAGAAAAGGGCGAGTGCAGAGCAGGCTGGCAGCTTTCCAGGCAGTGGACAATATTGACTCTAGAATAAAATAGGTTTTGCTTAGTGCTCGCCTCAGGGCACCAGCCTTCCTGCTTTGGAATAAATCATGCAGGCAGGCGATTCCCCAGCACGGTCTGACCCTCGGGGCTGACCCCATGTGCCACAGGACCTCCTCACCAGACACACGGACACGGAGCTGGCAAGGGCTCCACTGCTGCTGCAAAGACTGCACGCTCAGAGACTGTGCCCAATTCCCCTGCTCGCTGCCACCTTGGCTTCAGCCCATGGTGTGTGATGGGCACTACACTGCCTCAAACCATTTCTGATGGGGTGCAGCTCAGCTTTGCTGCTCAGCTCTGCCTCTCCTGGAGGGCAAAGGAAGCGACCAACAAGTAGGTCAAAAACCTTACTTGTTATCTAGGTCTCTTTTGCCATCCTAAAATCAAGTCAAATAGCTGAAGCTGTGATCTGGATACAAGTCTTTAAAGAACTGCACTTCAATGCAAGCAGCAGTAAAGCCACTGTTTCTGTTCCAAGGAGGAGCAAAAAATTAATTTTGAAACCACTGAAGTTGATGCCAACTGGTAGTGCCTTCTGGATGCCTTTGGTTAAGCACAGTGCTGTATGGCTCCTCCAGCCCCACTGAAGGCAGGGAGGGGAACTCTGGAAGGAGCCACAGTGAAGCACAGAGACAGTCAGCAATCCAAGTTTCTGAAGGTTCTAGGATACAATCAAAGCAAAATACCTCCAAACTGTTCACACTGGATGTACACATGAAGGAAATCAGACCAACTGTGTCTTAGCTTTAAATAAAAGCCAGAGACAGAGAGCACTAATTCTGTGCAGTCCTTTAAAGGAGCAGCTGTCACCAGGCCTGCTGTTTCCCTCCTCCCCCCATTTCCACTTCAGGTTACTCACCCCACTTTTTAGCACTGACCAGTCTCTGTTTACATGGCCTCTGAGTCTTTCCTGATGCTTCTATTGCCAGGACTTGTGAAAGCCACCAGGATACCTCTCTCCAATACAAATCTAACCTCTGCAAGGCATGGGCTTGGAAATTCCAGTCCAGAGACCCAGCTGTGAAAGACTGTCAGTAACACAGATATCTGCCAGCAAATTATGGCTCGAGACAGCTTGAAAGCTTGTTCAGCAGGACACACTGCTCTTAAGATGCCTTGCCAGCTACACTGCACGTTTTGCAATCGTTGTTCAACCACAACGCACATGGGGCAAGGGTGCAGGAAGGGCAGCTCATGGTCAGCTCCCAGCAATGTGGGATTTATTTTACATATATTTAATACAGCATGATTTCTCATTGCAATTGCCACTGCAAAGAAAGGAGCCAGGGTCGGTGAGCTGGAGCGAGAAGGGAAAGGCTGGTCTCAAAGCAGTTGCAAGCAGCCTGGGCTAGTGATGTGGCACACATTGCTGGATCAGTGGTTGTCCTAATGGTGTGGGGAAACTTGGCAGCTGTGCTACCACTGTGGGCTGTGGAGACAAAGCCAGTGTGGAAACTTCACATGAAAAAGAAAAAAAAAAAAGAAAGAAAGAAAAAATAAAGGGCCAAATACATTATAACAGACCCAAAGACAATAATCTTTTGTAATCCAAACAAGCTGGGGAAGCCAAGCCATTGTTGAGAATCTGAAAAGCTCGGGAGCAAAGGAGGAGGATAAAAATGAGGAAAGAAAAGTCATACAGCTTCTAATAGAAAACACAAAAATTATACTGAATTGTAAACTAAAACAGTTTAGTTTCCTGAGGAAACATCAAAGCAGAGAGTGTTCTACATTCTCTCACTAAAGGATTAAGTAATTAAGTGTAAGAGTCACTTTTTCTTCCTAATATCACCTGCACCTCTCTACATGTATGTGCAAATGTCAACACACAATGAGGTTAGTGACCAAAAAAAATTCACACAATTGATCATCTGCATTGTATGTGATAAAAGTTCAGCAGCATTTTAGTGTATCAAGCTCTGGCTGGCCAAAGCACCATCTGACATTTTCTAGAAAAGGAATATATATGCTAATTTATTCTCCATGATAGATAGTGTCCTTAGAAACAAATGCAAAACAGACATGTCCTCGGCCACTGTGTCCTGACGCATCAGTTGAAGCCAGGAATAAGAAAGGGAAGAAAATAGAAGCAAAATCGTTGAAGTGGAAAACAGCTGCTAAGAAACCTCTGCCACCTCAAACCATCACCTCTGAGGGCCCACCAAATTGGAAATCTAGTGTCTTGCCCACAATCACAGCCATTAAAATTGACCCAGACTTTTACATAAACAGAAACGGATTGCTTCTCCTCTGCCTAGGGGATCACTGCACACAATCCAATGGTTAACAAACACCTTGGGTGAAACCTTGCAAAAAGAAATGGATCCTTATTTAGAAGGGCTCTGTTTTACACAAATATATGGCAATAGAGCAATTTCCTCATCATTTTATTGTCCTGAGACAACCAAACAAAGAGGTAATTGATGCACTAGTTGTGCAATATGAAGCAGCTGAAAGATTCCAATTCTTTTACTAGGACAAAAATGTAAGCCTCATTTTTCACTTCCATCCAGAAGTCAAAAGGAACAGCAGGGAGAGGTAGCCTCACCACAGTCTCCACATGCTTCTGCTTGGCACAGGCCACCTTTTTCTGGGACAATACTGTGGTGAATTCAGACTTGAATTTTCAAGTCACAGTTCAAGCATTTATTCCAGAATAACTGCTTACAGCTAAACATATTTGTACTGAACTGGTGACAATTTTTGCATTGACCATATTAGAATCTCTAACTGGATCAACGTGTGTCCTAGATTTCAGGAAATTCAGAAAAATCAAATGGATTCAGAAAAATCAAATCCTCCCTGCTATATGCTAGAGCTAAGAGAGTTCACAAACCAGTATTGAAAAGCAACACATTGGATCAAATCTGTCAGTCTGACTTACCAAAGCTCTTCTACCTCACTCATTGTTCTACATTTAGAATTTCTGTTCCTTTTTCTAATGCCAAGCAGTATTAACTATATAATGACCATTTTGGATAAGGTAAAGTGCTACGCATACATTCACAAGTGAGGTAGAAATATACAGAATTATCTCTTCACTTAACTTTTAAACTGTCTATTGCTGTATGAATCTCAACATTCTGCTGGTGATTTGGACTGGAAAAAAATACTGTAGTAAGCAAAACTTCCATCGAGTTTTTTGAATTTTCAATTCGGAACCTCTAGTGTTTTTTTCCTCTTCATGCTTTACTTTGTATTTATCAATACCCAATTTGATCACTGGGATGCCCATTTGCGTTAATCACTTAATTCTTTGCAGTACCTCATGGTCATTCTTGTTTAATAGGAAAAGAGCTGCAGTGTCACCTGCCAATGCTGCAACTTCAACCATTCCAACCTCATTTCCTTTCCAGACCACTAACCAACCAGGGAAATGCAAAACAACTCCCATGAACCTGAACAAACCCTCTTTGCTTTCCAGCCATGATGACAGAAATCTGTTCTTGCCCTCTTCTCAGGAAGTTCCTGGCCTATGATACTTCTGTAGCTCTCCCCCACATGTTTTTCCTCCCAACTGGCATGTCATATCTTGAAAAAGAGCTTTTGGAAGTCTACATGAAACCATTCTTTATTGGTGTCTCCAGAGACATCTGGGAGCTTAACAAAAAAACCTTCCTTCTGCAGAAATTGGGAGAGTGTCTCATGATCTTCCAAATGTTTTGCTGTCTAAGTCCTCAGTTGATCCAATGTTCTTATTCTGTTCCTATTCTTTTGCTCATGCCTGTAGCCTTTTTAAAATGTGAAGTCATCATTCTCAGGGTGAAACTGCATATTCTACTAGCAGCTGCTCAAGATGACAGACAATGATGGTTATTCTCAGATTTACACGTTCTGCACAAACACGTCAGATTATATTAAACTTAGACCATTATTCTGCCATTAAAACATAATTATATTTATGGTCCATAAAGCATGGAACAAAGCAAAAGTTATGTAGAGCTGTACTTTTATGTGAGCATCCAGACTTCCAAACCTAAAATAGGCTTTCTTTTTAACCCCTCCATCCTTTTTCTTCCTGAAAGGACATTTACTACTGACATTAAAACACAAATGTCATGGAAATGAAGACCATTTGCATATATTGGGCTTTTACCTTTACGGGTCATGCACAGAACTCACAACAGCAAAGATTAGGGCTTCTCCAAGGAGCCTCTTGAACCAAGAAAAAACAATGAAGACATTTAGCCAGGAACAAAAAACCCCATGTCATTCTTTCTGTCTTCACTTCTTTAAGTCCATGCTGTTCATTCAAGCCTTTTCATTTTAGGCTGGTTGTGTTCAGATAGGCCCATGTCTAAAACAATTCCTCAAGGGATATCCAAACCAAAGGCCAGCTGCAGTGGAGTAGGGAGGAAGCTCCTCCCTTCTGCAAGCTTTCCTCGGCATGTAAGGTGTGATGGCCCAACGTCTTGGTTTAAAAGACGAATGTCTGACCCACTAATCCAGAATTTATAAAAAACTATGTCCAAGATAGGAAAATTGTTTTGCTTTCAGAAAGATCCTCTGGCACATCTTTGCCTTTATATGCTTTCTCCGCTCTGTAGTGCTCCCACACTACAATGAACTCTCTGGAGGGAGGTCCACTTATTTAAAACATTATCTTCTAGAAGAAAGATACACCTGAAAGAAGGAAATGCCTTTTCTTTTAGTATGCAGGGGTACACCTCCATGTTTGATGTAGTTTACACTAATCAGATAGGTACAAAGTAGGCATTGGCTGGGGGAGAAGGCTGACCCCATGCTGAGAAGGACACATTCTTACCAGCCAGTCATGTTGAAGTCACGGTACAGCATCCTCTTTCCAACCTCCTTGCGCTGCACCCTCCGTGGAAACTCTAGATGTGTGAATTCATTTCCCAGCAAGTGAGGCTGCATGTAAGCCTGTGGGCAGAAATCAAACCACAGATACCACATAAGACATCATCTATTTTTAATGAGCTAGTATTACCATCCCTTCCTGGTCCCTTCCCACACAAATTCCACCCACTCCTCTACCCTTCTTTTTAAATAAGGACAATGATGTGCTCTGTTTCAGCAAACAATGCACATACACCATTTCTGCCCCTGCCTGATATCCAGCAGGAGCCTTATGCAGCCTTAGAAGTTGTCTTGCCCTCAAAATCCTTTATTTCTTCTCCCTGCTCCTCAAGATTTGGTATCTCTAAACTACACTTCATCCATTGACCCTGAAGGAGTCTGCAGAGCTTTGTAAAACAGAACACATGCCCTTTTGTAAGTCAGCAAGAGAGAAAGGAATGATCAAAAACAAAGCCATGGAGAGACTTGAAGGGGTGATTGTGCAGTGAAGCTCAAGCTTTTTGACTCCCAGTTCAGCTATGCCAACAACGCAGAAAACCTAACATTGCTACCACATTTTAATTATCACCACCTTGAGAAAAATGCACCCCATCACACAACACTGCAAATAAACACAAGCTACAAAGCAGTTTATTTTCTTGTTTTTGAAAAACTACATCCTTCATCCAAAACAGACTTTAAGGAAAGCAGCAGCAGTTTTGTGTCACAACTGCAACTAAGGCCTTTGATGGTTTTAATGCTCAAATGCTTCTCATGTCCTTTGTGTTGCACTGCTCTGCAGATGTTGGGAGGCCTCTTTGCCAGAGTTGTGCCTTTGACTCACGCTCTCCATAGCTGACCATAGTCGAGAGCATCACAAGGCTCTTTGTCCACCATGTAAATTTTTGGATTGAATTTATAGACAGATCACTTGACATGATAGTTTAATCCTAAACATACTCTATTTCTTCTTTCTGAAATAAATCTCACTCCTTTTTCTTTAGTACTCAAATAAACAAGCCTTTCTCTCTTCCTCCGCAAAGCTGCATTGTGAGCGAGCTCTTATGAAAGACACAGTCAAATTGGCTAGAAACTGAAAAAAAGTTGCATTTCTTAACCTTTTTGCAGATAACTCTTTTTCCTTATCCAGCCAGTTAAGGCAATAAAGCCTGTCTTATCTTCAGCAGCAGCTGCCATCAAGGAAGATGAAATGAGCTGGGGTTTAGTTTGTATATATGTCATAAATCTAGTGCTCATCAAAGGTAAACAGCAGGAAGCACTGGAAGCCCTTATTGATCTACCTGGCATCTGTCATGCAGATAGTTCACAATAAAATATTTCCTGCATTTAAGAGTTGAGCCTGCTCCCACTCAATTTAATAGGAGCTCTATCAGGCTCAGCACATCATGCTAACTTTCTATCAGCTTGTCCCTGTTCCCATCACCAGACATCCTTCCAGAAAATACCCCAAGCTTGGTTGGAATAGGACTGAGGAAGGTTGCTGTGTGTAGCCAACAAGATTGGATTCCGCTTTCAAGAGGTGGCTTTCAAGCACACAAGTGATCTTGACATCACGATCCCTTCCTGGAACAGGAACTCCATCAAATTCTCTCTGTGTACAGTTAAGGGAATTACATTTTTTTTCCTTCAGTCTACAGTCAGCCAAGGTCCCCTTCTCCACCCAAACACAGTTGTCAAGGGCCCTCTAATTGGATCCCTCTCCTCATTACAGAAATAGTTGAGAAGCACTAGTGACTTTTGAGAGGTTCAGCAGTATTAGTCCACAAGAGACTTCTCATTCTTCTAGAACTCTGGAATTATAAAAAATTAACTTCTTCATTTAAAAGTACACGTAAGCTTTTTATTTTATTTATTTTCATTCCAGTTGCAAAAGAGATGGAAAATTCCTAATGGTTTGATGTGTCGCATAATATGAACGATATTTTTTCTTTGTATGATAACAAAGAGCTGGATTGGTTTTGGTATTTTTAAAATTTCTTCTGGTCTATGATATTGTAAACAATGAAGTCAGTCTGCATTCAAAGCGAAATTTGGTTTGCTTTTAAAACTGCACAGCTTATCTTGATTAAAACATTACAAACCACTACCAGCTTAATATTGTCACCTGCCTACAAAACAAGGTCATACTTAAAAAACAGTCACACCTGATATCAAAATGAAGTTATCTAACCTTCAGATTGTGAGATTACTAGTCTGAATAAGAGGTTCAGAAGAAAAACATTACAAGCTTCTAGCCTTTTTTCACTTAAAACCAAGAATTTTCTTTAATGAAAAGGTAAAGCAACCAGGAGAGACTGCATTGCATAAAGATTTACTCAGATGGAAAGTCTGAGGTCATAACTGAAATAAGATTAATAAAGCTGGCACAGTTACCAGTGGACTGTTAATGTTTAAATAAGACTCGTCTTCCACAGCCAAGCCTCAATGCTTGATTTACAATCCAGCGATCTTAACTTGATTCTAATATTTTTGGCGTCAGTGAAACAGAGGGAAAAGAGCAATTTGGAAGCTTCTGGTGTCTGAGATCTGAATTCTTATGTGAAGAAATGGGGATTTTTGTTGTGCTTTGCTTTATTTATTTAATTTTCCATATTCTTTACCATTTTTAAACTGCCAATTTTGATGCTTCACTGGTAATTTTACAGAGAGAAGAATGTTCTACTACAAAACTCAGTTGCAACTTCCAGTTGGGTTTGTTGAGACCTGTTCTCCATGTACAAGGCAGGACTCTTCTCCCCACCTCAAGAAAACCATGCTGGGCAGCAGAACCAGAAAATAAACAAAAAGCAACACTTTAAAAACCTACAGAACTTTCAAACAGATAGACAAGCAGAACCATGAAATCCCCTCAAGTGATCAAACAACAACAAAAAAAAAAAGAGAAGTGAACTCACTACCAGAATTTTGCCTTTGATGACACAATGTATCTTCCATTTTTAAATTTGTTTAGTCTCAATTTGCAGGAACCTCAGATCAGAAACACCACTCAGAGAACCTGAAATTTAACAAATAGTGTGGCTACCAAACACTTCCAGGATCCTTATGAGGTATTTTCAGACAACATTGTTATTCTGTGTTATGGAACTGGAACATTTGTCATATTTTCTCTTTCAGAAACTGTTAGAGCTTTTTGGCATAAATCTGGCATAGTCTGCATTGTGTGTTTTTGGTACTCTGCCATTTAATGGTGTGTTTTGTGGATGGATGTATTGCATTCAAAATTAGTTGTTTAAAATGAAGTTCAGTCAAAGAAATATTAGTCATGGTTGTTTAAAAAGGGCATTTACTTCCTGCTGTGTTTCCTGGTGATTAGAAAAGCAAACATGAAATTAAGATAAACCTAGACTTACACACTAGCCTGCCAGTTAATTAGGTGGCAGGAAACACTGCATGTTATCTTATCTGCAACTCAGTAAGGCCTGCCACTGCCTTTTCCACTCCTTCAGTAGGCACTGCCCTGGAAAGTCGCTGGCACTAGTGATTTCACTGCATTCTGTGCTATTTTCAGATTTGCTGCTTTCTCCTACACCATCTTACAACTTTATACTTTTATTATATTGTGCCCTTTTCTCCAAAAGAATATTCCACTATATGGGACTACTGCTCACAACAGCATGCACAGCCCAGCACACCCAGAAGTTTTGCAAATAACTCAGCCATTACCATAGGGACACATTTAAAACAAAGACAGATTAAAATTAAAGGATGTGGTGGCAAAAGGAAGGAGAAGACTAGAAGCCAAATCCATCTCTTGATGGGTCTCTCATCTCGTGAAAGGCCAGGACCCCTTCCATGGAACCATACATCTCTTTTACCACAGCATCATCCGCTGTGTCAAATGGCTGAAGTAAGCCTATGCTGGGTGATACAGAGAGACAAAAACTGTAAGGGAATTACGTCTTGACTAACTTGCAATTGAAGTGCTGACTGGACATTTAGGAGATCTGGGTTCATTTCCTCTTCAGGCTCAGGTTCTGCAGGCATCCTTCAGCAGGTGAATATTAGTGTCACTATTATCCTCACCTGAGCAAGAAAATAGGAATAGATCCCCTTTGAGCCCATGACTATCTGGGCTCATGAACCTTTGCTTGAGTGGTGGCAAACACAAAGAGCACCCATAGTCACTGTCACTGGTGGCCACCCAGTACTGGAATATTATCCCAATATTATTGGGTGGAATGTGCCTGGACTCTTCTGGGCCTTGCTGCTTGGCCAGAGGCAGCAGCTGTGGTGTTTCACCTCAGAGACACCTTTGGCTGGCTGTATGTTGCAGCTAGGCACTTAGACAAGTCCAGACAAGCAGGAATTCAGTTATTACCTCTGATGGAGAAGCTTTAGGTGAGGTGAAGATGAAAAGGAGATGGATTCTGCGGAGGGTTTAATCCAGAGTTTTATTCCAGGGTCACAGATCTCTGAATCTTGGTAACAGCTTCACAGAATGCCGATCGCATGGTCTCAGTGTCCTTTGAAGCTCGGGGGGAGGGGGAGGAAAGGGGCAGGTATGGCACCAACCAGGTAGGAGGGGGGAAGGCTCAGGGGACAAATGACACTTGGATGGCCCAATTCTCCCCAGGGCTGAGAGGCATCTTTTGAACTTTGCCAATCAGACAATGGCCTTGCTGGCCTACTGAGATTGACGGACAGCACTTAGCAAGGGGGCAAGGGGAGGGGAAGGGAGAAGTCCTGGGAAAGGACTGAGATAGCTAAAACAGGAAATTGCATCACACTGCAACAACCCAGTCTCTACTAGCAGTGACACCTGCACTGGTAGAAGTGGTGTACCACTTCTGGTGAACTTCAGAGGGGCTGTTTGGCTGCACACATGAAGATGCTACAAACACCACACTGACCTCACATGACATCTTGAAAGTGTGAACTTCAGTAACTAATAGAAATGCACCCATCTGCACTACACTCAATTCACCATTCATTTTAAACACATTTTCCAAGGGAATAAGTAACAAAATCTATCCTGTTTACTGTTGCAATTTAGACTATCATGACTGAAATTAATAGTCTCCTCAGAAGATGAAAGAAAAATTGCTTCTGGTTGTCACTGCCCGCACAACTGCTGAATCTACCAGAGTATTTCCCAGTAAATACTGGATGTTTTTTTTCCTTCAAGATACACTGATACGGGAAGTCAGGACTTTTCCCAAGAGATGTGTGGAGGTCTCCTGCTACAGAATTTGCTACACAAATTCCGAAGGAGGCTTTTGAATGCCCATCAGTGGAAGGGAAGCAATAGGGTGCACTGAACCTCTACAGAAACTGAAAGATCAAGGGAACACTGGTGCAAAGCTTTCACATTTTACATCTTAAGAAGTGCTCTCTGACTGAACAATTGATTGCCTTCTGCAATACTCTCACAAGCTGCCTGACAGAGAAGTCTGTCTCTGTCATACAGCCAGCCTGAAGTCTGCAGCTGCATGCTTCCCCACCACTGCCCTCCTATGGAGTGATGACCAGGCTCAGAGCTTCTTCAAAGTCAGAACGAATGGACAGTCAACTTGTTCTTTTCAGGTGTCCATGCCAGATGCCTACTGCCAAGGTAATTCTTGGATGCATGGCAATAAACTTGCCAGGACAGGAGAGTCCTTTTGCTTCCATTAGCTTCCCTCCCCTCTTAGTTACTCAATCAGTATTAGTTGATTGATTATTCAATCAGTATTAGCTGAAGCACAGTTTTGTCTAAGACTAGATTGGAGGACTTCATATAAGCTACTCACATGACCTGAACAACTCATTATCCCACAGATTTCTTTCCACACAGCAATTAAGGCTCAGAAAAGAGGGCCTAAAAGAACATCCTGTGTGACTGAAGGAATCAACAGGCACTAAATTTAGGCAGATGGAAGCTCCTTCATTCTGACAGCACCAAAATTGTCTGCTGCACAGGGAACAGCCTGCAGGCTGTAAATCCATACCATCCCTTTGCTTGTACAGTAATTTCCTCATAGTGAACAGGATCTCTGCATTTACCAAGTAAAATATTAATGCTAAAGTGATTAATGGATTTTCTTCCTATCGTGCAGGAAGAACATATTTGAAGCACAACATATTTGAAACAAAGGAACTCAGCTTTAACTGCAAACAAGAAAATAGACTCCAAGTAAATAACTTTCAGACAGAACCAGAGACAAGAGATGTTGATGGTAGAACAACAGACTAATAGAACCTGGGGACAGACAAGTGATAAAAGGAATTATGTGGGATCTAATTAGCAAGATAGATGCAAACTTTGGAGTGTAATGCTTATGCGAACTTTACAAGAAGTTTGGAGTCATTTTTTTATTTTTCTTTTTTAAACACAAGAGTAAAAATCTTACTTAGGGAATGTTGTGTTTGAAATTATCTGTAATTTTGTTTCACGCTCTTGCTGTCTTGCATGTATTCTCTTTGAACATGATACCCATAGACCTGGCATATTTGTTACATACAGAATTAAAATAGACAAACAAAGGTAAAGGAATTTTCCACAGGAAACAGCAGAAATGCTTTTCAGATCAGCAACTGGTTTCAAATTTAAGCCAGAAAGGACATCAAAAGAGAAAACAAAAACCCTTGTAGGCAATGTTTTATCTCATATTTCCTACAGAAGTAGCAGACTCCCTAGATGCTAAAGATACCTTTTATTTTAGAGGCAAACAAATTATTTTAAATGTAACTGAACTGTAAATATTTCTTAGACCTCTTTTCCATTTGGTTCTCTGAATATGAATAGTCCCAAAGCAGTATTTCTTCTGAAATTTTTAGCTTCAAGCCAATGAATCTGACTGAAAAAAAATTAAATGTGACAATTGAGGAAACACAATTTTTTCTTTAAAACCTTCCACCTCCACCTTTCAAACACTGGCATTTTGTCTAGTTTCAAACCACAGTGAAAAACTAGGCTGAAAATAAAAAACAGCTTAAGACCTGGGAACACCACTAACCTTGGCCTGTCCACCTTAAGTCAGGCAAGGCTGAGAGTGACCCTGCCTTGGCTGAAGCTTAAATTTCTAAAAGAAACAGAAGAAGGACAAAGGAAATCTCTCAGCCATGTTAGAAATTACATTCTGACAAACAACTAATCGACTTCAACCACCTGATCTGTCCATTGAAGAAAACCTTAAAAAGTAACAGGATGGTTTGTATGAAAAATAACACCATACATTTTAACTTATATTCCTCAGGCAGCTTATCAGCCAACACAGCTTGGTCTATAAAGCATCCCATGTGTCCCCAGCTAGTCACCCTGCCCCAGTTTTATGGGTGTTGCTACAGTAAATAAAACTAATCTTTGATCACCCATCCTATCCTGCAGTTACTAGTGTTCACTGAGATCACCTCTAAGTTGGATATCTTTCTCCTGATGGAGATACTACTGGCATACTGTTTGAGTAAATTAATTGAACTCGGCAATATCACTCACATCCAAAGAGCAGTCTGTAGTATTTTACACTGTCACACAGCAAGCATTGGGATGGATTGAAATACATGTGTGGCTCATTAACTCTCTGTCTGAGCTCTCAAAATCCAACACCAGTGTGCTGCTGAAGGGTCTGCAGCTGAACAATGTACACAAGCACAACCACGCTAATCGATGGCCTTTGCTGAAGAGGTAATACTCCTTTCACTGAGATTTGCAGGATTTTCTCCACATTTGCTGATGGCTTAAAGACATACACGATCAGTCACTGGTGTTCAGTGGACACATCACCCTTCACTGAACCACAGCAACTCAGCAGCATTTCTCTAAGCCTTTGATATTACTGGGCAATGCTTGTCATCAGTAGCACCTGATTTGGTCCTCAGGTCTCTTACCAGATACTGAAGTCGCTGGCGTTCAGTCTCTGGAGTGAATTCTGAAGACATTGGAATGACTTCACCATTTCGGATTATTATAGCTCTGTAAAAGTAATAAAACATCATGAGCACAGAAAAAAAAAAAAAAAAAAAAAACCCAGAAAACCACAGGGTACAGTCACACTCTTATTCTCTTCAGAACTACGGTCAAATAAAGCCATTTCTTTTCTACTGAGGTTGTCAGCAGAACTGGATAATTCCTGCCCTGCATCCTTTAGGCTGGGTAACAAAGTATACTTGTATAAGCTGAGTTCATTTTAGAGCCCACAAAAACATCCAAGCAACAAAGGCAAGAGTTATTTCAATTGATGTCTAAAGGGTATCTTTATTAAGTGAAATGCAGACACCCAGAGGAGATGCTGCAGAATCACTGATTGTAGAACAACTCTTTGCAGGTTTTAATACCAGTTGTGGCTGACACTGTCTAAACTACTGGCTTCAAATGACTCATCCAAGCACTTTCCAATCATTAATTGGTCATATGTCATGTCAGAACATATCTACTCCAACATAAAATGGAACTAGCAAAGCAAATCCTATTTAGCACAAATTTAACTAGTTACTTGCTGAAAGATGGCAGCTCATTACCTGTATGACTGTAGATTAGACAGGAGATTTCATACACAGTTCTGCAAATCGCAGAGAGAAAATTTTTTTAAACACCTGCCTGTTGCCTCTTAACAATCTGATATGCTGCACACAAAATATGGTCCAATCTTTCCCTGGTGTAATGCCACTGGCTGGAAGGAGGGAAGAATTTACCCAATATTTCTACTACATTCTGCATTCATGTATTCACTCACAGAACTATGTTCCTTTATCTTTCCATTATTTAGGCAGCTCTGTAAGTAGAGCAATGCCTGGCACTTTTGATAAACTATCTATCATCCCAAAGACTTTAATGCCTGCTGTGAAACTGTTTCTCAGCCATCAGTAGATTAATTCAGTGTTTGGATAACAGCTCTCCTCTTGAACATGGACAGAATTTGGCGTAGCTAAAAGAAGTATTTGCCACTTGGATTCCAGTTTCTCTATGTTTTAAATGTTCCCATTTCTGTGATATTTTCACCCCACTGATGTCCTATGCATGAGCTAGCTTACTTCCCTTGATCATTTGATCGATTTGCTGTCATTGACTCTATGCCAGGTGTTCTGATGCCACTGGAATGCAACCAACAAATATGGTAGGCACACAAAGACTGAAAACTTAAACTTCTAAATTCAAAACACAGGCATCTTGAGAAAACCAACTCAGGTACAAACCTGAATTTCTAAAATTAGTGGCATTGGACAGATTTCCAAGTCTTGTGGATTGGACATTGGACTAAAATTGCCTCCAAATTGTCATCTACTACTGCTAGTATGCAAAAGGCAGCAGCATTATCTATGAGTAAATGAACTGTTCACATTCCTGAGATTCACGTGGCAAAGAGTAGACAGGTTCAGGATGGTACAACAATGGCAGATGTGGGAAGAAGCTCTGGCAATGACGGGAAAACAAACGTTTTTGCCTTGAAAGGTAACAAATTTACTTCTCTTGGACTTCACTTCTTACTGCTCTTCACTTCTTGGCAAATAATCCTGTGTAGAAATTAGAGATGGCAAGAGTGCAGTCTATATACTGAAGGTTCAGCCTGGCCCTTAATTAAAACCAATATTGTGTACTTGGGATAGACATGGTAGTTGCATGTGTTTAATTTCCTAAAAAAATTTGTGCATAATTTTTGACAGATTTTTTTCCTCCTTTAGGGAATCTGACTACAGACTTACAAAAATGCTTATCCAATCAAAAATAATAAAAGTTTGCTGAAATTTTTTCTTTTGCATTTCTGAGACAATAATTTAAATATGAATTAAGAACTCTAACACCTCTCTTCTGCAACAACACTTTTGCTTTTATTTTTGCAGTTCCTAAGGTATTAATCTTTGAATGAGTTTAATCTACTCAGACAGTGAGCATTTTATATAACTTATTAAAAAGTTATTTGATTCAGGTGGAGTAGGCCTTCACCTAAGGGGCCTGTAGGTTTAGAAAAGAGTAGGTACTCTGGCAATAGTCTAGACTAGACTGATGAAAGAAGCTGATCAGACTCTAAACCAAATTTTACACACTAGTTTAAGCAAGTCATAAGGGATTTTCTGATCTTTTGCTTGTCTGAAAGAGCTAATATAAAACCACACATTGATATAACTGCTAGTACATCAGGCTAATTTTCTGATTATTCTTTGCTTCCCCTTTAATCACCATTTCACAGGAAATCCAGATTTTAAAGACCACTCAGACCAGTCTGGGGTTCACCTTTTTCTTTGTGCACATTGACATGTTTCGTATATATTTTGATAGCTGTCATTCTCACTTCTTTGGGTAGAATTGGGCCCTGAGGGACTCACATCATATAAAAAGCAATTCAGAGGCGAGTGGGTCAACCTTTCATAGCTCAACTTATTTTCACCAGAACTGGCAGCCACCTGGGATGAAAAGCACAACCTAGCACACACACACAAAAAAATCTTCAGAGCAGGAGGAATTAAAGCAATACTGTTGATATGCGGTAAAAGAGAGTTTTATGTTTTTCATTAATGTTTTCAGTAGTTGGACTTTATTCAACTTGCAACTTACAGCTGTTCATAAGAGTCAAATGATTTGATCTGAGGAATGAGACAGCTCTAGATATGAGTAAAGGGAGGGACATAGACATATATGTACAAGGCACTGGTCCAAATTCAACTGTGGTGAGCTTATAAGCCTGTACTGGGCTCTTTACCTTTCTGCACTAACTGCTTAGCTGTTTCACGACAGCAAAGTGTATTTCTGATGGCTCAAGTGACAAAAAGGGACACATTTGTTGGCTGTTTCACTGAGGAGACTGGGTGCAAAAGCCTGGCCTGGGAGCCACCCTGCTCAGTGGGGTTCTCGCCTGTGATTGAAAGGGTGCCAAATAAGGCCCTAATTGGGTTTGGAGACTGATGTGCCCTTTCCATGACCTTGCAGTGACAGAGCTGCCAAGCAGCAACTGAAGGCTTTTTCCACCCAGCAACCTCCAGAGCCCTGAATTCAATAGCCCAGAGTCAATAACTGCTCACGAGGAAGGAGCCTGGCTGATGCAGCAGCTGCAAACAGCTCCAGCAACTGCTTTTAGAGACCCACTCTATATGGTCCTGCAGGACAATTAATTTTGATTTTACACTTCCTAATGGCCTAAGCAGCAACATGGTGTTACATGAGCATTACTGCTTCTGCCATGCATGAAACACTCATGTATGCAAGGAAATAGTGTTCTGAAAGCATTTAACTCCCCATGTATTGAGGATATATGAATGTATTGTTTTATGCCAGAATACAGCTGTCCCATTAAACTGTCAGAAATAACTACATAGGAAGGAAGAACTCCTTGAATAGATGCGGTGCCCAGACAGCATCTGATTTTGCCATGTTTAATAGTGACATTTTAATTTCCACCACACTGGTGAAACACATTATAGCAGAGCCACAGGGCAAGCCTGCCAAAGGCAGATGGATGATTCATGTTTGCAGAGAAACAAGTACGTCAACACTAACCAAATATTCTCTGATGACAAGGTTGCTTCAGACCCATACCAATTATTAATTTATATCACCAAAGAAAGAGTAATTAAAAAAACAAAACCTTTTTTTGGCAGGATTGGAAATCAGGAGTCACAGATCTGCAGCGTCCTCAGTGCATTGCCCTTCATGCTCTGATGCCCTCTCCACACAGCATTGTCTACAGTAAGAAACTGCTCTGAAGTCTTGAGACCACAGAGGCCAGTAAGTCACTTATTCTGATCTCTATTAAAAACAAACTAGACTTCCCTGAGTCCTTTCCTCTCTTTTGAGCCCTAACTCCTCACCCACAGGAACTACAGGATTGTACCTGTCATTGCATTTCACATGCTCTGCATGACAATGAAAGTATGTTCACTATTCCAGAACTGGGATATTCACAGTAAACAGGAATATTTTAGAGAAAAATCTCCCCAAAACATAGCTGAAGTAGCCTAAAATGGAAGAAACAAAAATCTGAAAAATCTGATTTTGTATCTTTTCTGGCCTCTTGAGTTCTTCTGCTCCAGAGAGAAGCCAGATCATGAATAAGTAAATGGAGAGCAAGAGATGTGCCAGTGGCTCAATGCACAAGGCAGGACTGGCAGTCATGGCAAATCCTACAGCTGTCTATGTCTGCTCAGTCACAGGCAAATGAAAAGAAACACCAGGAGCTTAAAAGGCTGCATGTGCATCTGCAGAAAACAGTGTATTTATCTTTTGGATTGACACAACTGTGTAGTCCATAACAATCACCTAAATTCACATAGAACATTAAGTATATAGTTATTTTCTATATTCAGATTCAATACTTAGAAATTGTATTTCGTGCCTTAGTATACATTTGATTTAAAATACGTAGAGAATGAAGCAACAACAGGACAAAAATCTGCCACTGCACTGTACTGCTGCTGTGATGCTCAGAGTATAGCAACAACACTGGCTTAAGGAAAATATTGATATATCAACTGCTTTTGCATTTTTAATATGGCTAACAACTACCAGCACTCCTTGAATCAAGCAGGGTTTTGGGTTTATTTGTTTGTTTGTTTTTTCTTTTGTGGAAAACACAATCAGCTGAAAATTGCAAGTGTAGTTTCTGTTTCTTATGAGAAACTAACAGCGGAAACTCATACATTTCAGAGGAAGCTCTTGTTGGTTACTCTCATTTCATCATACAGACAAAGCAACACTTTAGTGAACAAGGTCAAGAGTGTAATTCCACTGCTGTCACAGGTCTATTGGGATTCTGCTGTTCAAAACAAAGAGACATCTCCAACTGTTAGGAGTATTCAGGGGACACCCTGATTCCATTACACACTTTTTCAGGCAAAAATGATTTGAAACGCAACATTAAACTGCACATTTCTACAACACAGGATAAAAATCTGGTAAAGGTGACAGAGAAAGACCATTCAGAAAACCCTTTTTGACAGTGTATATCAATTCCAAGCCACAGGGAGGCTACATCCATTTTGTCAAAAGGTGTTAAGCATGTGGATTCAGTACAGATGAAGCAGAAGTGTCTGGCCTGTCTGCAAAGGTATTAGAAATGTGTCAATGAAAAAGAAAGAGGGATTAAACTGACAGAAAGAATAAGGCAGGGTTTTATTTTATTCAAAGGGGAACTAAGCAGTAGATTTTAATTAGGTGTGTCACAAGATAGCTGTGGAAAAAAGAAAGTAAATCCTAGAACCATTAAATCAGTCTATATGGGTACTTGTTTATTTTGGTAACTAAATGCATATATTTAAACAAACCAGGGACGATCAATGCTAATGGTTGCTAAGCTTCAAACCAGTTGTGCTGTTTTTATTTCTTTGTGTTTTCTTAATTGCTAAGAAGTGAAAGACAATGACTATAACACAATTAAAATGAGAAATGTTTTTCTCTTCTGTAAATGACGTACTGGAACTTACTGCCATTATGATTACTGATGACTTTTAATCCATTCAGCACTGGCGCCTTGGTTTTACTTCTTCAAACTGAATTACTCTCACTTAGTCCCACTCAATCCCATTTCTTAAAGTTTCTTTAGAAACCAGGTGTACAAACACCTCACTGCACTGGCAATAAGTATGGAACTGATCTCATATTCCATCCCATGTATTCACTAACAACATGGAAGTATAGTGCAAAGCCTTTAAACTACTTCCTTAATTTATGAATTAAGACAGGCTAGGGATAGTGGAACAAACTATTATATAACATTTAGCTGGCAATAAAACAGGCTCCAGTGATGACATATCCATCACTATAAAACTCAGGTGAAAGCAGCAACCCTCAGCAATACCAGTGGAAAAAACACCCTCTGTGCCTCCCCCATGTAATACTTAAGATAATGCCTCAACTCTTACTAGGCATCACTATCAAGAAGAAAACAAACAACAAACCAGGGAAGGAGTAGAGCCAGTAAAAATGGTCTCTATCCTGATTTTCTATTTACTGCCACTCAACAGTTGTGCCACCCTGATTTCTTTGTATTTTTCAGCACAAACATGAGCCTGTTCACAGAAACGTTGTGACAGGATAGAAACACTGGATAATTTTTCTTTTAGTGAAACAAAGCCAGCGTTAAGCAGGAGTAGACTCAGCCTGCTTGTGGCTCTTCCTGTGACAATGTAGTTTCATGTTACGTTGTGGGTTATAGGAGGCTGCTCAGACACTTTCATTCATCACTTGGGGGAACTTCAGCTCCCTCAAGCCAAAAAAAGGTGTGAGAACTTGCCGTGATGAAGTATTGCAAAAGTAATTTCCTACAGGAGCGTGCTCTGGCATTTCCTGCCAGAACAATGAAGATCACTCCCAAACTTTGCTAAGGCTTTTTGCAGACTGCCAGCCACCCCAGCTGCTCCAAGGGTTAGTATCTCAGCAGCACAACTGCCAAGCACAGCCCTTTCTCCACCAGGACTCCAACTAGGCATTCCCAAGAATCTCCTTCAAGGTCCTTTTTTCATGTCTTTGCCACAGCATGGAGCCAAGCATGCCATACCTCTCCTGTGGCAAGATGAGAACCTCCTCCTGCCTTTGAAAAGAAGCAGAGAAAGAAATTATGTAATCCAGACCCTGAATACCCCCCTGAAAGCTGTCTTTCAGAGGCACCTGCAAGCACATGAGCTGTTCCTGTACACACACATGCAGAGCTTTATGCTGTTTCCAATTACCTGACTCATTCGTATTCATATTTCTAGTGCTTACTTAGTGATTCCTTTGGAGAAGGCCTCTAGACACAATGAGGCTGCTGAAACACTCTAAAGCCATGATGCTGGTGGTCTGATTTTACTGAATTAATTGTATTATTTTTAAAACAGCACCACAAATAGGCAAATAGAAACTGTTGCTGTAAGCAGAATAACACAGATTTCCATGGAAGGGCTTACTTCTCATGTTCAATAGCACCTGAGCCAGTCAGGATTTTTCTTACTGCCACCAAGAATAACAGAAATCAGAATTTTTAGAACTGATCTGGTATTCCATCTCATGTATTCACAACAACTTAGTAAGCAGCAGTTAAAAGGATTTTCTATTGTTGGCAGTCTGCCCTATATTGCATCTAACAATGAGAAGCACCTGGCTGTCACCGACAATGGAACTAAATTACCTCAGTTGTTTCTGCATCACTGCTCTACAGTTTAAAATTAAATGTAATGCTGAGCTTGCAGGGTGTCCACAGAGGAGATAGCTTGGAGAAGACACATTGCTCCATCGTTTTTGACCCCTGGAGCAGTATGCTTCTAGTTGTCAGTGCCTCTTCAGTGGGCTGCAGCTCCACTCCCATGAGACTCTACCATGAGTGAATTCCCTGCTCCCATTTAGGTCCTCAAGTGTGTTGCTTGACTGATGAAATCAAAGCATGGAGCTATTATTAGCAGTTCACTTTATTAACTGTGCTTTATTTTAGGGCTAATTATATATTTTTTGTTATGCCCACCCTCCCACTAATGTGATGGCACTGGCTGTCAGTATGCAATGTTCTTGTTTCATTAGCCAGGAAAGTAAATTTTGCTATTGAACAAGCAGTGACTTTGTAAGTTTACCTATATACTTCTAGTAATGTCTACCCCAGCTCCAGTAGTACTAACCCAAATGTGAATGAACTAAACTAAAACGCTGTGTAATTAATTACTTTCCTGATGGTTTACATTTCAACACATCAATCTTTCAGAAAGGGCTTCAGCTGGCAGCTAGAAAGCTATTACAAACCAGTTTATAGTGACACTACTAGCACACAAAACCTGCCCACCGCTGACTCCAATACCCTTAGGCTGGAGGTTTACTGCTCTCTTAGGATTCATTTTGCCCCGATGATTTCAGTGTATTCTTCATCTGAACACAGCTAAGTACAAGGCTGCACCGATGACAGACCACCACGTTTCTGTATTATGGCTGAACAACATGCCACCAATTACTCAGGCCATGCCAGGGAAATGAAGAAAGAAATGCAGTCACATCTCTGCGGCCAGCTCTGAGCCTCAGGACCGGTATCTGTGGAATCAAAGTCTTTTTCCCTGCTGTCCAGGATATCACATTCATCTCCAAGACAAGTTACTATGGCAACTAAACCTGGGCTTAGTGGATGAAGGCATTGCTGTGCAAGTCAGTGTTTATTTTGCCAGTAATATGGCTGGAGTATGGCTGTCCATGTAAGATGGAAGTAACAAGGATTTTTTATCTCTCTGCTCTTCACTGTCTTTCCATTGACAAAAAGAATTACTTTAGCACCTAAAGTCATATCTACTTTGATCTCAGCTTTTCTGCTTAACTCGGTACCAGTTGCAGGATATTGGAAAAAGCTGGACAGAGATGTAAAAGCAAGGATTGCAACTCATGCTCTCTGCTCACTCTTCATGGGTGAATTTCTACCCAAGCCCGGCTTCATTCACCCACACAGAAGTGACCAGAGCCATCACTAAAGGTCCCAGGAGCAGGGCTCAAGCAGCATTGCATAGCTGCTGCTGAGACTGAACAGCCTGGGCTGCCTGCAGTTTGTTGAATTCAGGTCACTTGAAAAGCTTTTCAACATAGTAAGGACCACAGCAGACTTTGAAACATAGACCAAGCAAGCCTTGGGTGCTCCCTCTGCTCCTCCTCCCTCAGCACAGATGGGAGCTAGAGAACCAAGGTGCCCAGTCTGCTTTCCATGCCTTGGCCCTGGCCCTGCAACACTGCAGGGAAGAACTTGCATGTCTCTGCGGTCCGCTACAAAGGCACAGATTTAAAAGACAGTTTGTTTGGAGTAGATTTTTTCTTTCTTTTTATTTTTAAAGGCTGAAAACCCATGAGAATTAAAATTACTAAAATTCTTTATTTCTGGAAACCAATATCAATGAACTGTGGCTTTACAGTTTACTGGTATTACTCAAATAGCCAAAAATCTTCTCCTTCCTCATAATCTGGAACATAAGATAATGTCTGTGTGATAAGGACCAAAGATTTAACTGACTCTCTCTGAAAATGTTTACAATGGCTTTAATACCTACTAATTGCCATAGGTATTGCTAAGGCATATGCTCTCCCAGGAAAAACAAGAGCTTGGAAAAGAAGTTGGACATTTGTTTTGTCTTCAAAGCCTGCAAACATTTACTACCAAATTAATAATTTCTGCCAAGTCAGTGCTGGATATGACATGCCAGTAACCTGGAACTTGTCATTCACTTGATAACTAGAAAATGCTCTCCCATAGCACTGTCCTTTGAGTCAAATGACTTCTTTCTGATCCAATACCTTCTCTTCACACCTCACCTTAAGTGTTTCTTGAAGTGCCTTCAAAAGCTTTACCCAGTACAAAATCCTGCAGTATCTGAGGTTGCTGTTATTCCAATCAATCTTGTGCTCCTGCTTCTCCCTGGAAGGAGACCAGGCAGGAAAAGAGGAGAAGGGCTTCCTGCAGGCCTGCAGATCATGCTTCTAACAAAAAGAGACAGGAGGAACAGAGAGAGAGGACATGACCATGTCTCTTGAACATGGCTAATCTTTTCCAACATTTTGGGCTAGCCAGGATCTGACCTCTCCACCTATCAAACTGCAGGGAAGGAGAATGTACATGGCAGAGACTTGTCTTGCTTTGAATTCAGTCTCTCCTCACTACACAGACCTGTGAGCAAACCAGACTTAGGTTATCTGTTGCCCTGAAATGATCAAACACTTTTTATTTTCAACTGATTCTGTCAGAGAATTAATAATAACCTATAGGGGGATGTACCATAGATTGGACAAACTGCAATCCCTAAGTGTCGCTCTTGCCTCTGGGAGGGCATCTTCTGAGAATGTGGAGGAATGAGAACTTCAGAGAATGAAAAGAAAGCCCTACCAATTGCATGGCTCCAGTGTGTTGTTCAGTCTTGCAACTTTCTCTGGCCTTTCTTTAGGAGAAGACAGGAAAAAGAATGCTTTTCAAAATACTGCAGACTGGAGAAGCTTAGTAACTAAGTTAATCTTTCCTCTAGAGACCTCTAAGTCTCCAGTATGAAGCACAGTTATTGTTTATGAAGACACAGATATAAGGAGACAGAGAAGGCTTAGGCCTGAGACTACTTACAGAAAACAGGGAAAATACATACCATTTAGATTAGAAGATGAGTAGTTACAAAAACCAGAAAATTAAAGCTTCCTAGACAGTAAACCAAGGACTAAAGTAAACTAATTTTATAACAGCAATATATTAGAACACTTTTTAGTTTTCATCCTTACAGTGTTAGCACTTCTGGCAAAAACGACCCTGCTGGACTGCCTTGAGGGAGAGGTCAGATACCATAAACCACAAAAATGGCTCAGAATCATCAATTTTGATTTCTAAGAAATTCTATTTAAGCTACACTGCCAGTCAGCAGATACGTGGCTGTTTCCATGCCACTCTCATTTACTTCATATAAATAAATTAAACCCCAAATCTGACTTCCTATAATGACAACTAACCATGAGGGAAGCAGCTGACAAGCACCATGACAAAGAAGAGGAAGTATAAATGTAGTAAGTTTCAACACAAGCAGCAAATCCAAAAATAATTGAAATGGTAAACAAATTCAATTTTCAATTCACTATTTTATTACACTGGGAGAAGATTCTTATGAACACACTCTCCCACACCTGGTCTCTTGAAGTACCAATGAAGTTACTTCACCTGCACCCACACAAAACCATCACAAAAATATTCACTCAATAAGCTCTTACCATTTAATAAGCCAAAATGCCTTAGCAGTAATTTTACACTTGGAAAAAGAAGGAGAAAGTCTATTCTGGACATGAGGAGGTATGTTCAAGTACAGTGTGAATATGCCCTGAAAACATAAGTCCTGGGGAGCAAAAGCAAGGAGGCAAAAAGATGATAAAAAAGAGCCGATGAAGCAAAGCAAAAAATTCAGTGACCCTGCAAGTCTCTGAAACCTTTGAAACATCAGGCCCTTTGCTTTCATGTCATGTTCTGCCAATAAATCAGGAAAGCCCAAGAACCCATTTGCAGATTTAGTGAGGGTTTCAGGGTGTATGGAAAAGTCAAATCAACTTGCGATGTTCTGCTTCTTGTATAATGATAAAGGCACAGCTTCCCTACGTGGCTCCAAGCACAGCACAAAATGGAAGCGCCTGCAGTCTCCGAGCAGCTCCAGACAACACAAAAGCCAGAACAATGCCTGTGCCAAACATGGTTAATATGATCATATTGCATTACAGTCATTGCAGCGATATTGGACAAATGTTATGTTGCATGAGGCTATACAATAATTGGGCAGTAATCAGTAAAAACATTAAGTCCCTGTTTTACAACTGCTTCATCAGTACCTATAAAACAACATCCTAATAAAGAGCATAAAAGTAAAAAGAACTGAGATTAACAAGGCGTGTCATGGCAGTTTAGACTTAAAAGTCACTTTAGCAATATAGAATTGAACAACACTATTTAAAACAACAACCAGAGAAGATTTACTATTCCATATTTTAAAAAGAAAATAAATAAAAAGCAGCTATTCCAATGGCCTAGTTTTCATAGCAAATATGTCATGCTGGTAAGCAAAATACAGAGCCCCAATGCTCACCAAAAAAAGCACTATATATTGGATAGCTGACTATAGCACTATCAGTCCCTAATCAGATAACCCTGCATGGACAATGCTAATCACTGAAAAGATGAAAGAGAGAGAAAGAAACATTAGAAAAAGCTTTGGCCGATATTCAGATATGAATTTCGACTGTACAAGTAAGTATATTTATGGCAGAGTCCAAGAATGATCAGACAAGCCATTAGAGAATGAAAGCAGTTCCTTCCAAGTTGTTTTTATCAGGCTCTGAATACATCACCTCATTTTTAGTAGGGTTCTGGTATCATGTGCAGTTAACATGTAATTATTACAGAACTATGATTGCATCGTTAGCAGAAGTTTAATTATATCATTGACATTAGTGATGCCATAACATCAAGCTCAATAATAGTTCATAACAAAACCTACAATTAGCACAATTTTTCCTCCCTTTTACACCAACCAAAAGTGTTCAGCTTGGAGAAGCCTAATAGTCCATACAGAAGTGAGCTAGGGCTGAACCTGAAAGGATTGCTGGCTGGTAATTTAGTAATATGGTAATTAAAGTCTTTTCATGATGTAATTACACATCAACTACAAAAGGACAGCTGCTATACAACACTGCCAGGGTACGTGGCATGAAATGATTAGATTTGAGAAGCTTTGGTGGATAAACTGAATACCACAGACATAAGTCTGAGGTATAGCTGGCACCGCACAGTACATTATTATTCAAGTCTCACACTTAACGTTTCCTTAGTCTCATTGTGATAGTAACAGTTTGTTGCACATACCTTGGTCCTCTGACAGCAGAAACTGTTCAAAACCCCACTTTAAAGCTTCTGCTGTTCTGAAGTTCCCTGAAGCCTAACCTTTGGTTAGGTTTGCATGGACCCAAAATGTTTATTTCCCACACAAAACCTTCTCTTACGGATCCCTATCTGTGGGAAACTTGATTTATTTGCAGGCTTTTTCCAGTGGGGTAGCAGAGAGAAGAAGGAGAATGAGGAGAGGGGAAAGGCACAAATGAGTAGGTGAACTCAAAGAAATTAAGAACGAAGGGTTTCATCATCTAGTTCCAACAGCAACAAGATGAAGTCCCTTGTTTGAGAGAAAAAACAAACCCACCCTTCTTCTCGAGAGCAGATAACCATTTCTTGAAGTAGTTTCCTTATTGTATTTCTCACTGCCCTCCCTTTTATCTGTAGAAACTACAAAGTTGACTACACAAGGCATGAGACAGCAAAAAGAAACTTATTTTTCCCAATTAACACAAGTAAAACTTCTTGACTACATAACTGGGCTCTTCAAAATACAGGAATGCACTGTGCACTGTGGCAGGGGGCAGATAACCTCAGAGTGGCTTGTCTAGTCCTAAAATGTCATTTTTGTCATGACAACAACCCAGATGTTTTGCAACAGCTGGTTTTTTTCCCTGTAAGTGGGAAAGAGGAAATTTGGTGGGAGAGAGACCCAAGCCAACTGGTCTACACTTTAAAGCTTTAAAATTTCTTTTGAGCAAGGAAAGTCTAGGAATGGACTTAGCTGAAAATGAAAGATTTTGGAACAATTCTCCTCAGCATATGAGAGACTTTCTGTGAGGTCCCTTTGGGAAACGCAAAACCAAACTATTTTGAACCTGGAGGGACTTTATTACCAACAAGATTTTAGGAATGGCAATTTGAATCCTGGTTCAAACAACACCCAATCTTGCTGATGGTTTCCTTTGTTTCCAGCCCTCCCTCTTTTTCTGAACAGATGTTCTGGGTAGACTTAATAAACATGCAAAACGTCTTGAAGACTTAGTATGTTTAACTACAGTGACACCAGTACTCTGGCACCAACTCCAGATCACCGCCAACAACAGTGTGCACTTGAGTATCAGAGGCTGCAGTGGAGCTGAGGCTGCTCTCAGGGAGCATAGAAGGAATCCTGAGGGAACTGGAAGCAGCCAGTTCCAGTCATTTAAGAACAAAGATCTTGGCTACTCAGATGTAAGTCCTGCATGCCCAGTTTTACACAGTACACTTTAAAGAGACAATAAAGCAAATCAATCAACTCAGAGAAAGAGGCTCAACTGTACTTCAAGTGTAATAGCACAAGAAAACATTATTATTTCTAATTTAATGGCAGAAGAAATAGAATGTAGTTCAGCTAGTAGCTCTGTTGACCAGATAGGTGATCACCTCAAACATGTTTGCACCTACCCTGTGAGGACTCACTTGACATTTGATACAAAAAGGAGATTCAAATATGTCACTTGTCAATAGAAACTGGGTGAACAAGTTGCAACACATACAGCAAATTTAGCATCTTAAAAACAATCAAGAAAAAGAACAAAGGAAGGAAAGAACAAAGAACAGGAATTTTATGCATATAGGATTTATTTGACTTCCTTTACACAGTGTAAAGCAGCAAGAGGCAATAAAAATCTTAGGTTTAAACTACAAAACCCTTGAGTGTTGTCTCTGTAAGTATGTGGGTCTACACACTACAAACATGAATTGTGTATGCACAAATCTTAAACACAAACATAGTAGTCTTCACCTAAAGACTGATGCCTTAGGTTTTAGCTTTCATATTTTTCAGATTATGAACTGCATTAGTATGTAACTCTGAATTTCATATGAAGTGTTAGCAAGTTCTCTTCACAGTTTAGTTAGACAAAACAATCCTTTTCCAACCTGAGAACCAAGGATACCATTACAGTTTCAACCCCAAAAAGTGTAAACAACAGTGAATTGAAGAGAGCAAAATGGGAGGATGGACTTCATAACCTGAAGCTGTAATTGGACAATTCATCCCAATTTGTAAATGGACCAAAACTTAAAGTGTGAAAAATCATGACCATTCATCCATCTTGGGTGGAGCCACGGCCAAGCTCTTGTACTGCCCAAGGTGCATCCTTTAAAGGCCTTTTAATAAATACCCACTTTACTCTTTTAACACTGTCTACCCTCTGTTCCAGGCAGCCTCTTTAGGCATCAAGACAACATGGTTCAATACCCTTGCAGATGTTAATTACTCAGTCATTAATGAACTGAATACATGAGCAGTTAGTATGGCATGGGAACTCTTCTCCCTACCCTGTTTATGCAGTGCACTGCCAAAAGAAACATGTGAAGTCTGAAGTCTTGCAAGAGGAGCCTCATTATCTCTCTCCAATGGTGGTAAGGGCAGAGTTAGAGAGGGGAAAAGACTGCAAGTGAGAGATTTCCAGTATGCTCCTATCTTTAGCAACATCAGAAGACAACGAAAATGCTTCTTATCATGAGTCTTCAAGAACCCAACTTCAAAATAAAACAAAGCAACAGCTCCTGAGCAGCAGCACTCAGTTCTGAGAATTTGACAAGTAGTTGCGCTACAACAGGACAAGGCAACATACTGTGATAGCCTGTTTCCCTCTCCCCCTCCCCTAGGGCAACAGTAGCAGGTATTTGCATACTGATCACTACCTTCAATTACATGAAAATCTGGAAGCCAAATGGCCTATCAAGACTAAGCCTGGCAACAGGAGCCACAGGACTTCCCATGGAACAAATGTAGCCCTACCAGCTGTTCTGGATACAGTCACCTTGTCAGCGTTCGACACACAATTCTACTACACACCCAACACTTCTTCTGTTTCAATGGCTTTTTAGTACCTTTCCACTTCTCTGCAAACATAAGCCATTCAGAAACTGCTACAGGACCAGAAGTGCTATCATTTTCCCTGACTGCAACCACTGCTCAAGATACTGGAACGCTATCCCTGACATTTGCATTCACTTCAGTGAGAAGTGCTAAGCATCCAGCCAAGAAACAGAATGTTCTTGTGATGCTGCCTGCTTTAAGGGACTTAGTAACACCAGGCCTGGGCAGTTTGGGGTGAAGGATTAGATGGGGAGACAACACACTTACCTGCTATCCCCAGCGTTTGCCACATAAAGCTTCCCCAATAAATACACCACCACCAGGGCTGTGCAGCCGCCAGAAATGTTATACACAGTCCTCTCTCGCTCTATCTGCAAATCCTGGGGGAGAAGAGAACAAGGTTTATAAAGACAGCTTTGCAATTAGTGCTTGAGAAAATGAAGTCTCCTGTAGAAAGCAAAAATACAATAGAGTCTTTATTAAACTGCATGTCCCACTGTCTGCCTTTTCTTGCAGCTATGAGCTAGGAGAAGAACAGAAAGTTGAGGAGTACCTATTACTTATACAAAGATGTTTGGGAAAAATCAGGTCAGGAGAATGTAAAACGTCAGGTATTAAGGAATAAACAGCAACTCTCACAGATGCAAGAGAATTTGCTACAGCAAAATCACAATGAAGGCAAAGATAAATGAAGCTTAGCAACAGGTACCTGATGGTATAATTGGAGAGTGCTTTACATAGACAGCAGATAACTAATGAGACCCAGCTACAACATGAATAACTACCTACTTCCCAAGAGGAATGCTAGGATTGTGGGGTATACACCTTAAGAACAAAGCAAGATGCAGTTGTGCCACAAGGCTACCATTCAGAAACACGGAATGAATGGATGCTAAATTGATTCTGAGTGCAAGAAACATTATATATTAAAAGAGTCCTTCTGCTTAACAGAAGTGGAGAATGTAAATTATACTTTGCACCAATAGTCAAAGTCCTGGAAAGAAAAAAACCAAACACATAAATAGACACTCACAGACATATATATATATAAATACACATATAATGTCCCAAGAAAGTTTGCAGAACACACAGCAAGTAAGTAAATGAGCTACTTTCATTCATACATTTTAAACAAACACTGAAGTGTATGCGAATGAATTAATTCTGCTGTCTGTAGTTTAGCTTCAGGTAGTAACACACTACAAATTACCCTTCTCTCCTGTGTCCATTTCAAATTGGTCTGTCCTTACAATATTGGATGCAAACAGGGAGCATCATTTAACATCACTTGCAAGTACTGGCAGATCTTTTCCAGCTAAACCCTGCCTACTCTTATGTGTTTTTTAAATGAATATATGTTGGCCTGATCTATACTTCAGCCATTTTCATATCTGCACTGAGCAACAAACAGCTCAAATTGTTCATGCCTTGGGGTATGAAATTTGGAGCTTTATTTTAGAGCTAAATTTATCTGAAGAAAACCACTACAATAAATACAAACCGTGACAGGTGCAATTTGATTGAAAATCTGCAGAGGTGGGAGGAGGTCCCTGTCCCATGCTTTATCTCCTACAAATTTGAGGGGAGGGAGGTGACCTGGTGCAGCAGCAGGGATGCTCAGCAGCACTTGGGCACTGTCCTGAGCCAGTGGGCAGAGGTGTCTGTCACAAATAACTTGCTGACTCCTCACTGGCCAATGCACATACATTCCCATTTGTGCCATGAACACAGTGCTGAGGTGCTGTCCCAGCAGGCCATCCTCAGCTGTGTGTGCAAACTGCACGTGGCTGCCACAGGGACGTGGGTTCTACTGCATTCACCAACTTTTTTGGGGAGGATGGGTGGTAAGGACCAGGAGGAAAACATCTCCAAGCTATAAATCATATCTTGCAGAACCTTTGGTCACAGACATGGGCCTGTTATAAATGCCTCTTAATCTAATCTTGCCATAGAAAAGCTGATTCTCCTCCCCATGGCTTCTGTATATTTTTAAATTAAGCTGAAAAGAAAGTTCAAAGGAATCTGACATTTCTAACCATCAAAATAATTTAAACTTACAAATACTACAGATTTTCCAAGCACTGCCAGGAATTTTAAGAAACCTTCATTTCCACAGTTCTGAATATCCTCCAAGTCCTTCAAACAATTTGCAATTCCTCACCTGGTTTCAGCTCTGTCATACATATGCTTTGCAAGTGCTGGAATGTCTAAATTAAAAATATTTCTTCCAAAAAGCAGATTTCAGAAGCATCTATTATAGGAGAGAACATGGATAATCCTTAGGGCCTCTTTTTCAAAACATCCTTGACTTAAATTTCATCTGTGTACTGAGTTTTCTCAAATCATTGTTGTAGTTGGGTTCTCCCATCTAGAACTTCAATTCACTACCACGACTTGTCAGAGTCCATTGAGCGCCATTTATGTTTCGATATTACATACTTTGCTTGACATTTTCTTTTTCAACAGCAAGGAAAGAAGGCAAGGCTTCCTAACAGCTCAACAAGATTTGGGGGAGAAAAATAAAGCAAAATAAAACTAAGCTCACCAATGCCACCAATTAAAAACCAGAGGCACTGGCTTTTAATGAAATACATTGTAACAGTGGTGCT
Organism: Camarhynchus parvulus; assembly: GCF_901933205.1. Lineage (NCBI taxonomy): Eukaryota > Metazoa > Chordata > Aves > Passeriformes > Thraupidae > Camarhynchus > Camarhynchus parvulus. The sequence goes on along the minus strand of NC_044586.1, from coordinate 38,408,879 downwards.
GAGAAAGTAGTACAAATATGGGCAGAAGCCCCAAAATGCCTCTAAAGCCTTTACGAGTGTAATGGGGCTCATGCTAGACAGAGAGTATACAAAGCTTTCCTCATTTTCCAGCGGGAGAATAATTTCTGAGCTAGCGTATTTTTGTTGTTGTTGGTTTTGGTTTGGGTGGGGTTTGTTTGGATTTGTTTGGCGTTTTTTCCCCGCAGGAGCAGTTCATTTAGCCGGAGCTCTGCCGTCCGTGCCGGGACACGTGCTGCAGCGGGTGGCAGCTGCTCCCAAGGGCTGCCCCAGGCCTGCTCTCCCTTCCCTGGTGCGGGATGCGGGAGAGCGGAGCGCAGCCTGCAGCGGGCACCGCGACGAACCGAGCAGGTGAAGGCGGGCAGGGCGGCTTTCCGCGCCGGGCCCGGCAGCGGCGGGGTGGCGGCGGGGGCGCCGCGGGCCGGGGCGAGGCCGGGTCTGGGGGCCGGGCTCCCCACAGGCCGGGCCGCCTCCTCGGGGCCGCGGCGCGCCCGGCGCGGGCCGCTGCTGCCACCTGGCGGAGGCTGCGCGCAGCGGCACCTCCATGATCCGCTCGAGCCACAGGCCGAGGCAGGGTCGGCTACGGGAGCCAGGAGGGTTTGGAATGGCTGCAGAGACGGAGACCCCATGGCCTCCCTGGGCAGCCCGTTCCAGTGCCCTGCCACCCTCAGTGTGAAGAAGTGCTTCCTCGGGTTGAGGTGAAACTGTGGTTTAGTTTATGGCCATATCTCTTCATCCTGTAGCTGGGCAGCACTGAAAAGAGTCTGGCACCATTGACACCTGCCTTTCAGATATTTATGCACATTAATGCCATCCCCTCTCAGTCTTCTCCAGACTAAACAGTGCAGCTGCCTCAATCTCTCCTCACAGAGAGATGTCCCAGTCCCTCAATCATCTTTGCTGCCCTGTGCTGGACCCTCTCCAGTCTGAGGAGCCCAGAACTGGACCCAGCACTTCAGGTGTGGCCTCACTAGGGCCAAGGAGAGGGGGAGGATCACCTTCCTCAACCTGCTGGCCACACTCTTCCCACCCTCTTTTCACCTATATTTATCCTCAGAGCAGCAGCCTTTCCTCCAGGATCTCAACCTTGCTATGACAGAAAGCAGCTTTACACACACAGTATTAGGTATCTGGTTACAAAAAAATTTCAGAAGGCTTAAACATAAAATTAACTCCTTAGCATGCTTACATCAAATGCCTGTAATTCTATTTAAACTCTCAATTCTACTGGCTATATAATGAGAGAAAACTTTCATAAAAGTGATCTGTACAACACATGCCATTCTCTCAAGACTGTTCAATTAATTAAAATGGCACCGAGCTAGAAAAAGCACTTGTCTAGATTTCATCCAAGTAAAAGATACCCTCAATATTAAGAAGAAAATCATGATACAATGAATGCAGATGTATACCTTCCAAGAAATCATACAGACTAATTCTGTGCCATTTCTTCCCATTTAAAATTAAATGGGGTTCAGAGTAGAAAAGGTGCTCTCTCCTCCTAACCTTTCTTGCAAATGCATACAGCATCACACACGTAAACAAGATTAAATACAGGGAAAGGACAGTAATTTGATGTTTCTATCCATTATGGAACTGCACTCCTGGCTCCTTTGAACTGAATCTATAAATGCACATCTTAAAACTCAACAGATGAAAATTAGAGGATTTGACTTTTATGATACCTTCAGAACTTGAGCTTATTTATTTCCTTTTAACTGGAACAATTGTGATACTAACAATTACTGACATTTGCTGTATTTTAGACAGAGCATTAAATTACCTGAAAACACAGCACAAACTTCCTAATTCCAGTTTCAACACAGAAAACATCATTTAGATGTACTTCAAAATGGAGACAATTTAATTGCTAAATGTCTAAGTTAGGCAATGATGATCTGTGTCAGCTTTCCACAGTGTTTTACTGCATGTAGCTGATAGACAAGAACTGTCAAAAAAACCCACATCAAATAAAGGAAAAATAATTTTAAAAAGCCTTTTGAAAGCCATGAATCGCATTTAATTGAGACTTGAGGAAAAAACAGGGAGACCTTAACTAGAATTCAAAAGCAAGTTGGGGAAAAACATAATGGAAATGGGGAAAAAAAATGCTCCCAGGAAAAGGGGACAAAGTCATCATTAGATAAACCTGTCAGGTCGGACTCTTTAAAAAACAGTATCTTTATCTACTCATTACTTTCACTCTGTTCACAAGAATCCTTTGCAGCAATTGGTGTTTCAGGAAAAACCACCAAGAAGCCTGCCAGCGTGTCCAGGAAATGTGAGCTTTCCCCAAGTGCCAGCTAAACTGATACACTCTGCTGGCACAAAACCCTTGTACACACTGCACATCTTGACTGCCCTGACCTAACTCAACAACATGCATCATGTTCCAGTACAAACAAGGGCTGATTAAACAATGTGCTGCGGAAGAGGCCCAAAGTCTTCATGCAAAGACTAAAAGGAGTATAAGCTAGCAGGAAGTTAAATAGAGACAGGAGAAAGATCAAGCATTGCAAGCACAGATGAGACACAGAAATGCTGATTTTATAAATTGCTCCTTTACACAGATAAAAGAAAACACTCTTTTGCCTAAACCAAGTATAAGTGCAAAATTCCCCTCAGAGCTTAAAGTAGATACCATTTAATTATCTACTGCTTTCCTTAAGCCGGCCATTTTTATAAGATTTCCTGTAAAATTTAATGCTGAAATTACATTGCATTGGAGTAGTCATTTGTTTATCAAAGACAATGATGAACTTCAGCCCTCTAATATAAAGCACGTGGGAATTAAGATACTTGATATGTAGCATGTGATCAAAGATGCAGTGAGGAAAATGTTCTGTTTAGAAACAGAGAGAACAGATTAGCCTGAGCTATGCAATGAATACCTGAACACCATAACTGTAGTGAGTTATCCAGTGTTTCTGCAATTGTCATACTCTACCCACAAAAGCCCTCACAACCAGATCTCTGAACATAAGCTGAGATGGTCTTCTGTGAACACCTACCAGAGATGTGAAGTAAAACAAAGCAGTGCAATAACAGCCCTGTTCACTCAGACACGTTCAGGAAGGCAGCGATGGGTAACGCACATGCTGCTCTCCTAAAAGAGGTAGAGAAACAGCCCTTCTACACTCTGTTACTTTCACTGCCCAGTCCCACAAAACTCCACTTCCCATCTCACCTGCACTTGAAAACAGTTTCAACAGGAGAGAATCCCGTCATGCTCTCAGAGCCTGGCACTCTTCTGGCCTCAGAATTACACCAGCTGAAGCATGAAACTGGTGTTCCTCTTAAGCATGCTCTAAACTCACTAGGGTGCAGTGGATGGGCATGGTCATCTTGTCCCTCATTTCTCAACAAGGAAGGGAGCAATCTCGTCCTCCCTTTCTGAAAAGGTGTGCTAAACTGACAGATTTTCATGCATCTTCCTCTTTCTTTTCATCTAGCTGAAACTGAGCCCACTACCCACAGTGCACAACCTGCCCACACAACCCCCACTGAAGTATGCAAAAGCCATGGCTGTGAATGCTGCTCCTGGACCTACACACCTGCAAGTCCAAACCCAGCTGGTGGGTCTGCTTGCCTGCACTTCCTTGGGAAGAAAGAACAATCCAGCAAAAGATAATTGTTATTCAGAATTCAAAGTGAAGTACTACTTGTAACAACAACTGCAGTCTCTAATTAAATGCATGTACTGGATGAAATTCACATACATCAAGAAAAACAATGATCAGATTTTTCTTTTCAGACAACAAATAAAACCACTGGGAAACACTGAATAGTTCACAGTCCTTCTTTTCAAATAAGAGGCTTTTCTGAAAACTACAGCAACAAAATTAAAAAAAAACCACAACACTATGAGACCTCCCAAAACCTGATCCACATGTACTGACTGGCAGGCCAAACTTTGCCTGACAAGAATGACTTTCAGCAATGTGGAGAAATGAGGGGGGGAAATTGTGGAGGAACTACATCAACTACAGAAGAGGAAAAAACACCTTCCATGGGGAAATAGATGGATATTCTGTTCCCATAGGGTCATGATTTCCTGACAGTTGTTCAGGCTGTACACAAGTCAGGAAGGTGGTAGGAATGAACTTCATGCCCCACTCACGCACAAAATCTGCCTCAGTGAAGAGCTGCAGACACTCCACAGACACTAATCCAACACCAATGTGAACTATGGGTCATTGGACCAAGCCGCCTTTGCTGCTGTTCTGGTAGGGCAATGAGGCTTTAGCAAGTGCATGCCCACATACTCAGCCTGTAACTGCCAGTGCTGAAATCTGCACTGTAAGGCAATATTGATCTTTATCTTACAAAAGGAGGGGGAGAAGAAAATTAAAAAGAAGAGTATTATACATTGAAAATTCAAATTCAATGTCACAGTGTTACCTGGGAGTTAAGACACAGCTCCAGCCTCACAGGGGTGTACCTGGTAAGCTGTTGAGGCTCTTAAACAGTTCTATTCACACTCAGATGTTGTTAAAGCAATGAAAGAAAAAGGAAAAAAAACCCTAATCTTCATCATCTCCAGGTCATGTGACTCAATGTAAACAACAAGGACTTCAGAGCCCTGAGACATACATACCATTTCCTTGAATGCACTTTCTATGGCCCCAATAACCAGGCATTCATGTGGGATCTTCTTCTCCGTGAAGAAGCGTGTTGGAGGCGTGCTGGGTGAGCCCGGGGCTCCCACACCGCCGCGCAGGGAGGCTGCCCGTGTCAGTGTCCTGCTGTTGCTGGATGGGTTGTCAGGCTCCTCTCCCAGGCAGGTGGGTGGGAGGACGGCTGTGTTCCTCAGGATGTCCACAATCTCCTGCAGCTGTTCCAGGATGTGGTGCTGCAGCATTTTGGAAGCGACCACAGCTGCCCCTGACCCAGCATGTCCATCAAACAAGGACCAGTAGTACAGGTTGATCCCATCTGTGTCCTGGAGAAGCAAGAGGGGGAGAAAGGAAAGGAAAAGAGATGGTCAGTGTTATGCAGTTGTGCGAGAGGTGACTGGTGGCACAGAGGCAGCAGGTGAAACACAAATAACTCTCCCAGAGGTAACATTCTTTCTGAAATACCCTTTCAACTCTGGTTGAAAGAAGAGATGCTTATTGTTACCACACATCCCCAGAATGTTTTTTCTTTTCCTTAACCTCTTAAAAAAAAAGCCCAAGAAAAAAAAATGGAATAAGAAAGGCTGAACTTACAATCTTTCTTACCATACAGCCATCATAGGTTGTAGAAGAATAGCATCTGAATATATGATAGACCTACCACTCTGAAAGATCAAAATTCTACACAAGACAGCACCTGATACTTTGTAACAGACTTTTTTTTTTTTTTGCTAGGAATGAGACAAAGGACCTCAGTTTGACATCCAGGAATAAATGTGAACTCCACTTCCATAGCTGGTAGATAAGGTCCATTCATGCTGGCAGATGGGACAACTCAGGCTTTTCCTGCCTGTGCCAGCCCAGGAAACAGCACCAGCACAGAGGTCCTCAAGGATGACAGACACAAGTGGGATCAGCTGCACTTCATCTGATCTAGCCTCTATGTTCACAGCCTGGTTCTTCACAGTCCTCTAAAAAGTTTCCTGTATAGTACTGGAAATGGTAGAGTACCCTATCACTTAGGGCATTAACCCAGGGCTGGAGGCAGAGTAGCCTTGGGCATCACAAGCTCCAAAATATCTGGAAAATACCAAGGAGCCATACTCTTGATAAGCTCAACTTTTTGTGTGGAGAGAAATTCACCTACCAGTCCTTAGGTAATCATTTAAGATTGCCTTAAATGATACCCACCTTTGCATGACAGCATATTTGGCAGCAGCATAGGGAAAGAGTCTTTCCTGTCTTTCCTTCCCCTCCATTTATTTTAATCCTGCACTTTCTCCCAGCTATGCAGAAACAGCTGTTAGTGGGGCTGCCTTGCAAGTCAGATGTGGGTGGACTAATACAGATTTAGAAAGAAACAATTTTGCAAGGGACAGGAATGAGGCTATACTGTTGTAAAATACCTTGTAATAAGAAAGCATAACCTAGATCTCACTGCAAGCAAAGAACCTCAAAATTACATGTGGTCTAATTTAGGATGACAGATGTGATTTGTTTTGTTCATCTGAACACTGTTCCCTTACACTACAGATCAGCATAAAGTCTAGGCACCACCTTCATCCCAGCTCTTCATGTCCAAAGCACTGCCTATTTCAAATTTATGGACAGGGCTGTGAACTGCAGCTTCTTTTACTTTCTGCTGTTTCAGCCACTCCACTAAGGTGCCATGATAATAAAAATCACATAAAAGTCAAGGTGGTTTTTTTTGCATACAGTATTGCTGATGTGGTAAAGTTCAAATATATTCTTAACCAAAGCATCAACATCATAGTCATCTAGACAGCAGAGAGCTCCTCCAAGAGGAGGAATTCATCAGTCCCTCATGCACTCTTCATTACTGAAATGCTGTGATAAGGGGGTATTGTCCTCAAGTACTGTTTACCTACCACAGTAAGGATAACACAGGATACATCCTAGAATGGTGGAAAAACCAAATGTCCACATTTCTGAACATGGTTCCTTAGCCAGACACCACTCCCCTCTCCCCCCACACTTACCCAGCCTGGTAAGTTCAAGTTCATCAAAAAACCAGTTGTGAAACTTCCCACCTGAAGGCAGGACTGGCAGTTGTACTACCTTGCTCTGGGCTCAGAATCCCTCCAAGTTCAAAGCACTTGGCTGTAAAATTCTGTGTAATTTTTAACGGCTAACAGGATTTGCAATTTTAAAACTTGCTTGTAAAAATAGATTGCTATTAATGTAAAATGCAAAGTATTTTGCCAACAGAAACAAGTTTTCCAAAGTGAAAGTATTTCAGCTGAAAACTGAAACTATTTATTCAAAATAACTACATTGTGCCTCCTGGGATTTGTATATCAAACCACTTCTGCTCCCATTCTTCTCTTAAGAGTTTGTCTCCCTGGCTAAAATCCGTGTTATGATGCACCATGGATAATGCTTCCACAGTTTTTGTCCTCATGTCCTTTAAAGGTGCTACTCCTTTGGAAATGTGTCCTCTTTGTAGGGGGAAATCCCCAAGGCATTTCAACTCTGATTGAGATTGAAATATTTTTCCACCAAAAGGAAGCAAATATTTTGTCATTGTTCTCCCCATGCCTCCAAACTGGAACAGAAACTTACAATTAAGAACAAGTTTGATCCGCACTCCATTTTCATGAGTTCTCCAAAGCAAAGCCCCCAGCAAAGTCTGTGTTACAGCTTTTCAGAAGATAAAGAGAACAGTTATTAACACAATTTATTCTCATTACTATGATCTCAATTCTGGGTATGTCCTACACTGATCAAGCCTCATGTGAGTTTAGGAGTTAAAGATGAGACTGGGATGCTGTAAAACAGATGAAAATAGCCCCTGACAAAAAGGGAAAATGAAATGTTACCATTTCTTTCCTCTAAGCCAATGGGCAGCACAACTTTGGGCAGAGAAGTTCACATGGACTTGAGCTGTATTCTCAGACTCTCACTGACACATGTCACTCTGTCATGTCCACATCAATTATGGTGGTCCACTGATCTTGTCCTTTTTGGAGTAGCAATTCTTGAACAAAGAGGATGTTGCTACCAGTTCAGCTAAGCTCAGACATCTACACTGCACACTCCAAGACAGTTCTCTAAATTGCCCTTATGTTGGACAGACAGAAAAACCCCTACATTTTCAGACTATGCTCATCTCATTCCAAAGTACATTTATTTCTCCCTAGCAACAGCAGAAGCACCTTAGATAACTGGAAAGTCTGTATTCTGAGCACTCGGGGGAGATGACTACCATAATGCTGCTCTCATACAGACATTCTGTGTGAGATGCTCTAGGGCCTTAACTTTAGCTGGGATCTGCAGGCATTACTGTAACCTAAATATTAGTCTTGAAAAACTTCTGTGTATTCCTACAAAGCTTCATTTACTTTTGAACTAGCAAAGAGGAAACCCATAGATAATATATTAGCTGTCTAAAAAAGGAAGAAAAAACAAACTGTTTTTCCCCACCCTGAGAATAAAAACAGCTCCTCTGTTTGAAAGAAATTAATTCCCCAAAACCACACTAATTCAATGAGAATTAAAAATATGATGCAATTAAGGCAGTGACTCAGTGAACAAACAAGGGCCAGTAGTCAGGGCACACAGATGAGGCAAAATGCACAGAAAGGTCCTTGCTTTTCCTCACACAGCTGAGCTGACCTCTGCAGCCACCAAGCAATTACCTGTTTTGGTGTGCATATGCATTGCTGTTTGCCCTCTTTTACATCTGGGAGCTTGAAATTCTTCCCAAAAAGAACTGACATTCTGCAAACTCAGAGAACAAGACATCTTTTTTTACTACCACTGGCAGTATTCTGCCAGAAGTACTTTGTTTCAAACACCAGTCTTCATTTCTTCTTTTATCTGGACAGAATCCTCAAATAAGAGTGTGGTCAGTTACCACAATGATTTATTTTAGATTTTCATTCAAAAGATTCTGACCTAACAAACAGGCTGAATAACTACCAGAAACACGAAGAGAAAACAAATCCTTCACTGCACTGACCTTACAATTAATTTCCTAGTACAGAATGTACTAGGAAATTTAATAAGCTTCAGGCTCCTTAACTGCTGACCTAGCTTTCAGGAAGGTTCAGCAGTCTCCTGGGTTTTGCAATTGTAAAATATAATTAAGACATGCAAGTTTTGGGTCAAGCAATGGATGAGAAATCATGAGAGAAATTGCATATATATACATACATAATTTGAGCTGATATGAAGGAAAAAAAAAAGCGAAAAACCTTAGCAATAGCTAGTGATCATTTTGGGACATGCTTTTCAGGTAGGCTAGACAGCAGTCTTACATTGGAAACCTTCAGACTGTTGTTATGGAGCTAATTCCAAACAGGCAAATAAATCATGTTGCCACAAAAGATTTATTCTGGGAACTACAACCTGCCCTGACTATTATTATTCCAGATATGAACTACAGTCACAAAACGACCGTTAAGAGAGCAACAAGTTCTCATAAAATCTGAACTGGGCCAGCAATTGCCACCCCAATCCTCAGAGAAAAGCTTCCTCATGTTACCAATATGTTCAGCTGCCTGTGGTAAGCCACCAGCCTTATGCCACACAAAACATACAACATCCCAGATTTGTGGCAAAGAAGACTGCAGAATTAGTAATTATGTATCCTCACATTACAGTGACAATTAATAATGCATCAAATTAAGTCCTGCAGCCTGATTGTCACTATGACAATATCCTGGCACATGATTTCCACTTCGCTTGCTGATGGTTTTCAGCATTCATCATGAAGGTATTCTGTAGTTAAAGGCATTTAAAAATAGTACAAATGAAAAAGATGTGCAATTTAACAGGAATGTTCTTGAATGGGGACAGACAGGAGATACAATTAATCAAGCAGCAATGGAGTGGGATGGGGGGAAGGGGAGAGAATTAACTTAGGGTTGAATTTAAAGAGTCTTTCCTTTCACTGCTCTGCTCATTTTATTACCCACCCTTTCAAGAAGAAAACCATGTTTATACTATTTATTAGACTTCCCAGAATTTGTTTGTGTGTTTGGGTTAAAGAAACGTTTATTTCTCCATGTCTGCTTTTCTGGCCTAATACCTCCTCCTTTCCACTCCTGGAAATCCGTGTGGAGAGTCAAGACCATGGTAGTGGCATTCAAGTTTTGTGGACAACATGTAGATCTCCAGCTCCCTTATGCTGCTTTGTCAAAGCACAGGGCTGGATTGATGGGGTTAGCATTAAACAACAATCACACAGTCTCAGATGTAGCTGACGTTTCACAAACTTCCCAAAAAGCGTGAGAAAACAAAGATGGCATGTGCCATTCTCAGAGAGTCTGTGGGATAAAATAAAAATCTGAGGATTATGAAAAGGACTGTTACATAAAGTTTACATTTCAGTGCCTATTTCCCTTGTGCTCCACACTTTAAAAAAATCCTCTCAATGAACTTCTTCCCTCATTCCTTTTTCCATCAGTATTTCTGCAAGGTGCTTCATGACATAGAGAGAATTTCAGATGGTGTGTTACAGTGGGATTTCCCCATGAGGCATTTACAATATTTAGCCTCTGGCTTTCTTAATAAATATTTCCTGGGATGATATTCTATCAGTCACTGTAGTGTTTAAAGCCAGTATTTCTAAATCTTATTCATACAAATTAAATTGTACGCTCATCACATTTAACATCAACCTCATATACTCCTTAAAAAACATTTGCCAACAGTGCTATGTGAGGGGTATTATACCTCACAGTATAAAAATATGAAAAAAAAAAAAAGACACAACATAGCAATGTGCTTTTATCCTCCCCATTTTTAGATCTATTCAACCAACAAAGATGTAGCAAGGAAAAAATCCTAAGTGCTAGTGTAAGACTGCCCTCTAGTAGAAAACTTTCTACAGCAATATGCTGCCTGTTTTGGGAAAATATATTACAAATTTAAATACATAAGCTGTGGTCTAATAACATGGTAGAATAGGTTTTCTACAACTAAATGATGAGTGTGACAGCACCTATATCAGTGCCATGTAGAAAACAGAAGTAAATCCGTGGATAAGAAGAGAACATATAAATAATAAGATAAGAAGTAACTAGAAAACAGTACAATCTATTATATGGATCATCTGGCTCCTGAATTTAGATGTTATGTTCCTGTCTTGTTAAAATATGTCAGAAATAGAATCAAGAACAGAGGATTTGAAATAAAAGTGTTTCTCTCAAGAAACTTGAAAGGGAGTGCCTTTTTCTTCCAAAATCAAGATGAAAGATACAGACTTGAACTAGGAAATAGCAAAAAGAGAAAGAAAAATTAGAAGATTCCCTAAGATACTTCTCATAAACTCTGTGTAAGCAGATATTTATTGAAGAGATATTTACTGACAATCATGAAATATCAAATGGATAAAAAGAACAGTTTTTAAAAACATGAAGTTTATTGACCCTACCATTACATTGCCACAACAGTACACCAAGTGTAACAATGGATAACAACAAGGTTTGTTAAGATGCCTTTCCAATAACAAAACTATTTTAGATCCCTGTGTTTTTAATGCAATCTTATTAACTATGCAATGTTTGGGAAAAAAGTTCCTTCTGAAGAAGGTGATTAGTCATGGCTTTTGCTCTTGAGAAGCTTTTGATACTGAAGTTAATCAAGCTTTGTGAAACAATGCTACAAAGATTTTTATGCCCCATGCAAGCCGCTAAAATATGCAAAAACAGGCAAACTCAGCACAGTTACATTCACCCACATTCCAGGTGCAGAGGCCCCTGACCACGCATCTCACATGGTAGGTCTGGAACTTTAAAGTGCTATGAGACCAAACCTCGTATCTCTGCACAGCATCAAGATGTGTGTAGCCAGGCTGGTGTACACACACAGGGCTCTTTGCAGTGTGCCTGTGTGCATGGCACAGTGATATCCTTAGTGTCAAACAAACCCAGCACCTGGACCACGGACACTGTCTTGTTGTGGTTTCTATACACAAACAAGTACTGTGGCAAAATGCTTGCTTCATTAAACATAATTAATGCATACAAAAGTTAAATACACTCCTGAAACCAAGCACCTTCCTGAACCAACAGCAGGCAGTTGCATGGACTTTCTAGGAAAGACTTTTAAATACACAGCTAATTAAAACAAATTCTGTTTTGTTTTGCACTACTGTATGTAGAACTCCAAGTCCTAGGCACAATTCTTTATCCAGGAGTTTGCAAAAATGTACTTGAAAAAAGAAATCATGGCTGTCTGAATACAATGAGGAATATTAGCACACAGGAATTGAAACACTATTTAAAGAAAGATTTTTAAAGAGGAAAGAACAGGGCAATTTCCAAACCCTCAGGATCTGTCAGTTTGAAAATGTTGCAGCAATAATGAAGAATGAAACAGAACTGGAGGAGTAAGAGGTTGGGAGGGACACAGTACACAAGATGAATGCTTGTTTCTTAGGACCCCAATGAACCCTGCAGCCATCAGGTGTACCAAGCCAAAGAATTCTGAGAAAGTGACTAAAGCAGACTGCTAATCACCACCTGATTTAAAAGAGACACACACACCCCAACTAACAAAAAAAAACACCTTAACCAAACAAAACCAAAAGATATAAACAAAACAAGCCCCAATACCAAAACAAAAAACCTCCAAACTACCAAAAAAAAAAAGGCTACTTATCACTTAGGGACAACCTGTGTTCTCCAGCAGCAGGAATACAGCCTATCCACATTGTCTGACTAAAACATTCATACAGGTCATTTAGTATTACATGGTGAAATGTTGGAATTGAACACACACTATCAATCACTGCTGGAGGCTGAGCTCATGCTTAAAGAGCAGGTGAAGCAATTAGCCAGTCAGGAAACAAGACAGATGAAAAATAGCAGACAATTGCCAGTAGACAAGTGTATGACATACACCACACTTCACAGAAATGGGGGAAGCTATAGTCTGCAAAAATCACTGAATTCCATGTGCTGGATGACCTTACCCTACCTGCATAAACCAGAAGAGTATCCTGCTTTAGTAGTTGATTACATTAGAGAATGCAGTATCTTTCCAACATTGGCTGAAGATGTGGTTTAGTGGCTTAGATATAAGACACATTTTAACAGTCCATATGGTACATATAGTTCTTTATCTGATCCCTGTGTAGGCACAGTGAAAAAAGCTGCCAATGCAGTGTCCACAGAGCTCCATGTAGTGCAAACGTGCCGACACGACAGTACAGAAACTTAAGAGCAGATGGAGGTTGACCTGTGTTTTTGTGGCACCATGGGCATCTGTGTAAATTACAGAACCATAGAATGGTTTAGGATGAAAGAGACCTTAAAGATGATCTGATTCCAACCCCTCTGCCATGGGCAGGAACACCTTCCACTAGACCAGAATGCTCAAAGTCTCATCCAACCTGGCCAAACGTCTCTGGGCAACCTGTTCCAGTGCCTCACCACTCCCACAGTGAAAAATTTCTGCCTAATATCTAATCTAAACCCTCTATTAGTTTGAAGTCCTTACTCCTTCTCCTGTCACTACAGGTCCTTGTGAAAGCCCCTCTACAATTCCCTTTAAGTACTGGATGGCCAGTCTAAGGACTCCCTGGAGGCCTCCCTTCTTCAGGCTGAACAGCCCCAACTCACAGCCTGTCTTCATAGAGGATTTCAAATTTCATCTTCAAATTTCTCAACATTATATTTCAGAAATGAAACAAAAAGAAAAATCCAGGAGCATGCCCTTGCCCATCTTTAAACTAAAATATTTGAGATGCAAGGAGCATTTTTCAACACAAAAAATTAAGTAGTAGAGCTGAGAAAAATATAGTGAAATGTTCTGCATTTAAGCAGAAATAATCAGTAAGGGGTAACTGAAAGTATATTAAATATTCAGAAAGCACCTTTCAATGCCAGATTCTTACACCCTTTTATATTATTTTGTATGTCTCCACTGACAAGATAGAGAATTTTGCTTACTGAATTGTCTTTCAGCTGGAGACCTTCTCCATTGGGCAGCGATGACCTCCGTTTTGTTGAAGAGTTCTTGTTTGGTGTAGAATTACTGCCTCCAGCTTTCTTCTTGACAAAGAGGACTTCACAGCTGGCTTGATCCTCATTGTGCGTGCTCTTCCCTGCATTTATTACCCTAAACAAAAAAAGAAAACAGTGACCAGATTAGCAGAGCACAGAAGCCCCCATCTGTATCTTGCAATGTGACTCAGGAGGTAGGGAACCAGAGCCCAGCACTGTTGCAATTACTGACTGAATTAAAATACCTGACTGCCTTTCAGAGATACAAACATACACACAGGCATACCTTTTATTTCTGTACACATGCACAAGACACAACAAGCATTTTCTGCTGAACTATGTGAATAAGAACCAGTGGTGCCATGAGCGTATTTCACCCCTAGGCATACCACACTTTTTTAAAAAAAGAGACTACTTTATGGATGAAGTTGATAACACATATGCCTCCCAGTTGAAACATGAGACCCCCATTTCCTTTTCTACCTGTCAGCATCTCTGCTGTAAATAATGAATCTGCTGGCTAAGAGTGTGCATTCTGTCAAGTTCCAAGTCTTTGCACAAACAAAATACCTGCTATAAATCTACAAAGCTGTTACTGCTAAAGGCAGTCTGTTCAAACAGCATATATTAGAAATGCTGTGACAGAATTACAAGAGAAAGACTTTGTCTTCGACAAGCAAGTCAAGCTTGCTTGTACCACAGTGATACAGTGATGCATACTAAATACATCTGGTACTGCACAACATAACCCCCTGCCCCTAGAAACCTACCTCAAACCATCTGTCCCACCTGCTCTGTAGACAACAGAAGATTTGCACTAATAGCTGCAGGCATGCAAAACCCAGCACTAAGAGCTCAGTACAAGCTTTTAACAGCTAAAGGTATCCTGAGACTTGTACCACAGCTTCCTTCTTTGATCAGTGATGAGGCTGAAATAAACAGCTATTCCACCAACAAGTTTTTAAAACCTTAATCAGAAGCCTGTGTCATCCAAAATACTGTGGTTACTATCATCAGCCTCAGAACAGTCAAGCCCAAACACATTTTCCACTTTCTACACGAGAATCTCATCACAAATTGACCAATTTTGCATCAGTTGACAGTCCTGGGTTCACACAGGGAAAACCCATACAAGACAGGATGACATCCTGTTCCAACCAAGCAAAGACACTGTGACTTTGATGGAAGCACATTTTCTCCCACAAACACTATCCACCCACTCCTCTTCACTGTGAGGTTGGGGTCAGTAAGAGTGATACTCAGACAGTATTTCCACTACTGGATAAGCATTGAATTTCACATCAGGTGCACCATGTCTTTAGAAATAACTGCTGCCTCCCCAGAAACAAAAACAGCTTGAAGGCGTATCATGACCCTGATGGCAAGTTCAAGACATTCCTGACTCCTTGATCTCTAAGATTTTCATTATGGTAAAACTTTACACAATAGGAAAATACTTGCTAAAGGTTGTTGAAATGAAAAGAAACCAAAAACCAAAGGAAGGCTTGCAGGGAACCCCAGCTTGCTCGCTCTTGCTGAAATGTCAAGTCTGTATCAGCCTTGCTTAAAGGTAATACATTTTTTTCACTTTCATGGAGTATTCCTGCCTCTGAAAAGAAAAAAACATCTTTTTAAAAAAGAAAATGTATGTTCACTGCAGTTAACTGTTTTCAGAAATGGGAACTTTCCTTACAGTGCTAAATGTTGCACATTGCAGCCTATCTGTATGCACAGTACCACCATTTGTTTGCATGTCTTGTAAATAAACACTAATTGTGGATAAAATTATTTTGCAAAACACATAGAGAGCAGAGATGAAGGAGCAATTAGCTGCAAGGCACTTGTGAGAAGGTTTAACCACTCATCCCCTGTAGTGCTTAACCTTTGGCAATTGCAGATCAAATATTGAGATGCAATAAGCTTCCAGTCTGAAAATTCTTATTTTCTTGACATTAGGAAAAGTAGAAGCATATATTCAAAAATGAGGAAAAAGTGTCTGAGGGTGAGGACAAAACACACAACACACATGACAAAATCATAACCCCAAAGCATTTAAATCAGCTGATCAAGACCTGTTCAGTTTGAAACGCTACAAACATGACTAAAATACTGCACCAGCAGAGAAAGTGTAGTTTTACCACATCAGGAACTAATCAATACTTAGTTTAGCTGACCAGTCTCCTTACTGATGCTGCTGTTTTCAATCCCATTTTAAAAAAGAAATAGAAGACAAGTAAGAGACAAAAGTTACTCCTTACAAACACCGCTGCTTTCCTACCGCTCATTGTTCCCTATGAAAGTCATTGAACTCTTGGAGTTTCCCTGGTTTCTGAGCTCAGTGATGGACTTTAGGACTTGTATGGTGGAAGATGTTCTGGTGTTTTATGACATGTCAAGTTATGCACATTATCATTTTTAAGGCTCTTACAAAGAAAATTTTTCAATGCACTGAATGCATTAGAAAGACTACGAGAACAAAGTGACCCAAGAGACTGGCTTGGCAATCAGCTATCACAAAACACCTGGAGTTGAAACTGTGTACCAAGCACCTTGCTAGAAAAGGATATTATCAAAAGGAACCTGGCAAGACTGAATACTGAGTAGATATGGGAGTTGGGGTGTCAGTGTATTGAGGAGGGAGGAATGGGCTCTGAACAACACATTTAATCCAAGAAATCAACTATATTTCCCAGAATTCCAGTTTTTCTTTCTTCATCAGAGGATTAAGTGTATTTTATTCCTTGTGAATACCTGAATTTATCATAATGTCAAAATGGTGCTTATGGATCCTCCCAGGTAATACAGGGTCTAGATACCAAAATCTGCTCCTCTCCTGACACAGGCACTCTTCTACTCCCACATCCCACCTCATAGGCAAATCCTGGAAAACTGCAGTGAAGCCCCGTGATTTTTAATTTCAAATCTTGAGCTATGTGCTAGCGCCTGATGCCAAGCACAGAAGCTGGTAACATCTACTCAGCTTCAAACAGCTTCTACTCAACTTCAAACAGCTCAGTCTTTGCTGACTTTTGAAATCTTTTTCTTTCTGCAGTTTCCTAAATCCCTCCTCCAGGCAATTCTTTCAACTAGCTTTCCAGTGCTGATTTCACTGTTGTCTTTCCTCCCTGCTCTCCCCACACTGCAACTCATCAGAACAAAAATCACATCTAAGCTGCTTATACAAATAACAAAGCAGAACTAACAAGATATGAATATCACCAAAAGATAACTCTTAATTAGACCTCTGGAATTTTTAATGAAAAATCTGCCCCTCCTTCCACTGATGAAGTACCTCAGCTTCCAAAGATTGCCCCTATGTATTTTTTTCTGTCTAACTCAAAATATAAGTTTTCCACCAGTAAAGTGAACAAACTGAGATGAAATAGGTCCAATAATTTCAATTTCATCATTAATATTAATGCAGAAAAAATTAGTTAAAAATTAATTAAAAGAAAAGTGAGGCCTACATAATTCTCTAGCTTACTTAAACACACATTTTCAAGTGAATTCCTCTTTTTGCTCTCTCTCCAAATTTCTCAAGACACTGATTAGACCTATTGATGATCAAGTCTTTCCCATTCTTTCTCTCCTCTCCCCCAATACCCATGTATATCCTATCCAATCTTTTGCAACATTCAACCCAAATAATGTATCTAGATCAGAAGCTCCTCCTTTTACAGAATTTGATGTCTGTACTGTGTCAAACACACTTCTCAGTAATAAATAAATAATTCTAAACTTTAGTTTGAGGTATAGTGGTGCTAGTAAAACTTATCCTACTTTTTAAACAGGAGCTTCCTGAAGCCTGCACAGTCAGGTGGTGGGCTTTGGTCATAGCCAAAGTACCTGTATCAAATCTTAATGGACACTTCAGTGTTTCATGAGTCTTCATTAGTCCTCGGCTAAAATCAAACCCACCAGATAGGGGCCAGCTAGTTTTTTTGGCTCACAATTAGGATTCTCTTGGTACCTCATGAGACCCTCAAAGCCCATCTGATCAGATGGAAATGCAGATCACACTGTGCTTCTATTCTTCTCTCAACAAGCAGAGCTCAAAGTTCTGTGCCATGACCACTGCAAAATCTGAAGTTTATCTCAAGAGAACCAAAACAGGCTTTGATAGTTTCAACCCCCCCCCCCACAAAACAACCCAAACCAAACCACAAGCAAACACAAACCAAAAATAAAAGCTTCAATCTTATGAAGCATTTCTATTCATCCCTCTATTTTTTTTTGCATCGATACCAGGATATACTCTTTGGGTGTTTTACTCCTTTCTATGCCATGCTCCTTGATATTACATTAAATTGCGATCAAAGTTCCAAGCTGTGCTGTAGCAGTGAAGTTTTACCCACCAAAAAACGTCCCTAATGCAATTGCCTTACCCACTTGGAGCAAAACACAGCCCACAACAGAAGCTTCAAACATTCTATGAGCTGCAGGGAAGGAACATTGCTTGTAACATGCTCTGAAAGATGTTTTTACTTGGGGAACCTGTGCTCATTTGCTCTACAAATATCAATCCCATAAAAATGCAAAAGCTCCTAAGGGTTAGCAAGAAAAAAAAGAGCTAGAAATAAAGGGATATATCCATAGGCAGCTTATTGTACGCTGCAATTTTCAATTCTACCCTCCTCTGGGGTTTCAGACTAGCTGTGGACACCTGTATTTGTTTTGACTCTGAATGAATCAATTGAGCAGGAAGCACAAAGCCCTTCTCTCCCACCACACAGGAGCTACAGCCAGCCTCTCCTCTTTCCAGCTGTGGCGCACACACACCACTCCACAACTGCATGACACCAGCTTGCATCCAACCCAACTAATAACACAGAAGTAACCCAGAGGAATGAATACTATACATACAGACAACAGACAATACATTCCCAACAGTTTTGTGTTATAATTTCAACAGTCTTAGAGTGATGATTAAAGATAGCATAAAAAACAACTTTCACAAAAGTGTTGCTGGCTTTACCTCCCCCTCCCACCTTTCTTTTTTTCCCCCTTAATGGATAAGCATGTGAGTGGATGCTGCTGCTTTTTTCTGTGACATCTCACAGTCTTAGATTTCCAGGTAGGTGTCTGTTTCCTCCCTTTCACCCACATGAGATTTATTTCTGCACTGGGAATCAACTTGAAAGAGATTTCCTTCTAGCTGTTCACCTCCTCCCTCAGATGAAAGGGAGCTTTTCAAGCAGCCTAAACAGTTCCATTCATACATTACTGTAACTGTCACACTGTGCACATCAAAACCAAAGCACTCACTAGCATTGTCCACTGCAGGCAGAAACTGAAGCCAGACCTGAATCAGATCTCTAAATCCATGGGGCTAAATAAAACTTTCATTTTATTAACCAAGGAAGAAGTGAATATTTAGCCATGAAATCTTGCAATGATGTGCTGTGAAAATTTGGTTTCTCCTACCAGCAATTACACTGTCTACTAGACCAAGTTCACTTTGAGGCCCAGCTAGAAGCTATGACGCCCATCAAGCTAATAAGAACTAAAGATGGGATTAAAATAGGCAAAGCATAAAAGCAGAATAGCATTTATGCTGGAAATTTACCACCAGTTCAGTACAATGACCATAGCCTGGTAACACAGCTTGTCTTTGGGCTGAAGTCAAGGACATCTTGGAAGGGAAGTCCACTCTGATGTTATTTGTATGGACTTCCCAAAATGCTACAATGCAGCACACCATCCAGCTACCCTTTCCAAAAAACAGATTAAATACTAAGTGACTACAAGGAACTAAACAGCTGTAGGTCACTGCAGGAATGTGCAAGCTCTATGACCACTACACAGGGGGAGGCAGCTCTTTTTGATAATTAGCATGCAGGTATTGCAGAAGAAAACCAAGGGAGCCCCAAGCAGATGCTAAGCCAAACCAGTGGGATAAAAAGGTGGTTAAGCATGATCTCACTTCAGAGCTGAGCAGTCTGAGCCACAGCTGGCAATACCACTTGCCAAATTCTTCTTCCTCACTCCTTCTGTACTAGCTATCAGAATGGGGTAAGAAGAAGTTGCAAAACCAAAGATTAATTTGATACTGTAAGAGAACCACCACTTATTTCCCACAAAGGACAGTGATATTGAAAAGAATGCCAGGTCAGACTGCTCATATTTAAAGCAACTTTGCCTGGCTGTTGAA
Organism: Camarhynchus parvulus; assembly: GCF_901933205.1. Taxonomy (NCBI): domain Eukaryota; kingdom Metazoa; phylum Chordata; class Aves; order Passeriformes; family Thraupidae; genus Camarhynchus; species Camarhynchus parvulus. The sequence continues at coordinate 38,389,119 of NC_044586.1, read as the reverse complement.
CACTTGCTGAAATATAAGCAAGAGATGCAGAAGACAATGAGAATAAACAACTTTGTGTTGGCCAGTGTCCTTCTAGTCCAGTTCCCACTATCGCACTTGGACCTTTTTCTTCTTCTGTCCTACAGTTAAATTCTCAAATCCTGCTAATCTGGGGGAAATGGGCCTGAACCTATTTCCATGATATTCAGGAGGAAGTTGTCTTGAAAGTTCTAAAAGTTATGCTTCTTATATGAATAAAGCACATTCAGTCTGCTGAAGTCAGCCTCCAGATAAATATAGTTGCACAAAAACTCTGAGATTTTTATGCATTATTAATTTTTCTAGGTTTTTGTTGCTGATAAAGCTTGCCTTATGTTATTATGTTATAACATTATGTTACCTCATTATGTTATTACATTATAACATTATTATGTTGTTGATAATGCTCACCAGCTTTGGCTGGTGTGATAAGTTTTCAGCTTCAAATTGAAGCAGAAAGCATTTAAAAACCCCTAAATAGTAGTGAAAAGAAATGGTCCCTTTCTTTATCATGTACCTCATTAGCCATGTGTGACTAGTACCTGTGACTTTGCACATTAGGACTGACAGCTCTTGAAACTGAGGCACCTAGTTCAATCTAAAGAAATCACATCCTGATAGTATCTTTTTATTTTGTTCACAATCATTTGATCACATGTGATTTCACTGTCATAACCTTTAGGGGTGATCCTGGAAGTTCACTGATGAGCAGTACTTCATTTTTGGCTGCACACCAAGAAACACATCATTGGATACTGGTTATGAGCTGCTTTTAGATGAGAAACATTTTTGCATCTATCCTAGAGCTCACATTCAAGATGGGAACCAAAGTTCTGCCATTCATTTCCCTCTAATGCAAAGGAAAAGCAGCCACTTCTATGTTAGTTCCCATGAGCTGTACACCACCTTCTGCATGTGAGGCCGAATAAAGTCTTGACCATGACACCCCCATAAGGATGGCACCACAGCTGAGACACAGTCTGACAGAATGGCTGCATACGAGGCTCAGTTGTCCCCACAGAGTTATGTGACAAATACAGAAATCATTCTAAATCAGTTAAAATGATGAAAAGGTAAGGAAGAGCAACCTGCCCCTAATTGCTACAGCAAGGGGCATCTGGGTTTCAGAAATATTCACTCTGTCTACAAGCTCAGCACTACTATTACTACTACACCAAACCCCAACCAAAAGTTCAATTTGAACTGACCTCATAGTTTTATTTTCTTTTAGATTTTTAAATGAGTGTATGCACATGACAAGGATGCATGAAGAAAACAAAAGACTACTTCCTCCTCTTCCCCAGTTTCCTTCCCAAAGTTCTACTTTTGAAAGCACATCTAAAATAAACACTCTCTTCCTTACAGAAATGCCAATTATATGCAAATAAAAGTTCTCCTTATGCTTACAGTGAAGCAAATTATGTGCTTAAAGTAATGCAGTAAATCCCACATCTTTAGACTGATGCTGTAGACTGCAGTCTCAGCTTCAGGGTTAAGAGAAATCAAGATAAATGGCTTATGCAAAACTGGTCCAAGCTTTTAAAAAAAATTATCTCTCATATTTAGCATGTGTGAAAGTTAACCCCAAGAAATGAGTGGTGGCAGTACTAATCCCTTTTATACAGCTGTCAACTGAATTTAGCCCCAAGATAATCTCTGCAAGTGTGACAGAGAAGGTACACATTTCCACACTAATGCCTTTTTCACAATATCCCTCTACTGCAGCAGGTACTTGAAGCCCCCACAACCTGAAAGAAAACAATCTGCTAATTTATTCTTAAAAGTCACTATAGAAATTTATACATATGGAAGCACATGTATGCAAGGCAAGGGGGAGGAAAAAAAAGAGAGAAAACATTATGCACAGCTTTGTTATCACAAGTAGGAAATTCATTCAGAGCCACTCATATGCTGGTAATTTTTAATAATTAAAGAAAAAATACACCCTGCTGCTGGAGTTTTACATCCATCACTTTTCCTCTGGGAGAACCACTTGCTGGCAGATGTGCAGGAAGGGGTCATGTGCAAAAAACACACCAGTAACTCTTTGCCATAGAAATGTGCCTCAAAACCCAGTCTTTTACTTCCGTTACTAAAATTGCATTCCTAGACCTCATCTTTAAAGCTGTTAAAATAGAAGCTAAATGCAAACCAATGAAATGTCAGCAATCCTGAGCCTGAAATAAAAGACTACAGAAAAATGGCAGCTACCTTAATCTTGATAGACCATGATTCATCAAAACATTTGTAGTGATCATTCCTTTATTCCTCTTGGGGCTAACAGTCAATTCCAAAATTAGCTTTCCTAAATTTAAAGTATAAAAAAGTCACAGTAATTAAAGCAAAACAGGATTAAGAAAATTTTGCAGTACTTCAACATATATTTTATATACACATACATACACACGAACACATCTAAAGAAAAATCTGTGGTGCTTCTCATGCAACTTATACAAAATTCAGTTAATTAGTATGTCATTGAAAACACTTATTTTTCATGTAATATAATTCAAAGTGCTTAATATCTTTGCCCAGTTGTTCAGCCATCACACATGAAAATTTCCAGGTGCAATGTTAAGTGAGAGTGAAAGTCAACATAGAAACCCTGTTAAAATCAGTGCCCGTAAAAGAAGAATGACAATCAAATGCAGAATTTCTACCCAAGAGGAGGCAAAATACAGTGAGCAAATGAGTACCTTGGCCCTGTGTGAGTGTGGGTGTGTGTGCATGCACACTGCTTGGAGACAAGGGTGTCCTTTCCAGCCCCATCTGCTCCCTTTATCCAGAGGGAAGGTACTGAAGCTCTGGGGTCTGCACAACACCTGCAAACATGGTATGCCACAATCTCAGGGTAAATTTTCCCCAAAGGCTCCTTCTGTCCTTGCAGGGGATGGGATGAAGAGATGCATTCCCACCCAGAAGCAGAGGAGGCTTAACAAGGTTAAGTAGTTTTGGAAGGTGCAAAATCACAGAATCACAGAAAAGCTGAGCTTGGAAGTGCCCTCTGGAGGTCATCTGGCCCATCCCCCTGCTCCAGCAGGGTCACCTAGAACAGGTCGTCCAGGACCTTGTCCATATGGGAATGCAGAGAGAGCAAAGCACAAAGCAAGAGGCCTGTCTTACCTGATGTGTGCACAGGAACTGGCCCTGAGCAGGAATAGCTCACTGAGACCCTGTGAAGTCTGAAACGTCATGCTTCTCCAGCACACCATTTTCTCCTACTTGCGCTGCACAATCTGCCTCCACTACAAACCTTACCCTTTCCAAAATCAATAGCAAAAGCACCTAAAAAGCCTCAAGCCAAATTTTCACTTGTACGTGCAACAGGCACACTGGGAAGTCTACAGACTGTCAAATACCTAGCACAAACACAGTAAGCAGGGCCAACATTGAAAATTTTAAAAAGCTCTATAACTAAGGGGAATCACTTGTGCCCAAAGAGGCCTAGAGGAGATGGCATAGCCCAGCATAAACTTAAGCAGCCCTCATGGGGTAGATCTTGCACAGTGTGACCAAAGGCACATGCAGTTCCAGAGAGGTCTCAACAAGAACAAAGTCAACACCAGAACCAACTGACTACTGCAACTTCCATGTAAACTTCTCCATGCCTCTCAGAGCACTAGGAAATTATAATTGTGTCAAGATCTGTAAAAATATGTATCAGGAAATAATAAATATTAGAGTGTCCCTGCATCCTGCTACACCAAGGAACAACTTGCTTCCAGAAATTATAAGCTGGAAATTATATGTGAAATATGCACAAAAGCAAAGAGTGAAACTGGAAGTTTGAATTTATACACCCCTAGACAAGATTATAAATAAATATTAAACACTGTGTTCAGACTGAAAAGAAAATCCACAGAATTCAGCAACTGAATAACCTGCAAAATTAGCAACAAACAACTTCTCAGGCAAAGGGTTATCTTCAAGTATCCCCTCTCTTGGTTTTCCCAATATAATCAATCTCCATCTTCATATGCCAGTGTGCTACCCCACAGGGACACCTGTGTAATGAAATTATTTTTTTTTTAAAATCAAAATCAATATATTTCCACAACAAGACTGAAGAGACAACGTGAAAGTAGAAATAGCAGATAATAGGGAGGAGAAGTCCCATCTAACATTCCTGAAAAAGAAAGCTATGAAGCTATGAACCTTAGGAGCCTCGGAAGCAAATAATGAAAAAGAGATGGTGCACCCCAGTTCAGCAGTATGTAACTGTGAACATCAAATACTGATACATCTCTTTTCTGGGAAAATCCACTCAAGTTTGTCATTGGTTTCAAGAAGATGAGCCCAGAGTACCTTCACCTTGGTATTGGCTCTGCATCAAGACGCCAAGTACTTTTAATCTTCTTACACGTCTACGTGTGTCTAGTCACCCACGCGCGACTGTTGTGACAAGTGTGGTCCCCAGAGGTGAGATCTAGTCAGATGTCTACGGTGCAGACAGCTAAGTCTGCTTATTAAGTCTGGGTGATTAGCTAAAGAGAAAGAAGACATCTGGGGGCATGATTCATCTGACCTATTTTAGCTGTTTACATAGCATGAAACGCGTCTTCCTCTTGGCGGGTGACAAAGCTGAGCCTAGACACTGACACAGCAGGTTGTCAGCATGCAGTCAGATGATTCCCACTTACATGCCTGAGCTTATGAGGGTGAAGGGAGCAAAGCAAACATACAAACAAACAAACAAAACCCCCAAACAAACAAAAAACCAAGCAAACTCCCCACAAAAACAAGAAAGGCCATCAACTTCTCTTTCAATAAGTTTTTTTGCTATTTGAAACACATTTTCCTCAAAATGCATCTTTTATATGTATGTCCTTTGGTATGACTAATAATGCCACCCAAGGCAGACAATTAGGGTTTATAGCAAAGCAGAAGAAACAGAAATAAATGCAGCAAAAATTACTTTTAAAATAAAGGACATATTGGCACTGTAGCTACTGATGCAATATGTGAGTTTAGTGTGGTGTAACTATTTAAATGCATCTGAAACAGCTGGTGGGATTTTCAGACTCAAAAGGAGATAATTGTCAATCTTATTCACAGCAATTAAATCTGTATAGGCTAAAATAGGATCTATTGTTCCCCACAAATACTGGGACTGGAGCCAGAAGTAACTTCAGTGGAACAGAAAGTTGGCAGCTCAGAAAGGGGCTGAGAGCTGCATATTCTCCCCCATTACAGGGAAAAAGTCCCACCCACAACCGAAGCCAAGCTCAGAGACTTTTTCATAAAAAAGAATATATCCTCTTCTGAAGGAGGTAGATGTCAGAAATTAATACTGAAAGGGACGTCAACACAGACTTATCTCAGTCCATACTCCACACACATAGAAATGTATCCACCAATTTCTTCTGGCGACTGAAAAGAAGAAAGCTAGAGATTATTATTGCTATATTTAGACATTAAACCTACCTACATACCTACTGCACTACCTACATACCTTTGGAGTCATTGAGCACAGGATATTTAGATAGGCACAGAAAGCTGATAGCTCTTAGAGGCCAACACTGCCAATAGAGAAACAATCAATAATCTACTCTCAATTCAAAATGATCAAAAAGTGGCAGCAAAGGACAAAACAAGTGTTTGCCAAGGACAAAACACCTCCAGCAGCATTAAGTGATGGCTGTTAAACTGCCACAGGAAAAAAAAAAAAAAAAAGCCCCAAAGAGCTGGTACATGATCTTCAAAGCAGTGCACAGGCTGTCTCACACTTTTAACTGATATCAATATAAATTTCCTTCACTTTACCCATCAATCAGCTCAGAATACCAATCTTTTCTCATCAGAGTGTGTGTTTCAATGGTAGGGGTAATTCTTCACTTGAGAAAAAGGAGATTCTTTACTCCAAAGACTCAAATAGTCACAAAATACAATCACACCACCTACTGTACAAAATTAGTATTTCCTGAGCCAGTTAAAGCACCATACTTCCTTTATGCTTTGGAGACTTGTATTCACACGCACACACATTTTTATATATATATCTTCCATACATATATTTTAAACAGGGATAAACTTATTTGATTAGGACACATTTTATTTACTATGCAATGATTAAGAAATGAAATCTCAGAGTGTTGAAATAAAATGCCCCACAGAATACAGGAGTAATCAGCACAGCAATTAGAAAAGAAAGATTTGAAACACAGAGGAGTCTTCCCCTACTGGGAAGAGAAAGAAAAAAAGGCAAGAAAAAAATTCTAATTCCTCTGAAATGTTGACTATTTCAGTAAGCACAAAATTCAGTCTTACAGAGAAGCAATTTGGAGTAATGTGTTTCTGAACAGAAGAAATAGGTTCTTCCACAGAATGGAGAGTGTCTGCAGCAGGGGCAAAGGTCTCGACACATTACCTGCTGTTACACACCTCTCTCTGTTAACATATAAATTAAGAATTGTGTGGCCTCTCAGGATGAAACAAGGGAAAGAAGGGCACCAGAGTGAAGGCACACTGACTGACCTCCTCCAGAGCAGCATTACACACTCAGGGGTGAGCAAGCTGCCCATTTAGGTCTGAAAAGAAACCTGCCTGCAGTAGACAACAGCAGCAACTATGTCTTCCCGCTCCCCTACCCACTGGAGGATGGTGGTGCCAACAGGAAAGAAAGATGCCAACCTTCCAACCTGCCCATAGTCCTTATGTTTTGGTCCCATTCATAAACTAGAACAAAACAGAAATCATTTTCTGAAGCATCTTCAGAATGGCCTTAGCACAGCTGTTCTGTCCCTGATGTGTCAGAACTCCAAGGTAGCATTTTGGAGCAGACAGCAGGCAGCAAGCTGAGCTATTTACATACTTTACTGAACATTTTTTAAAGGAATGTTACTCTCCTGCTGTAAATCTGTAACCAGACACCTCCAAGGAAATGCAAAAGAATGGTCCACTTCCTGCTTCATGGTCTTCCAGTGTATGTGGTGGCTGCTCCAACCTCAATGGCTGCTCCAGTCCCAGTTAATCACATTTTATCTCTTGAGCTTAGATAAATACATCTCTGTGTGTGATTCCTTCCCTTCTTGTGAAAGTTATTCTGGTTGGAACTTTTTTCCCTTTTATGAAGGGAAGAGGCTTTTCCAGTAGGCTGCATGCTGAAGGCAAATTGCATGTTGCTTTTTTGTTGTTGTTGTTGTTTTGCAAGCAGTGTTTCTGCTGAAGAAGGCATGGTTTTTTTCAATTACAGCAAAAAAATTTACTAAAATTGCTTAATCCTCTTATTTCCACATGCACGAAACTTTGCCCAATCTTCTGGATTTACTGTACTTTTTAAACCATAACTAGCCATTGAATATAAAATGCATTTCTACCATAAAGACATCAATGGGAGGCCAGAGGATTAAGCAATAAGTATGCCATCTTTCCCATTTGTATTTGCATAGAAAAACTTCACTGCACTGTACCTCCCCATCCCTGATTTATCTCCTGCCTGCCAGCACAAACTTAAGTACACAGAAATGGAAAAAAATTCTAAATGCCTAATTATGATGGTTTTGATGGGGAAAGAGATAATTTTGGGGCTATGTTTTGGGCTTGTGCTGAATACAGCACTGAAAATAGAGATAATTTTTTTTGGTTATTGCTGAGAGTTGTTTACACAGAGCCAAGGCCTTTTTGCTTTTTGTACTGTCATGATGGGGAAGAGACTTGGTGTGCCTGGGAGGTTGTGGGGAGACACAGCCAGGACAGGTGACCCAAACTGGCCAAATAGATGTTCCAGACCATGTGCCATCGTGCTCAGTATATAAATTGAGGGGAAGAAGGTGGGGGATGCCTGATGTCATTTGTCTTCCCCAGTAACCATTACATGTGATGGAGCCCTGCTCTCCTGGAGATGGCTGAGCACCTGCCTGCCAATGGGAAGCAGTCCTTTAATTCCTTGTTTTGCTCTGCTTGCATGTGCAACTTCTGCTCTCCTTGTTAAACTGTCGTTGTCTCAGCCTGTGCGTTTCCTCACTTTCACTCCTCTGATTTTCTAGCTGGTAGTTGGCATCACTGTAAACCTTTCTTTTTTTTTTGCTGTTTCCTTCATCAGCCAACAGATAATGGTACAATGTGCTGTGAAGTATACCCCAACTAATATTTTCTGAGGATATGGTAGGTTTTGAACACAACTCAACCATTCAGTAGAATTTTTTTCTCTAGCTATGAAACTTTGTGCCCAATTACATTTTGAATAGCCTCAATAATTAGTGCAAAGAGCACTACAATTATTGTATCCATTATACTTCTGTGCTTCCAGCATTTTTATCTCTCTATGACTCCACAGTGGCCTTCACAGCTAGGCTTTAAATATCACAAAAAAATTGAACAAAAGCACTGTTATAGTTAGTCCTCAATAGTACACAGACCTTCAAAATTGTCTTGATTAAGGTAAGACTTATCATTTTTACTACATATTAACAAAGAAATACACTGTTTGGACATGGGAACAATATTCCCCAAACTGTTGAAATCATCTCAGACTTTTTCCTTTACAAAGTGAGTTCAAAACACTAAGAGAACTGGTTATCTTCTGCAACAAAGGCAGCATCACTTCATTAGGAGCCCAAGGAAGCAGGGAGAGAAGGGGATCACACCCAGCTTGTTGGCTCTAAGAATATTCCCCACATAACCATCACTCTGTAGGTTTTTATAAGACTCAAGGGATAAAACAGTCAAACCAACATTCAGTCTGTGGGGCTGTTTTGCATATCATTTGGGTGCATGCCACGAGGTGAACACTCCTCAACCCCATCTATGTTAGGTCTCCAAAACACACTGCAACTCTACTAAGCTTATCTACCTGAAGAATTGTTCTTTCAAAAATAAGGAGACCACCTTTGCTTTCAATCTATTTGATAATGCCTGTTTAATCAGAGAAAGAGCTATCTTGTCACCATGTGAGGAAAGAGACTATCATCTTGTCAAGTAAGGATGTGGGCATGCTCTTAAGCACTATCACTTTGGTCAGAAGTTAATGGAAACAAGCAAGAGCTCAGAGATATGAACAGAGCTGGAGACATCTCTGTGTCAAGCTTATTCCTCACCCTTCAGGCATTCTGATACTCACAGCTCTTTGTATCTCCAAAAGCAAGTCAAAAGCTGCACAGAAGCCTGAAACAGCCTAATGAACAAACAGCTTTTCTTTCCAGCTTTGGCAGATTACAAGAATAATGAAGTTTCCAGCCTTTGGAAGCTGAATAAAAATAATAAAAATCCACAAACTAGCATGGGCAATTCTGTAAATGAGCAGATGCATAGAATACTATGTAAACAAAACCAGAAATGAAATGTTTCTCTTTGCCTACTGTAGCTTATTTGTAGCTACCTCCCAGCCATGCAGGCCTAGAGCCTACAATATATTCCTGGTGTGCTGATGAGTGCAGGATGCAGTGAAACAGGCAGAACTGCTGCTCATTAGAATATGCCAATTTATTCCTGACTTCAGAATATATTTCAACTACCTCTCACATATAAAATCAGAGAGCAGCTTTGTTTCTATTTGCTGCTGAGAGAAGGTGGTGAACACCAGAGGACACAGTCAGCAAGCACAGACAACTCAAGATATTTATCACAATGTGAGGCTCCTGTAGGAGCATCTTGGGGTCAGTGCCCCACCAGCTTTGTTCCTGCACCTCAGATGAGCTTGACTGATGACATCTACAGGGATTTCCACTGGGAAGCAATGTTTCAGTGGGAATGTGCGCAGCAGCAAAATCTTCCCAGTCAGATAAAATGCAGCACAGCTTATGCAAACCCATTTTGCTGAGGTAAAATCACCCTCTAAATAGAGCTTTCTGACATAATCCCAGCACAGTAAGGAGGTGAAACAGCATGAGGAACGCTTATTTGGGGAGAGAAAAGTGACAGATGAATGGATCTGATAACACATTATGTGTAAGGAGAGAAAGTTACATTATTTTTCCCCCTGGATGTTCTACAGTTGTCTTGAAGTGAAAACTAAGTTATATAGACTGAAGCCATCTATCAGCACCCCAGCAATTAATAGTAATAGTCCTTCAAGTGTTTAATCAAAGTTTTTGATTTAGAAGTACATCTCTAAATGCCTCCATTGCTTTTCAAATACATATTATTAATCAGAATGTAGCTCCTTTCTTCATATCCCTCAGATGAGACTGAACTGTAAAAAACCCTTTTTTTTTCTTTTCAAACTAAGAAACAGCCTTGTTCACCTACACAAAAGTTACACAGCCCAGGTCAAGAGACAGAAATATTTGCCCTTACTCTAAATCCAAACACCCCATGTCCCCTCTCTTCTGACTTCAGCTAACAAGGCTGCTTTACAATCCATGGAGTTTCCTTCACCTGTGCTAACACCTCCAGACAGGCAGTTTAGCAAACATACTCTTCTATACAGATGTATCTTCTGAGCTGGATGACCACTGGCTGCTCCTATTCCCAGTAGGTTTGTTAGTGAAGTCAAGTCAGGAGAAGAATTGGGGCAAAACTGGGGCTTTGCTCCAGTGGAGGACAGCACCCACATCCTCTGGTATCTTAAACTGGTGTCCCCAGGCTGAGCAATGACACTGCTCAGCCAGTGACAGGGTGCTGATACTCAGTCAACAGCATTTTCCCAAATACCACACACAGGGTTTGCTAGATCAGGAAAACCAGTTCCACAACTCAGCATTAAAGGATGATTCTGCAGCTGAAACTGCCGAGAACTGTGGGTTAAACTTTCAGTAGTCTCAAAAGTAACAAAGAAGGGGACATGAGATACTTAAGCCTACATTTGAAGTATTTTTCCTACAAGTGACCAAGAAAAACAATTTTTGTTTCTTGATATACAGTTACTTAGCCACTTACAAATTTCCTTTCTCCCAACTGTAACTAAAAATAATTACAAGTTCAACATTAACAGCAGGTTCAAACAATCCCATTGTAGAGGGACAGTTCAGCACCTCAGAAAAGATAACCCCTAGGCAAAGGACTAGCAGAATCAACACCTGCCCTCCCAAGTGACCCTAGTGCCCAACTGGACTTATGTCTGCAAGAAACTTAAACACCAACTTAGAGTAAGCCCGGGAAAGCAACTGCTTTTCCTGCCTATAGTACCACATCCCCAAGATGTTAACTGAGTTAACTGTTCTCCCATCTCTCCAAACAGGGAGTTTGTACTCTGCACCTCAGGAATGACACAGGGCTGGTTTTATGCAGTCCTTCTTCTCACCCCCCCTCGCCTTCTTCAGCTCTGACTATCAGCTGTAGTAGGTAACCCAAGGGAAGAAAGAAAGAATTACAGCAAACTTTTTCATTATCCAGCTCTACCTGCACACTCAGGAGAGATTCTAATGCAGTAGAAGGCAATATTAGCACTATTTTTAAAAAAGGGAAAGCTCCCACTCGGTATCTCATTTATTAGGAGATGGCAGATGTTCTTAACAAACATTGGTAAAGAAGGATAAAATCAGCAAAATTAATATGTATTTGCAAGCAGCACTGCACTGAAAAAAGGCAACACCATTTTCTATGTCATATCAGTCAAACCCACAGAGGTTTACCAATCACAACCTGCAATCACACTGAACATATTGGTTGCCTAAGGCAACTGCATTTTTTGCCTCAGCAGAAGAGATAACTCAGGTATTGAATCAGATAAACTGTAATTTTTTTGGCCAATAAAAGCCCATATGTCAGTCTTTTATCCTTCTAGCAAATCAAGAAGAAGCTATGTTGAATCAAAGGCTCACGACTCAGCTCCAGCAATAAGACCTCATAAAGAGTCTTGTGAACCCAACTCATCAGCCAAGCAAACAGGCAGCTGAGGCTTGATCACCCTCCAGGTGGCTTTGCCATCTTCCCCAATAGGATTTACTGTGCCTGTGGACTCTCCACAAGCTGCCTCCAGCCCCCCCACCCACTCACAGCCAAACCAGCCTCCAGTGACCAATGCCAAATCAACTGATAACAGGGCTGTGCCACAGACACCACACCAGCCTGAGGCATGTTACAGAAGAGTTCAGGTGGAGAACACAGGCAGGCAGCTCAAAGCAGCCTGTCTTAAAACAACATCAGCTGGATAACATCAGTTTTTCCAGGGGAGATGCTTAAAAACTTCTCCCTCTCTAACCAAGGCACAAAGCATCAGTGCAAGTATGATGCTACGCTGGGCTTAGAAATCTGCATCTGTTCCCAAATTCCTCACACACAGGTTGTGAGGTTTTGAGAAAGTTGCTTGCACTTCAGACAAATTTCCAGTTTATAATCTTGGCAAAGATGGGTAAAAACTGCATCAGGAGCCTCCAGATTAGCCAGTCACAAGAAGAGTCCTGCTCCCAGTAAGGGCTCTTAAGGCCTTTAAGTACAAGTGTCAGCAAATACAAAAGCCTCCTTTTCATTGCCTGAGAATTCATGCTAGGATAACATAACAGCTTGTCAATTTGTTGTCTCTTTTTGTACAGTAATGTTTGCATGTACCACAGGAAGAAGGAATTTAGGAAGAAGTGGTTTTAAACTGTTGTTCCTCCTTGGAGTACTGCCCTAACCTGGTTTCAGGAGGTGAAACTACAACTTCCGTGTATTGTCTGTGAAGTTCCTTCTCCACAGCTGCATTCACCAACAGAAACACCTGGGCTGTTCCAGTGAGATCTCAGCATGTGAGAAGTGAACTAGACTATCAATAACATGAACTCAGTACTGATCAAAGACTCCAAGAGCAGAGAGAGGTGCATGAAGAAAGAGAAATTAAAGATGATAGAAAAGAAAGCTCCAGATTTGGGTCTGGTTATTCTTTTTTTTTTTTCAGGCTGAAACTTAAGGCTCAGATTTATTGCACCCTTGTCCCAAATGCTATCCCACGTCCCAGTTTACAGTCCAGAAAAAATGGTGCACATGCTAGTACCTCAGCCCAGTGCAGATGGTTTGTGCAAGTAAAGAGCTTCATCCTGGCTTTGCAGGCAGGTTTTACAGCTTGCACCAGAGCTGCAGACTGCCCTGGCCACAAAGCATTTACCAGGTTAGCTTTCTGCCAGCCACATTCTGCACATGACTGACGTGTACCTTGAAGTAGCTTCTGCACTCAGCAAAACACAGTTGAAAGCTGAACTCTGCAGCAGCAGAGAAATCAGATATGGTTATAAGAGAGCTATCCTGTGCCATACAAGACTTCTTGAGCGCAACTTTCATATGAATCAATTCTCAATTATTTTAAGGGAAGATTCTTCAATACCTGTAGGAAAAAGCAAATTTGAGAGAGAAGACACTGAAGTGGTTAGAGAGTCTTTTTTGCTTCCTGATCCTCACTTTAAGCAGCTGCTTATTTCAGAGGGTACTTTTCAATTTGCAAGAGAGGTGGTTGAGGCAAGGGGATGTGGCAGGTAGCTTGCTATTTAGCAAGCGAATGAATTTGAACAAGTCATGAAACTAAACCTGCATCTGCCTTTCATCAACAGAGCCAAAGCAACAATCTCTCCCCAAAAGGATGTACTGATGCAACCCCAAAACCTCAAGTGCCGTGAAAATCCCAGAACTGAAAGACATGTGACATCTGCAGCATCTGATATCTGCTGAGTATAAGACCAATAAGCATTCCCTACAGTCAGTATTTCCACAAAAGAAGTAATAAATGTAAAACTTTGAAACCCATTGACTATTTTCAGCCAAGTAAGAAGGTGTACACAGAACACTTGCACAGATTTTGTTTGTGTAGAAAACAGAGTAAATAATTGACCAGAATAATGAAAAAGATGAAATAAAAAAAGAAGTACAGTTATTACAGACCAGACTAGAGAGATCAACAGGAACAGCAAGTTGGTTTCTTTGTGGTGAGTTTTAGGGAGCTCTGTTTGCTTTTAGGAACCAGGGGAAACCATGAGGCTTTACCCAACAGATAGCTACCAAATGAAGAATCATATAAAACTGCGCTGTAATTCCAATGCAACATAATAGAGATAATGCCCAAAACACAAGGTTTCCATGCTTTACTTTCAGCTTCACTGGAAGTTTACAAAGGTTTTAATCAGAATCTGATGTCCACACATAGCTACAACCAGTACTACCACAAATTCAGCATGATGTGACATACTTCTGAACAAGTAAAAACTCTGTCCTGTACCTCAATTAAATAGAAATATTGCCCAACTGAAAACACATTTGTACAACTCACTAAATAAAAGTTGCATGAGAGTTCTGCACTTTTTTCACACTACCAATTTTTAAAAATACTCTAAAGATTATCTAAGAATATCCTCTTCCTCTTTTCAAAACTACCACTGCACATGACAGGAAGACGAAATGTTACTCAATGCTAACACTCAAATTCTGCTCTACAGTAACACCTATGGTTTTATATGATACTCACAAAGGCCCACAGGCACTGAATCTCATATATTCATCTTAGATTAAATACATAATCTTTCTCCACCTCTACTATACTGTTTTTCATTCCACACTATTAAAATATAATAGGTGATGACAACATTAAATGTACAATGTGCCTTGTAAGCATCCAAGGGCCACGATGGGACATGTGCAAGGTGAGATACTCAACAGAAACTTTAATCAAGAGTCTAAGGACATGGAGAAATTGCTTCATCTCCCACAAGATAACAGGCCAATGTCTTGTGAAAGAAATTATGTTGGAAAGTCAGGACATTCCTCATGTTCTAGCCAGGGAGAGAAAAATAACTCAGAGCAGCTGTTCTGACCAGGTCCCACCAAAGTGCCTTCAGAAAGACACATTACCTGAAAGGACACAAAAGGAAGATGCAGTTTAGCTACTCTTTGGGATCCAACCGTGGGGCTCATTAGCCACTATCACAAGCTATTTAAAACGATGAAGTAAGTAAGAAAGGATCTTAGGACTGAAAAACCCAAAAACCCAAACAAAAACAAACAGGAAACCCAACTAAGCATAACTCTGAAAATACATTTTGATGTATTTTCATATTTTTACAACTTTGAAAACAACCTTTTCCTGTAGTGAATCAAATAAATGTATTTTTAACCCTAAAACCTTTACTTTGAACCAACCTGACCTCAGGACATCTGGTACACAAAACGTACTGCACCACCAAGGACATGAAGAGTTCTTGTGATGCTCAGCTCCCTGTTGAGTTCAAGGGATCTCAAAGGATAACAGCAGAATCCTTCACTAAACTGCATGGGTCATGCAGGAATTGGGTGGGTCATGGCAGGGATGCAGCTGAAGAAGTAGTTTGTGTGACAAACCCTGGGCAGGCTACCTCCTTGGTACTCATTTTATTCTAAGCATGTCCAAACCTTAAGAGTCCTTATGGAATTCTGCAGTGAACATGAAGATGGCATATGAGTCATCAAAACACAGGGCAGGAGAAGCTTCTGAATTCAGCTACAGACTGATTTGAACTGACAGAGATGCCATTTTACTTTAGCAACCATGGCAAGTCATACTGTATTTTTGACCAGGATTTACAGCTGTTTTTCCATTAAGAGCATTATGTTTCCAGTGGGTTACTGCCACAGTCCAGGAATGACAGTCAGTTTACAAAAAAATTAAAAGCAAAAAGGGAAAATTTTTATTTCAAGGTAACATTTAGCTTGTAGCAGAAAAATCATCCCAGGGCCTACTCAGAAATATGAATTTACATCAGTGTAAACTGATGATATAAATACAGATATATCTTTCTCTAGTCATATTTAATCTTGTTTAACATCTCTTGCTAAGGGGAATGACACAGCAATTGCAACAGCAGAAAAAATCAAGGGAAGATTTCCCATCCCTGCCTCCAAGTAGTTTTTTTACTGATCATTTGGATCAATGTTTGTCTTCAGCACCAAGTTCCTCTCTGGGGTACATAAACAAGGACATATAATTTTCCTCCCTATAATACCCAAAACACTTTCTAGAGGAATTTAACAGGTGTTGGCATCAAATGTTCAAGGACTCTGTAGACTAGTTGAACACTGTGTACTGTTTAATCAGCCAGAAGAGGAAAATATCCAAATTATTCTGTTCTTGGTATTCCTATCACATGCCTGGCAAAGAGCAAACCTGTTAACACACTCCCTCCACGTGAGCACTGCTTGGTTTCTGACAGCAGATTCACATTCCAGCTGGTGAGGAATTACTACCCCTCCCCTAGATGATTCCCTCACTGCTAGTCAAAACTCTCCTCTTGATGCAAGGAAAGATTTGTCCCAATGATGTTGAAAATTATTATAATTTGAAATTATAAAACCTAGATTTAGAACAATATGTGCTGGATAAAGAGCAATGATCACAAAAGAACACATTGCTCATCAAAATAGATGGGTGAGAAACTGACCATTTGCCATTCCTTTGGGAAAAAAAAACCATCTCCCAACAAAAGCAAACCAAATCAATAGGGTCATTACTGAAGCAAGTCCAGGGCAAAGATATAAGCAGTTTTCAAGATTTTTGCAGTGTGTAGCAGAATGGGAAGAACCCAGCCTAACCCAGAAACCAGCCCAATACAAAGCAAAATCACTGAGACAACCAAAGTAGCTGACTGCTATAAGTTCCCACACAGATAACACCATAAAGATGTAGTTTAAATCTCATCAAAGGCCTGGTCTACAGAGCCCCACAAGCAATACTAAGGCACCTGAGACCAGACAGGTCATTTCCCACTAAGGAAAACATTCATAAGAGAAGGCACAGAACACCCAAGGAAAAACAACAGATGATTTTTCTGGAGTATCTAATTCTTCTGAATTAGTGACTTTTTAAAGTTCTGACTGGAAAACATTTTATGCAAGTGTACAGTCTTGCTTTCAGTTCTTCCATTTTCTTGGCTTGATTGCTCTATTCAACAGAATTACACAAATTATGTAGAGCAACATACATAAATGGAGTAACATTTAAAACTAGGGAGTAATCATAGAGCGAGATATGTATCTTTGTATCTTTTAAACCAAGGTTTTGTTTGGACAGTTACAGAACTTGCCATAATGCTTCAGTCACCTATATCTGAAATCTGTCCTGTAAAGTAGGATGCTTCAAATCACTATGACACTGCATGTTGCAGAATATAAACTAAAATTATTTTCACTCACCATCTGAGAAATGATTGCTATTTATACTGCATTATAATTCCAATTCATACTCTCCACCTTAAAACCATTTACATATATTTGGCACTGGAATAAAAGGAAAAAAAGGTTTCTGCATTCCAACTCCTTTAATAATACCAGTGAGATCACATTAAAACAAACCCCCTGCCAGACAGATAAGGGAAATTATTAACACTGTTAAATGGAGTATTGATGGATTACCTCTTTGAGAAGCTAAAAACCTCAGGACTTTTGGAGGTGATACGTAATCATCCACCCACCAAACGTTCAGAACAGCATCCTCCCCGGCAAGAATTCACAGCATTGAACTGACAGTGTTGAAACATGCTGTTATCCTGGATGCTGTGTTTGCTTTTTCCTCATCTACAGTGAAGAATGCAAGAGGCAAAACTATCACTGTGATCCAAACATGAGAAAAACTTACTTCAAACATAACCCTTTTCTAAAATGAGTTCTTGGAAACCCATTGCAACCAAACCCAAAATCCACAAGGGTGCCAGTTTAATTTACAGCTGCTCCTTTGCTTTTCTCCTCACCCCATTCCCTATTTAAATCAAATAAAGCAAACAGCCAGGATGGGAAAAAACCAAAGACATCAATTTACACAAAAGCATCTCACTGCTAGCACCAAGTATAGCAGACATCTTTCATTGCATCCCATCTCAGACCCAGCCCAGTAGGACTGGCAGCACATGCTAGCAGAGGATCACAGGAAACATCATGGAGAGAAAGGCACCCCTGAACTTCTGATAAATCCAAATTTTAGGACTTTGGCTTGCATCACCTCTGTTCTCCATTGCAAGCTGTTTTAAAATAAATATACTTAATTTGTGACATGGCAGACTTAGATTGGTAGAGGGTTAATAAGGCCCATAGTGGGATGAATCCCTTCCTGAAGAAACACAGAAAAGCCATCTCCCCTTCCAGAGTGAGGAGACAGCCTTTCACAGAGGGTGCAGATGAGACATACCCGAGCAGATTTATCATGAGTCACAGCCCAAATTTGGCATTTCAAGAAGTACAGTGTAGCTCCAAAATGTATAAGATTGGTAAAACAAAGAGTAAATCAAATGTGAATTTACTGATAAGTGAAAGCACAAAATGACTTTCTTCTTACTAGGATACATCTACTTAAAAACAGAAAACAAATTGTATCAATATTCAATGCTCCCAGAAAGCAGATCTGCTCCTACACCATGTAGCAAAAGTAATTTGACCAACTTCCATGAAATCCAATGTAAGTTGTCAACTTTGTAAGTTGACAACGTATGCCACTTCTGTCAGCAAAAAGGCTTTTTCATGGTAAAACATTAAGAGGCAACCAAATACAAGCCCACTGACACTCCACTCTCTGGCCTGCAGACGACCAATACACAATATCTGAAGGCATGCACGAAAACCTGTAGGTCTTGCAGTGAAATGGGAAGTCCTTTCCCCAATTGTATCTGCCCCTCAATGTTTTGGGTTTTTTTTTTAAAGGGTGAAGCACGTTTAGTGTGCATTGCTTGAAAATACGATGAAAGAGAGCAGAGCAACAAGCAGATATCTTTACAAATCATCTCAGAGGGTTTGGCTGTAAAGCAAGAAAAGTGAGGTCAAGAGATTGGGGTTAGCTTGTTTACCATAGCAGAAAAGTGAAATGAAGAAATTAACCTTCTTTTGGAGGTCACTTTTCACACCTTTAGATTAGGTTTCCATTTCAAACATTCAGCTCAGACCTATGCTTTATCAAAGAGAGCCAAATGCAAGCATTCTACACCTGAAACAGTGAGAAGCATCCACTCCTGTTTACCACACTTCAGCAGGTGAAGGAGTGTGCTCTGATCACCTAGATTAACTTTGTAAAGCTGTAAACTACCTAATGAGCATACTTCATGATTCAAGGTTGCCATTTTTGCTTTCTTTGTCTTAACTGCTGAGTTGTCTTACCTGATATGAGTTTGATTTTAAAGATTCAAAGTTATCGAAACAAACATTTAAAAAGTTGTCAACGTCTCCTGCATTCCATCACTCAACTACATACCATCTCATAATTTCCATTTTTCTCCTCTCTTTACATCCAAAGAGTGAATAAAATTCAAGACAAAGCCCTCTGACATTAAATCCAGATTTGCTAACATCATGAGAAAAATCCTAACACTGACAGAAATTTAGAGAAGGCAAAAGGCTTCATCTTAAAGCTACGAACAAGCACAAAATTCAAACCATTCTTCACTGGAACTAAATGACCATGTAAGAAGTTAGGAAGGAATACAATTCCAACAAAATTGAATACTGGATTATGCAAAGTATGCTACTGCTTAATTATTAGCTTAAGGATATCACAGAATATTAAACATTCAGTAGAGACTGACACATCCTGGCAGTTCAACTGGCAGTGCTCATGTCCAAGAACAAGCATCATTATCTTGCAGCTGTCTCTTTTTTCTTTGCACTGTCCCATACTACAGGGAATTTGGGTTTCACAGTCCCAGGGTTACTTCTGGAAAAATATTAGAGGGCTAGAAAGCAATATGAGCTTATACCACCAGATTCACCTAACAGAATAATTATTTCACAAAGCCATCTGCTAATCAGTCTAGTCAAAAGCTAAAAGAATTCTCTTCCTGAAAAATTATAGCTTTACAAAGATTTTAAGTACAGGTGCATCATTTTACCACTACTGCATTTTATCTGGTATGATATAAAGCCCCCTCCCATTTGGAAGCACATCTGATGATGAAGATGCCCCAGGTTTATGCAGTGTGAGAGTAAAAACCAGGCCTTCTGCCACTGATTTTTAAAAGTCATCAAACATCAGTAAATGTGTTCCTTTGCAAAGTCCCACAGGATTCTGCTGCTGTTTAAATGTGACAAATTTTTTCACACGTGAATTACTGTTTTATGATTTGCCTTAAAAAAAAAAACAAAAACCACCAAAAGCCTGGAAGCCATTTGGGCTGTTAAAAATTAATGATCAGAGGCCTTTTAGCTGTTACTTTATATTCAAATATCAATAGGAGCTCTGTGAATGATTTGATTAACCTGAGCAGAATTGAGGGAAGGTGCCCACACAGCCCCTTCTTACCATGTCACAGTGTACCTCAGTAATTGTACAAACACCTGCTGCCTTCCACAGGATGCACAAGCAATGCTTCCAGCACCAGCCTCTGAGCTCAGGTGGAGAGGTACCTGAAGGCACATCCTTGTCAGGGAAGCAGGCAACGTTCTCCTTCCCTAATCCTGAACACACACACCCCCCACACACTTACATGTAAATGCTTAGGTAATAAGCCATGAATAAGGACTTGAACTGGGAACTTTATCTTTCATATTATTCAAGTAATGAAGCTAGGTAAGATGTTCCAAGAATTAAATTACACATGAAAGGCTAAAAGCAATCAGGGTAGAAACACTACTCTGGGAAGAAAAAGAAAATCAATGTACACACATACCCATATCTGTCCCCCAAACCAGGCAAATAATACACACCACTCCTAATTTTAAAAAAGGGGATAATTTCTCAGCCCCTTGTTGCCATCTCTCCTAGCAAAACCCACACAGTAGTTACATACAGCAAAGCAAAAAATTTTTAGGACTGCTTCCACCTGCAAAGAGGCCAGGCAAATCAGAAGTAAAGACAAAGCGCTAAAATAAATCAAATTTAATCAGAGCAGCACTCCTTTCATTCCAATGCATGAACTTCAGTGCCACGTTTTAGGACCCCTTCTGTACCTGCTGGGGAAGAAGAACAAAGTAGCTGCAGGCTCCTGGGCCATTCCATGAGCTGTGCCTGGGAAGGTGTGACACCAGCACAGCATTGCCTCTCCATCCCAAGCACAGACCTGGGCACAATTCAAGTGCAGTGCTGCCAAAAGCTTCCTTCATCACGATTGCTTCCTCCTGCTGGAACACATTCCAACTCTGAATGTGTAAAATTGGTTGGAAAATGCCCTTTGCAAATATATGGACTGCAGTGTAACAATTTTTGCTGGTGACACAGAGACACACTGGAGCAGCCAGCAGCTGACACTCAAGCACTTCACCTGTCACTACTGGCATTCCTGCAAAGAGGCACACAACACAAACTGAACCCTAGGATAAAAACACCAAATCCTACAAACTCCCAGCTGCAGATGAGCATGACCAGTAAGGGAGCCAAGAGCATCAGCCACGTAAAAATGGAATTTACTCCTTTAAGTTTGGGCCATACAGAATTTATCTGTCCTCTCCATGTCCAGCCACACAACTGAATCAACTTATTTTATTCACTCACTGGAGATGCCCAGTCACAAGATGTTAGTTCTGCCAACTGGGCTCAAATACAGACTCAGGAGGACATGGCTCCAGGGCTGACATGATCTGGATCTGTCACAATGCCTCCTAATTCCCTCTGAATTTCACTCCAGCTCAGGGAGCCTGAAGCTGGCCATAAACAGGAGCTCATGCCAAACAGAAGAGGCAACCTTCATGCTTTGCATGGGATGGCTTCTACATTAGGGAAGAGCTGGCCAGAAGATATCTACAAATTTTCTACTGAAACTGAAGGTTTCTGTTTCCTGTTTCTCTTTCCCCTCTCTTTTTTTTTTTTTTCCTTTTTCTTTTATTTTTTTTTAATAGCTTTGTCTGTTCCTAAATTGATAGTGTTAGGCTGGGAGAAGTACTCAACTTCAAAGCTAAATTAGTATCATTGCTAGTAATCAACAAAGCAAACAAAAACTATGAAGACTATTAGACATCAGTTAGTAAAGAAAAGCACTAACAGTCAAACTAGCAGCAGCAAAATTCTGATTCCTGCAGAAAAGCTGGGCAACAATCCAGGGTACAAGTGGCCCAGCTTGGCTGGTCCCAGCCCAGCATATTCCATCAGCCAGAGACACTTACAACAAAGTTTTCAGGTTCCTCTGATGGGTCCCTTACCATGCAGTTAAACAGATTCAAGTCAGTTAAAGACATAAGGGAAAAATGCATTTGTATTAAAAATCCCCAAACCTGACCTGCCACTGCTACCCCATAAAAAAGCTACCATTTTAGCTATCTGCTAAAAAAGCAGGTTAAACTAAATCTCTACTGTTGCCCCATTTTTTTGAGCTGGTACCTGTCCATTATCTCCAGAGTGCTGTAGTAGAACAAGGCAACAACATCCAGGGCAAAGACTGCAAATTAACTTCAGCATTATCAGTGACAGTCACAATGACAGTCACAGCTGGAACTTACAGCCTACTTTTTTCCAGAGATCACTTATTTAGACTTCACAACAAATGAGAGCAAAAGAGGAATGTCATTAGTGAAGTCAGTAGATGGCTGGCAGGGATGCAACTTTGTAGAATTAAACATAACAAAATATTAAATAATCAGGTCAAGCATCCAGTACTAAAGCTGGGTTACAGTGTATGTACTCAGTCAAATGGCTATTGAGAAAAATTCCTGAGACAAAAAAGTAAAGTTGCCTTTCATATTTCCTATTTTTAATTGACTTTTAAAATAGGTATTTCAAAAGTAGACATACATTTGTTTGTAGCAATTCCTTTTTTGTTGGTTTTTTGGTGGGGTTTTTTTGCTGTTGTTGTTGTCTTTTTGTTTGTTTGTTTGTTTTGTTTTGTTTTCTTAAATGATCTAGGGCATCTCGGTCAGGGCAACAGGATTCTCCCTAGAAAATTTTATAATTTCTGAAATAATCTTATATGGTGAGGTATTCCCCAGAACACACAGAAAAGAAAGATCTACAGCCAGAGTCCTATGGTTAGTATTAACATCTGCTAAGATACAGATTCCAGATAAAAATACACCTTTCTAAGAGTTTCAGAATCCTCAGACCAAGTTTTCTATTATCAGCATCAAACATTAAATAAGCAGGAAGGCCCACAAATAATGTTATTAAGATCACTCTCTAGAATAGTGATTCAAGAAAAAGTAATATATGCAGTCTAGAGATCTGAAGAATCAGTGTAATTAAATATTACTATAAACTTCTAAGCAAAAGAGACCAACACTACAGTACCCAGAATGGTATCTTGAGTACCATGAACAGAGCCCAGGACAGCCCAGCACAGCTCACTGGCGGTGACTGCCCATACTGTGACTCCCAGCAAGGAGGGAGGCTGGCTGCAACCCCTGGGTGCCTCAGGCTGCCGGCAAGGAGAGAGGGAGCAGCATTACAGGAAAAAAGTGCATTACATAAAGTAATCATCCATCCACAGAAAGGGCTGTGAAAATGGATGTTTCTCACACCTTTAAAAAAATATTCAGAAGCAAAACGATGCACCCACTTTGAAGCAACATCCTTCTCTGATGCGTTCAAATTCTCTGCACAAAGCCAGAGAATGAACCACAAAACTAGATCATTAACTCCTTACTCTTAAGATGAGGATTTTATAAAGGACATAGCCTAATAAATAATGAAAAGCAATAAACAGGACTTTTCACTAAATACAAGCACTCAAAACCAAGCAAATTTCAGTTCTATCTGCACTGCCAATTGTGACCAGAACATTCACAACATTCCCTCAAATCACAACACAAACTTTAGCAGAGAAGGGACTTGTTTCATCCACCTGCTCCTCCAAAGAATGACAGGTGAATGAGAAAGTGCTTTTAATGCTGGGATCCTCCTCTCCACATCTTCCATTCTTGAGAACAGGAAGGTGCAGGCTGGAGCAGATAGGAAAGAGTGTGGCCCCAGTGTGAAAACAGCCTTAACTGGTACAACAAAGGCAGTCAGGATGACTCATCCTTGACAGAGAAGGAAAGCATCACTTCAGTTTTTTGTTAATATAATAGCTTGTCAAAATATAACATAAGCTTTACTAAGTTCTTGGGCTGGAATGTAAATGTGCGTAGAAGCCATGGCCACCTCAAGCAGTTGAGACACTCTGTCCATGAAAGGAAGACTGGCTGCACAGGCAGCACACCCTGAGGGAAAGAAGGGAAGAGACTCCATCAGGCTGGGTAAATAAAAAGAAAAATATTTTTAAACTAAACAAACTCCCTGTAAAGAGTAAAGTCTTTAACAGGCTTTAATTCTTGTAATTTCTGTGTATTTATCTGAGGCAATACATTATTATCCCATGCAGTGCCTCCACCTCATTGTGCATTCCATCAATAAAACTGAATTTTGACTATGCACCCACAATATATGTACATTTGTGAATAAAATATTTATAATTTTAAATTTAAATTTTATTTATAAATTATATACATTTTCTGCTATTTTCCCTTCTGCACCCCAAGGAATCATCTTGCACAACCCATTTTGGAAACTATTGGTCTAGTAGAAGGAGCTTTACAAAAAAACATTTACTGAAGAGATTCCAAAATACATCACATATTAAGATGAAAATGTATCTAACAAGGCACCTGTTTCCTAGAGACATATCAGTTTTTCCACAATTTTGGCACAGAAACACTGACCCCACAAAGATTTTCCCAGGATGTACGCATAAGCAAAGACAATGTTCTTCAGATCACCAAAACTAGAGAACATTCACGTATCTCCTCTTCAGTACTGTCTAAGCATCTGGAAAACAGAGTTCTTGGAAGGCCCTATACCCAGGGCCTCAAAGCACAGGTTTCTGGGGTTTGACTCCCTGCAATGCCACATTCTCCAATTGAAATACTGGACCAACATTTTTCCTGCAAAGGGACAGCACCCACAAGCCAGCCACTGCTATTTAGGGGGAAAAACCCCACAACAACCAACGAAAAAACTAACAAAAAAAAAAAAACCCACTGACAAAGAAAACCTCGACATGTATGCAGAGACCATGTTTGAAGTGCTGTATCATTGTACTCATGTTTTTCCAGAAAACCAAAATCCTCACTTAGCTCCTTTTTCTCTGGGTTTACAGATGATGAATCTGTTCTAAAATTGTGTGTTCCTTTCACATTGGATTTCACTAGCTACAGCTGCACTACACAGTTTCTCACCGAACCATATAATTAAGTTACATTTTCAGCTGACTACATCAATTGATCTTCAGATGCAGTAACTGCATGTGCAGACTGACATTGCGGACATGCACAGCTACTCTTGGCTGTACCCTGCTTCCACTGAAACAAATGGCAAAGCTCCCTTTAACTCCACAACTGAAAAACACTTCTTGGAGAAAAAACACAAAAACCCTAGCCAAAAAAAAACAAACTGGCAGTACTAATTAAACACTTCCAGGAAACAGAAGTAAATTCAGTGAAAGCTGCTGGTGAACAGCAATTGATAACAAGTCCTTGACTGTTGCAGAGAGCTTTATCTATGTGATCAATGCAAAGGGAAGAGCCCTGCAGTGCAATAGACAGACCCAAGAACGGGGTTCATCTAAGATTTTGATGCCTTTATCAGTGTTTACAATTTATTTTCATAACTATTTTGCTTCATGAGACTAAAAGACTGTTGTACTTCTTTGTTTCAGACTATTTACATTAACAACAATTTGAAGAAATAACCACCAAGAAATTAACAACGTTTTGAAGGCATAATGATGCCTTCTAAATTCTTCCCTTGGAGAACAGACAGAAATTACCCTTTTGGACAAACTGAACTCTCAGATAAGGATTTAGTCCAGACTATAAGAATGTTCAAGTTTAAGTAGAATGTTTTTCTTTTAAATAGTAATTACAGATATTTGCATGTCAAGTAATCTAATAGAAGCCTCTCCATAATAAGCAGTCCTAAATCAAGAATTTACTTCCTGTGGCATAGTGCAAGTCTATTCCTGCTTTCACAGATCAGGTACATTTTTGGGTTCTAGGAACAGCCAGAAAAGTGTTCTGGTCACTTCATTAAAATATTAATTAAACTTACACAAAAACCAATTAAGTCACATCTTGATGAATGTTTCTCTGTGGCATGCATTTTTCTTAGAAAGAATTTGAAAGGATTATTCCCAGTATCTTGAATGAATAAAGACTTTTTAAAAATTATTTCTAAACCAGATTGAGATCAAGTGACTGTATGCACTACATAAATCTGAAATTCCCGTCCCAGGTCTCTCCAATATCAGAGTGATAAATCCTAATAGGTTCTGGACTTCTAAGGTATGAAAGATACATTTCACCTCCTCTTCATGAGAGACCAGAATAGACTTTTGAGTCTATTCACCAATTTCCCAACACTACCCCAGTCATTTAGGAATGGTGTTACAGCAGCTGCTCTGAGCTCAAAGCTTTCAGCATTTGCTGGGATCTCAAGGCAAGAATGAGGCATCATGTGAAGGCCTTTCTAAACTAAACCCAGAAAATGGCAAATGTCAGAGCATTCAGGATCAGCAGCTCTTGTAGTGATGTCCTAGAACAGCCTTGAAGAACTGCACCCAAGCATTGCCTGAGAGCACAGAACAGCCTGGATGAAACCTCCAGTCAACCTAAACAGCGCTGGCACTCAACTGGAATCCCGTGCCAAGGCACCACACAACCTGCCTACAGCCTTGTGCCTGCAAGGCATCCCTGCTGACTTGCTTCTGCCAGTCACCAGGCTGCCTCCCCGTTTGGGTGCATCACCTTAAAGCTATTTTAATGCATAACACATGGCCACTCATTCTTTCCCTGCTCTGCATCCATTTGCTTCCTCTTCTCTGCCCTGTTTAACGAAGCAACGCCAGCCTCCTCCTCCATCCAGCCTGCCTTGCAGGCTGGCAATAGCATTAACAGAACTCAGTTTTTAGCACTTCATCTCAGTCAGCTCATATCTAATTTTGCTCCTATAGCTCTGCATTGTACTGTTTCTCTGTGTCTTTCTGCTTTTGCTATCTCACCACACGTCTGTTGCCAGGCAAACTGCTTAACTTGTGCATTGCAATTTGAGGGACAAGCCCTCCACCCTTAAAAGTGAGGTGGGATAAACAGATGCAACTCCTTTGCAGCAAACCAATTCCTTAACCAGCTCATTTGCCTTTAAAAATGAGATTGCAACAGCTCTGGAAGAGTTTTCCAGCACAAACAGAACAAAACCAGCAATTAGCAAACCAACCCAGCAATCACCAGCCATCAGCCCAGCTTGTGGATCACCCCCTGTGTAAGAGCTGCTTGTTACACTTGCACCCTTCTGGCAGAAGCCAGGGCATTAGTCTCACCTACCAGCCTTTCCTGGTCACTGGTGCCAACAGCGTTTTCCTCTCATGAGTTCTTCAATCGAGCATAAGATGGCACAACACTTGGGCTGGCCAGGGCCTTCCACCTTCTCCAATCCCCAGGATAAACTGACATCAGGGTAGCATTTTTTCAAGCGTTAAGGACAAAGCACTGAGAGGGAAACCTCCCTGCACAACAGCACAGAAAACACAGACAGTTACTGAGATGGTTTCCAGCTGCCAATGACCACCAGTCTTCAGCCACCAATGTCACTCACACCCTCCCAAACACTGCCCAGCACCACTTTTCCTATCACTTCTCTTTTCAAGTCACTTGTGGCTCTTTTGGTCACAACTCAAGACTCTTCCAATCTCTTTTACTGAAATGAGATCCAACGACAAAACAAAAAAAGAGTGGACTTTTGACTTTTTAAAGACAACTGTGGTTGGTCTCCTAGCACTACAACACACGTGGTGTTCCCACACCCAATGGCACACTGTGCTACCAGACTATGAGTGTGCACAGCCAGCCAGCTGCAAGCCCACACTGGAATAGACAGCGGCCTGAGCACAGCGAAGGTCCCCAAAGAACATGAGCTGCCTCACAGGAGCCACATCATTGGGAGCAGACAGAACAGCACCCACAGAACACTCAACACAATACTCTACTACACTAGCTTTGGGACTTCATCATATACATCCTTTTCCAAACTCAGGATTAAACACTACAGTAGGAAGAAAAAAAAGCCAACAAACCCCTCCCCCCTGAGGTTTAATGTACAGTGCCTAGAACAGATAGTACTGCATGTGCAAAACACTCCTTTTTCCTGAGCTGATTTTTCAGGTAATTCTGGCATAAAATACTTATTTCCCAGGTTTCCCCAGCTTAGTAAAATTTTTACTTGCACAGGTCAAAGTGATAAATATGTATCTGGAGAATTATTTTCTCCTATTTGAAAGTCAAACCACCTTTGTACCAGACTAATGACACATGAATAGGAGAGATTTATTTTTCAGAATTAACATCTCCAAGTCATATATATTTCCAAAGAATCACATTCTCAAACAATTAAATCCGAAGCAAAGCCACTTAACTGACTTCAACAGATGCAAAATTGAGCCCTAAGGTAATAATTCATACGAGCAATCAATATTTCATGTGTGTTGCAAGCTGAGATACCTCAATAGTTTATCAGAAAAAAGGCTAGCCCTCCAACCCCCATGAAGTCATAGCCCCATGAAGTCATATCCACATCCCAGTCATATCTTTTGTGTGAAGGCAAAGAATAGCAAGACAACATAGAAAAGTCCAGCAATATTTGTGTCTTAGATTGTATACAATTTTTAAGAGGCAAGGTTAGACTTCTAGCTTTTCTGAAATTTAGTGGTCCCATGAATGTCAAATCCTCCTGACAAAGATCAGATTTAATCGAATATCCCTGATGTCCAGACTTCAAAGGAAGTTTGGCAGCATTAAACTTTCAGAGCCTCACTACCACATTGTATTAGATGATGGATGTCATCACCTTTGGCAAATTCTGGTAAAAGGACTAGCACAGACAGTATGGATTTTACTGCATATTTTGTCAGCTTAGTTTTAAAATCTAAAGGTTCTGAGTACTCCATGGAACATTTGTTTTCGAAACAAACTGAAACATCAGTGTTCAAATTCTTCTACATGCTCCACAAGAAATAAGCACAACAACTAAAAAGAAAAAACTCTTAGCAAAATAATTTAGGCTTCTAGTTAGCTGATGTCAGAGTTCAGAAGTAAATGGTACAAATAGCACTTTAGAACATAAAGTATTTTAACAGATGTAATTATAAAAAATTATCACTAACTTTTTACTTCTGTACCTTAGGGTTTTTTTGTCTTTTCTTTCACTTTTATGACTTAATTTCTATTTTTTTTACCGTGAAGAGAAGGGAGAGAACAATCTCTGCACCTCCTTAATGCCACAAACTATGGCACAAACTGAGTTCTCTTTCCACCTTATGTTGTGGCTTATAAAGCATCTTTTCACTTAAAACCACTAGTTCTATAATCAATATTTTTAAATACCCAGCCCAAGAAGTTCTAAAAATATTTCCATTAAGAACAGATTATACTTCAACACAATTCTAAAAAAACCCTACTTATTTCTGCTAAGTTTTATTTTTGCTCTGTGGTATCAACTGGCCCTTGGCTTTAGCACATTAATAATTAGGAACCTCATGAAGGTCAATAGAGAGCTTCATTGTCTCCTCTACATTTCAGAAGACTGGAATGATAGCAGCAGACACAATGAAACTTGGTCCTTATGCCCCTTGAAACACCCTAACATCATGCCTGTCTCTGTCCCAGATATCACTCTGTGTCCTCCCCTTTTCTGATGGAACAAATCTTCCAAGATTAATTCCTGCTCCTTCTTTCAGGGGAAGAGTCAGCTTGTGTAATGCCCAATCCCTAGCTAAGCATCAGCAGACTCACTGACCAGTACACTCCCTCTGACAGACAACCAGGCCTGGCCAAAGAGAACAGATAAATCAAGATATTTTCAAGAAGTCTGAGAGCACTCAACTTGGAGCCCTACTCCTTGGATAAGTGTGGATTGGAAATTTTCGTCTGCAAACTTCAAGCTGTGGATCTACCCCAAGAGGTGTGATAAACAAGCGTACATTAGTCCTTCAATTTTGACTTCACTTTTTCCACAGATTTATGTGGGGTTTTTTGTTTGTTCTACAAGATCAGTTGCACTTTAATACATATTTTGAATCAGGCAAAGAATAATACACTTTTGATCTTTTCATCCTAATTATGGTATTTTCAACTCAAATAATCTAGAATAAGATAATGGAAAGAAAGAGACTGGTAATGAAAATACTATTCTTTACAATTACAGCACAAAGGTAAGACCAAGCAGAGCAGACAAGTTACAAATGGTTCATCCTTGCCTTGAACCAGCTGTCCTGAAAGGTTTCTGCATGTGTGAGGTCTTAAATAGCTGATTCATTTGGTCTGTCATATCTTGATGGAAACTTATTCTAAAACATATACACATATACAAATATTTACAATTATATAAATATATTCTAATACTTACACAGATATATTTAGAGAGGGATACAGACACACAGAAATCCCTACAGTGTTTCTGACAAGGAGGCATTACTTTCTGTATACATGAAATTTAGCAGGCTTTTCTTTTCACTACTTGTGTTATGAAATTACATATAAACATCAAACTCATATAAGGAACAATAAATTCCATTAATACAGTCACCTCACAATTAAGGATTTATGTAGATACTGCAGAAAGCTCATAGATATTTTATAACTCCTTGGGGGCTGAATAAAATTAAATCAAAGGGAAAAGGAAATGTGGTGACGCAAATGCTCCCCCCCTTTAATTAACCAGAATTAATCAAAATAAAACTAAGTAATCTTCTAGCAGTCAAAGCAGCACTAGGCTGAATATGATGATATAGTAAATAACCCAGCAGAAATACAAATGCTCCAAGTACAGGCACCCCTAATTAAAATGAGGTTTTTTCAAGACTGTAAACTACCAAAGATGGGCTTTCACAGAATCCTTTCTGGGTATTTTACAGAGCAACTGGGAGAAATGACCTTCAAGATCCACTTTTAAATTCCGGTCTTGTTAGCTTGAAACCATGGGTTGCTGGCCCTCTGAAGTGAGAAGGCTGTCCCTCTGCAAGGGGCAACACTCCCAAGTCACTGTCACCACATCACTCCCCAGCTGTGTCCCTGGGGCTGTCCCACAACGGGGCTGTCACAGCTCTGTCACCAGGAGCCAGCACCACCTCGCACACCTATTTTGTATGCATACACACAGCATCTTCTGGGAGTTCAGACGCTGTCAGCTAATTGGCTACATGCTTAATTACAACCCATGCCAAGATAATGGTTTCTAAATGGGTGAAAGTGCAGAGCATCTCCACAGGCACTAACAAGGCTGTCACAATCTCTGATTTGAGTGGTGTAAGCACCATCAAGCATAATATGTGGAAAGCTGCAGCCAAGTGCTATAACCAATGTACCCAACTGCTATGAAAGTACGAGTGCTCTAAAAAGTATACTTGGCAGTTCTGAAGCCAGAGAAGTTAATTATCTAGTCAGACCACTGATGTACCACAGATCCCTATGTGTGATTGAAATATCTCAGTATCAACATCAGTCATTGCTGTTTCTACAAGTATTTTGGTGTCTCTGGTGTGTTCACATGAAAGTTTGGAGCACAAGATAGGAGCTTCACTCATTTCCCTGATGGAGCATTGAATTACCCACCATCTCATGGAAGATTTGAGCTTCATTCTTCATTTGAATTAACAGTTTTACCTTCCAGGCCTCAGCTCTTTTCCTGCTTTCCTTCACTAGAGAAGAGTTCCTTTTTTCCATGCATATTTTCATAAATCTAGTGAGTTCATTTCTCAACTTTTTCTTTTTTTTTTCAACCAGATAGGTTACATCCAAGTCTCCTGCTCTAAGATGCTTTCTTAGTCTTTGGAATAACTTCCACAGCCCCCTTCTTCACCCTGCAGGTTTTATAACGTTCTTTAAAGGATACTGACACCAAAACATTACCCAGTGCCCATGCAATGTGATATGCAGAGGTAAAACCTATTCACCCTGCAGTTCTGGGGCATGTTAGACAGACACCAGAGAGACAGAGCACAGTGGGTCTTTTCATCAACATCTCAGCTTAAAAACAAGGCTCAAGCTATTAAAACCCCAAAGCCTTCAGTTCTGCACACTTACGCCAAGGAGTGATAAATCTCTAAAACCTTCTGCATTGTCTCCTCTTTCAAAGCACGCCAGCTTGTTAACCTCATGCTTTGAGAGAGTGGAAAGGTCTCCACTGGAAGTGACTTGCCCTGTCCTGTGTCTACTCCCATTGGGTGTGTCCCTGTAGTTTTTCCTTCTCATCCCAAGAAGTGTGACAGCCGGCTCAAATTTTGTCAAGGTGACTTCAAAATGCAGTATAAAGTTGTAAGCACTGTGTCTGTGCTCTGTGGCACGGAAATTGCAAAATTTGAGAGAAATCCTGTAAATCAAG
Organism: Camarhynchus parvulus; assembly: GCF_901933205.1. Taxonomy (NCBI): domain Eukaryota; kingdom Metazoa; phylum Chordata; class Aves; order Passeriformes; family Thraupidae; genus Camarhynchus; species Camarhynchus parvulus. Next base: position 38,356,982 of record NC_044586.1, on the reverse strand, counting down.
TGTCTGTGTTATTTTAATAGACTTCCCGTGCTAGCTGCAGTCTCTGCAGATTTATAAAACCATTTGGCAGCATGCTACACACCAGTAATTACCAGAGCAGGAAACGCTCAATAATACAGAAATAACTCATAGTCATTACAGATACAAACTATGATGTGAGGATAGAGAGATTTCTTTTTACCTTTTCCTTTATATACCAAACAGAAAAACAAGGAATCTTTACCCCAAAGAAAAGAACTGCATGCAACTCTCCCCACAGCACTCCTCGCTGCTGACAGATGCCCCTGCAAAGTACCCTCAGGGGGCAGCTATCAGACTTGTCCAAGCCTTCAGTCCTGGAATAATGGGCAATCCTGCAAAACAGATACCTTGCCTATGTGGACCAAAGAGATAAAAGGGCCAAATTCAGCCCTGTAACAAAACAGCAGCAATGCCATTGCCTTCACAACACTGCAAGGGTTTATACTTAGTTTTTAAACAAAGCATTAGATATATTGCAACCTTCATATAAAATTATCCCTCAACCAGTCAATTATCACAACTTCTCAAGGGAATTCTGTCGTTTATGCAGCATTTTTAATTACTCAGTACAAAAAAGGCCCAATTTTGATCTAAGAAGTGACAGTTCGACAAAATCTCCTAAGAAACAAGACTTCTCAAGCTCTGAATCTTTATCAAGGTTTTCCCATCTGCAAGAACAGTGAAGAAGTGAAAATACATAAGAAGGAATTTTACCAGGCCCAAACCAGGGAGGCCGTGGAAGATGATACACTGTAGCAAGAAAATCATAATGCATCTCTATTTAGCATATGCATGTGTGCCTGTTTGCTCTAGATGCATGTATAATCAGCCCTAGTAGAAATTAGAAATCATATGAAGGATTAAACATCAATTGCCTGTCCTCCTACACTTCCCATCCCTCTGCCAGGTCCTGATTAAAACAGAAGGCACAGTAGCAATGATTGGAAACAGACTCTGAAATTGAAATAAGAGAGGAAAATAGCCATTTTCTTTTTGTAGCAAAACCTATAAAAGCCACATTAGTATTTGACTGTCAACAAATACCACCATATTCTGAAATCAGGAAATCCTGATGGTTTTAACAGGATCTAGAAGGCGCAGAAAAATGAGGATTATTAAAACTTGAAGATATTACAACTATATTTGATGATGGAATTCAGTGTTATGCAAATAATTGTTTTAATATTTCTCAGGCATCCCACATATTATAACTATTTCTCAGTGACTAGAAGGCTTTCACACAATCTTTAAGTGCAATCTTTTGCTAGCTTCACCATCTGGGAGTTCAGACAGCATTTAATCTTACTGGCTTTTTTCCAAGAGACTTACTGTAGGTCTGTGGCATGTGTTTCTTTTAACAATCAAATTTGGGGGTGATTTTGTTCTTGACTATAGCTTAAAATAGCCCACTATCAAAATAATATTAGGGAGATCAGGTCTTCAGAGAGCAACAACATCTTTTATGACAATAGCTGACAGAGCTCTAACTTTGCATGATGCTTTCCCCAAAGTACGCAGAAACTTCTTCAGAAATGAACAAATACAGAAAACTTCTAACTACATGCAGATAAACCATAAAAAAACCCAAACTGCTGGTAGAACACAGGGCACCTCCTCAGACAAGAAGAGCACTAGTTGGTGAGGTGATGCAAGAAAGGGCATACTAGGAACGAAGGGGGGCAAAGAAGGAGAGCAGAGTACAATTGCAAGTCAGGCCATAAAGCCATTCTAGGGATATTCCTACCATTAAGCACATGTGTACCTCTAGCTTTTTCCATTATGCATATCCAGAAGAGTTACAGTAAGTTTGATTTCTCTGGTCCATTTTTTAAAACGTCCATTTTCTCAGGTCCATTTTTTTTCTTTGTTCTTTTTTGGATTTTTCAGAGACTTGTTTTAAAATATCTCAGAAAAATCATGGCCAGGAAGATGATGGGAAGATATGAAAGATGTTCCAAACATTCACCAACTGTCTGGAGCAAAGTTTCTGGGTGTAGAGTCACCCACACAATTTCTACTGCTCTGGACAGAGTCTACTGTATTCAAAGCACATTTAAATTTCAAAATTCCTACAGCTCTGCCCTCCAAAGCATTTATTAGAAACAGTGTTGTTTCCACCCAAGGCAACCCAAGGGTTGGAACTGGATGATCTTTAGGGTCTCTTCCAACATAAACCATTCCATGATTCTCTGAATCTATTCTGGCACAGCTCAGTTTCAGATTTTTTTGTTTGGTTAGGTTGTTGTTGTTGTGTGGGTGGGTTTTGTTGTTGTTTTTCTTTTGTTGGTTTAGGTTTTGTTACAATGCATTGGGAGTTTGTTGCTTACAAAGATTTTGGTGAGACTGATGTTTATTTGAAGGCTCAAGAACTAAAGGCAGAAAAAGAAGGTGAGTTTAAGGTAAGTGTAACACATGAGCTGCATATAACACGTTGCTGTTTCAGACGCCTGCTAGTTCTGGGGATAAGGATTTCTCGGTCTGTGGTCAAACCTCAGTAGGTTTGACAAGATCTAAGAAATCAAAGCATGATGACAACTTCCTTGTCCCCTAACACTCCACAGGACAAACGGACAGCACAGCCACACTGGACATCACAGGCTACAAATATTGTCTCTCTTTAGACAGAACTGTTCTGTTTCATGTTGATTTGCCACACAACTAATTCAAAGGAAAAATGATCAACCTAATTCACAAAACATATCTGTCACACTGCAAGATTAGACCAGCTGAAAAACAGATCAACATGGCTTTTTTTATCTCATATAGTACTCAAGTCAAGTGGCAGCACTCTTAGATATAATTAGAAGTTTTCCATTTTATTCAACAGTTACAAACGAACAGCATGAGACTTCACAGGAGCAATTTCATGGGAAGGGCCAAAGGAAAGTAATAAGCAAAAGAAAGCAAAACATTTTCACAAACACAACTACCCACAGTATGGCAACCTGCTGGGCACACTGAATAAGGAGAGGCTTTGTTTCAGACAAAGGTCATGGGTTTGTTTTCTTTAAAAACCTGTCGAAAATGGCTTTTTTCAAAACATCATCTAATAGGTCATTACCAAGACATACAGATGAAATCTATACTCTCAGCTGTGGTACACATTCCTCAGCGGCTAACACCAGCTAAGGCAGCTGCTCACACAGGAAGCCCCCATATGTAACAAGGCAACACCAGTAATGGTCCTTAGACTTCAATAAGTTGTCAAATTCTTATGTTCAGATTTCTAGACCAAATTCCCATTCACAGCTAGTTGAGTGGAAACATTTTTTTAGCTACACTGTCAAACTACTCTGCCATTCAATGGACATATTTCACTCTTTTGTAACAGGAACTGTATCCATGAAATATGGAGAACAAGAGGGATAGAAGTCAGCTTTGCAGTCACATCACCCACTTCACCTCCTGCTTCAGAAGATCTGAAAACATCTTACACAGCACATGGAGAGACCGACAAGTCAAAGCTTTCTATGGCAAATCCTTCCCATCAGCTGCAGACCACCACAGACAGATCTAGCCCCCACTCCATAGCCATGCTGCCACTGGCTTCCTTGTCCACAAAAAGTAACACCACTGTTGCAAAATGAAATCTTTTATAGCTCTGCATCTCTGGGCAGCAAAGCATAAGGTGAAGAGACACAGGCAACAGGCATGACCTTTCCTACAATCCATCCGAAGTTGATCAAGGGTACACACAGCTTACACAGCTACCTGGAAGTATATTATTTCTAACACTTCAAGTTATTGTTCAGACTTCATGTTGTTTCTTAAAACAAGAAGCTGGAACTTTTCACCTTCATTTTTAAGCCTCAAATCACACTTCCTCCCATAGCCCCACAGATGCACATTTTACTTAGCTAAATTTGCACAGTGGACCAGGTTTACTTTGCTGACAAATACTGGATAAGTAATTATCTGCAGATAAGCATAATGCATTCTTCCCTCTTTCAGACACAGGAGAATAATAGCTTATGGAGAAGTTCTAGCAGGAGCATTCCCAAACAAGCTTAGTTTGTGCCTTATATATGGAAACTTTCATCTCTTTCCACAAATTCCAAACATGCTTTTAACTTTGGTTAAGATAAGCTCTCTGGCAAAATGCTACCACAGCTGCATGTGTGACTTTGGTCCCTCACTGCACTGTGACACGCCACTGTGAGCACCAGGTGCTTTTGCACTGCAAGTGCCTTCCTCTGCACAGAAAACAAATCCCACCTGCTCTAATTCCTTGAGAGTAGAACTACTTCCTCATCAATACTTTAGCTCCTCCAGGTCTTGTTAAAGATCTCACTAGGGAAAGAGTTTTCAAATTCCATTCTTATTTTCAAAGTCAACACCACCTTGCTGTTCCCCCAGACTGAGCTATTTGTTCAATGATTCTTTAAGACTAATCCATTCCCTAGTCACAGATCTTTGGTGCCTTCTAACCTGCCTGTAACAATGCTGGCTTGTTTATTGTAATAGGATGTTCACTTGACTTCTGTGAAGTCTTTTTCAAACAGTAATCTTGCAACACTGGGGAAAGCAGCATAGAGCCCCACAGGTGTGCAATGCTTCTGAGGAGCTGACTCTCAACAGGAGAAGAGGGGGGAAAAAGGGTATCTGGATATATTTCTCCTGCCTTTTTTTTTCCTGAAATATGAGGTAAAATATTACACAAGAACTGAAAGACAAAGAATAAGATGTTACATGATGCAGTAATTATTTTTCTTCTTGGTGAGGTAGCCTTCCTCAATTCTTTTGTGGGGAAAAGTTTTTACTCTGGAATAGCATCAAATAAGCACATCCATCTTGAAACAACAAAAAAATGGCCTTCTCCAGTGTTTAAATATACACTTCTAAAATGAAAATGCTGCCCACCATTAAAAGAGTTGTTTTTCTTTTTTTAAAGGAAGTTCCTACCAGTTTTTGGTAGTTTGTGCTGCCACTTTTGTTTTCTATTGCAGTCTCCATGGAAGGGCCCTCTCCTACCTTTTGGTATTTCCTCTGTGTGCTGGTTTTGGCTGGGATAGAGTTAAATTTCTTCATAGTAGCTTGTGTGTGGCTCTGTTTTGGATCTGTGCTGGAAACAGGGTCAGAAATATAGAGATGCTTTTATTATGGCAGAGTAAGGCTTACACAGCATCAAGGCAACCTTTTTGCTTTCTCACCCCATCCTACAAGTGAACGAGTTGGGGGTGCACAAGGAATTGGGAGGGAGCAGAGCCAAGACAGCTGACTCCAACTGATCAAAGGGATATTCCACACCATATGGCATCATGCTGGCAATAAAAGTTGGTGTAAGAAGGAAGGGAGGGACATTTGGAGAGATGGCATTTGTCTTCCCAAGTCACCATTATGTGTGATAGGGCCCTGCTGTCCTGGAGATGGCTGAGCACCTGCCCGCCCATGGGAAGTGGAGAATGGATTCCTTGTTTTGCTTTGCTTGTGTGCAGCTTTTGTCTTACCTATTAAACTGTCCTTATCTCAACCCAAGAGTTTTCTCATGTGTACCCTTATGATTCTCTTCCCAGTCCCACTGTGGGGGAGTGACTGAACATCTGCTGGTGTTTAATTGCTGACCAGAGTTAAGCCACAACACTCTGGATTATCATCCCAAACAACAACAATAAACAACTCTGGAAAAATTTTCTCAGCAGCTCAGTTTGTACCCTACTAATTGCACTGCCTTCTCTTGCACAGGTGGGACTGGGAGAAGTAAGAGATTAATTCAGGAATGAACCCAGCCATGGCAGAGCAATCCCCTTAATGCCCAGTAGATACCTGTCATGCAGCAAACATGAAAAAGTTCTCTATTTCAAAGAAAAAAAGGGGAGTGGGGGAAGATTTTAGGTTTTCAAGACACCTGTCTTTAACTTTAAATACCTTTAAATCCAGGGTCCTGGGCCTTCCTGAAACAGGAGACCCTGAACTACACCTTTAACAAACTTCTCTGGTATGTCCTCATGCAATGAATTTTGCCTATAACTCTAAGGTACACAGGGAAGCATTATCTTTATTGCTGCTTATAGCCTTTCCTTTTCTATCTAGGGACTTCTACTCCTGTTAAACCTCTCTCCCAACACAAAAATATTTAGCCTGCCTTCAGTGTGCTCTCTCCTGGCTTTTTAGGCTTCACTTTTGTTCCCCTCTTTCAAATCCTCTACATTTCCCACTTGTTTATTTCCAATCATCACTCCTCTTTACCTCTGCCCATAATTAAGGGTGAACACAGTCTTATTGTGCTTTAAATGTAGAGTTTCCAGAGGCAACCCATTTCCCACTATCACATCCTATTTTGATCATAGGCATGCTTTCCAAAACTATACCAAAGGGGTAACTGTATCTTCAAAACAGGTACTTGTGTAACACTACTTCAAATTATCCCTGCCAAAGACCAATACATTGCTCCAAGGTGAAATTCATCTACTCTTCCAGTGGTTTAGTGTTCTCCAGGGAATATGAAGCAATTTCAAATGGTAAAGAACAGAAATTCCCACTTTATTTGATAGTGGGAGGAGCTTTGAGGATTTTTTTGTTGCTGTTGGGTGGAAGGTACTCAGATTTTTGATAGCTTAAAGAGGTTTTCTGGCCTTAGAAAGTTGTGAGAGAGCACAGCAGTTAAACCACATACCAAACCATCCAGACTGTAAGTGAAAGAGAGGCAGTGTGCTTCATACCACATTCAAACAAAGTGAGAGTTTTTACTTGTAAACAAGGCAGTTGCAAACAACCTCTCAAACACCAGCCTGACTGAGCCTATAAATTTATAGGATTAGTATTGCAACATTTTGTTGCTACAGCATCATCTCTCCCAAGCATCTGAACTATTGTAACAGGATCAACACTTGAGGCAACTCAAGACAGGAGACAGAAGTGACTAATACTCCTTTTCAGTGAATTTGCTCCTACCTTGCAATCCTTTAGGAATGGAACCAAGCAGCTGTGTTACAGCTTGGCCAGGCACCTTTCCAGCAGTGCCTGCACACTCCCTCTCTTCCCTGGGATTCTGTGGGCAGCTGCCACCATGACCTCCCTGGCCCAGTGTCACTGCAGCCACATTGGCAAGAAAGGATACCAGAGGAACTTGACAGGGAGTCAAGGAAAAGCCTCAATTCACACAATTTCTCTAAATTGAAGAATCTCAAATTTGGTGCTTGAACAAAAAAAGCAATAAGTTAAGTCCTTTGACCTCATCCTTGCCAGAGCTCTTCACTACTGAGGGTTCAGGCAGTATTTGACCCCAAGACTAGGCAGACTTATTTTAAATTCTCCAACGAACAGACAAGACACAAACAAGGTATTTTCCTGCCTTAGTTTCCCATGGAAATAGAAAGCAGGCTGAGCTGGTGAGGGCAACAATTCCTTCTCCCCAAACAATGGCCATAGGGAGCATGGAACCTTTGGGGACAACTAATCTGTGTTTTGCCTCTCACACGACAGGCTGCTGCCCTCTGTCCCCAGGGCAGTGTGCTGTCCATGCCCACGCTGGCACAGGCTGCAGCACAGGGCTCCTCTCCTCCTGGGGGCTTCTGCCTCTGCCCCTCTCCAGCACCCAACAGCGTTTCCAACAGTTCACATGGCACTCCCACAGAAGTCCATCCTCTTGCTCCCTTAGCACTAAAGAGACGTGCCTTGAGGGAGAAAAAAGATCTCCAGATCATTCACTCCAGGTAGAAGCTGCAGCTTTTATTAGAGACAGCCCTATCCCTGGGCTGTGTTAAACCAGCCACACTGCCAGTCCCAGCAGCAGCTGTCACATATCAGCTGACAACACAATCCCAACACAAACCCCTGGGCCGCAAAGCCCCAAAGAACCATGGGCAGTGTGTGCTAAGTTGTTCCCTGCCCATGTTTATACACACACACCTGAAAGGATTATGCTCTTTCTCTCTTTCCATTTACATGCTCTTAGTTTCAGATTTCTAAATTATGCTGTGCAGCAAGAACTAGAAACTTACTGCTGGCTATGAGAGTTTCTTCTTCTCTCGATTCCAGTGCTTTTTCAAAGACAGATGAGCTGAGCTGCCAAAATAGTTCCTTCTCCCCTCTACGAAGGCACTTCACAGAACTAGCTTGCGATTCAGGAATCAGACACTTCTCTAAAACCAAGCAAGAATGGAATTACAGCTAATCACATTAGCCCACAACTTTTTTCCCCTCTAAAAGCAGGATTAAAGGCAGAGATGGGGAACTTCCCACATTCCCACACACCAGCTGCATTCTTCCAGACTCAGCTTGCTGAACAGCTAATAGAATTACCATCCATAGACCTAGGATTTTCAGGGATTACTCTGGAGAGGTTGCCAAAGGAACTAACCAGACTGTAATTCCCGGCTTTGCACCACCAGAAAGGGATAGAATGACCTTAAAATGACATTGAGAATTATCCCAGAGGGACCACGGCCTGAGGAAGTTGCCATCTAGATTTTGTAAGGGCTGTGGAGACATTGATCTTAAAGTTTATTGAGAAGAACAACAAAGTGAACTGCAAGCCCAGGTTTGGAGATGTGATTGATGAGAGGAGTGACAAGGCAAGGGAGAGGGGATTGCCCTCCAAGACTGATGCTGATAAACGTCTGTTTAAAGAGATCAGTGTACATTTTAATGCCTTATCCATTCCTGCATTATGGTTGAGAGCATGTATGGCTAAGTTCTAATCTCAAATTACTCATGAAAATAGCTGAAAAACATTTTTTTTTTGTTCAAAGGGGAAGATGAATGGGAGAAAATTTTCTATTTACATTCTTCAAAATATAAGTCACTCATATCAAGCCAAACATACATAAAACTTTGACCTTTGTCATGACATGAGCAGCAATAACCACTGAGGCTAGCTTTATGATTATTACTTTTCATTTCCAAACACCAAAATCTAAAGTCATACTCCATCCCCTCCATGGCACCACAAATACAATGCAGGTTTCACTGTACAACTTTTAAACTTTCTAAAGGATAAACATTGCAAGTTTGAACTGAAGAAATTAGAAGTTTTCTTTTTTCCCCATTTTTTGGAGAAATTTGATTTGATCTTTCTGAGTCAAGGACACCTACAAATAAGGTCAGCAAAGAAAAACAAAAACTAGTTCAGAGAAATCTAGTTTCAATTCCAAACTTTAGCATTCATTCATGAAACAAAGATTCTTAACACAAATTCAGAAGAAAAAGCACATTCTTCAAAATGAGGTTTCAAAACACACAAGCAGCAATTTAAAGATCCTAGCTTTACTGCAGAGGCTTCTGCAAAGCATCACGTACTGCTGAGCAAATTAAAAACCCAAGGCCCTCCTCCTCAGGCTGCCAAGGCACTTGCACAGACTTAGAGCCATGGAATTAACAGGGGGAGGGATGCAGTGGGACAGAGGAAAAGGCACTAACCCTCCTCTCCCCACGGCCACTGGAGGCAAGGGAGGTGCAACTCTTTGCACTCCAGGGTAGGAGCAGAGCTGTCCAGCTGCTTCATGAGCCTGGTCAGCAAGGCAGGGACAGGAGTGCAACATGGGGGTCCTTGCCTTGGAAACTGATCATCCAGTGCAACCCTGAACCTGCTGAAGAGGACCCTGCTGTCATGTACAAAGGCTGGGCCTGAATCAATTTAATCAATTTAAGGAGTGCTCCTCCCAGCCAGAAAGAAAAAGGTTGGTGCCCATTATTAAGTTTCACAGCTTATTGCCCTCTCCTCCCCAGACAGGCAGCAGAGAGAATGAATAAAAAAAAAAAAAAAGTCCGCAACCAACAATAAAGTAACTTCCCTCAAAAGAGAAGGGGAAAAGAAAAGAATAATTTTTAAATTTTTTTTAATACTAGTGGCACTTAGCTGGAAGGAGGGCAGGGGAAATGTTGCCCAAACCCACCTTTTCAACAAAATATCCATGAGCTCGCATGGTGATCTGCCACATCTGGAAAACACAGGGATCTCTGATGAACAGCGAGGTAACTTATTTTGTCTCTTCACAAGACATCTGCACAAAATGGAGCACTGCTCAAGTTACAAGAGCTGGAGATGTGTCCTCAGTCCCACCTCTAATGTTAAACTCTACCAAGGACCAGATTGTTAGTTATGACTGACAGGTATTTTACAGCATTACAAACATGCACTACGCATCATCTGTTTCTGAGGAGGTCTCTAACACATACCTAAAGATAGAAAAATCATGCTTGGCCTAAATGAATCAATGTTGGCAGGGGAAAAAAAGTGATCTGCTGCAGAACTTGGCTGGAGATGGATCTTTTTTGCTCCTTGCAGGGAGTTTGGAAAGCAGAAATTATCATAACAGGACACAAAGGACAGAGAAACAAATCAGGGAAATCCAGAAGGGCTCACAGTGGGGAGCAGAGAAGAGAAAGGAACTCACCTCTTGTCTGTACCTTTATGCAAAGGACTAGATACACAGACAGGACAGCACAAAAGGCACTTAGATAAGGACCAGCAGATGAAATAAAGGAAGAAATTAACTGCAAAGACTTTGGAACCAGAGCTGTGCCTATAAAGGGACAATCTCACTGACCTCTAATGCCAGTCCAAGGACATTTTGCCGCAGGATTTCTGGAGCAGTGGTATGCAGGACATCAGATGCAATCAAAGCTCAGTGTATTTGTACCCTTATTGTAGCAGGATACTACCATGGAAAGCATAAGCACAGTGGCACATGGTCTTCTACTCTTCCCTCCCCTCACCCTTTCTCCCTGAAATCAGGCAAAAGCTGGCTGTCTCAAATCACAGTTTCAGTGTCACTATTGTTGCCTGCAAAAGAACCTGAACAGTATCAAAACAGTCAGTCAAGATCAACTACACCTTAGGGCAGCACTTCAGAAAGAAGAAAGGGGGAGGGAGGAAAAAAAAGATATTAGAAGTGGTTATCCACCTTTAAGCCACAGTCACCACCTGGACCTCAGACCTGCCCTCGTAAGAGGGGAACTGCAGAGCCCACAGGGTCTGACATTGCCCACAGAGTTGAAAACAAGCTGGCATTACGACAAATGACAGTGGTGGACAGATAGATCTCTCCACACCAGAGGAGGGAGAGGCTGACATGATATTGGGGGACCAGACCCATTCAACTCCTGCTTGTCTTGGAGATGGTGCATTGAGGTCCCCATTTGGGCCACACAAGATTTTCACTTCTGTCAAGCCAGAGGTTCTCTGCAGACACAGCACTGCACATACCCCTCTATCTCAAGCAGCTCAAGACTCCCTCAGCAGATTCTCTCCCCCTTAAGCTTCACTGTGTTGAATACAGATCCCAAACAAAGAGCAAAGCTCTCAATTTGCCACCCTACTTCATGCCAAAAAGCTGCCTGCTGGTCACAGCCCCCTAAAATCTCTTCTAATTTCAGTTTCTTTCTTAAATCAGTGTGATTGCTAAGTTATGTACAGGGTCCATATTTTGGCATTCCCCAATTATGCACTGACCACAACTCTCCTGCACTATCTACTGCACTTGCTAATGTTGACTGCCTCAGCGTGGTGTTATTTTTGTCCTTCCCCCACTCAGACTCCAGAAATTAAACCATGCTGTGATCAAGAACCACAGACATCTCTTTGGCTGGATTTATGCTAGCACTGCTTCCCCCAACAAAATACTTTGTGCTGTATTTATGTGGAGAATGTTAAACTCTCCAGACAAACACCTGCCTTACATACAGTATTGGGAGGAGGAATCACACCTGCCTGCAGCCATTTTTTGAGCTTCACCTACTGAACAGCTCATGCAGCATCAACCACTTAGCAACCATGGCACTTATAACCCCAAGCACAGCTGGCAGCATCTACTAGACAGCAAGTGTGCTGCTGGATGAGGGAGATAGTGGTGAGGAAGCCAAAAGGCTTCAATGGAGCTGCTGGCTATCTCCTACTTGCTGGACCCTCTAATTACCATTCCATAAAGCTTCCAGTTGAATTTGAGGGGCAGAGCAGCTCAGCACAAGCTGGGATCTCTCTCACCAGCTCTGCTCCCTGTTTAGTGCCCCAAGCACTTGAAACTGTGACCTACTCCACCTGACCTCTGATCGGGAAACCACTCTGCATAATGGGTGTATTATACCTGGACATCTCAAACATACCCTACCAAGTAAATGTGACTGGTCTAATGGGAACCAATTCTTAGAAGTCACCTTTCTCTTTCTGTTTAACAGGAAGGAAGAAAAAAATCATTAGAGACAACAGAAGGCACAACTAATACGAAGGTGCTGCTGTCCAGTAGGACCTTTTGCCTTTTACAGTTCAATCAGAACAGAAATCCAAGGGGAAGTGGTTAAAGATGCAGGTTAGATGTAGTTCAGCAGCATCTATCTCCCTTGCAAATGCTGCTCCATCACAGATATAGCACCTACTCCAGCCTCATGCCACAGCAAAGCAGCTACGTCTGCTCTGCCTAAATTATCTCTCTGCACTCATTAACAGCACTCCCCCACTCCAAATCTTGAGATTCAGTTCACAAAGCTGACTTAACCCATTCTTAAACCCACAAACCATATTTCTTTCTCAAGTGGCACCCAGATCCCATCAGAGGAATGACCTGTGCATTGCAGCACTGCCTCCTTTCAAGGTCAAGCTGAGCATGTTTCATTTGATCACATCCACAGGCTCCAAGCAGTTCACCCCGAGGGGCACAGCCCTGTCAGGTTACTCTATGCCTGGTGATAACCGTGCCAAGCCACTCCCACTTACACCTATCCCAAGTGATGCAGCTGCAACAGAGACAAATGAACAAGCTGGAGTGTTTGCAGGTCCCATCTGCTGACTGGCACCTGTGCCAAGGCAGAAGGTCCAAAGGAAGGCTGTCTGGGAGGATACAGTCGTGCTCTGCTGGCAGAAGCCAGGACCATGCTCAAGCAAGCCTTTCAGAAACATCTGAGACAACACTAGTCTTAAGCCTCTGAGGGACTAGCAATGTGAGACAGCTTCGAGGGATAAATTTCATACTTGTCCCATTAGGAATCACGTTTGTGCAACTTAGATAGTTGCACAAAGTACCTGAGCACGATTTACCTTTTTTATGCTCCTTCTATTTTTCTCCTTTTACCCCTGTAAGTTCTAAGAAATCAGAGGCCACATAGGAAAAAGCCAAGTACACAACAGCAGGAAAAATAACTGTGTCATCAAAACACAGAACCTAAAACTTGAGATTCATTCTCCACATTCATGTCAAATTTCTTGCCAAAACTTATTCTCACAGCTGCATTTTTTTCACTTGGAAGAACCAATACATTTACACATGTACATTCTTCTCCAAGGTTATTCTTAAATTATTACTTTCAATGCCCTTGGCAGATTAGAGGCATTACATAAATATTAGATGCTATAGCATACGGTCTTAAACAAGGAAAGGGACTTCTGAAGCTCTTAAAATTATCATGAGGTTTCTGTAGGCAGTTTTATATGAACCCAGGCTTAAACAAGAGAAAGGCAATATGCATTAAAGTTAACATTACAATATGCATAGAAGAATAATTCCTACAGAGGAAAACTGTTCCATTGTCTCTAGCTACATGTATGGGACTTGAATTTTTAGTGCATTCATCAGATCCTACTCAGTCTTATGTTCTGAACTACAAAAAGAATAAAAGAAAATATTTTCATCTAGACAAAGAGAATTGCAAACAGTTTTTTAAAAAGTTTAAAAAGGAAAGTAATTCATTATTTCTGTGTACATAACCTGACAACCAAACAGAACAAGATAAAAAAAGTATTCCTTTCCCCACGAGTCTCATCCTTCTGAAATTTGTACCAAACAGAACACACACAAGAAATGTGTTTACAGATGGGGTATGAGTCATGCTCCCAGGTGAGGCTTAGAAAGACTACCACTTCCAATTCACAGGAGCAGGACTGTGGTGGTGTTATCTTCCATTAATAAGAAGCAATGGGGATTAGAATAAGCGATCAGTAGTTGCAAGCCCTGCGCTATCCTCCAACATCAAAATATTCAACTCAGGACAAGCATTTTCTCTGTTTTGCCTTGCCTCAGCTCACAGATGTGTTAAGCTTTCACCTGCTTCATAACATTATTGAAATGCTTAGCATTTTAATAAATAGTTTGGTCTAGACAGAGCATGAAAGGTAGATGAATACTTCTGTTATCTTAACTCACCGAAGTGTTTATGATCACTGAGAAATGCTGGAAAGCATTTTAACAAAAACCTCCAGTTAATTCTCACATACATTCATTTGCTACAAACTGAGTAACAGAGCATGAGAAAACATGATGCAATATTATCAGCCTTACAAAAAAATCCAGTACTTTGAGAAGAAAAAAAATCCATAAACTGCTCCCCATCTTCATTTTGAACTATAACAACTTGCCACTGTACTAGTGCTGGAAGGACACGGTCATCACACTTCACCTACAACTCTGCATTCATTATGGGTCAGTAGCCGCCAACACCAAGAGGAAATGTAATTTCTACTGCAGACCCACAGAGCAGAGAAACCACAGTATCACTGAAATGTAACATTATGGAAAAACAGCCCGGACTTGGTCTCCTCAAACAAAAGGCACTGCAGGGATAATAAACTGACCTTTTAAGCCAAGAAACACACATACCAGTAAAGTTCAGTTTCTGGAAACCTATTATAACTCAGAACTGCAAAGGTGTCTGAAGTGTCATTTATAATTTTACAAATAATAAATTAAAAAGGCGGGCAAAATTGTCTCTTGCATGAGGACACAGACAACATACAATCGAATCTTTCCCCCTGTCCCTTAAGTGTATTTGATAGTACCTTTTGAAGTTCTCCAAAGAGATGGCAGAAAGGCAAGAGCAAAGAGAGGAACACGTGACACAGAAGCAACCAGCTATGGTCCCATCCCCAGGATTCATACAGTTTAGAAAAGCAATGATAGTACTGGATTCTGAACTGTAGGAATATACATTCAAAATGGATGGAAAATGACTAAGCTTGTTTTTCTGCCACAAAATGCTACTCAGTTGCAGTTTCTCTGCAACTCCACCAGCATGAGCAGCAGGCTAGTTCTTTGTCATTTGCAAATTTAGCATTTATTTTATCATGCCATATGTAGTCAAGAGAATTCAGCTAGGAGAGGCAGGCTCTGCTCCACCCTGTTCATCCTCTGCCTTCACAGAGGAAGATAAAGCAAAGAGGAAAAGGTGAAAAATAATCTTCTGGGTAGAGTTTAGATGCAGTGAATATCATCTGGGTCATTTCACGTTTCATACTCTCTGCTCCTGCCTTTACTTTGCCAGTTACTTTCAGAGTTGAACGCTGGGGCTGCTTATCAGCAGTACCGCAGGGAAGCAGCAGAACACACTGAAAACAGCACAGGAAGGGACCAAACCAGAAACTTCCCTGCCAGTAACAGGGCAGTCCAAGCAGAAACTCAAGAAACAGCTCGTGGTTCAGGCAGGGAAAGCTCTAGAGGAGATCCCAGTGGCCTCGGGAGTGCAGCTGCTTGCAGAGGGAGGGACAAGTAAATAAAGTGCAAGGCAGGATCCCTGCCACCCTCCCTTATTCAAATAAGTCACTTAACTTTCCAGAGAGCAGCAAATCTCCTTACTCCTGTGGATTAAAGGCAGAGTTAAAAGAACGTTTGTTAACAGACTACCCTCTCCCAGGGTCATTCCTGATGCATGCCAGCTAACCACATGCACAAAACTAAGTTAAGGGCGCCCTTGATTAAAAATGAAAAGTTTCTATCTAAATAAAACAATACCTTTTAAAGACAATTAACAAGCTTACTGGATGTGGGATACAATTTTAATTTTGCTTCTTTGGAGCCTGACGAACATTAGACAAGTGTCTGAGGTATAAGAATATCTGTTTGAAACATGGCCTTTTGCCATCCTGTATGAGGTGAAATGAAATTCAAGGTCTCAGGGCTCCCTAGCAAGGAAGAGACAGCAGGACAATCGTTTCAGAACACAACCTTTAGGCTGCTCACTGACTAAGGAGAGCTGAGTCCCTATGGGATTCCCACTAAAATGTCAGGAAGCAACGATATTGTATCCCAGTACCAAGTATGTTTCTGAAGATTTCATTTGCCTGCCTACATGGTTTTTTGTAATGATCACTCCAATAAAAGAGGGAAAGTTAATAATAAAAAATAAAGGTTAATTTACATTTCACTACATAATAGCACAGAGCTAAGTAGGTAATTTTAAAAATAAGTTAAAATATATGACATGAATGAATAATATTGCAAAATAGCCATTACAAAAAATGTTCAGTACAAGAGGAGGAAGAAAGTGGAGTGAAGGAGAAATGCTTGTTCCAGGGCAATAAGTCAGATGAGCAGGCCCACACCACACAGATTATAGGGAAAAGAAATAGTCAACAGGGTGAGCTACTTTGTCAATATGTTGTTTAGTAAGAAATACCAATCCTGCAGAATCAAAGAAACAAGAGGAATCCCCTAAAAAATTGCATATTTTGTGGACACAAACTGCTTCAGTCTGGTATGGGAACCAGGTCTAACCCCAAAATGCCTTCTCCAGCTTGGATGAAACACCAACATGACAACATCAAGGAACTTCAGTATAATCTGTAAACTGACATGTTTTACAACTAAAGAACATGAACTTTACAAATGCTTTCCTGAAACTCAGCCTCCAGGTGACCTATTCTCAGAGCCAGAATTTCTTCCTAAAGATAGTGAGACAGATGCTGCTGCTGGGTGTGGAACATAAATCCACTGACTCAAACCCTGCTGTGCAATGGCTCACAACACCAGGGCAGATACAGTACACACAGATACAGGTGGCACACACTCTCCTTACACCTTCTGGGCCAATCTCCACCTTCTAAGTCTACAACAAACCTCTCATTAGCTTCAGGAAGTAAAAATCCCTGTGTCCATAGGCATCCCAACCAACAAAACACTGCAATCACTTCTGCTGATTTGCTAAAACATGAAAACACAGAAAAGGCAATAAGTCAGGGAAGCTGCACCTTGGCACACTGCAGGTATGGCAAGTCTTCTCTCGTGTGTCACACCAAAGCAAACTAGCAAGATGTGAGTTAAATAGCTGACCTTTGTGTTACATCACAAGCTGCTTGTGAGGACACCAAACTTCCTCCTAACATTCTTGTAAGTGCTCACTTGTATTGTAACAAAAGGCAAACATTGTTCTGATAGTTTCCTTAATATAGACACTAACAAAATGCTAAATAATAAAAAATAATAAAAATAATAAAAAATAATATTATAAATTATAATATAATAAATATTATATTATATTATATATTTATATTATATATAAATAATAATAAAAAATAATTCCCTGCTTTCCCCAAGCCAACAAACTTCAGAATATGGATAATAGTAATTTCATCTTCCTGGTGCTTTTCCCATTTCTTTTCTTTATGTAACTCAACCCTGTTTCAAAAGAAAAACATAGTTTCAATACATATCTCCCAGCAAGTCTTACAATTATTTTCAGAAAGCCTGGTATGGGTAAAAAAAAAAAGTTCGTATTTGGCAAAATCTGAGTTTGTCCATATTTTCTTCTTTTCCTTTATGCTTCAATGCTTTGCCTTTGGAAATCAATGCAATTTTGGTGGCACTGCTTTCCTCTCAGCTTCTCCACAGCAAGCATTTGAGGTCTTCAGGTTACAATGAACCCCAATTTTGGAACATCATATACATACTTCTGGGAAGGGGGCAGTAACTCATTCACTAGTTCTCTCTAACAAGTACCACCTTTCCCACAGATCTGTTTCACCAGCACTAGAGCCAGTAACTGCAAGGGAAGGGGATGAGATAAAAAACTGAAACCAACCAAACAAAAACAAACAAAAAAAACCCACAACAACAAAAAAGCTACCAGAGACAAAGCAAAAAGGCAACTTATTTTCACATAGATAACAACAGGAACTGAAAAAGCTAGTGACTTTTTTACGCCTCCCAATTAACCAAGCTGCTCAAAGCTCAAGAGGGAAGAGCAACAAGTATATGAAATCAATCCTGGTGTGTTCTGCTTTCATGACCACCAGAGCAATTTACTTTATCTCCAAATACTCTCTCACATCAGGTTTCATCAACAGGGTCAATGAAACCTTCCCTTTCCAGCAGCTACATTTTTCTGCCCCAGCAGTCTCAGGTGAAGCTCATGGGATGCACATACCTGGGAGCCAGAGAACCTCCCTTCCACTTAGTCACCAACCTGCTATTACAGTTACTTGCTGAAAGCCACAGAACTTGACCAAAGCTGAAAATAGCAGCATGTACTTATTTTGGTAACGGGCTTTTTAAGGGACCATTATAGTGGCAGAACAATTAGAGCTTACTTTTAAATATTTAAACTTACAGTTCTTGGGGAATTTGCTCAATAATTCAATTCTTTATTAATCTGAGGAGAACAATCCAATTTAAAATTCTTTAAAATTTTCATTAAAATCTCTCTTTAAATCTCCCATTTCAGCATCCCAAATAATGTAACGACCTCTTAAATAAAGCTAGTGATTGCTCATTAACAATGTGAAGGCTTCACTGTAGATTTTGCAACAGCTTTTTGGGGAATTCATATATGTCTAAAGAGACTATACAGAACACTTGTGGTCTGAAAGGGCTAACTTAGTAACTTTAGGAATCTCTGAGTTGGTAGCAACAACGGATGGCCAGACATGCTCAAGACTTAGAAGCAGTAACAGAAAGAAACCAAATACTGAATCCTGCACCCAGAATCCTTAAGGAAAACAATGTGCCTACCGATAAAGGCATCAAGTGCAAGGACATGCCTTGCCTCTGCAGCTACTCCCACTGCCAGCTGGATGCATCCAAAGGAACACTGCCTTTCGCCTGGCTGGCAAGGCTACAACCAGGTCCTGATCAGACACCCTCTAAAGTAAATACCATTATATGAGTGAGTCAGGGCAACAAACCATTTGGAAAGCCCAGTTTGGGGCTTAGCCAATGGATTTTTTTTTTCTTTCAGTTTGGAGCCTGTGGTCCTCAAGCATCTCCCCAAACTGAAAAGCATTTTGAGAGATATGTGACCAGTCCCCACCAGCGAGCGCAACGGCTGTCAGGTCCACAGGAAGGTGCTCCAAGCCGCACGTATTTCACCATTCCTGGGCAGCGGGAAACATTTACACACGCACAAACCAAACCGGGTTTCCTACCAAAAGCCCTTTTTATTCCAGGGTCAAGGACCGAGACGGCTGTTCAGTACCCGGCGGGTGTCCCATCCTTGGCCCCTGCGCCCCTGGGGCCGTCACTACGGGTAGGGGAGCCCGGTGCTGCCCTGGGCATCCTTCGCCGACCCGGGTACCGGCCACCCCCGCGGGGACATTCAAGGGCAGCTGACGGTCTGCATCCTCGGGCTCCCAGAAGGAGCCACCCAGGTGCAGAGCCGCGGCCAGGGCCGGACACACGGCGCCGGGGATGCCGCTCCCCTCCCCCGGCACCTTCCCCCCGCCGCGCCGCGCAGGCCCGGGGCTGCGCTCCCCCGCCTCCGGCAGCGCCAGCACCGCCGGGGCTCCCTCGGCATCGCCGCCTTCGGCCGCCGGTGCGCCCGGGAGAGCGGGCAGCGGCTCGGCCGCGCTCCACCTGCTCGCCGCCGCGTACTCACTCCGCGTAGCCCGTGGTCCAGGGCAGGCGCCGGGTGTCCTTGCTGAGGATGAGGATGGGGCGGGCGATGTGGTCCGCGGAGCACTCCACCTCGTCCGGGGACAGTCCCAGGAACTCGGGTCTCCCGTAGGGGAAGCGGAGGGGCAAGTCCGCGCCGCTGCCGTGGTCGGCGCCCGCGCTGCCAGCCATGATGCCGCCCATGAAATTGGCCACGGCGGACTTCACCCGTGTGAGCATAGTAGCCCCGCCGGCGGCGGCGGCGGCAGCGCCGGGGCCGCCGCGCAGGGCGGGGGAGCGGGGCGCGCCGGCGGGCAGCGCTGCGGAGGCGGCTCCGGCAGCCCCCGCCGCGCTCCCGCAGTGGGGGGCGCGGGGCCGGGCGAGAGGACGGCGGGCTCAGGGGGCAGCCGCGGGGCCGAGGCCTCATTGCAGGTTTCCCCCTCCCGGCGCGGCGCTGGGTGAACTCAGCCCGGCGGCAGCGGCTGCTGAGTCATGTGATAGCGCGGCTGGATTCGCCCGGGCGCTTCCTGCTCCTCCTGCGGCACCGGCGGGCTCCTGGCACACGCCGGGCACGGGCGCCGCCGCCCCCGCCCGCCTCCCCGCGCCGGGGCCGGCCCGCGGCAGGTGCGCGGCGGGCGGAGCCTGGGCCCGGCGGGGCCGCCCCCGGCTGCCCGCAGCGATGCGGCCGGGAGCGCGGTCGTGCCCGCGGCCGGCTCCGGGATGAGCTGCCCGGGGGCAGTGCTCGGAGTCGCTCGGGGCTCCCCTACCGGGGGCTGGGGATCGCCGCCCGCAGTGCACTGCCCCTGCTGCCCCTGGGCTGAGCCAGCGCCGTCCCAGCGCCGGCAGAGCCCGCTGATCCTGCGGGACAAGACTCCACTTGGAGGGTTTACTTGCCTTCTGCTCAAACACGCCAAGGATATTTTCCCCAGGAAGCCATTAGTTCGAAAAAGAACCTGGGACAGTGGCCGAAAGCGAGCCCTGCTGCCCGCCTGCCGTGGGTTCCCAGGCTGCCCGGGGAGTCGCGGGCTTGCCCGTCCGCCGGTCAGCGCTGACCGCAGCCCCCGGGCTGCTCCGCGCACCTCCAGGCGTTCAGGATGCTGTCATGGAGCAAAAGTGAAAGGACGGGGCCAAAAATATTCAAATTTGCGGACATAGATTTTTTAAACCCTTCTTCTCTTGTTGTGGTTTTTTGGCCATGTCATACTCTTTCAAATAAAAAAAAAATTAGGAGGTCTGTTCAATGTGGTAGTCGCCCAAATGTGTGGAGGGGTTGCAGATTTGGCTGTGCCAAGCTTTAAGAAAATGTAGAAATGGAGCAGGAGCATACAGGGAGTCTGTCCTCTGAAGCAAGGCTTTGTCTGAGCCCTGTGCTTCTGCAGCCCTCCTGAGAGCAGTAAATCTCACTGAAAGGCAATGACCTGCGAAATGAATGGGGTAGGTACGGCAAACCTTGAGAGTAGTGAAGTGCTGGAACTTAAACTTTGCAGTCCATTGGACCCAAAGACGTTGAAAAATATCATTGACTAAAACTCAAACAGAGAGAAAGCAGTGTTTGTCCAACCCCATACTGCAGTCACTAGTCTACGCAACATAAGGGAGAAATGTGTAGTAATATGTTAGAGTTTAAATTATTATCTCTGCTAGATGACAAGGAAAAGCCCAGATGAGACATATGGGGAGACAGCTTAGCAGCTCAGCACTCAAGACAGATCTGTGCAGTTTGAAATGTATGGATGCTTACCTCGGGTACAAGAATGTTGTAAGGATACAGCAGTACAACAGGAGGGATATGGCCTCTTCATGGTTAAAAGTACAGAGATGCCTTGATTTCAGTTCTCTGGGAACAGGATCATGTTCACTTTTGAGTCAGAAGTGAAGCTTCACGTCTCAAAGGAAGTAATAATCAGTCCCTGCAGGGCTTAGCGAGTTCCCCATATCTCCCAGTGATCCACCTGGTCCAAGCCAGACATTTTTCTTGGTGGCAGGTAGACCTTTAAAGGTTTGAATATTGAGTTCCAATAAGATTTTGAGCCTGAATTCTCTATGCAAATGTTTGAAAATCGACTGTCTGTCCTTCTGTAATCCCATGACTAATGCAAAAGAAAGATGTCAGGTTGGAGATTTTTTAAAATGTTAACTTACATGTGACATTGGAGTAAATCTATTTTTCTCTCTGAATGGGTAACCATGCTGGGGAGTGAAGCTGTGTGTGGGCCAGAAATGCATTCATATGAGCTCTTTGAAGCATCTGAATTATGCCACCTTGCCATGCATCATATTCAGCATTCAACAAATTCAGTAATTTTAATCATAATGAAAACAGATTGGAGATTACTTCTGAAGATCATGTCCTCCAGCTCCTTTTCAAAGCAGGTCCAACTTTAAAGTTATGTTATTTTCTCCAGAAATTTGTCCAGTTGAGTTTTCAATATTTCCAAGTATAGATTTTCAAGGATAATGATAACACAGCCTCTCTGGGCACCAGTTCCAATATTCAACCACCCATTCATTAATTTTTTCCCCTGCCGTCTGTTTGGGATTTCTGTTGTTGCACATTCTGTTTGTTGCCTCATCACTCTTCACCTTTGAGAATACCTCTGAGATTCTTTCCTCTTTGTACTGTCTTATTAGGTAGCTGAAGGCAGAACTAAGGTTTCTTCACCTTAGCCTTGCCTTCTAAAAGCTGAACAAATCCATTTCTCTCAGCATCTTCTTGAGAACCTTGGTGACCCAGTGCTGGACTCACTCCAGTAGTTCAGCTGGGGAGCCCCAAACTGGACACAATTCTCTCACAAGTGCCATTCAGAGGGGTGTGATCACTTAATACACCCCAATATGTGCAAAGGCACGTTGATGACTGATACTCCCTTTATTGCCTGCCAGGATCCTCAGGCTTTTTCCTGCAAAGATGCCTTCTTGACTGTCGGCCTTCTGCATAGGTTTTCCCCATCCCAGTTGCAGGACTTTGCTCATGTTCTTGGTGAACTCCAGCAGGTTCCTGTTAGCTCATTTCTCCAGTCCTGCCCTCCGGCTATCAATTTATTCCACACAACCAAGAGGAAAGGAGACAAATACTTATAGTCAGAAAAAGATTCTTAGGGCTATCATAATGTTTCTGTAGGTATTATTTTTATATATAACCATAGAATATTTCAAATTGGAAAGAGCCCATAAGGATCACGGAGTCCAACTCCCTGCTCCTTGCAGTACTACCTAAAGCTAAACCATGTGGATAAGAACACTGTCCAGATGCTCCTTGAGCTCTGACAGGCTTGATGCCATGACCAGTTCCCTGGAGAGCCTGTTGCAGTGACCAAACACTGTGAGAACTTTTCCTAATGTCCAGTCTGACCTTACCTTGATGCAGCTTCATTCCATTTCCTTGTGTCTTATTTTTACTTTTGTAGCTACTTTTTTAAAGAACTATAAAAAATCACTTTAAATAAAGAAAATGTTTGCGAAATGAAATATCCACTTGGCTGTAAAGATTCTGGTTCTAGCTTGTGAGTACTTGAGCAGAAAGTATTATATGTGGAATGGTTGGAAGCGTATCCAATGAAAGTGCATTGAGTCGATATGTTTAAAATTTTTCTGATAATAAAAATATTTCTGGTGCAAGCTGTTTTTTCTTTCATTTGCATAATATGGCAATGTTTGGGGCTCTCTGCCTCACAGGAATGTGGAATTTATTTCAACAGTGTAACTCTTAATAGCTTGTACCTTGTTTATACCTTATGTTGCTTGCTTACTTGAAGGTCTTTTTCCTGTGCTTTTCATGCTCTGAATAAAGGCAATAAAAATCTCCCAAAGACTTTGGTGAGAGAAGAAGTGGGTCTGATGTGTGATGAATGCTCCATTTCTGCAGGTTTGAACTTTTGGGTCATGTTATCACAGATTTAGTCAATGTCCACAGGTGTGAACTGAGCTGCGGAACAAATTCGGAGAGCGTGTCAGAATAGGTGCCTGACATTATGGGATGAAGCTGTATATGTAGGGGGAAAAAAGCTTTGACAAAAGAATTGGTTGCATTTCTCTGTTAATTCCCCATACAAAAAGCACTGAAAACCTTATTTTTGCATATGATTCTGCTCAGGAAGATTACCACATCATGTGGTGATCAATGAAGTTATTCTTACCTTTTCAAAAGGACTGTGCAACCTTTAATTAGCATGAGGAAGCTCTTTTTCTCTAGAGAAAGGCCCTTCAGAAGCACAGTGCCTGAAGCATCATAGTGATGTGGAGGACAAAATGCCTCTTATTGAGACATCAATCCTACTTCCAGCAATACCCAATCTCTGTTTGCCTGCAGCAACCCCCAGCATTTCCAGGCTTATCAGAGCTGATGAGATAGAAGCTGTTGGTGTTCTTGCCAGTTTGCATGAGAAGCACCAATTAAGCTTAAAAATAAATAAATGTTAGCAATACTTGAAGTGGTATATTTCCTCTGCTATACCTGATGTCTACTGCACCATCCTCTAGTCAATATTAATTTCATACACAGATTTCCTTTTGAGAGACTTCTGCAACTGAAGCTCAGAGAGAGCATCTCCATCAGAACATGATTAGTGTGATGGTCCCAAGGCTTTGTGGTCCAATCCGGTCCCCCACAGAGCATGAGCTGGGTAGTCCAAATGAAGGCTGCTATCCAAAGAGTCAAAATCCACAAAATGTTATCAGGGCCAAGCCCTTGTATATGAAATTTAGGGTAAAATGTTCTTTTTCTACTGCCATCCTAACCACAAAGTGACCAAAACCCAAAAGTATTTTTGCTTTGTCAGGCTACAGGGACTATAGCTGGGTTTAGCTTTCATGGCCAGGTGCTCTTCATCTGCAGGATGTCCTTTAAGTATTGTATCAGAGACCTACTGAAGCACTGGGTGGCTTGGGGACATGGGAAGGGCAGGCAAATATACAAAGTTTCTTTTAGACTGGTGTGAAACTAGTTGTGCACATGGGGTTCTTGCTAATATGCAACATGGGCACATCAGGAGACCTGGCTGGCAGGCAGGAACAGGAGCTGGGTGTTGTCTGCTCCACTCCTATCTCCACACATGTGGAGAATTACCTTTGTTCTTGGTCATGCTGAGTGGCTAAACCCCTGTACTTTTAGGGATCCAAAGACTAGAAATTCTTTCATCAGCACGGCTTAACTGAGAAGGTATTTTCCTAGCACCACTGTTTTACTGAATCAGGATGGCTTTAACAAAGCAGGGGCTGGGGCCCTGAGTTCCCACTTCTCAACAGAGCCTCCCCCTCCTGCTTTTGCAGACTCATTCTTTCTGCACCTTCCCAGAAGTATTTTGGAGGCAATACGAAGAGAAGGCCTGTTGTAGCCCTGTCTTTACCCAAAAATATTTTGTCCAGCTGAGTGGGAAAAGTATTCATGCCAGAAAAGTGGATACTTCTCACAGTGGAGGACTAATAAGTGCAACATTATGAGCTGTATGAAAGCAGCCTTCATTTACATACCTAGGCATAAAAAAGGCTCTGAGGAGGGATCTTAATTGACTAGTAATCACAGCAGAAGATGTCATAAAATAATAACATTTCTTGCAATCTATATAAATATAGATACTTCAACATAAGCTGCCCACGAGCCTGCAAGTGTCACATTTGCCAAAGGCTACAGAATTACTTTTTCTACAAGAATCTACCTGCAAATATCCTAAAAATAATTTTCTAATTTCACAATAAGCATCATCATTATGATTTTGCTTCTACAGTCTCTTCTTACTTTCCATTATCTGTTCCTTTTGAATGCCTGTAGCTAAATCTGCTAATAATGGGATGGAATAGGGATTAGTTTGTTTATGTGCTTCTGTTGGCAGCTTTTCATAGGGGAGGTGGAGCAAGATGATTATATCCTCTCTGGGGCTCCTTTGCCCTGGCTCTTGTGAAAGAATATCTTGCCCTGATGATGTTGTGAGCTGCTTCAAAATGTCAGCAGCAGCAACACTTTTGCTCTCAGTCTCAGCAAAAAAAAGCTGAAAGTAATCAAATAGATTTCAATGCAGAGACAGCAGGAAAATAAGCAGGTAAAAGGGCATGTAGGTGTTTGTAGGGGTGGGGGACAGTACTAAAAGCTTGACTGAGTACAGACACCTGCACTTCAGCTACCTCAACGTTTCAGATCGAGTGGGAGCATGTTTCAGAATACAAGGGAGTCTTGACTGGTGCCTGGGTTAAACATGGGTTAAACACACAGGGAAGTGATTTGTATGTACCACATGGAAGGGAATTTTTGAGTAACCTGCCAGCTGCCTTCACTGCAGACACTCCTTACATGGCGATGTGTTGCAGGGATGTCTCAAGATTAAGCGGGATGGGCAAGTGAGGGGCTTCTTGTCTGCTGGTGGTGGCTTAGGAGCAGATGGTGAACAGGAACAAAGATTCTGTCCCTACATTTGAGCTGTGGCTTCTGCTGCACAAGCTTTCCTGCAGTTCAGGCCAGCCAGGCACTGGCTTTCAAATGCATATCAGCCATGGTCTTGTTGGCAGCATGGTCAAACTTTAACCATCATGCTTAGAGTTAGGCAGTGCTTTTTAAAATATTTTTTTATTAATTAAATAAACAGTTCTGGCAGAACTTGAAGGTTTGAATATCAGCTTGGATACATGAAATCCCAGGTGTCTTGTGTGGTACTCATTCTCAGATAGTTTTGCCAAGGAAGGAAGTAGGATATTTGAGCAAGTTGTCAAAACTCCAGGGTCCTGCACTTCAGGCTGAGTTTAACAGATGTGTTATGTTTTCACAAATCACAGTTGCAGCTATAGTGAATGATGGCAGAGAAAGTTAAAGACATTATATTACTTTTGCACTTAGCTCATAGATTGCTGCACATCTTCTGTAAGCAGGAATATGAAAACTATTTTTCTCATTCCTTTTTTGTGTTCTTTCCTGCATTGGTCTGTGGTGTCTGTGGCCCTGTATGGTCAGTCTGATTATCTGCTTTCCCAAATACATGACATTCTGATATTAATATACTGGCATTCAGTCTGGTACAACTAATATATATGGAACCTTGTCAATAGACAACAACAACAACAACAAGAGCAGCAAGGTTTTAGAATTTGTTGGCACTTCCAAAATTTTGATGAAGAGGTAAAAGTGAGTATATAAATATTTATTGAAATGTGTTAGAGTGAAAAAAAAAAAGCTCTTCTGGTTTAGTTGTGAAACAAGATACTAGAAATTTTCTTCATTCTTCTACGGCATCCTTCAAAGGTCTCTTGTATCTGCTTCTTTTTCTGCAAAACCCTGTGCCAGTAGTGTGGGACATAAAGCATTTAAGCCTAGACAAGCACATGGCTCTTTTTCTCCCCTGCACTTGCTTTATAATTTGAGTGGTCTCTTTTATTAATGGTCATGACAGTTTTATTTAAATTAATTCTTCCTCACCATGTTTTATTTATGGAGGGGTTTGGGGACTAATTTACCTTTGTTTTTTGCTTATTTTTTAACAGATTAGAAGCTATGTCTTTTGAAAATCTCCTGCAGAGTGTTTTAAAAAACTAGTAGTAGTAGTAGTAGTAGTAGTAGTAGTAGTAGTAATAATAATGGAATATTTCTCTTCATGCTTCTTCCTCAAGGCACAAAAATGTAACTGTTATATCGGCTTCATTTCTCCCAATTTGAACTGATTTAGTGACAAAAACCCAGGGCTCAATTCGGCACTACAGTGCTGCCAGTCAAGGGACAGACACGTGAGAGCGTTAGCAATGTGCCAGTAATGGCCATCCTGAGTATAGCAACACTCAGGAGCTTCACTGGTTGAGAACTGGACCCATGTCAGTTGTGCTGTAATGCAGCACTCAGGCTAACTTGAGGGATCTTCCAAGTTCACAGAAACCATGCTTCTTCAAATGCTCTCAAAAATGAAGAAAAACAAGCACTGACCACTGAAGAGGTTGCATTGGGGGAAGTCAGTTCAGTTCTGGAGTGAGCTGATGGGGAAAAAGTTCAAACAAGACTGACTGAAAATCTCTGCTTCCGCGGCCAAGGCAGCCCCGGGAAATGTCCTAAGCAAACACAATGCCACAACAATAGGCAATCTGCACGACCTTCTGCTTACTCCAGCTGACATATCTGAAAATCAAATTAACCTCTGGCTTTTATGGGTCATGGTCTTTCAACTATTGTGTGTAATAACCTAAGAAACCCAGTAGAAAAGATGCTTTTTAACAGATTTAAAGCAATAAAGCAAGAATCATGATTTTTACCAAATAACTGATGTAGAATAAACATGTTGACCTTCTGCAAAAATAATTATTTATGATTTCACATCTGTATCTACAGTGTTTTGGTTTTTAATTTAAAGTATTTTTTAAAAATCTTTAATTATTGCTATGGAGCTGGAGCCTCTTTTGAGAGCGATACATGCACCTCAAATATATTCAAGTAATGAGAGTAAATAATCAGCATGCCATAACCTAATGCTGGTTGCTGCCAATTGTTTTTCAGCTTAGACACTGAAAACAGTTGTCACTGTGCTACAGGGCAGTTCCTTTTGTCCTGTGTTTTACACTCCCTTACCCTCCACTTGAGTTCTTTCCTAAGGCCCTGCCTGAAGCAGGGAGGTGCCAAGGGCTCACTGCCCATGGCTGGCACAATGCCTCAGACTCCGAGGATGCAGTGCAGTCATGGTACCCCATGGCTAGTCCAAAATTTGTCACTAGCCTCAGGAAAACTGACTCTGGTCTCCCTGAAGACAAGAGTAAAGTAATTCTGCTGTGGCTTGATGCCTTCCTCTGCCCAGCACAGTGTGGGACTGGCAGTGAACGTGATGTGGAAGTTTCGGGGGCTGCTCAGCCTGGGTTTAGAAGCTCTAGCACTCACAAATCCATCCTGAGTCAAAAAATAGGAACCATGGTCACATCTGTGCTCTTGTCCTTGGTCCTTTGTGCCTGTGCTTTACTATCACCAACCAAATATGTATTTCCTCCGTGGATTTCGTTATAGATCCATTTGCAATTTTACAAAAGGACTTAACTGAACTACAGGAATTTACAGTTCCTAAAAACACCCATGATTAAGAAAAATCTGCAAAAGTATAGTCTATATTTAGGCATTATGTATTTAAAAATAAAGGGTTTATGTTGGTGAGGAGCATTGTGAGATAGTTCCCTTGACCGTGCTCAAAATAACCCTGCTGGGCAGACCTCTGTTTCAGCAGCAGTTAGGGGGACATGTGGGCCTGAAAGTCAGGGTGAAAGTCATGATAGCAGGGAGAGAGAGTCTGCAGCTCAAGAACAGACCAAAGAAAAGTGTTGACACCACAAACACAGCTGCAATATCCCATTAAATCTGATGAAGCCTGAAATTCAAAGCAGGTTGGAAAGGCTTGTATAAACTGCAAAGGAAGCATTTAAAAATGCTGCTAAGCAGGCATCTCTCCGACCCTGTTGGCAGCTACCCTAATGTAGCAGGTTTTCAAGGGAGAGAGAAGTTTCTCAGGAAAGTTTGATCTCTTAGTGCTTTCAGTCAAACCCAGCCATGCCCTGAGTGAAAACAAACACATTTAAGGAAAACAGTGGCAACACTGTTAAGTTTCCTGTGTTGTTCTCATATGCTCCTCACAAGGGATTTTGTGTCACAGGACTGTAGCTCACACATACAATTATCATTTTATTCCATGTCCTAAAGCCGTCCAGCGAGAGTCCACATCCAGGTATTTTTTCTGCAAGGGACTGAAGCCGGTGTTTGGCACTGCAGTGTGCTGAGCTTGCTGTCCCTCCCTGTGAGTGCTCAGGGGGCTCACCCAAGCAGAGCAGTGACCAGGCTCCAGAATTTTTATGTGGCACCTCTGCCTGGAAGGGCTTGTCCCAAGGCAGGGTCTCATCCCTGAGCACAGTCTTGCAAATGACCAGAAATCCTCCCAAGAATGGAAACAGGAAACAAGTCTCTGCCTCTCCTGGGAAAGAAATTAGTTGCTTAAGACATGGGTGAGAAGTGGTTTATGGGGGATAGCAGCTACCACACAGGGGAAAATGGTTGAGATTTTAAGATGGGGCAGCAGAATGTTGAAGTGGAAAAGGCATCCAGCAATTATAAAGACATTAATTCAGTAATACAGATTATTATAATTTAGACTATTATCATAATATCATAATGCCTTTTTGTTTCATAATAAGGTTTCAGCAAAGACTGCAGTTCTTGGTGAAAAAGAAGATTGGGAACTATTGATTTCATGAATAAGGGGTGATTTGCTAGGTTTTAATAAATATTAGTGGTTTAGACAACATTGCCTGTTATTTTAGAGTTATAAAGATCTTGATGTAGGAAATTCACAGCCATTTAAGCCACCTTGATGCTGTTATCCTGCAAAACACAGCCACAAGAAACTAGAGGGTTAGAACCTGTTTCCAACTGCTTCTGAAGCTGCCAAGGAAAGGCAAACCTGAATTTTAGAAAGTTCTTCCACTTGGCTTCAGCCACCTTTTAGCTTCAACAAAATTGTGCGCTTAGCAGTTCTTGAAAAGCAGTGCATTTCCATCAGGTACTCTTAGCTGTATTTTGGATCTGGAGTTAAGCACTTGTTATATCTTGAACACTGATTCAGAAAAATAAACTTACTGTATCATAATAGTATTACTGCAAGAATTCACATGCCTAAATTAATTTTTATATGATAACTTGCCAGAATTGCTCACCCATGCAAAATTAGTGATGTGCCAACATTGGCAGATAAGCACATAACCATATTGTACTAATATGATTTGCACATAACCATATTTTCTGTCCCTTTTTTGGCAATAATCATTATACTAAAGATGGTAGTAAAGGGGAGCTGCTGTGCATGTGGGTTTAGTTTTGATAGCTTGGGTAACACATGGTTGCAGTGAAAAGAAATTATGCAGATGTTAGCACAACAGAATTTCCAGAGGAGAAATCCAGTGTTAGTTTTGATAATCTCATTACAACCGGCGCTGAAGCCCATTGCTTCTCCTAGATAAACTGAAGGGTTCTCAGCCAGGGCTACTTCAATGAGGTCACAAAATCACAGAATAGGCAAAGTTGGAAGGGACCACAATGGGTCATGTGGTCCAATCTCCCTGCTCAGGCAGGGTCATCCTACAGCACAATGCACAGGATAGCACTTAGACAATTCTTGAGTATCTCCAGCAAGGAAGGCTCCACAATTTCTCTGGCCAATCTGTTCCAGTGTATGGTCACCCACACAGTAAAGTTCTTCCTGATATTCAGGTGGAACTCTATGTGCATCTGTTTCTGCCTGCTGCATCTTGTCCTATTGCTTGGCATCACCAAGAAGAGCCTGGTTTCACCCTCTTGACACCCTCCCTTCACATACTGATAGACATTGACAAGATCCCCTCTCAGTCATCTCTTCTTGTGGCTGAACAGCCCCAGTTCCTTCAGATTGTCTCCATAAGAGAGATGGTCCTGTCCCTTAATTATCTTTGTGGCCCTCCACTCGACCCACTCCAGGAACTCCATGTATGTCTTATAATAATGTCTTATGACTCCATGTATGCCCTCAAACTCCCAAAACTGGAAAGAATAGTCCAGATGTGGCCTCACTAGGCCTGGCACCTGCTGTTCAGCCAGTTCTCAATCCACCTCACTGTCCACCTCATCCAGTCCACCCTTCCTGAGTTTGCCTATAAGGATATTTTGAGAGATGCTGTTGAAAGCCTCACAGAAGCTGAGGTAGACAGCACTCACTGCTCTGCCCTCACCTATCCAGGAGTTGTTTCATTGTAGAAGGTCACCAGGCTGGTCAAACATGGTTTACCTTGAGTGAATCCATGCTCACCACTTCTGATCTCTTTATTGTCATTCCTGTGGGTAGAGATGGCCTCCAGATTGAGGCATTCCATAACCTTTCCAGGGACTGAGGTGAGGCTGACTGGCCAGTAGTTCCCTGGATCCTCCTTCTTGCTCTTTTCAAATATCAGGGTGACCTTTGCTTTCTTCCACACCACCCAGGTTCAAAGGCAGCATGGGGGCTCTGTGAAAGAGAACATGAGATCACAGCAGCTTGTGCTTCTCAGGCTTGTAGACAGTTATCTTTTGTAGAAACACAATGCTCAATACATTTTTGTATGAGTCATATGTGTTCTTCCTCTTCGGTCTCTTCCCAAACAAGTTCTCAGTGTTTCTGCATATCACTTCTAGCCATTATCACAGTAGTTGCATATCTTGTATAATAGAAAGTGTATGTAAGCTCAGAATACTCTCAGTAAAATAGAGATTAATTATTTATTCCATAACAACAACAACAACAACAAAATCTATGCAGAAAACTGTTGCCTTTATAATAAAGAGAAACTTTATGTGAGAATTTCCTCCAGGGTGGTGGATCTTTTGATTTTTTAATATAAATCTCTTAAGACTGCTTTTTCTTTTCCTTTTGCAGAAATAAAATAAAAATTTTAAAAATAGCTAGAAGGTAACATATTACCACATTTTAAATTTTGACAAGTTCTTTTGATTTCTTTCATAAATGCCATTAAAGTCAAAAGGGAATTCTGCACTTACATTCTGAAGCATCAACATGATATTTTGATTCACACTAGAATTCAATCTGAATAGTGATGTTTAATGTAGTATAAGGGAAAACAAAACTACTCCAAGGTTTCTACTTACTCTGTACAGGGAAAGAATTATCTCTGTAGGAAAGCTAAAAAGCTGTATCATGTACATGCATTTATGTGCCTGCATACATAGTTAATATAAAACATCTCATGTTTTTGTGGGTGGTGTATGACACTGAAAGACACCTGAATTCAAGTGGAAGAGATTTCCAGTCTGGACGGGATGACTGAGTCTGTCCTGGTGAGCAGGGGTGATCCCTGTGAGCACCTCCCTGCCCCTGCACATCCACACTGCTCCCCAGGCTGCCTGCAGCCCCTGCTGCTCTGCACAGGGACAGGGCTGCACCCCTGGGCAGCCTCTTGCCAGATGGCACCGAGATGCCTGTTCAGTGTCCAAGTGGCTGAAGCAGGCACTGTTCTGGTGTACACTTTGTCTGGGCGAGAGATTGCTCTTCCTTAAGTGCCCCAGTTCACTCTAACTGGACGTGGTTTACATCCAGCAGTGCAAATGGGTTGCACAAGCATAAGCAGGTCAGATTCAGGAACAGTTTTCTGTTTTCCCCTAGTGTTGTTGTCAGCGAGGCAGTGTGATTCACAGCGGAAATTACCACGAGTGTGCCTCCCACAAAAATCAGAGCCGTTGCATTGTGGAAAAGATCGGTTCCATTCCCAGTTCCTTGCAGCCCCTATCCATCTTCTTCCTTTGCAATTCAAAGTTACAGATACACATGCATCCCCTCAGAGTGGAAAGGAGACAACTCAGTTGTAATTACAAAGAAGACTTTTGAGATCAAAAGGTGTCAACTGTTTCTTGTAACTGTGTTTAGACTTCAAGCTAAGTCAGCCAACTGAATGCTAAACCATGTCCTGCTGAGATGCAAATAACTTGAAAGGTGAAGAGCGGAGGTCAGAGTACTGCCTGGGGAGTTCTGGCCCAAATACAATGAGCCATATCTCTCCTTCCTTATCCCTGGTGGGACAGGAATGAGAATCAGAAGAAGGTAAAATCCTTTATTGAGATAAGAGCAGTTTAATAATTGAAGTAAAGTAAAATACAATAACAATAATTCTAATAACAACACCAATGAAAAAGCAGATAAGAAAAGAGAATAATAAAGGCCAAGAGAAACAAGTGATGCATAATCCAATTGCTCACCATCCACTGATGCTCAGCCCATCCCTTTACAGTGAGCACCCTTCCCAGCGAGTTCCTCTCAGTTTATATACTGATCTTGATGTTCTGTGGTATGGAATAGCCCTTTGGGCATTCCAGGTCCTCCATCCTGGCTGTGCTCCCTCACAGCTTCATGTGCACCTGATTGTTGGCAGAGCATGGAAAACTGAAAAGTCCTTGACTTAAGTAAGCACTACTTACCAACAAAGTGTATTATCAACATTGTTCTCATACTACATCCAAAACACAGCACTGTACCAGCTACTAGAAAAAAAATTAACTCTATCCCAGGCAAAACCAAGACAGCAGAGCAAAGCAGCTGCTTCTTCTAGAAGCCTGAGCTGTAGACCCATTCCCTGCAGGGCTTGCTGAAGGCTCTCCCATGTGTGAGAACGCCAGCCCCCTCTGCTGAGTTTTTCAAGAGCATTGTTGACTCCATATGTGTCTTTTGGCTCTCTGCTTTTTATTTCTGTGTTTTATCTGCTGGCACCCTGAAAGTGTTAAAAGTTGCATCTAACCTTGTCAAAGGAGGACTGCCTCTATTTTAAATTGAAGCATTTTTGTACACAAATCATATTTTTCTTGCAACATTCCCTTATGGTTAAATATTTGTGTTGGAATTCCTAAATTATAGTACACAAACAGTCAAATGAGCTGTGGAAGAGCAACTTCTGTTCTGGAAGGGAGCATAATGATATCCTCAATATCTTGTAAGTGAAACTACTTTATTTCCAAGGCATTAGAAGGAATAGCAGCTATATATTTTGTGACAGATAAAGCCTTTCTCTTTCCCCCCCCCCAAATTTTATGAGCATATCATGATTTCCTCAAAATCTGTTTAGTGAAATGTCTTGGATTGTTTGATTTTGTCATTTGGCTTCTCTAGATCTTGACTGATAAGAGTTCTCAGGTTGAAGCTTTATTTTCTTTATTTTATTATATCTTCTTTATTTTATTAAAGATCACACTTGTAGCTGATCTTTCTGGGGCAAGTCACAGTCTTGGACAAGTGTGTATTTAACCTGCTTGGATTTATTTAAGACTTAATTTTCCTTGAATGTGCCAATGTGTGGCTTTAAGATTCACTTTCTTTTGGATATGATTAGGCATTTTCCCAGAAAAAGAATTTTAACCATTAGTCCTACAAAATGACAAAACTTCCCAAAAATATTAAATTTACAGACTTGTTGCACTACCGAAGGAAGTTAGGTTGGTTTGGCTTTTCTTAATCTGACCTACTACCTCAGTGCTTCAAATCCTTAGAATAAATTTACTTGTTACATTGCCCCAGGGCATTCCTTCTCCAGAGTTCTGTAACAAATCCTGATTGTAACATGACTGCACACCCAGCAAACATTTCTTCATTCCTCAACCAATTTTTTTGGTGTTTTATTCCCATAAAAATTGATCCCAATCTGATTTAGTACAAATATGAAAATATCAGAAATATGCCTAAATAAAGTGATAACAAAGTAAACTACAAATGTCTTTGAGGCAAACTCTTTTTTATCCCTTTGAAATAAATAACAAAATCTCCCTTTTGAATAGATACTGAATGCATCCTTGTTTTCTATTTTTCAATATATATTCCAAGAGGGAAAATACATGACAGATCGTTAAAATACATGGGAGACAAATATTATTGTGTGGTTGCAATCCAGTACACTGAGGTCCTTACTTCAGCTTGATAATGGAGATAAAATAAATGATAAAGGACACTACCTTTTTCTTTAATATCTCCATGAAAATATACTTTATATTGACTCAGAGATAGCAATAGAGCTGCATTATTTTGTTTCTGCAGAAAAAACTCTAGGTAAACAGCAGCCCTTAATAAACCAGATCATTTTCTCCAATATTGACAAAAGATATTATGAGACCAAGATTGTTCAGCTGATGAACCTGCTTCTGTAATGTGTTTGGATAACAGCATTATAACAGCACAGGGAGTGTGCATCTGTGAAAGATACTAATGATTTCTTCTGAAGCAAAAATACAAAGTAAAAAACAGCTGTCTGAAAATAATGTTGATCTTGTGTTACACAGGAATTAAAGGTGCTGGTGGTGGTGTTAAAAACATTTTGTTACATTAAAAATAAAACTAAATTTTATGGGAGGTGTAGGACTGAATTTTCTACTGAAAACAGCATTTATCTATGCATTTATCTATGTATTTAAACTGTGCTCTTTGGGTGCCTTTATTAGGTAAGTCTAAACCTTTTATATTACCTCATTTCAATTCCTTTAAGAAACTTCAGTGATACTGATAGTGTTGTACTTTCTATCTGATCTGTACCTTACACTGAATTTTAATGTCAAAACTAATTTCAAAAAGTTTTGATGCGATTGAAAAAATTCTCAGAATAGGTGAGAGATATCTCAGTACCTAATATTTTTTTCAACATAAAGTACTTGTAGCAACCCTTTAGTTCAGAGGAAGGAGATGAAATTTGGCAAGAGACTTGGTCCTAGATTCACTGAGCTTCTGCTATTTTTTCTGGGAAAACCTTCCTGTATTAGAAACCCAAGAAAGTCTCAAACTTTACTGGTTTTCCTGCACTTGTTTCAACACAGGTGAGAATTACAGCAGAGTTATGCTGAGAGACTGGAGCTGCCAGCAGACATCCAGCAAGAAAGAGCAAGGCTGAGGGTTCTTGTTTGCATACAAATGGCTCTGAGTGGCATTCCCAGTGCTGCCTGTTTTGCCTCATGCATTTAAGTGTGTACTTTGGAGCCATGCTGTGTACTGCTCTATTCCAGAACCACTGCAAGCCAAACTGGCTCTTTGGCTGTTATGGTGATGGAGACCATTCTCTTGCTTTTATATTAGAGGGCAGTGGTAGTCTTTCACTCCATATGCAAGTAAACTGCACTTGCTGCCACAAGAATAAGGGCACATTAAAAAAACAACCAGATAAGCATATTGATTAATAAACACTTGAAATTATGCAGTTAGAAGCTTAACTCAAATTTATTACAGTTCTGATTGCTGTGTAGTGTGTGCATGCTATCATGATCCATGACTATAACTAAACTGTTAGAAACACTGAGCCTGAGAATTAGAGCAATGAACCAGCCAATGGGTGTCTGGATCACGCTACACAGCACATCAAGCCATGCTCACAATTTTTATCACCCTAGTACCACTAAAATAATGATAATTGTAGGATCAAAATGGTGAAGCCTTTGATGAAGACATGCAGATTCTTTCAAACTTGAGTTTGAAAGCATCTGCATCTCCTATGTCACAACAAATGGCTGACTTTTGGAGTGTTCCATTTAATAGCTTGTTTATACTCCCAGGTTTTTGTGATTTTCTAAACAGTTCTGCAAAAGTTCTGGATTGAACTCTAGCAAAAATCATGAATCTAAGATACAAGGTAAAGTATATGAAAAGATCAAAATTAAGATCTGGACTTTCTCTGCTATCTCAGTTATTAGTTTTTCTCACTTGTGTCTCCAAACAGTATCTTGGCTGAAAATCCAAAGATGCCTATTTAGGATGGCTGAAGAATATTCCCTGGAGATCTGTAAAGTTTCATGAAATTTGTTGTGTTTCTCACTGGCCATCTGTTAGGAGCTCATAAGATTGTTCATGCTGGTGACCAGTAGGTCATCTGCAGAGTAGGATTTTCCAACCTGCCCCTTCAGAGGAGGAAGCATTCACTGCATAGAGTTAAGAAACAGAGATTCCTCTCAGATCACATCCAGATGTTTATTGCAGGCAAGGAAATATGGGCTACATGCTGGTGGCTCTTCCAACTCTCACTCTAGACCTTGCTCAAGTGTTGTATGAAATGTTTGCATGGGAAACAGTAGCCACAGCCTCTCCCAGCTCGCTGCATGCGGGCATTTCAGGAGACGTGACCCAGGCACCTCCATCCACTGGCAAACCAGCACAGACAGAGCTCTGAGCTGCCTGGTAGCTGTGGTTGCCACACACACACATCACTTTGAAGCCTGCAATGTCCTTCCAGTCCAGGATGCTAGAGGTGGCCTGGATCTCTGGATGAGGACAGGACTATGGCCTGAGGACTTGCAGCCTGCCTTGCATGAATGAGAAGGGACAGGGTCCTGGTTGGTGGAAGCATAGGTAAAGGAGAAGGAATGAAAAAAATAAAGAGTTTAGGTGGAAGAAGTTGGAAATTTTGTTTGTTCCTTTTAAATTAGGTGATAACCAAGGTCAAGTTTCTCTGCCAATAGGAAGATTGTCATGAACAGAGTAAGAGGGGAAGGG
Source organism: Camarhynchus parvulus (assembly GCF_901933205.1). Lineage (NCBI taxonomy): Eukaryota > Metazoa > Chordata > Aves > Passeriformes > Thraupidae > Camarhynchus > Camarhynchus parvulus. The sequence continues at coordinate 38,319,490 of NC_044586.1, read as the reverse complement.
AAAGAACCTGTTTTCCCACTGGTTCAAAGAACACATCAGATGTGACTGGCTCTGAAGGATCAGTGTGACACTTTCAAGAAAACTACCTGAGCTCTGGAAATAGGGATGCCTATTCCCAAACCAGGATGATCTGCTCTAGCATTGTGGGCTTGACAAGCAAACAACTGTCCAGCAGGGCTTCCCAGTCTCCTCAGGCCTTGCAGACAGAACGTGACCTTCATACAATGACCCCAGTACAATTTATTTTTTGTAGGAAGGAAAGCTAAGAGAATGGACTGTCTGTTTATTCCTATAGTCTCGGACATCCTGATTACTGATCTCTTGTTGCTATCTTAGCACAAATAATGAGCATAACTTCAGGTGATGATACTTCCAGTTAGCCTGGAGCTCTGTACTTTACCAAGCACTATTAGAAATGTGTCTGCTACATTTGTAATAAACCTAAATATTGCTGTACCTCATTCTTTCAATGCCTTAAGGCCTCAAAGCTGCTGGAGGCAAGATGCTAAATGCCTCTCCAGGAGCCTGCACATACTGGGGAGGCATGGATAAGGCTCCCAGTGGCAATATGGAAAAAAGTGTATGGGCCTTGGCATTCTCAGTGACATCTGTTGGACATCTCTGTTGGATTGGTTCCCAGCATTAATTTGCAATAGTCACATTAATTTACATTCAAATCCTAATTAATGAAGTTCTGGTGTTTATGGGATGAGGGATCTTGAAAGGATAGGGTGTGCTTTCTGTTCTATTTCTGCCATTTTTCATTCCAGTGAAACTACTCATGACTCACTGCTCATTACCATCTCCTGGCAATGTATGAAGAGAGAAATGTAAAGCAGAACAAAATGTTACTTACCCTGGTTATTTGCTTCTTTTCAACAGGCCTATACCCCCTTTATCACAAACTGGTAAATGGCTTCCTTATAAATTCAAATCTGCAAAAATATTTTTGTCAGGAAACACTTGAATATATGACTACCTCAAGGTTTTTGCATTTAGCCTCTCTGTGCTAAATGATTGGAGCAAGTGAAGAATGGTAAGCCCCTTTCAGTGACATGTGCAGACAGGAAGCATTTAGGTTTGGAGCCTCCAGCAACCACACTGGACTGTCTCTGGGCCATGGAGACACCAACTATCTGCTGATGAGAGATGCTGAGAGAAGAGACTAACGAGAATTCTGTGAGGCAAAGATGAGTCCTTTATGTGACTATATAGCCACAGAATCATGGAATCACAGAATGGTTTGGGTTGGAAGGGACATCCCTCATCTAGTTTCACCCTGTTGCCATGGGCAGGGACATCTTCCACTAGACTGGGTTGTTCAAAGCCCCATCCAGCCCTATCCAAATGGTTCCAGGTATGGGACAACCACAGCTTCTCTGGGCAGCCTGTGCCAGTGTCTCACCATCCTTACAATCAAGAGTTCCTTCCTTATCTAATCTAAACCTACTCTTATGCAGTTTGAAGCCACTGGCCCTTGTCCCATCACTACAGGCCCTTGTAATAAGTCCCTGTCCAGCTGTCTTTCAGGGCCCCTTTAGGTGCTGGAAGGCCACTTTAATTTCTTCCTGCAGCCTTCTCCTCTCCAGGCTGAAAACACCAACTCCCTCAACCTTCATTCAGATAATTAGTGAGGTGATTCTTAACTTCAGGTAATACTAAGTTAATTAATTTATTAACCAGTAGCCACATTAAAGCCCCTCTGGGTTTGTGGTATTTTCTGTGGTGCTCAAGCTGGTTGCTCGAGTTCTTTGAATGTCTGACTTGGTAACTTCTAAAGCACACCTTTATCTCTCCCTGCTTTCTGATATGACTTACAGATGAAGGACAGGTAGATGGGCTTTGTCCCCTCTTGCTGTACAGGGTGATCCAGTAACTTGCTGAGCTGCACAAAGGGACAACACCAGACCTTGTACGGTGGCATCCTGCATTGGTGTGCACCAGCCCTTAGTGCCCAGTGGCTGCTTTTGAAAGAAATCTGGTTGCACAAGCATGGAGACAGCCACGATGTGTGGCAGTAGATCCTCTGGTCCACATAGTGCAGACATGGCTATTAGGAATGAAAATCATCAAGATGTGACTTAAGTTTCTGTTCACCTGGAGGCATAACTCTTGCACACTCTCTTCCCTTGGAAGAATCAATCTCACAACCATGCAAAATTTTATAAAATTATTAACTACTGATATTTGATAGGAAAAAAACCAGGATCTTTCTTGGGTTTTCTGCATTTGATGCTATTCTGGTGAAATTACTTTAGGTGGAATCTTATTAGTCAAGGATAAAGTCTGCTACAAAAATGATTTTTTATGCTTTGGGAATGAAAAGTAGATGTCAATTTACTTTATTTAAAGATTTGGAAGCAGAACCAGAGTTCTAAGGACTTCTTCTAACTCTGTTTTGTGAGATAGTCAAGCAGCACAGAGCACTGATGGCATCTCAACAAAACAGGCACAATGCAGGAATGGTGATCTGAGCATGGGCCAGGACATTTCCTGGGGGAGAAGGACTGTCAAGCCTAGGGATAAACCTCACATGGAAGGTGAACTAGATTAGGGATAGCAGCCTTTGGGAGATGAGTTTGATGCCCCTGAAGAGTTGTAAGGAATGAGGACAGCAGCCACCTCAACACCTCTCTACCCCATCCACCATCTCTAAGCAGTAGAAGCCAGATGAGCTTTACAGAGATGTAGTTTCACAAGACAGTGAAGAGAGGACAAGGCTCTCTGGCCAGCCCTAACACTAACACTCTGATCCCCTCTGCCAATACCTATTTTTCTGATGCATAAGGCCAGTGCAGGGAGGAGAGCTAGGTGTGTCTGGAAACTGGAATCTGGGTTGTAGAAATAATGTAGAAATCTGAAAAATAGAAACACACTGAAATTGTCCCAGGGCATATTCAGTTACTCATTACCAGATTGCACATATTTCATATCTGACAGTAGGACAAAGCATTGTAAAAATACCCTTGAGAATGTGAATCTCTGCTCTGATACTTAAAAGGGAACATCTGATTAGTGTCTGTGTTTTATTAACAAAAGACCAGGAGGATGAAAGCTTCTCAGATATAGTCTTTATTTCACCAGCAATTTTTTGTAGTATATTATGGAAGAAAATGCCACATTTCATTCAAGTCTATCGTTCATACGCAAGAAAGGATTTGGCAGCAGTTTATAAACTGCAATTTTTATGACAATTTTAAACTTTGCCCTTTTTTCAGTGTCTGAGGTCTCTTGAAAAAAATGCCTTCAATGACCTCTGAATCAACTGGTGTTCACTGGTCTGTGTGGGGCTGTGAGCTGTTGTGCACCAGCTGTGGGGCTGCCTTTGGTATAAGCAGCTCAGTTGTTGTGTCAGCACTTTTCACACTGTTTAATTTTCATAGACTTGGTTACACAACACAATTCTCAGACCTTCCAGCTGTGCCTAATGAAAATTCATACTGACACTCATTCAGGTCTCAGCATCCCTCTTGCTCTGGTGTTACCTTATTAATTTTTTTATTATTCTACTTAGAAAGAGCTGCAGCACTCCCAGTATAGGAAATGTGATATATGTTGAAGATAATCTCCTGTCACTGCCAGGTTTCTCCTCTGTTCTCTCTCTGTGCTTCATTTCACCTGTTTGTCACCCATTAGAAAAGCTAGTGAAACATTTGGTTCTTAAAGGGTTGACTGCTTCATTTTATGTAATGTAACTGCATCAGCAGAGCAGTAATTTACAATGAATAACTTGTTTGGCAGTCTTAGGCTTTTTCATGGATTGTCTTTGAACAGATTGCAATTTTCTTGAATTTATTAATTATTCAAAATGTTAATGATTCTGGGAGAATGATTATGGGTAATTTCATATGAGCATTTGGTATGCAGTACTCCATGTCTACAGCCATTACTCTCTTGTGTAGGTAGATGAAAGCACTTCATATTTTCTCCATTTTGTTGTCAGAAGATGGTAAAAATCATCCATGAAATCTTGCTCAGAGTATAGGAGATGAGGGAGAGATGAAAAAAATTAGAACATTTTCCCCTAATGTCCTGTCTAGATAAAAGAGTCTTTCTAAGACTAACTTATGAAAGAAAGATCATTGTCAGATTCCTTTTATTTACTCACCAAATTTTAATCGGTTTTAGTAACTTGCACAAAAAGGTAATAGGGCATGTACTCATAGTCTCAGTCCTACATCTCAGGTTTTGATTGCCTTGTGCTTTGGTGAAAGGCCTATTTCTCTGTATAAAATATTCTGAAAATACAGTTATCATCAGCTTGAAAATTTCTCTCAAGGTTATTGTGAAGGTGAAAGTGACTGTAGGCAGTTTTGAGTCCAGAAGAATGGTGTCAGAAGGTTGTGAGGTTTGCTGGTCTCCTAACACTTGCTTTCTATTTCAACTGAAGCATGTAAAGTTTCAATTCACCTTAAATTAACATTTGGTGGGAAAAACCCCTCAGTTCTTGAACAGCAAGTGGTTTAAAATAGGTGTTAAGTTAACTTTTAAAGTAATTTGAATGCTTGAGGACTCGAATAGGAAATATTTTGTAATACTTCCCTCTACTTTTGCTTTAAGAGGGAAAGGAGAAAGTTGCTATGAGGAGGAGGTACAATTTGGGTCAAATTATGAGTATGACAAAGTTGAAAAGTCATATTTTAGTTACATTACTCTTTTGATTTTTACAAACATGAGAAATGTTTTGTGACTGGCTGCTGCTGCTGCTGCTGACTGAAGCTTTCTGCTGTGTCTGAATTGAACCTCTGTGGGTACTGTGCCTCCACAATGTACCTTGCTCATGGCTTTGAAGAGGAGGTCTATTTATGGAGTTCTTTAAAAAACTAACTTCCACCCAGACTTTAGTGTGACATGCTGCATGCTAAGTCCTCTCTAGCTGTTCAGGTGAATAAAAAGCACTTTCCTCCTACAGCTCTGTACATGTTGAGCTGTAAGTAATGAACCTTGCAGCCACTGCAGAGGACTGTCAGCCCAGGACAGGAATGGCTTCACTGCAGCCAACTTGTGAGAGCTTCTTTCTGTAGTTCTGCAGCCACTTTCATTATTGTTTTCCACCAAAGGTCCAGCTTTTGCTTTACTTCTTTTTCCACAATATTCCACCGTCTGATTTGTGTTTAAAAGACAAATAGTTCTGTATACTGGATTGCAACAATTCAGGCTGCAGCTAGCTTCTGCTCTCCAGGAACTGGTAGCACAATATGTGTCAGCTTTTGGACAAAGATAGGGTTTGTTGGGCAGAAAATGAAGCAAAAGCTATACATCTTAAGGTTCCCACCAGCAACGAAAATTAATCTATTTTAAACTCCTTTTATCAGTTAAGCTTCTTGGGGTGGGGATTTGTCTCCAAGTCACTGTAAAATATCATGTCATATCCATTCTACTCCATTAAATGAGTAAAAAACATTATCCACAAAGCTCAGCAGTCATGCCAGAAATTCGTGTGGCACCTACACCTGGTTTGCATTGAAACCTCAGTAGCTAGCTCTGCACAGTAGGCACTGAAATGAAAAGTCATCATCAGTTAACAGTGCTCTGGCACTTCCCTGGCCACAACTGAGGCAGAGTTGGGTAAGGTCTCTTCCAACCAAACATGGAATCAATCTGATTTTCTTTGTACTTCCAAATGTAAGAATGTGAATGTGAGCTAAGGTCACGATACAGTCACTTGACTACATTTCTAGAGCAACCAGAGCTGCTCATCTGCCTAGCTGTGGTTATGTGAACACCCCACCCATGCAGGCTGGGCAACTGTGACCAGTGGGAGCCTCATGTTCACCTGGAGCAGCAGGGTGGGATAAGCTAGTACATCTTACATGGGTTGCATTGTATGCCTCTGTTTATCAACTGAATCAATCTATGGGCATGAAAATTCCCATTGAAGTCAGTGGATATTTACTAGCGCTGAGTAGAGAGGGCACAGAGCAATTTGGTCACCCTAAAGTGAACACCTATGTGCTTGAATCATGTTTTCTCATTTTGTCAGATTCTTTAAAAGCCGTTTAGAACCTCTCCCTCAAATATCAGAGCTAGGCTGCATCCAGCCAGAGGGTAAGGAGTGAGTGTGGGAGGTGCAGAGCCCATGTCTCATCTCCCTAAAATCTTCTAGATTCACCAAGACTGCTAACTCACAGCTTTCCAGCCACATGCCACAGTGTGGTTACTCGTCCACAGATTTTATCCCTTCACACATTGCTATTGCAGGGCACAGTTATTCTGTACATTGTTCTCTTTCCACACAAAGAACAAGGTAAGCGAGCAAGAAGTTGGAGTATAGAAATACAAGCATGTACTTGTCATACAAAGATTCTTGTCAATAAAGTGATCTAATAATTTCCACTTCATTTATACAAATGCCATTAGAACTGAAGTTTTCATGAGTTAAACCTTTGTTTGCTAATTCTGAAACAGGGCTCTGTTGTTTTAACTTTCTGCACCGGGAAGCCCTGCTTCTTCTGTGCACATGTGCCTGGGCCTGCTGGAGGTCAGCAGGTATTTACTAAGAAAGAACTAGATGGATTTTCTTCCCTTGAAATACGTGGAGAAGTTATCACTCTGAACCTTACAGAAAAGTAGAGTGATAAGAAAGCAACAGGGAGAATAGGCTTACAAATTTAAAGCTAAAATTCAAGAACAGTGTCTGATTTTGGTACTGGCAAAACATAACTGGTCAACAGGGTGAGTTTATGGAATGCACTGAAGTATCAGCAGAGCTTTATTCTTTGTAGACCACTTTTAACTTGACAAGATCCTCAAATGTATTTTTATAGTTTCCGTCCTGGTATGCTCCCAGAGATAAGTGCTTGAAGTAAATGTCAGGCCAGAACTAGCTGGAACAAAGCTTCTACTTACATTGTGTGAAAGAAACCACTGAATTTGTTGCTAATTCCTTTGTTGAGCTACCACAGCTCATAAACAGTAAAAGGATAACAGACTTTTAACTTATTCACTCTTGGTTATTCTGACAAAAGTATGAAGAAATGTAAAAGCTGATGAACACAGGAATACTTGGTCCTGCACTTGACCAGGGACTTCAGTAAAAAGAGGATTATAAACTCTGGAAGAATTCTTCTTTGTCTCAGATGGGAAGATATTTCCTGTTTTACTCATTATACTGGGCTTTCCAGCATTAATATTCTCAGTACAAGTCTGCTTTGCTCCTGAATTCTCATCCATAAGCACGTCATTAAAAATATTGACTATTTTGCCTGTCCTGACATTTCTAATATGTTTAAAAAATTATTCTTGCAACAGCAATACTCAGTGAAAATACTTTTTGAAGTGGTTTGGCATTTTATTTATCTTTGGTAATGGCGACTAATACACAACAAGTAGTGTTTGAGAAATACCAGAAAAGAGTAGATCCTTCACCTCTGCAGTTGCATTTGATGCTTATAGACTTCTGTGTCCAATCCTGCTTCTCCTTCCACTGTACACACACTATACAGTGTGTGAGTGACATCAAAGATTGATAGCAAAATCTGTGGCTTTGATGGGGCAAATGTACCTCAGTAAAATAAGTCCTGCTGGAACTGATGAAGCAGCAGAGGCAGGGGAGCAGGGACTGCTCCTGTTGCAAAACAGACAGACTTCAGCATTCCTGTGGGATGCTTCTGCATCACCCCTGCTCTCTGAGTCTTTGATGCTGTAACAAGCAAATAATAGGGATATCCTGCTGATACAAACTCAATTATTTCACAGCTTTTTAAGTACTGAATTACTGAATCACTAGCCAAGAGGGAGAAAGACCACTGACATCAATGGGAAGACTCACTGTTTTTAGCACTTTGGATAATGCTCCAAGAGATGTGGGATTACTTACAATTAAGGAAGGTAGGACAGAAATTGCTCCAAAGAAAGCCTTGTTCTGTAGCTTACATCTCTACTAGCTACATCTTTACTGAAGAAAATTATCTTATCCAAAGCATCAGCAGGATAAAGTTAGCATGAAGACAATTTCCTATGGAATAATCTTTACTTAGGAAAATAAGAGATAGGCTGGAAAAAGTACCCCACCTGGAATTAGAGGAAGGTAATTGGAGTGAATCCCTGCAAAAAAAAAGTTTAGAACATTCTGGTTACCGTGAAAGCAAACACCAGACAGCTTCCCACTTCTCAGGAGAGGCACTACAGAAGTCTTTGGAAACACTCTGTAGCACAATCTATCTTATTAGAAACAACCGAATTGAATCCATACAAAACTATTTTACCTTTCCTAGTGTCACCTTCAATGTCACCTAATACAGCATAATGAAGTGCAAATGAAATTGGTGTTAGAGAGAAGAACCTGTTATTTCTGGTAATGACCAGTTAGAAGCTGTACTTGTGTGGAGAAGCCAGAAGGTTGTTAATTGCATCTCTGTATGAATGAAATGCACCTTCTAAGAGTAAAGGGAGCTCAAAGATGAGCAGATTCCTGCTGCTTGCCTTGTCAAGACTGCAGCTGTGGAATATATAATTAGGGAGAAAGTAATCAGAAATCAATTTGAAAAAATGCTAACAAGATATTAAGAACCTTCTAAAATCTGTAGAAGTGCCTTCAAAATATCTGAAAAGCTTCTATAGAAGAAGTTGAACAGTTTCAGCACAGGAAGTGAGTATCTTAAAGTATAAGGACACCTAAGGTCTTGGGGTTGAGGAACTGAGAGAAACTTACTTCTATTCTTAGACTTTCTTTGTATTTTGCAATGACCTTAAAATTTATTATGTTGGTCCTAAATTATCCAGTGAAAGTCAAAAGGCCAGATCAGGAGCTTTGCACATTTGAAATGCTCCTTAAATGTAATATAACATTATATAACATTTTATCTATATAACAAGCAAGAGTGGAAATTAAGCCTCATGTAGACCTTACATTACACCCTTCAAAAAATTAATTTTGCCCTGTAAAGAGCTTTGCTATTGTCAGGCAGAAATAACTGTTTACCTGCCAGGGGAGCCCATTCTTTACACTGGTTAAGTTATAATTTTAACTACCATCTCCCCCTCCAAAAAAGGCCATGAGGTTTGTTACAGCGCATGTGTCACAGGATGAAAATGAGGCATTTGGAAAGCTGTGGATTGAAGGAGATCCCAGCCAGCTCCTCCAAAGGGAAGTTCTTGCTACAGAAATAACTTACTGGAAGCTCTGCAGATTGTGTTGTATCTGCATGTGGCCATTTGCTGGGAGATATTCGTAGTCAGGGAAATGAAGACATTTTTAAGTAGCATCTGAGCCCTGCCATCACAGGCCTTTGACCTCCACACAGATTCTATCAAGATAAATCTGCCAGAGAAAATCAAGGAGTGCAAATTAGCTGTATGCCATCTTCGGAGCAAATACGCTTATTTCAAATATGTTAAGCAATAGCTTATTTCAGCAACTGCCTGGGAAGATCCTCTAAAGCTACCACTTCTGTAGAGGAACATCATTATAGCGGAAAGAGATTAAATCCAGCTCTCCTGACTTCAGTCATCCAAAAGCCAGGCACTGGGTAGAAAAGAGGTAGACAAGCATTCTCTAAAATCAAAGCAGAGAGATATAAGCCCTCCCATGGCAGAGGGATTCATTGTTGTCTAAAGAAGGCATCTGAGACAAATCAAATGAGTTCCCCCTGGGAGAGGACTGTCTGCTGATAATGGACGGAACCCAGACACCAGGCAAGGTACTGAAACCCACGAGTCTAAAGTTAAGTCACAGGAATCCTACCTTTCATCAACAAAGGTTGTGTTTTAGTGGGAATCATTTAATACATAACATATATATGCAGGAAAAATTAAAGACAAAATATAAATGAGGAGAAATAAAGGGTCTTTCCCCTGAGAAAAAATAAGGAACTAATATATTTCAAAGTCTGTTTAGAAAACCTTGAGCATACAGCTCACTAAATAAATGAAGAGTAAAGCATGCAAATAAGAAGTAAAGAGTACATATACATAGATTACTCATATACAGTTGTTTAGTATTGAAAACCATCTTACTTCCAGTGGATTATACTTTCTTGGTTTGCTTAGTCACTGGCTGGAAGCTGCCCATCCAAGGAATCATTGTGGAGGAGATGTGGTGTTCCTTCTGTGCAGCACCTCTCTGTGCTCCCAGTGCTCACAGCTCATGGGAGCATCTCAGCCAGAATCTTGTGTCTGCTCCGCCACAGCCTCAGCCCTCACACTGGTTTACCTGGATTGTTAATTTGTGATATGGCTACTTTTAGCCAGGCTTTGTGGAGGAAAGTTCTTTCATACCTATTGTCTCTGACAGTACTTGCTTCTCAGAGTTTTCATTTACTCAAGTTCCTATTAGCATGGCTTACATCAGTCTGGGCAGTCACATAACCTTTATGTAACTGTCTCTATGGAGACCTGTACAGTTCAATCTAGAGACTATCAGCTATCCACCAACTAAACAGATGTTTATTATGTTTATATCAACTATGTGTAGCTCTCTTGAATAATTAACTTAAAAGATAGTATGCAAAATTACAAATAAAGCTACAGGTACTGTATTAGAATTTCATTACAGTTCCTTTTTTCTCTTGAGTAGGAAAACTCATTAGAAAAAAAGAGGTGAGACATTCAAATGTTCATTCAGAGGAAGAATTTCAGATGATACATAGGTGATTAGCTGTTGAATACTTGGTATTGTTAATGTGAATGGCTGGTTTAATTCCCTTGCTATCACACCACAAAATTACCTTTGACATGAACTTCTGTAATGTGATGAGCACTATTGCATAGACTGAATTTCTAATATTCTAATTAATTTTGTTTGGTGAGACAGACTGTGAAAAGGAAAAAAGTAAACACCTCTTTGCCACGCATGATTTCTTCTGTGTTTGCTTCTTGAGGTAATGTCTGGATTGTGATTTCTTTGTTGGTAGTTCAGTACATTAAAAATAAGCTAATGCAGCATTAACTGAGCACTAATAGACCATTAAAGACAAATTTTTATACTGGAGAAAAGAAAAACATTTCAAATGTAAATATAAGTCAATTTTATATGCATGAATTTTTGCTATCTGATGCCATTTGTATTAATAATTAATACTTGTGTTTCATCAGGATTTTATCAAGCTTAAAAGATAGCCAAACTTTCTTGGCTGAGTATTACTCCTTTTCTTTGCAAATGGTTCAAGAGGCCAAGATAACACTGTGCATTTCTTTATCCTCTCCTGCTGACTACCTGGCAAGAGGATGGACCCCACAGAGTAGTGATGCTGCCTTCACCACAAGTAATCCAACAGCAAACAATCATTGAATTGTGTCCTGCTGTCCAAAGGCCTTAGAATCTGCATGACGATCAGCAAATCTTTTCTCCTAGTTAGGGGCATAGAGTTCCAGGGCAGATACATGCACAGTCATTCTGGGAAGTTCATAAAGAGCCCCCATACACAAACCTTTAGCAAGCATAAAGGCAAAATCTTCTGTGGATCTGATTAAAACTAACTTTCTTGTCTAGCATTCATCACAAAATGACAGAAATGTATGCTGCAAGGGCCCTGGATGTCACAGAGTTGCCTGTCCCTTGAGGCAGGGCCCCCAACACCAAGGTGATCAGATCACCCCAGCTTTGCTGGGGACCATCTGGGGTGGATTGTCTCAGCTCCTTGAGCAGCTGGCCCCATATGACATATTACACATCTGCCTATTCTGAGAAATGAAGGTTATCCTTCTAGCCAAGCATCAAGGTGAAAGTCTGTTTTATAAGGAAATACATCTTTTTTTGTGTTGAAGAGCTATTTGATGGGAATAATTTCCTAACCAGAGTTTCATTAAAAAACAGTGAATCCCCTCCTAGTGTGGGGGGTGTTTCTTGTTAGGCTACTCAAATTGTACCTTACAAATTATGTACATGGCTACAGCTAGTGATCCTGGCCCTCTGCTAGCCTTTGATCCTCTCTTTTGCCAGGGAATAGACAAAGTAATAAAAGGCTGGCTTGTTGTTTATGATCAGTGATAAATCTTTTGGGAAGAAAAGGCTTTGTTCTCCATTCTAGTAAAGATCAGAACATAACTGCACCAGGATTTGTGTTATCCTTATATAGCAGACAGTCCACTGAAATCAAAGGGAGTACTTGCTGTGCCCAAACTTATAAATGCCCCATGCTTTTATCAGATCTGGGCTCGTAGCAGATATAGTTTAAGAGATTATCTTTGAATTTATCCATCTACACAGCTGACAAGAGGAAAAGAGATTGTGAATAGGTGGTGAATACAATGGTTTTCATTTCCTAAACCAACTCTCCAGATAATGTCCTAATGAAGGAATCTGTCTGAGTTGTTGCAACTACATAAGTTATTGCATTTGGCTTTGGTATAGATAATACTGATAATAATATTTCCCTGTATCAAAATGCCATAGTAAGGCAGGGACATGATTTCCATCTGTCTTTCTCAGCTTGGGTTGTTTTTGTTTGTTTTTAAAATCCATTCTTTCAAAAAGGAGCTGCTCACATAATCAAAGTCTAAGACATATTTTCAGCTTCAGTCTACTGTTTTGCTGATTCAGTTGCCTTCCTTCTCCACACTCAGGGGGATCCTTATTACAGAGAGTTACCAGAATGTTTTGTGTTAGCATTTAAATGCCACTACGTGCATGTGTACCACACAACTGCAAAGAGGCAGAGAGGATATTTTTCTCACCGTAAACAGGACATCAGAACAAATCTCTTGCTTAAGTTTTTTATTTAAGACTCAAATAAGATTTTGGTTAAAATCAAAGCACAAAACCAATTAGCTCCTTATTGGTACTTGCCTACCACCATTCCACCTAGTCCTAAATGGGAGACAGGCCTGTCTCAGAACTTGGAGGCAGCACTGTTTGGAGGTGGGTTTGATCAGCAGAAGCAGGATCCCACTTTTAGGCCATTACAGATCTAAAAGCCACAAACAGATGCTTTGATTATAATATTTTCTAATTATTACCTGTATTTAATTGGCATTATTTCTGATGAGCCAATACTTTCAGTTCAGAATGATATTCTGATAAATATTTTCTCATCTTTGAAATATCAGTGTAGCAGAAATATTGTGTCTGAAATGTGCCATTTTAACATGTGGCACGTTTGGAAATGAAATCTTCTCCTGTGTCCCCTCAAGACTGAAGCAGATGATGTTAAGTGCTCTCATTTTTCAGCTCCTTAAGATATTTTTGTCTGGATGAGTCATTAGGTATTCTGGTCACTCCTGTTACCAATGCAGTTATGAATTTCACAGGGAAAATGTCAATTGTGAAATTTCTCTTTGACAACCATTTTCAGTGCAGGGAATGTTTAAGTCATTGTCGAAATATGGAAACCAGCCCTGGCATGGTATTTGAGGGGTCATGTAGCCCACCCTGTGCCCCAGGGCAGGCTCAGCTCTGCCAAGTTATCCCTGGCAGAGGTTGGTCTAATCTGCCTCTGAGATACTCTCCTGTCCATGCCCATCATCCCCACAACTCACAGCTTCCCTGGAAGACGGACTGACATGGTGTTAGGTTCTTGAAAATCTGTTGTTTAACAAACACTCCATGTGGCACTTTTCAAGACCGTTCCTTCTCATCCTGTGACCCATGGTCTGCAGAACAGTTCTTCAAATCATGAAGTTTTCTCACACTTCTCCTCAGCTTTCTCTTGCCTGTATCAGAAGAACCAGCTTTTAACCAGGGAAGAATAATTTTCTGTTGTGGAAATGTTTCAGAAATGTAATCACCATGCTATCAATTTACCCTGATAAAGGCTTCCCAAGCAATAAGATACAACCTGGCAAGACAACCTCATTTTGCCCTGAGCTTATGTCATAATGTAGCCCTGTTGGAGAGAATCCAGAGGGCCACAACGATGATCAGAGGACTGGACTCCCTCTGCTATAAACTGAGAAAGCTCCGTTTATTCAACCTGGAGAAGAGAAGGCTCTGGGGAGACCTTAGAGAATATTCCAGTACCTGAAAGGAGTTACAAAAGAGCTGGAGAGAGACTTTTTAGAAGGGCATGGAGGGATAGAACAAGGGGTAATGACTTCAGACTGAAAAAAGGCATGATTAGGTTATACACAACAAAGCAGATTTTTGCTATAAGCGTGCTGAGGCACTGGAATATGCTGACCAGAGGAGTTGTGGATGCCCCATCCCTGCAAGTGTTCAAGGCCAGATTGGATGGGGCTTTGAGTAACCAAATCTAGTGCAAGGTAACCCTTCCAATGGAAGGGAATTAGAACTAGTCTTTATCTTTCTGCGTCTGCCCTAGTCCCACCCTTCTTAAAGCACAGCTGAGACTTTACCTGCTCCAGCAAAGGCTGAAGGTGTCTTCCATACAACTCCTTTGTGCATCCCACTGGGAAGCTACATTGCCATGGCAGTGCAACGTCACCAACCCAGGTCATCCACACCCAAAGCCTTTAACAAAAAGCTGTCATTTGGTCCATAATTTCCCATCTTGTATTTTTGATACATAAATTCTCTATTTCAGACTACTCTAGTTTTTCAAAATAATTTAGAATTCCTGTTGCATACTTAGATTGCATCCTGTACAAGAGAGCTCCATTGTCTACCATCCAAACCATTAAATATTGAATAAGCCAGACCCAGGAGAAACTCTAGCACAGATTTACTCATCCCTTTCTCTAGAAGTATAGTTTTCCAGTCACTTGTACAACAATTTCATAGTGTTTTCAATAAAACTGTTTCCTTAACGCGTTTGTGAGACTCCCTTGGGAAGCAAAGTTAAAAGCAGGGTTACAGCCTATACACAGAAAGCTCCTACTCTTGCACTCAGCAGTGTACTGTGCTTTTCATCCTCATGTTCTAGCAAATGTTCTTTCCAAATATTTTTTTTCTGTTCTTTTCTTGTTACCTCCTGTGTTAATTCTATTGCATTCTATGCCTTGGCCTTTTTGATTTAGTTCTTGTAGGTTTGTGCTAGTCTTACATATATCTTCCTAGTTACTTGACCTACATTCACTGTCAAATAATTTTCAGGTCACTGAAAAACTCTTAAATTAGCAGAAGTGGCTTCTTACTATACTTCCTGTATCTCATTTGCAGGAAATAATCTGTGCTTGTCTTTTTGAAGTTACCTTTTTAAGAGCTTCCTTTAAACTTCCTTTTCCTCCTGTGTTTCTCCTCTCTCAATTTTCTAAGTTGACTGATACTCTATTTTCTCAAATCCCCTATTTTTATTTTACTGCTTTTCATTTATTCTCTTGCTAGATGTCACGAGTACCTTTCTTTATGATCCCTGTCACAGGGCTTGCCTTCCCCCTCTGGATGAACCCCTCTTCTCTCAGCAGAGACAAGATCCAAAGGAGCCTTTCCTTTTCTGAGAAACAGATAATAATCTCCATTCAGCATGGCTGCTTCCCCTCCTTTTTATCCTCAAAGACTACTGGTGCTCCTAGCAGACAGACACAACCCTATGCACACCTCAGAAATGTGACCCTCTCTCTCCACTTATCCCTTCACTTATCAAAGTGATAAGAACGGATTTCTTATCAGTTAAGAAATAACTTTGATTGTGAATGAAATTTTTCTTCAATTGGTTTTTCATGTTTCTTATATAGGCATACAGACCTCCAAGGTAGTCATCCCACCCTTTTCTTTCGTGTCCCTTTTCATTCCCAGGGGGGTTTGGTGCTCTGTTTTCAGAACATGCAGTATCTGCCTCTTTACTAGCTGGCTCAGGCTGTGCCTGATAATGTTCTCACTTCTCTGTGTGAGATGGACTCTTTTTCTTCAAGTATTACTGCCTCCTCAGCAGGAAGCTGCAGCCCTTGCCAAGTCCTGTCTCCTGGCCACCCCATCCTGTCCACATGCTGATTTCTGCCCCAGCACTTGCCCTCAGCTGGAGATGCTGGGAAGAGTGATCCTCACCCCTCCTGCCATAGACCCAAGCACAGGGCTCCCTCTCAGCTTTCCAGGGGCTCATTTAAAGGGGGAGGTTTTCTAACAGGTTTGATCCAGGCTCTCAACATTCCCTGTCCCTTCTGGGATGTCAGGTTAGATCTGTAAGCAGACATCTCTGTCATCTTCATCATCTTTGCTTAGCAGGCTCTCAGTTTTGCACATCTTAGACTAACAAAGGAGACTCCCCTTAAATCTTACCAGTGATGATTGTTCACTTGGTAGCAAGGCTGAGCCTGGATAACTAAGTACATGGTGCAGAAGAATCTTATTAAAATACAAGGAAATAATACCATAACTGCAGTGTACCCTCCCACCTTTCATCAATACAAGAGTGGTTTCTTGCCAATGGTCATGTCACTTTACTGTTTTTATAACAGGGTACACTGTATGTCCCTGATTCAGCAAAATGTCTAAACATAAATTATCTAAAGCCAAAAATGAATGTTGAAATGATGAACTTGTCTTCTTCTTGACAGAGCCTAGACAAATGTCAATGTGTAGAATTACTTTTACTAAAAATAATCTGTGCTAGTAAATACCCTGAAAGTCATAGGTAAGAACAAAACTATTCTTATTATCAAGTCTGAATTTCATTCCAACTTGCAAAGTATTGAGCAGCTTTTCTCTTTGACCCTGTTTCTGAAAATCTCAAATTATATGCGTTTCCAAAATTTTATTAAAACACAAGCAATTATTTCAGCAACAAAACAGCAAACTGAAAGAGCTTTGATTTGTGCTTCTTTTTTTTTCTCTTATTATTTGAAAGTGAATTTTGTGACTAACAATTTTGAACTGTTTGGACTTGCCATAGTACCAAGTAAGTGTGGCAGATGCTTGCAGGATTGAGGCCATTAGCTCAAGGCTCCAAACAGCACTGGGAAATAGATAAAATCAACTCAGATTTGGAATCTCATTTCTAAAGATTGTTGAAGTACAACATTTAGAAACAAGGAATCATTTAATACAGCGACTAGCAAATTCCTACAGGGTTAGAATTTCATATTTAACCTTCTAACCAGTTCCACTTAGTACAGAAAAGCAGCTGGAGAGATTTTCTTAACAGGGGAAGATGCTTCTTCCATATTTTAATGGAAAAATAGGATTCTCACTATGATATTGCTATTGCCTCAACATGCCATAGTTAAACTCTCATGCTCAAGGCTACAAGAATTAATTTCTCTGGTCCACTGAAGTTAAAGCTAAAACAGGAACACCTTTCTCCATCCTCATTTACAGCCACAGCAGGGATACGAGGGTGACCATGGCAGGGAGCAGATGGCAGAACACCACTTGCTGCAGGCACAGCTGATGCAGGTGAGCACCACCTGTAACCCAGCACCACTGCCATCCTTGTCTTACCTCCCAACAGCACCTGCGGAGGCAGAGAGGTAAAGCTGCTGCATCCAGACACAAACAAGCACAAAAATCTGTGGGGAAAAAAGTACAAACCCCTTCTGGATCCCAAATTCAGTATTTCTAGATGAAAAGGATTTATACCGCAGTGTTTTTTCTTCTCTAAGATGTAGCTCTTAACAGATGGGAATGAACAGTTTGAAATTAAACTGTATCCTGCTGAGTTTCTAGATGCCTTTTTACAGCACTGTGCTCTGGGCCACATCATCACCATTCACACTTTTTGGGAAGTAGTTCTTAGCTGCTCAAATAAATTTTGCTAAAATGTGATTTCTGCTATTGATGCTGTTTTTCCAAGCCGTCAGATGTCAGCGTTTCCACAAACTGCCCACTGGTGAGAAGTGACTAGAGTTCAGAGGAGTTGTGCCATGCTCAAGATTGTGATTAGCCTGTGGAGAATGAAAATGTGTTTCAAGAGTGGCAAGTCTGTCAAATATTTCATTGTCAGAATGGATAAAACACTTGAGAAGGAATTGCAGTGAGTAAAATGCGTACAATAGGTAAACTGTTCCTCAGGCCTATTGTGAGCTTATGTCACAAGATAGGAGGCCAAAACCTGTCTTCCCATGAGTGGTGGTTGTCATCAGAAGAACACAGATGTCACTCAAAGAGGAATCATTTAGGAACAACTTGCACTTGCTCTTTGTGTCATCTGATTTGTTTAAGTAAACAGGCTAATAAGATCCTTCCTTCTGATTGAGAAAATGAGAAATAATCAGTGCTTGGTTGCTCCTTAAATGGCACCTTTCATTCTGATGGCACGTTAACTCAGAGGTCATGCTCAGGTGTCAGGGTGCTTTCACTGTTCATTTAGGATGATACAATTTTTCTATCCACTCAGTGGTCCCTGATAACTTTCTATAGTGTTTTAAGAAGTCATTTTGTCATGGGACTTTGCTGATGGGTGTCAGAGGTGAGTGGTACCATGCAGACAGAAAGCATTCCCTTCATTAGGCTGCAGAGGCAAGTGCTTGTGGGGGCAGAGCATGCACACTCCTGTTTACTATTGCTGTGAGCCATGTGGCAACCGGTTTGCAGCCTGGGACCAAAGATTTGTTCATTGGAGAGCTTTCCAATAGCTCTCATTGGCCATAATGCCCCAAAAATAGCTCAAGATCTGACAGGCACCAGTTATGGGCTGGCTCTAAGGCACAGCCTTGCCCACCTAAGCTGCAGCTCCCATGTGGCTGAGGCTGGCTCCTCACTCACATCCTTTGTGTGCATCCATGTGCTCAAGGGACTGCTGCAGCTGGGCTGGGGACATTCTTCATGGAGCTGGTACTGCTGAACAGAGCAAGGTCTGCCTGGTGCCCTCTGTTCTCTCTGGAGCTGGGAGCAGGCATTTGACGTCTGGCAGACAGTGCCAAATCAGGTCTCCTGGAGCGTGGACATGAGCACTCAGCTGTAGCACTGGATGCTGCAACAGTCACATAGGAGATTTTCCTGCATATGGCCTTGCTTTCAAACTGATTTTACAGATAGGTTTTGTTCCCTGGCCTGGCCTGTTCCTGGACACTGCAACTAGGCCCTCACCATGCCCTGAGGGAGCTGAAAAGCTCAAAATGCACCTTTAATGCTTTACACTGAAGTGAGCTGTGTTTTCTGTGATAGTCCTCAAAAAACTGAGGAGAAAGGACTCAGGTGTTTCCTCTAGCAAAAACTGGTTGTGGTAAATGATAGATTTTGCTTAACAGCCAAAGGAGAAGTGATAATGATTCTGTATGTCAAGTGAAGTGGAAAAACTCAGGGAGGTTTGAGCGAGATTGCAATTCTTCTATGGAAGAAAAGGCAACCATAAGTATCCAATTTAGGGAAGCAAAAAGATAGAATATAGAGAAGCAAATTCAATCTGTCTCCTTCACAAGAAAGCCCTGGAGTAAGAGAAGAAATTTCTGCCTGATATATATAACAGTATCTGTGCAGCACTGTAATTTTCAGGTTCTTTACACAAAAAATGTCCCTCTTGTGTCTTTCTAACTAGATTGAGACATATCAAATAACACTAAAGATATATTGCTTTTGTTTTTTATTCTTCTCTACATTGCTTGATGATAGTGATCAATGAACAATGAGGAAGTTTATTGTGGGCCAGCAATTAGACAAATACACACTTCATCTTCAAGAGGAAAGATGGGGGATAAAAGGTGAATCAGATGGAGCACTCCAGAAAAAAACCCCAAAAAACCAAAAAAAAACCCAACCAACCAAGAGCCAGAGCAAATGAGTGATAGCCACTGTAACTGCAGAGAGAGATATGTCAAGCAAAAACTAAAGATCAAAAGGAATACCATTCATAAGGAACATATGTATCTTATCAGGACGGATCAGCAGCTTTTAAATGATCAGTTAGCACTTGAAATTTCAGATTATAAAATGTTGACAATTAAAGTTATGTTTTGCCTGCCAGGATGTCAAATGCTGCTCCTTGGAGGCCTGACTCATTAGGTAATTATTTGAGCCACTCCATTTCAGAGAAATTGCAAGCACAAAATAGGCTTGGAGCTCAGCAGAGGCATTAGCTATTATTGGAGTAGGACTTTCAGTGTAATTTCTCTGTAACTGACTGAATGCAATAAGAAATTGGTGGCCTCCTTCTTTGCATCTTTTATTCCACTCCCAGTTGGCACCAAGAAAAAAGTGATTATGAATATGCCTTCTGATATCTCACAACTCCCTTTATTGGTTATAAATGTGCCAGGAGTCTGTCTGTGGGTGACCCCACTGATAGCAAGAAGTCAAGTGGTGACAGGCCACCAGCTCTAGCATGCTCTCATTGCTAATAGTATTTTCAGGTTATTGCCCTTTGGATGCATGAAATAAAAAATAATCATAGAACCACAGATTCATTTAGATTGGAAAAGAGCTTTAAGGACATAGAGTCCAACCATTAACCCAACACTGCCAAGTCCAACACTAAACCATGTCCCCAAGTGTCATATCTACACAGGTTTTAAATACCTGCAGGGATGGTGATTCAACCACTGCCCTGGGCAGCCTGTTCCAATGGCTTAAAATTCTTTCAGTGAAGAAATTTTTCTGAATACCAAACTGAACTTCCTCTGGTGCAACTTAAGCCTGTTTCCTCTCATCTGATCTCTTGTTCCCTGGGAAAAGAGAACAACATGCACCTTGGTAGTGGAATTTACATATTAAGGGGCTACAAAAGAGAAAACTTTTTTCATGACAAAAGGAAGAAGAGCTGATAATCTTAAATGTCTTGCCAACTCTTTATTTTGGTGGTGCTGGTTTATTAGTTACCTTCTACACCAGGTCTTGGTGTAGCATTTGTGATGTTGTGCGTAGACATTGCAACATCACTGGGACCCTGCACTTTTACACAGGTGTAGTGACACTAAAAAAATCTCCAACAAATACACCAAATCCACCAATTCAAAAGATATAGACTTCAACACTGGGCATTTCTACAAAACGGGATTCCTTAGTTTCTGAATGTTTGTATTTTCTATGTGTATGTTTAGGGATGGGTAGTGAACGCTAACCAGGGTAAGGATTTAGCTCAGATATCACCTGACCTTTGAAGTGCCTGCAAATGCCTAATGGCACACACAAGTTTTATTTGAGCAGTTTAGGTACCTACAAACACAATAATTGTAGAGACCAAGGCTATAAACTGGTTAGAATTTTCAGGCTATTTATAGAAATAACTGGCAAATGTCTCCCTATCTCAGCATTGTAGGTAGAATATTAAATGCTCTCATAAAACTGTTGGCAAAGTGTGCTGTCTAATGGCCCAGTTCACAGATCACCTCATCCCACCTGGAAGACATGCTGGCTGCATCAGTCTGCTCTCATTTTCTTCTGGATCCACTTAGTATATGTGGATGGGCTAAATGTGCCACTCTCCAAC
Source organism: Camarhynchus parvulus (assembly GCF_901933205.1). Lineage (NCBI taxonomy): Eukaryota > Metazoa > Chordata > Aves > Passeriformes > Thraupidae > Camarhynchus > Camarhynchus parvulus. The sequence goes on along the minus strand of NC_044586.1, from coordinate 38,298,356 downwards.
AAATGAATGACCTCTGAATTGTCTGAACAGACTGTAATGTTGAGAAAACACAGCAGACACCCTTCCTCTTCTACCCAGCCTGCAGGAATGTACTGAACTGCTCTGAAAACAAAACCAAACTATGGATGTTTATTCAGCTCCCTCTTCCCTCCCTTCCTGGAAAGCACACTGAAAGAGGGACATTCAAAAATAAGAGTCAAAGAAAAATTTAAAAAGCTAAACTGAATTAAACTGCTCTGTGTAATATTTAAGAAACTGGAAATAGCAAAAAGATAGTGGCTAACCACAAAGAGACACATACACACATATATATGAAAATTATTTTAAAATTCAGTAAGGCTCTTTCCCAGTGTTATCCTACAGTGTGTTGAAAACATTGCAATATTGTTGATGCTTAGAAGCTGAAGAGCAGGCAGATTGTCTTCCTCTCAGTGCCAGTTGCACCAGCTGTGTAAGTGGACTTTTTGTAATCCTGCATCAAGATAATGCACTTCTAATCTTACCCTTAAAATGTGACTCCCGAAAAAGGACGCTGCATCCCCTCTCTATCACTGCATTTTCACAAAGAACCATATTCTTCATTTCATGCTTCAAAATTACTGTGCTGTCCTGAAAGAGCTTTGCATTCAGATGATCTTAATTTTCTAATAAAAACTATCATTACTTAACAGGAGACTCAAAGATGCAATTGCTCCTCATGTATCCTAAACATGAAAATATCCCTCAAAACAAATTAATTATGATTTCTTCTTCCACATGCTTTAAATATCAGCTCTCATAGACCAGTCCTAGGATCATTTTACTCCTGTTAAATTGGGATTTTCTCAGAAGAGATTAAGCCCCAAACCTGGTGTGCAGTCCTTAATCACAGGATTAATCACACTGATTTAATGAATTTCTTACCTATAGTAATAATGGCAAGATCAAGTTACTAATTTGTTTTTTTATTCTGGACATATAGCTGCAATATCTTGGATATTCCAAAATCTCATTTACCTTCCTATCTATGCAGCTACCCAAACATGTAGCCCATGAATGTGTGTGTTGGAGGTACTCCTGCCCTTGCTGAACTGTACACACAGGGAACACTTACAGGCAAATCAAGTTGCTGTCATGAGCCTCGGGAGCATTACCAGCCTAGCCCCCACAGGTGCCTGGGTTATGCCTATCCAGACGGATCCCTGTTAAAAAACAGAGTCCCTCAGCATCTCTGATGGTTGAAGCCTCCAAGCAATATGTAAGAGGGAAAGGGGACTGAAGAGTGGGAAATTATTTTCAGCCTCAAAAGCCATTTGAGACTTGTGAGGTGAGCAGCCAAACAAGCTTGTTTTAGAAAAGAAAGCGTGAAAAGAGATTTTGACTAAAATTTACAGAAGTCCAGTTAGGCTTGGAAAGGAAAGCTCCTCATCCCACTCTTGTGACAGATTGTATCTAAAATGTTATTTTCCCCTGCCAAATTTTGAAGTTCAGCTAAATTAAGAAAAAGTGTGTGATATGAAAACATGATGTATAGAACACCAGAGGTAAACACCATTCCAACCAAACAGGCTCAGGGTTATGTTTCCTCAACATTTTTACTGTCAAAATAAGCAAACAAGGCAGCTGTTTGAACAGCCTGGGATACTGGGCCCAATAAAAGGGCACCATTGCTATGTTCAGCTGCTTTCCCATGCTGGAGACTTCCCAAAGCACCTTTTAAAATGTAAGGTAATAGTGATTCTATCCACAGTAGGAGCCCAGGTACCAGGGCCATCACCAGCAATGCCAGCAGAAAATGCTATTAAAGCATATAAATATTCACCTAGAGAGGCTCCAAATTAGTCCCAGCCTTTTTCAGGGCTGCAAATTCTTTACATACAGCTAAGCATAGAAAGATCCTGTAAGCACAAGGTACGGATGTTCCCCAGCAAATACGTATGAATGGTTGGAAGCCCTGGCCATAGTGGCACTTTTTCCTGGGCAGCAGAGGTTTGCCCAGGCCAGGGGCAGCACAGGGGGCACAGCACAGGGGGCACAGCACAGGGGGCACAGCACAGGGGGCACAGCAGTGTGATGCAGCCAGCTGCTGCCTTGTCGAGGGTCCAGGGAGAAGAAGCTGCAGCTCCTACACTCATAAAACTCAGTTAATTTCCTTGAACCGATTTATTTACACAACCTCCAGATGAGTACACATAACATTGCCTTTGGAAACGATCCAGCTCCTTGCTTGGAGCTGAAGGAGAAGCACAAGTCTCCTTTCAGAGGCCATTGCCGCCTGTTAATTCGCTGCCAGGTGGGCAGGGAGCGATGGGGGCGAGGGGCAGTCCCGGGCGGGGCTGCCCGGGCACAGCCGGCCGTGCCAGCCCATGCTCGGGGCTGGTCCCTGGTCCTGGGCGGGAGCAGCACCGCCTTGATTCTCCTGCCGACCCGGGTGCTCCTGCCCGAGCCGGCTCGGCAGAGCTTTCTCGGCGTTCTCTGGGTGGTTTCTGAGTCTACCAGGGCGTGAATGGGTCATTCACCGAGTGCTATTCTTCCCCCCGAAGTGGTGAGGAAACGTGGAGGCATGCCGGAGGAGACTTAAGCGAGCTCCAGGCGGATGTGCAGGAGCCGGAGGCCCCTTCAGGGTAGCAGGGAAATGGCAATTTAGCCAAGAGAAGGACGTGGGAGCCTGCACAAGGAGCTGGGGCTGCCGCCGGGTGGAGATGGACGCGTGCTCACCGACACGCAGGCACACTGCTCCTCCAGTGCCCCGGCTTTCCTCAGGAGGATCCTTAAATCCAGCCCAAGCAACCAGAACAAGCATGGCCAGTGAGCCCACGGGCTGGGCTGGGCTGGCCAGAGGCCAACAGCAATAAACAGGAGCTAGCAGGGTCCCCACTGAGAGACCTGGGACACTGGGGCTTTTTGCTGGCTCTTCGCTGGGCACGTAACAATAGCCACTCTCTTCCCAGGTCTTGAGTATGTTTAGAATAACTGCAGAAGCCAAAGGGATTAAAATTGCCAGCAATGTGAGGGTTTCTTTGTATGTTTGCATGAGAAAGTGCTAAAGGGGAGAGCAGGACGGAAGAGGTATATGGGGACTGAAACAGATCAAAGCAGAGACATATCAACTGAGCAGAGGTCAAACATGATAAAGAAGACAGAAAAGACTGTAAAGGCCTCAAAGAAAGGAGATAATGAGAAATGAGAGATAAATACACAGAGTTCTAATCAAAGCAATCTCTGGCTGCTTCCCTGTGTTTTACAGTGCAGTGAGTCCAGGGCCATCTGTGAAGTTTTAGAAGAGGGGTAGCAGAGGAAAATGCATTCCTCCTTCATCACACAGAATTGTTCTAGAGAAGGAAGACCACAGAAACTACAGGCCTGTCAGTCTCACTTTAGTGCCCAGTAAAACCACAGAAAACACTACTCTAGAAAGTATTGAAAAACACCCAGAGGACAACACAGTCATTGGTCACAGCCAGCACAGCTTCATGAATGGAGAATCCTGCTTGTGGAACCTGATTTCCTAGTTCATCTAGGAGAGCCGGTAGATGTAATCTTTTTGGATTCCAGTAAAGCTTTTGCTGCTATCTCTCACAGCATCCTTCTGAACAACACCTCCAGCATTCAACTAAATAACCATGTTATGCCATGCATTGAGCAGCTGGCTCCCAGGTTAGGCACAAAGAGATATCATGAATGGGGTGACATCAGGCTGGTGACCTGTCACTAGTGGGGCTCTGGAGGGCTCCATCCTCTGCCCAGTGCTCTTCCACATCTCCATAACTGACTTGGATGCAGGACTGGAAGGAACAGTAAGAAAGTTTGCTGATGACACTAAATTGGGAGGAGCTGTTGACTCCCTCAGGGGCAGAGAGGCTCTGCAGGAAATCCTCAACAAGCCAAAGGGCTAGGCAATTACCAACCACACAAAGTTTAACAAGGGCAAGAGATGGATTCTGCACCTGGGACAGGGCAGGTATGCAGAGACTGAGAAATGAGATACGGGAAAGCAGCACTGCAGAAAGGGACCTGGGGGCCCTGGTCAGTGGCAAGTTGGATATGAGTCAGCAGTGTCCTGGCAGCCAGAAGGGCTGCCCATGTCCTGGGGTGCATCAGGCACAGCACCTCCAGCCAGGGTAAGGGGGGGATTGTCCTGTTTTGCTCTGCATTGGTGTGGCCTCACCTTGAGTGCTGTGTGCAGTTTTGGAAGCCACAAAATAAGAGACTTTAAGATATTGGAGACTGTCTGAAGGAGGGCCACAAGGATGATGAAGGGTCTGAAGGAGAAGTTGTATGAGAAGGAGCTGAGGTTACTTGATCTGTCCATCCTGGAGGAGACTGAGAGGAGACCTCATTGTGGTCTTCAACATCCTCACAAGGAAAAGCAGAGGGGCAGGTACCAATCTCTTCACTCTTGTGACCAGTGATAGGAATTAAAGAAATGTCATGAAGCTGAGTCAAGAGGAGGTTTAGATTGGATATCAGGAAAACAGTGGTCACAGCACCAAGCCTGACAGAGTTCAAGAAGTGTTTAGACAATGCTCTGAGGCACATGTGTGATTCTTGGGATGTTCTGCACAGGGCCAGGTGCTGGACTTGATGATCCTGATGGGCCCCTTCCAACTTTGCATAGTCTATGATTCTAGTCTACGATTCTATGAGGTCAAAAAAGAAAAATAAAATAAGAGAACAGCTGTATCAACAGAATAAACAGATGTGATAAAGGCTGGTATTTTGAATGTTGCTTGAAGTTGTTTCCAAGTCTTTTGCGATAGAAAAAAATGTGGGAATGAAAAAGGGAAGTCTCTAAATCTGTGTGGGGAGGACATGACAAAAAGGCAAGTATTTTAAATTTAAGACATGATATAAGCAAGGGTCGTTCCCAAATCTCACAGTATTTTCAAGTCAGAATGGGACAGAGCAGCTGCAGACCTGTGGGAGCAGGAACACTTGTGAGTCAACTGTAACACATGTCAGTAGAAAGTGCATCATTTTTTCCATCTTAGTATGAATCTCAGTGGAAGAATAAGAGAAAAGTAAATGTCTTACACCTTAATGTCTATTAAAAGATAAGTCAAGGGATTAAATGGATGATGAGGACTTGCAATATGTCATCCAGATTCTAGGTATGAGGGCCTCATAAATAAGTATGATGGGCATCAGGGCTCAGAAACTTTGACTTTCTCTGCCAGCCACACCAGCGAACTTCTTTAGGCCTCCTACAGGAGATTTTCAACATCCTAAATGCAAAACACATAAGGAAATGGCTATCTACAGCTGTTCCTTCAGAAAGAAAAAACCATGATCCATGAGTGAGGTTTTCTGAAGCCCTGCATGTGTGAGCTTCCCTCTGCAGTAAGGGTCGGGTCCATTGCAGCAGCTTCCCCTCAACCACACAGACTGGGCACAGACTGCCACTTCCATGAAAGAATGGTGAGTCTGGTCTATCAGTTCCTCTCAGGGGACCTGGGGGGGCCCAGTGGCATAAGACAGTGGCTGCAAAATCTCTGTCACAGCAGAAGAAATTGCACTGCATTGGTAGAATTTATACAATGATCAGGGAAGTACACTGTGGCTACTTTGGCCAAGAGTCTTTCCAGCACTAGGAGGGACAACATTTGGGTTTGTGAGGTTGGACAGCCTCTTGGCTGCAGGCAATTTCTTCCAGAGAGTGGAGTGAGAGAACAGAGATCACTGCTATGAAACTTCTGATAAAATAATGTTGTTCCAGTGAAATTAGTTTAGACTTCTAAATTTATCTTTTGGGAAAACAAACCTAAATTTACAATGGAAGGGTGGAGAATCTTTATTTATGGAGATTTTTATGAACAGATGAGACAGCTGACAGAGTGTCAGCAGCTGCCTAACAGACCTAATTTTTCTTTGGTTTGGTCTCTCTAGAAGACCACTCAAGGTCCCTTCCTAAATGAAAAGAACATATTGCATACTTCATTTTCACTTAATACTAGGAACTGCATTTCTTTTTTCCCCAACATTTCAAATTTAGTACAAGAACTTTATGTTTAAAGATTGGTTTTTTATGATTTGCAGTGGTAGGACTGCAATTATCTCTGAGAATAGCTAGTGTTGCCCTTGTATCAGCCACAAAGACCTTTTCTTCACTCAATTCATGCTTAGCAAAACCCCGTGCATTTTATTGAAGTGAATTATATTATAGGCATCTCAAATATGTCCAAGAGTACAAATAACTCCTAAGCGACTTTGTCATCATTTCTCTGCTATTCTGCTATGGCCAAAGCAATTTTTTCTGTTCTCTTTCAATAAAAGTCAGCATCCCCATTTCAACATCTGGAAAACGGGGTGCTGGAGGACTACATGACCTTGTCTTTCAGGGTTATCACCTAAGACACTGATCCTACAAAATTTTCCATCATGCTCTTTGAGAACCAACATACTTTAAAAACAAATGGCAAAGCTCAAGCATATGCATTCTTCATATTTCGGTAATAGTTAGGTGATAAACAGTAGCTGGGAAAACTCTGAACACTTTCAGAGAGAGAAAACTTTCATTGCTAAGTGAACATGCTCATAGTACTTTAAAGGTTAATGGCACTCAATACACCAAAATATATGAAAGACAAGAAAAACATGGCAACATGAGAAAGAGTCTTCATGATTTCAGCATATGGACCTGCACCCCTGAAAAGAGAGAGGAAAAAAGCAAATCAGGTCATGCTTAACTCATGCCATCTGCAAGCTCTTGAAGAGGATTTGTGTACAGACAGCCACAAATTCTTAAGATTCAGGATAGGTTATTTAATGTGTGTGAAGCAAAAGACTGATTTTGGTGATCTGCTTGAGGACAAAATACACACAAAGATAACATTTACCTCTATTTATAGGTGGGCTAATATCTGTAACACTCCTATTACAAACACTCCTATTGTCATCACCATTCAAGTCTCTCAGGTAATATAACTGACATAACACAAGTGATGCTCAGTAGTTATATGACCTTGGTAGTTTCAAATATCAGAGCCTGCTCTGAACTGGGTCCTACCACTGTACCATTACATATAAAGTAGAGTGCAAAGAGTAAATGGCTGATCAAAAGTTATGTACTAAACCAGAAGCTTAATAGAATTAAATTTTGCCTGCATAATCTTAGTCCACTTATTTGCTCAACCTCTCTACAGCTGTAAATGTTTAGGAATCATATGCTGGAAATTGCTTCTCAAGACTTTACCTTCTAGATTAAAGATTCCTTTTTGCTTGTAACAAAATGTTTACTGTTGCTCTTTCCACTTTGTAGACTATAAGGGACGGACACACTGATGGTCAGTTACAGTCCAGATACAGCACAGTCAGGTTAAAATGTGCCCACAGCTGAGCAGGATGCAATTTGGAAGTCTGTTTGACACGGCTGTTGTGGTTACAGTCAGTTCTTGGGCTGCCTCTTTAGCCACCTCTCTCAGTTTATCAAAGCTGATGGCATCTCCTCCATCTCTACCTTCAGGCAGTCCTAGTATATGGTGCAGCCCATACAGCCCAGAAATGGGGAGTCTTCTCAGCTCATTATGCTCTTCTAGGACTCTGGAAAAGGACTGGTTTGTCTTCAGGGAACAGCAGCCAAGCTGGACACAGACCTCTCCTCTTACCAGACCCTCACAAGTCCAAGCTAGATTTATGAAACCAAGGACTAGCAAGTAGCAAAGAACCATGTTAGGGCTATTTACTTCAGGACCTTCTAGAAAGCTTGCCAAACTCAGTCCCATCCCAAATCTTTCTAAAAGACACCAAGGAATTCCGTGGCTACATACAGTAACTCTAAAACAGGAGGGCAGAGAAGACTTGGTTAAATTCTCAGGACTGAAAGAACTTTATGCAAGTTCTCACAGGACTCACAACACACATATCTGGGACTGATAGGAGCTTTCAGAAATCTCTGGCCATGACTTTGTAAACCCTTTCTCAGCTGAGCAGGGCTTTCTCAGGCAGATAATTGCTTTCAAATCAATAGGAAGTCTGGTATGAATAGTAGCTTTCAGCTCTTGCTGCTATGATCTGCTCACATAACTTTACACTATACTGTGGGACCTCTTATGCCCCAGCACAGTGAGACATAAGCAGTGCCCAGGGAACCACATTTGCTGCACACCCCCAGAAGAAAGGTTCTTCCTGCAGGACCCCCAGCTCACCTCACACCCCAGATCTGGGAGGAGGACTGGGCAGCTTGCAGAGGGATGTCAGGAGTGCTTTGTGTTGGGCTCAGACACACACAGCCTCAGTGCACGGCGCAGGGACCAAATCGTTACTGTGCATCTACAATGTTTCTCTTGCACAGGCTCAGATCAATAGGCATTGTTTCCAATATGACCTTCATGGTGAGTACTGAAGCATGGAGAACACATGATAGCTCTTACATCAATAAAACATGTTTAAATAGCAGCTTTTAGCTGTAGTCATCAGTTTATACCACGGGGCTTTTCCTGAGGCTATTTGTGTTGTTATTTTGTCCAATCTTCCTTATTAGCCCCACAGCAACTTCCTACTTAGTTGATGAAATTTCTCAAAATATCTCCTCTAAGTGATGAAAACAGAGCTGATGTTTATCTTCTAGCCTTTTAATGTGATGTGCTCTCTTCTAAACTGAAACAGATTAAATTTTTGCTTCTGTGTCTGGTTATTTTTTGTCTTTTTCACTCTAGTCTCCCCTCCTTTTTTTATCCACAGTTTGACCCATATAGCACATTATTTAAAAGTGACATCTGACTTGAGTTCTGAAACTGTATTATTCAAGTAACTTTGCTGCTCCCATTAAGTAAAATGATTTAGTTGCAGAGCTCTTGGTTAAAGAAAAGATGAAATCATTTATCAATGAGTTAGGATGATGACAAAAGGCCATGATACTTAAGAAGGAGAATTATTAAAATGTCACATACACACAGCTGTTTATAATTTTGACAGTCTTGCAGCACTCTTCTCTACTAACAGAATGATATGTTATCTACAAAAAGACCTAAACCAGTGACATTAATGAGCGTTGTTGAACACACAAGATGTGCATAAATCAGACTGTTCCTGGACAGAAGAACATGAAGGTAATCTTCTACCTTCACAGAACAAAACCAGCTAGTGTGTTGTCTTTGACAGACACAGAGGCTTTCAGTGACCCTGTGACATCAGCAACCCTACCCTCAAATCTTCACAATACCTTCTATTGCAGCATTTTGGAAGGCCCTACCTGCTTTTGGCTTCCCTGGGCATGGGGCATGATGGCAAAGTCTTTCCTTGTCCCACCAGTGCTGCAGTGGCCAATGCAGTGCAGTGGCCTTGCTTCTTCTCAGAAGGAAGAACCTGTTGCTGACACACATTTTATTTTGAAGCAGAAATCTATTTCTGGATACCACAGGGCTGAGTCACCAGCCTGAGTTCAAATCCCCAACCACAGGATTCAGTTCCTTTTGTTTTATTTCTTCAGTTTTATTTCTTCAGAATAAAAGAAGAAGCTTCTGAGCACATGCTGAAACATATTCTCAATGTCTTTCCCTTCTGTGCGGAGCGCAGGCTCGGCAGAAACCTTGTTCTGTGCCTATCTGCTTTCGGAGTGTAGAGAAGATGTTTCTTTTATTCCTTCATCCCAGGACCACATTTCAACACAAATATCAAGTAGTCATAAATAAGGGGGGTTCTTCACCCATCCAAGTTTGGTGTTTCTTACTGACACAGAGCTCACATGACCTACAGGCTGTCACCTCATGTTGTTTGCATGCGGGCCTTGGCAATCACTTGTTAATCAGCATCTGGGAGCTTCAATTTCATCACTGTGAGGGATTCTCTTAGCAGAACTGGACCCTATGGAGCCATTATTTGAGACCCATTTGTAAAGGACTTCTAAAGAGGTCTGGCTAGCAAACAAACCTACAGGCCTGCTGGATCACCAGTTCCAGTCCCCTACTGTCATGGGCAGCTGTGTCTCATAATTTTTTTAATTATCAAGGATCTAAATTTAAATTAATCTTCATTTCACAAGAGAAATAGAGGCATATGAGAGAACTGAAATTCTTTTCTTGAGTTCTGGACAAAATTTTATTTACAGGCAATTTATACCCGTCTGTTTCTTAGCCAAGAATGTTCTTCATCTGAATAGCTTGTCTCCCTCCTAACACTCACCCCTCAGTGTATTTATAGTCAACTGAAACGACTATCCCCAGCCTTATTTTGCTGGGCTAGACAAGTGTGCTCTTTTAGCTTCTTTGTTTTTCTTTTGATCATCACTGTTGCTTTATTCATCATTTCAGTGGCTTACCTCCCCCAGACATCTGACTGTCTGACGCAGGATTGCAGGTAACCCTACAGAAGTTTCACCTTGGCCTTAACACCGTGTTAAAAACACATTTTCACCAAGAATATTCTGTTCAGATTGGCTTTTGTCTTTTTGGCAGGTAAATCACATTGGTGGCCTAATAGTCTTCCTGTAAGTGATTAAAAGACCTGTGTCTGCCTCTTCTCCTGGCATGTGCCCACAATGAGAGTGAATGTACCTCAGGAGAGGCGCTGCATCAGACTGGTGCTTGCATTCCCTCTCTTTAAAATACAAGGGGAATCAGGCATCAAGGTTCATATCAGGTAACATCTATCATGGCAAGACATATGGCCCAGAGGGACGTGCTTGCATGGAGCAGGGAGATGCCTCCAAACTGCAGGTTAGCACCTGGGCACCCAGGAACATTAAAATGTGAAGGGTTGTTTACCAAATCTGAGGAATCATCAGAGGGAGCATACATCAAGTTAGCTTCAGATAGGCTAACAGAAAATCAGATAGCAAAAACAGGTTCAGGTTAGAAATAACCCCAAGTTTTTCTCTACTGGGGGATCAGAAAGCAAACTTAGTTTTAGCTGGTCAATAAATACATTATTTAAGTTGCGTCGATTAGGATAGGACATTATTAAATAATATGCAGTTACTCTATTTAGATTAGGACAATTTCCTATTAGTGGCAGCAATATTAGAAGAATAGTGTAATTTTCCTGTTGATCAGTATGTGTGCAGAAGTAATTTTTTCCTTGCACCTTTCTCACTGCAGCTGAGCTGCTGCATAGCAGGAAGGACAATTCCCTGGGCTGAGAGGGCAGCAGCATATGAAAATGTAACTGTGCAGCACAGTGATACGCATCCATGTATGAGAAGAGTGTTCTCTAGTTCCAGCCCTCCACTCCCTGGATTGATTCTGCATCTTATATTGGACAGGAATTTGCTTTAATCTTTGTTTAAGTTATTGAAATAAGACTTACAAAGAGAACACTGACAAATTCTGAAGGATAGGGACCATTTTTCATCTGTGCTCATATTCAGTGAAAACTACAATTTTACTATTCCAAGACTCTATTTCAACCAGCATTTCACCCAACTGTCCAGAGATGACATAATTATTCTTGTTTCTTTTTATTTTTTTAATTTAGTTCAACAAACTGATGAATAACCTGGGATTGACTGACCTCTAATGGTTATATTGAGATCTTCCACCTTTGTTTAAATGACACTGAAATGAGAAAGTACTCTGGATCTGCATTTTTTTGGAGCCAAAACACTTCATCTTCAAAAACATGCCTCCTGCTTTTAATGGTTGAGAATAATTTGCTATTTTTACTGGGAAAAGTAATGTTTTTTGGCTTACATGAGTAAATTATCAGTCACTTTCCTGTTCCATGTAGTTCAAATACGGAGGGGAACACAAGAAGTTGGGGTGCCTGGTTAGTGGTTTTTAAATGGCTCTGAATGCTCTGCTAATGCAAAGGAATCAGTCCCCTCAGCAATTTTAAACTGTTTACCTATGGACAAATTTGGTTTACTTATATGCACATTACCTGGACCATTTCACAAAAACATATGGAAAAAAAGTATGGGAAATCGGGACTGAAAGATGTGAGTATTGCATCATGAGCAGGATTTATGAGGACTCTGGCTTATCTGACCTCTGATGAAGAAAGATGACCCTAGGAGTTCAGTACTGTGCCTTGTCATACCATGTGTCCTGCCAACCCCTGCCTGCAGGCAAAGGAGGAGGCTAGAGGGAGAACAGAGGCATTTTAACCTTCTTGGATTAAAAAAGATTTAAAATCATTCTTGATAACATTATAGTCTCTACCTAGCTGTGAGTTTTTGAGACAAGGGGCCTTTTCCCCACCAAGGACAAGCAAAGGGCAATTCTGCCCCTGCATACCACTTCCACCCTCTGCTAAAAAAGCAGCCCAATGGGACCACCATTCATCTGCTGTCCAGTGCCCCTTAGCCCAAAGAATCACAGGTTATCATTTCTGTTTATGGTCATGGCTCATAAGATATTATCCTGTTGCCAAGGAAGCAGGCAGAAAAGATAACAAAAGAGATGGACAAATATTATTGAAAGTGGCATAAAAAACCTATGCACCATAGCTCAATGCTCTCTGATATGCGTCATAATTCTTCAAAGAAAGCACTGTGTTTTCTCTTGAGAGGTTAACTGCATAGTCAGAATGAGCCAATCAATCACAGATTATCCTCAACTACCAATATGCTTCTACTGCTTTTATGACAAAGTCCTTCAAAGTATTAACAACATTCTCTTTTTCCGTGTTTTCTATGTAATATATGGGCACATCCTTTCTATGTGATATACTGAGCCATTCCATTCCATATGGTATGGAATATCCCTTTGGTCAGTGTCCACTGCCAACTCCTTGCACAACCCCAGACTCCTCTCTGGTGGGATGGGTTAGAGATAAAGTGGCAAAAACTGTGATCATATATACTAAAATCTCTGCTTTTATCAAACTATCATTTATTGTACTTCCAAGTTATTAGTTATTTTGTTTATGACTGCTCTCTAGAACCAGCAATATGTTGTTATCCTTGTAGTTCTGGAGATCTTGTGTAACCTCATGGAAATGAGGGGAGTGAAACATCACAGGTTTTGAATTTTGCCTATGTCTGAGCATCAGATTTTCACAGAAGAGTGATTTCACACAGCTCTGTTTACTCACGTCAGATCCCACAGGTAAACTAATACTTGTTCATTAGCAAGGGCCCTCCAGGCTGTTCATTGAACTATAATTTCTTTGGAAAATGGACATGTGGTGATGGTCCTACTGAAGCTGTAGAAATATACAGCACAGACTCCTGCAACTAAGCGTTTCCTTAGGATTTTTTGTCATGAACAAAAGGTGTTTTTAGGATGTGGGTTTCTTACTTGTTTGAGATACCTTCTTCAGGATACACAGTCTACATGAGCTCCTCCTCTGAGGAGGGCAGTTCTGCTCTGTAAATGTCTACTTTTAGCCTGCAAAATTTGGAGGGCATGGGGGACCAGCCATACATGCTGTGAGCGCTGAACTTTTGCTACATCTACAATAGTGTGTGATATTGGCACCAGTGAAATAGGCATCTCCATGTCCTCATGCCATGTGGGGAAAAACTGACTTTCATTTTGATGTTTGTGAAGGCTGGGGTAGAGTTAACTTTATTTACAGCAGCTAGTATAGGGCTGTGTTTTGGATTTGTGCTGAAAAGCAGGTTGATAATATGGAAATGTTTTTATTACTGCTGAGCAGTGCTTGCATACCATCAAGGCTTTTTATGCTTCTCATACCACCCCACCAGTGAGGACACCTACCACGGGGAGTGGCATCGGCTCAGCCAACAGTCAAGGCCTCTGAATACCGAGGGGAGAGAGGTTGCCTTTTCTGGCAAGACAATGGAGATTATTTTCTTGATTTTCATTGCTTGTCACCAATAGGGTGGAAGTTCATCTGTGATTTTGAAAAGCGCTCTTTGAAATGCCAAACAGAAAGATCTTCTCCTGGGGTTGCCGATTTCAGTGCTTAATGGTTTCAGTATCAACAATTCTCTTTGTATGCTATTGTCAATGAGATATGATCAGAGTCACAGAAGTAAAGCTTATGGAGGCATAGAGCTGCCACCTATGCTCTGTTTCTCTCTTCTTCTTTTAGTTACCTTTCTGGGAATGCAGTCCTGGATGGAGCAAAATGATAAGCTGATCATAAAATTTGCAGCAGCATGAGTTTTCAAGAACAGCAAAACCCACTGCATTTCCTCACTCTGCTCTTTCCTTCTCAGTTTGGTCTCAGTCTCCTTCATGAGGAAAAGCAAAAGAAGATCAGCACCTGAAGAACATCACTGGCACCAAAATATATTAACAATGTTTTTCTATAGCTCTTTGTACAGTTTTAATACTTCTAAACAGTGACCAACTCTGGTTACCTGTAATCTTGGTATCTTAACTAAGCCTCTGCACATTGGGCACTACCTATTGCAGACTATCTGTGGTTACTGCTTTAAAAGCAGAGTCTGAAGAATTCACCTCATGTTCCAGTGAGAATTCACTTTGTGCTCCTTGCTTTCAAACAAACATATACCTCAAGTGATACTGGTTAAAGTTGAAGAGTAGATTCATTACATCAGTCAAACAAACAAAAAAATTGGGGCAGGTGGTCCCATCTCCCATAGTTCAATAATGTGTTACTGCCTATATCACCAAGAACAAAATGTTTGGGTGTTTTTGCTTATGATTTTCAGATTTTTGATGCATAGGTTCATTTCTAAAAAGTGCCTTATTTTACTGCCTACAAAACCATATAGTGCTGAGCTAATTTCCCAAGAAAGAGCAGTAATCCTAAAAAGAGCCCCTTCAGGATTTTTCGTACGTAGCTGGAATGCTTATCATATTTCTGCTTTGCAGTATAGATGCATCTTCAGTCAAAATACAACAGCTCTTCTAGTACCAGATTTGCACCATTAGTCCTGCTGTTTTTTCATTGGTTTGCCATAGATTACCTACTGATTTCACAGTTTGCTTCATTCACATTTAAAGTGCTGAGCCTTGTCTGCAGAGCTGTCTCCACTCACCTGCTCTTTGGCTGTGTTCCTGAGGGCAGTGCATTGAGGTCAGAAAGAGCAGGATGCTGTGTTTGCTTTGCCTTAGTTATTAACTCACATCAGTTGGAGACAGGGGCATGTGGCAAACCCATGCTGCAAATTAAACTATGAAATTCACTCCTCAGTCTGTATCTTGGCACTTAAGAGAAAAGCAAAGAGATACTGATCCCCTGAAGAATAAGCACTGATCATTTCATTTTGTAGTTATTGGTTCAGCACTCTGAGACCAGACTGTGAAGGATACTACACAACGCAAATAGCTGGAGTACCTTCCTTCAAGCATTGCCTGGTCTTATTTAAAATATTTGGAATCATAAAATTTGTGCTGCTTCCTTTGGGAGGCTGCATCATAGTCAAATGTATCTCTGTGCCAGGAGTTTCTGAGGTAGTCAGGCACATTTTCATATGTGAACTGTGCCCTGTAGCTCCAGCAGTTTGTCACTAACCTTGCAGTTTATGACCTACAAATATTACACCCTTCAGAGATGCAAGACAGCAAGGGGGGAAAAAAAAGTTGATGAAAAACTGATGGGAGCATCATGTACAGGTTACAGATAATGGCAAGAGAAGTGGCTTTCCCTGGGTGACTACAGTGGTGGTGGTGATGTAGAGCACTTCCACAGAGGATGAAATCAAGTCCATGAAGTGCAGTGCTTTAAAAATAGTTCTTTGTAAATTAATCCCTGCAGCCCCTTAATCCCTGTTGCTCTTTCCATTCCTTTCAGGGTACTTACATCTTGCTTCTACTTAAGTGGTTAGGACTATAAGCAGCTTTTAAGGGCAATCTCAAGAGGGGAGAGAGGAAGGAGTCTATTCCCCGCTGTCTGACACAATTATTCCAGACCACAACCTTAGACTCTGTTTGCTCTTCTTAAGCTGAAAAACATTTTTGGCTTGAGGATTGTCTGTGTAAAAAAGACAGGAGAATTTACAAACAAAAACACCAAATAATTTTATTCCAAATATTGCTAAATCAAGGCCACATAGTTATTAAGAAATGGTGGGGAAAGTCTGGTTTTTTTCTTTTGTCAAGTAGGATATGTGCTCTTCCCTATTTAACCATGAGGTCCTTACTACGTCCTGCCAAAACTGCAATGTTACTGCAATAGTTACTGTTATTGACAATGATTGTTTCATGCTCTTTAAAATACTCAGTGAAAAGTAATACATGTAAGCAAAAAGAGCTGCTATTTCAGCCAGTTCCTTGTTGGGACCACTCTTGGATTTTGGTATAGCATCTCCAAATCAACCGTGAGCCTTATCTCAGTGTACGTCATGGACAAATAAAGCAGTTTATAGATTAACAGAGAAATATCACTTAAAACATCATTCCTTTGCTTGTGTTTATGTAATTATTTTATAAACAGACAGAAATAAAAGATTATTACTAATCCATATGAAAGAAATTATGTATTTAGTTGGAAAGAAACATTTCAGTAAGTAGTCTGGAGACAGCCAAACTATAACTCTTTAAATAAGTACCACTATTTCTTTCTGTTCATCACAGTTTTCATATAATTCTTCTCTGTAGCCACCTCCAAAATGTTTTTAGCACTTTGCTTCAGTAATAATAGTTATTTCAATGATTTGGAAGTGGAACAAGAACATGA
This sequence comes from Camarhynchus parvulus, assembly GCF_901933205.1. NCBI lineage: Eukaryota > Metazoa > Chordata > Aves > Passeriformes > Thraupidae > Camarhynchus > Camarhynchus parvulus. The sequence continues at coordinate 38,281,886 of NC_044586.1, read as the reverse complement.
AGATGAATCAGTGCATTTTCTCTGTAATTCACCACAAGACTCCTTTGGGAGCAGGACTTTGGTGGAACAGCTTTCTATCAGAATCACTGTAATGAGCTTTAATATTTAAATCCTGTTACAGAGCCTCTGCATGAACAGTTAGGGGTTGAGAGATTTTCCTCATTATTTTATGCAGCCTTTTCCTCCTTCCCCTTCCTCCTTGTCCTCTTCCTGCCACTGTTCGTTTATTAGGCTGTGTGAGTGTTGCCTGAAAGGGGTAGCGAGCTGAAATGAGACAGGTGCATTGATGAACATGATCACAATAGCAAGAAACAAAAGGTGTAGACAAGAAATCGAATAATTGTAATGAGACCAAGTGAAGAGACCTGTGAGCTATAGATCAGTGGAAGCAATGTGGGATCATTAGGAGGAGACCAATACATGTTTGCCTGCTCTTCTGCTTGTTCTAGTCACCTGCCTTTGCTACTGGCCAGAACAGGATGCTGGAGTAGCTGGGACCTGTACGTGTCTCATGTTCTGCTGCTGTGACATGACTGAGCAAGGGAGTGCTCAAGGGGGCAGCAAGTACCACTTGGTGTGGTTCAACCCACTTTCTAAACCTACTTATTTCAACATCATTAGCTTTTGGTTTTAAAGCAGCCCAGACACTTTCAGTGTCCATCTAAAAAACAATCTTCAGGTGTTGGAAAAATGTCTGTGACTCACCCAAATCTGCAGACAACCCCTTTCTGTAAGGAATCATCAAGAAATGAAAAGCAGCACCCTAGGAAATTTCTCCATATTCTCATTGAACTTGATCAGTAATTGCTCAAATATCAAGAATTTATTCTTCAGTTTATGCTTTATAAATGGATAAAATAATTAGTTATTTGGCAATACTCACACATTTGTCAGCATACCCTGAGATGTCCTTCTGCATTAGCTGCTTTTCCATCTCCCCAGCTGTAAAATGCAGAGATATCTAATTGATTGGTGAATCAGATGTTCCCAACCTGGGGGCTATTGTTGTACTTATTACAGTGCATTATTTAAATCAATATTTGAATAATATAAAGAGTAAATGGGTACTACAGGAAATAAGATCTCAGACATATATAGAACAATAAAACATCTATTCCACCCGAAAGCAGTGTATGAACATTATATGTTTGACATACCTGCAGATCCACAGAAAGGCTGGTGCAGCATTTGGCAAGACCAGTCACTGGACAATGGGTAAAAAAGCCCCTGTGAATCAGTTAGTTACAATATGTGTTCTGAAACAGTTACCATTTTTCTAAATTCCAATAAGCCAGCTGGTGTTTAATTGCAATAGATTGATAATTCTTAAACTGTCAAGAGCTTTCAGTGATTAATAAGTAATTTTGATAAATTTTGGTGAAATAATAAAATACTTTGATCTTAAAGGATCACGCTTTTAGGGAGCCTATAAGATAGTGCCAATAACAGAAATCTAAGGAAAACAAGCCTTAGACAGCAAGGTAATTCATAAACAGCTCATGCTGGATAGAGTTCTTGTTGGCTGGTATTGTGCAGGATGAGATCAGTATGTCATTTACACATGCTACCTGTGACATTCAAAAAGACTACAGGTAGTGGAGAGATTGAATGGATGACCAACGTCATGGTCCCATGTGCTTCTCAATGTGGTAGAGAGTGAGCGTGGGCCACGTGACATAAACATTAGGGATCATCGTGACTTCTGCCGTGCCTGGAAAAGGCTATGGATGAAGAGTAGCTCTCTTAGTTTATTGGGAAGATCTTTGTTTGGAAAGCCAGGCCCCGAGAGTGTTTTTGAATAACACCCCTGGAAACTCGTGGCTCTGGTTTTTGCTCCAGCGTGGGATGGCTGCGGTGGCTGCTGCCGAGGCCTGTCGAAGTGTGAGGCCTCTCTTCCAGGAGAATGCTGGCCCAAGCTCCACCACCAGGGAGAGAAGGAGCTGCTTAATTTTCCTTGGAGCCTTCTCTCCCCTCAGCATGCCTGCCTTCTCGGTCAGCTGTGGGGAAGGCAGCTCATGGCAGGTGTTATCCCTCACAGGCTCCATGCCCAAAGAGCCACCAGCTTACTGCCTGTCACAGGCAAGTCAGGTGGCAACTGGCATTTCCAAAACTCTGGATTATTTTATCCCACAGGATAAATATGTTTTTAAAAAATATTATGTCCCAGAGCATAAGATATATTTCAGAAGCACAAGAGTTTTGCAGTAGTAGCACATGTCCACAGTGTGGTGCCAGTGTAATGGTGAGCTGGGCCTTCTGGAGGCAACCGAGGCAGTTTCCGAGGAAACACAGTAGCTCTTGTTTTGTTGTGGGATTTGTTTGGTTTGGGTTGGGTTTGGTTTGGTGGGGGGTTTTGGTGGGTTTTTTTCATTGTTGTTGCTGCTTTTGGTATTTTTTTCTTTTAAGCACTGAGACAAACTTCTTCATATTGTCCGAACACTGACACAGACCAAGGTGTTCTTTCAGGGCCACTTGTCTCTGTTCTCCTGTAGCCATGATATTTTATGAAAAATCCTTTCCTTAGGATTTTTTCCTCCTGAGAAGCTGAGAGGCCTCAGGAACAAAATGTAAACAATGGTTATCTGCTGCTGTGGAATGCAACAGGTGGATCTGTGATTGGTCTCACGCAGTTGTTTCTAATTAATGGCCAATCACAGTCAGCTGGCTTGGGCTCTCTGTCCAACACACAAGCCTTTGTGATCATTCTTCTTTTTCTATTCTTAGCTAGCCCTCTGATGAAATCCTTTCTTCTATTCTTTTAGTATAGTTTTAATATAATATATATCATAAAATAATAAATCAAGCCTTCTGAAACATGGAGTCAGATCCTTGTCTCTTCCCTCATCCTCAGACCCCTGTGAAGACCGTCACATTCTCCCAGTGATATTTAGTGCTAAGTACCTTAGTCCTACCAAACCAATGTGACTCAACCATGTCAGCTGGATAGCAGCTCTTTAGCAGGGTCAGCATCAGTGCAAAGGTTGAGTCCAGGAGACATCCATGATGATGGATGCATGGGCCTTCCCCAGCACCACCACCGCTTCTTGGGACTCCCATTCCTACAAGGGACTGCAGGAGATCCAGAGACAATGTGGCGCAAGTTTTCAGACTCTTCCTTGTTGCAAAATGGGATTTTAAATACCTTCACCACATGATTCATCTTTTAGTGGAAAACCGCAGTTTTGAATGGAAACAAAGTCTATTTGTTTTCATTTATATGGACCCTGTAGGGTAGACAGACAGGTTATATAAACTCAGATAAAACTCATTTTGATTCCTAAACTCATGTTTGAGGAACATCCTGCCTGTTACTTAAGGACACTTCAACCTCAGATCTAAAGGAGAAAGCAGGTGCTGAGGTGCCTGTATTTCCCAGAACCTGTTAATTTTTTAAGAAAAATTTCTTTATAAAGAAAATTGTCCTACTGGTACAGAAAACCCTCTGCAGAACCAAAATCATGACAAGGGATTCTGGATAGACTGACACATCCCGCTGAAGTATTCTGCAAGAAATTGACAGCTGTGTTGAGGACTAGAACAAACTAAGAATAAATTAATTGCTGGTATTTCTAGTTCAATATGTCTTCAAATCAGAATGAGTGTTTCTGGAGTCTCCTTGACAGTGAGTTACACAGACAAAGGGAGTTAAACCCTTGACAGTGAGTTTAACAGACATAGAAGACAGAGTGCCAGCTTGTTTTTCCAGAGCTAATGTAGTGCTGTGTAGGCAGTATCTTAATGATAATGAATGTTATTTGTCTTTAGGAGCTTATTGCCTTTGTAACCAGCAAGGCTGATTTACACTTCTGTCTCCCAGACATTTCCTGTTAATCATTGCCTACACCAGAGACTGTAACAGTTGTAGCAGGGGTGTTCCTACCCCAGGGTTACATAGCTTTGGGTCAGCACCAGTACAAACCACGATGGTCCTCCCTCACACACAAATGCACACTTGAAAAGTTCACTTCTTATTACTGCAGTTGTCAGTTGCACTGTACTCTGTTTGCTCGGCCCCAAAACATCAAGTGCATGGCATTTCTTTATTAAATATAATGTAAGAGTCTATAAAATTCTTATGATTTTTAATGTGTGCAACCCAGAAGGCTGATAACCCCTCAGTACAGTGCAAAGAATGAATACTTTGTGACATAGGTGAAAGCACATTTCTGAATCAAACCTATTTATAAAAATTAAAAATTGGAAGGTGATGAGGAATTCATGCAAGCTGTAACATAATAAAGAATGTCCACATCATCACTTGGGAACATTTACTGTGTGGCTATTTATATTTTTGTTACTGGGGTAGCTACATGAAGGTTTTCTGTAGGATTTTAGTAAATGTCTGAGTATTTAAAGTCTGACAGAAATGATTCTGCATCATTCAGAACTCAGCTCTGACAATATATTTTAGATCAAGGCCCTTAAATATGTGAAGAATATAGGTAGAATATTGCAACATTGTGTAAGTTCTTAAGGCACATAGCAAACACGAAAATGTGCGTGCAGCCTTAATAAAAGGTGTGGATGGATATTGAAAAGGAATAATTTACCAATAAAGTGCATAACATGGAGGAATTTCAGTGCAGAAGGAATTTTACAGAAATAAGAACTGAAAGGTTTGTAGGAGAACTCTGATAGAAATTGAAATTCTGTTTGGAAATAAAAGCCAAAATCTGTATGCATATCAGACACAGGGCACTCAAATTAATGCTTGTAACAATTTTAAGTGAGCTTATTAACAGCCAATCTAAATTGTAATTTTTCTTCATCTGATAACACTTTGATTCCTCTTCCAGGGCTGATGGGTAAGTGTCTTGTAGTGTTATGGAAAACAAGCAGGGATATTTTTGTCTTCTGCTTGTTGGAAATGTGAAGCCAGTTCTCGGAGCCACTCTCAGAGCATGTTAAGATGCTCATGTGAGATTTGTGGTGTGGTTCCAAAGCACACAGCAATCCCCCAAGGTAACTAGCAGGGATTAGGAAACAGCTGCAGTACTGCCAGCTGCACCACTTTACCACTATGTTTTTAACATGGAGTGTGTTGTTGCCATCAATGGCTGATTTTCTTCGCCAGATGTTCAGGACACCTGTGATTTCAAGCACCTCCATTTTTCTTTCTTAAATAATGAGTCAAGCTCTTATGATGAAAATCCTGTCTCACAATTGAATAGTTCACACAGCTGGATAGAATGTGAGGCTTATTTCCAAAACTGGAATTTTCATGTTTTCTCGTAGAAGGTGTAGGAAAGGAAACATATGATTTGAAAGAAAAGGAAAAAAAATCAGTTGAATGCTGGTGTAAGAGTGTTTTTAGAGAAAGGTTCATCTCATTATCATATTGCAAAATTATTATTTTTCAAGTTGCATATGGTGGAAGGATGTGTTCTCTAAAGCTAAGGTTTAATTTCATTTGAATGAAAGAAAAACATTAAAATATCCTAAGTAAACTATTTTTTTAATCTAAAAAGCCCTTGGCTTCCTGGAGTGGGTGGCAATTACAAACATGAGGTAGATAGAGATTATTTTATACCTGTAAATTAGCATATCCACATTTTTCTTTTTTGCCATATGCCTTTTAATAACTAGGATTTGTGTTTTGCTTATAGAATTGTCTGCATAATGGTGAAAACGGTGATCCTTTGTAAATCATGCAGGACAGATAAGTTTTCCCATAATAGACTTCACAGGAAACACCACTTTGCTATTATGTTTTTCAACCATCAAGTATTTTGATGCTACTTGAAAAAATTACAATAAATAGAGCTGGTATGGGTAGTGTTTAATCTGTTTATTAACTGATGGTACTTTTGTTCAAAAGTTTTACATTCCCATTTTTGTTATAGACTGCGTGATGAATGAGGAGTAGAGAACATTTTCTCTACTTGGAAGGTTGATAATTTTCTATTTCATATTTTTTGTTATTTGTGGTTCACTTCTACAAAGTGAGAAGATCACTGCAGTTCTGCCCACATGGAGTCCATTGAGATTTATTATATTGATATGCTTCACACATCTCTGTACACACACCTACATCCTGCACTCACACCACACACATGTGCCCAAGAACATACCGGAGAAGGAAAACCACTGCTACACCTTTTAATTCTGCTGCTGAACAACAACAGCTGGAAGTTCTGCTGTAAACATTCAGACAATACAGTCCACAGTCACACCAACAGGCAAGGGGATCAGGAAGACAGCAATCAGCTAAGAGAGCATCCACAGCATAATTTCAGAGGTCATGAATAAAACCAGAGTCACAATGGCTCATAAGCTGTAGGAAAGGACATTATGAGCTTCATGCTAGAAGGTGCAGAGATGCCTTGCTCTTACTTTTGCAAAACATGTAAACTGTCATCCAGAGTTGCCAGATGCTGTCCTAAATGTGTCAGCACTCCTGCACCTCTCAAGAAACTTTTTTACATGAGTCAAAAGAAATGCACATGAAAATGGAGAATGTTTTTCTTCTCCACCAGGGAAAAATCTGAAGTAGATTTGCTTACTTGACAGGTGGGATATGTAAATAATTCGGGGTTTAAGAGAGAGCAACTTTTGCAAAGAAAATGAGAAGTTTTCCGAGAACTCTAAGTAAAAGCTGTTTACTGAGAGTCTTAGAAAGAAAATTATTTGTAGGTTAGAAAGACAAAAGTACAGAATTGGCTGCTGGTGGCAATGATGTGAGACTATTGCTCAGATTCCAGGTGTGGGTACTTAACCTGGCCGTGTCCTAATGGCTCCCTGGGGAAATGAACATCACCCTTTCTCACTCCCTCACATTTCTTTTAGGAACTGATGAAAATCTGGTTGTATGAGAAATTGGAATTATCAGACCAAGAGAAGATGCTGTGGGTTTGTTGTACCAGTATTTACAGGTAGATCTGAAAACACCTATTTCTGTTTGAATGCCAGACGGACTAACTTGAACAGCTGCAGGAATGTCCTACTCATAGACTCAATTGTTGATCCACAGGTATATAAGTGCAGCTCAGACAACTGATGAATAGGTTAAACTGGACCTTAAAAATCCTTGCACAGCCAAAATAGAATTTACAAGTCCTTGTAGCTAGTGAGGACTTCAGGGCAGGAGACTGGTTACTATAATAAATGATAAAACAATTTTTCTACTGCCAGTTATTCAGTGGGATTAAATAATAGATTCATTTCTGTGAAAAGTACTACTCATGCACTTTTTCTTGCTCCTTTCTTACATTCCCACTTACTAGAATAGATGTAAATGTAGTCCTAAACTGTAACTCTCCTGGAGCCAAACAGCAAATTTAACTCTTCTGTTCTCCTTCATGGGAAAGAGGAAAGGTGCATGGCCTTTCCTTGAAACAGCTGATGATTTGCAGAGGTGTCTTCAAGAGAGCGTGAAAGAAAACCAACCCAGATGCCAAATGTTGTCTGTTTGCTTCTGCTTGGGATTGGAAAACTGATTTAATAGACTATAAATTTATTTGTAGGTTTTTCTTTTTTTCCCAAGGGAATAGAAATCAGTTTGTTTACAGAACAGATTAGCTGTCTGCTGAGAACCATGCTTATAGGTCAGAGATGAACTGTCCCTAGGGTGAAGAGTAGAGGGAGAGCTAATGGTAAGAGTTTGCAAAGTTCATGTTTGTGCTGCATCTTCTTCCTATTACCAGTGATGATCCAAGAAATCAGGGATAGTCAGCTAATCTAATACTTACCATAAAAGACAAATTCAGCTTAAAAAAACCCCAGCCAAAACCAATAAACACAGTAGTGAGCTAAAAAGAGCAGGGCTTTTAGGTTTGCTTAGATCTTCAGCTTCAAAAGCAGATGAATTCCTCTTGAAGTTTCATACTGATTTGGATGGTTTCCCTCAAGGCTCTTCACTCATGTAAGGGCCTTGAAAAGAATATTGTCTCATAGCCCAAAGGCTGCTTCTGTTAACCAGGGGCTATGTAAGCTTCACTTATCTCTGCAGTGAGCCACCAGCCACAAAACCTGCTGCTGCAAAGCACTGACATGTGGGATTTCCCCCCTCTCTTTCACATCTGTGCAGTTCTCCAGCCCTTAAACATTTGATCACTCACAATTGGTGTGCCAATGCCTGTTCAACAGAACAGGTAATTCTTAGTTCTTCACTGCTCCCCAGTGACTTGCTTCATGACACCTGTATCCTGATTCATTTGCTGGTGAGTGTCATCCCTGTTTTGCAGAAAAGACCCAGTTCTACCAAGGAGAACCCCAAGAGGAGATACCCATCTTGCTCCCACTAGCCCCTGCCTCAAATGTTTTGGGACTGCACCAGGACCGAGCATTACAGCTGGCAGTAAAAGGCAGAAGATAGTCTCAGACTGGGACTAGGGCTGGCAGGTGCATCCCCAGACAGATCCTCCAGAGACAGCAGATTAGCCCCTACCAATCCATTGCACAGCCCTGCCCGCAGGGAGTCCTCAGCTCAGTGCTGTACAGCACCAGGAAATTGCACTGGTCTCTGTAACAGGACTTTGAAACACACATAGCAGAACACTCATGTCTACCTCACCCCAATATTTGGCACAGAGGAAGTCAGTGCCCTTTCAAGGCTGCATCTTCCTTCTGCTGCTCTTCCCTTTGTCTGTACTGCTGTGGGAACAAGTGTCCCTCCTTCCCTTCCTTCTGCTTTCCATTTCCATGTCACTAATTGCAGAAGATGGGACACAACCGGTCCATTGAGCTTTTCTTTCCCCCTGCACTGCGTCTCTTACGGAGGGGGATGGATCTCTGAATCAAGCACTTAGCTATTAAACATTTAAATCTTCCTAAGTCTCACGGTTGTATGTATATTAAGTATTGCAGTTTTCCAATGTGCACAAATGTCTATCTCTGAGCCTTCCCAGGGTGTCTGAGACCTGTCAGGTGCTGCAAGACCGATGAGTCTTGGTTTGTATTGCCACTCTACACTGTAAACAACACAAGGATTATCTATTTATTCTTGTTAACAAAAGCAGCATGAGAGCATAGCTGTCTCTCCAAATTCAAGGTTTTACAGTGGTTTTATACCAGCAGTGAAGTGACCTGCAGCCTGTTTCCCACTTAGATCCCTCCCAGGCAGATATCTGTAGGCTGTAAATTTCTACTGTACCCCATGACTGATATATTTTAACTAAGAGATATTCGTTCTTAATAGAAAAACTCCCTAAAAGTTCACACACATTCCTTTCCCAGTTTTTGACACATGCCATAAAAGTGCTTACCTCATTCTTTATTTTGTCTTACCTTGGTCAAATAATAAAATAGACAGAGTGTTCTTTTAAAAAATGGGAAATCATTCGGGGTCATCTAAAAATTTCTACTGGCTTTCAGCTCTTGAGCATTTGTTTATCATTTGCCATTTATATCTTCTTTTTGTGCATGCATTTTTTATTTCTAGCCATAAATATCCTTACAGCAGGGAGTAGAGGGGAGTTCTGTAGTGGATTATGACTTGCTTTCAAGGCATTTGTAATTTGTCAAACAGTGCTGGTCCAACTGGGACTACTGAATTGCTATTTCTAAAGGAAACTCACTTTTGAAAAATGTAAAGTAAGAAAATCTACCCTTGGATTTATGCATACAAAACCTGATTAAATTCAGCAATTTCTATCCCAGTTTTTACATCTTAAAGTAAAGAGAAAAATGAAAGGAAAGATACCACTGACTTTAATGATATTGCAAAGATATAGTATGAATGGAAGCCATATTTTGGCCTAGAGGCAGAAGGACTGAGAAGTTTTAGAAAAGCTATATTAAAATACTCTTTCCTTTCTAATTGATCCACACTGAAAATGTATACCCCATCCAGAGGGTAACAGCCCCTATGCCTTCCACTGGCAGATCCTTAAAATATTCTCTGAGATTAGAGGAACACATAGGAACTGAAAAACTCCTAATATTTTGGGGTGTGATGTTTATTACATTATTTGGTAACAATGAAAAATTACATCATTCAGAGTCTGAAAGGCACACAAGCCTCTTCTATAGTCCTTGAAGAGGAAAATATGCTATTTGAATCTCTTTTGTTTTGAAAAGTTCAGGATCAGGCTTTCAAAGCTCTGACTCTTCCCCTAAGGCATGAGCTATGCTAAGGCTGCTATCAAAGTAATGCAGCACTCCATCTCTTTTGTCAATTTAAAACAAATACCTAGGAATAAAGGTTTGACTGTAATCCAGCAGACTTTTAATAGAATTGCCTTTAGTGTACTCATTAGGGGGAATTTTCAAAGCAATCAAGAAAATTTAAGTAGGAATCTCCAAATGCACAGTCCCAGGTTTTCCCAGGAGCCCAAACATTCAATGTCATCAATTTGAAAAGAGATAGTCTAAATATTTTGCTGTAGTATAATAATAGTAATACTAATACTACAACTAATAACAACTATTGTTGTTGTTGTTGTTGTTGTTATACTGCAAATAAATATTACAATGGAAGAAAAATCCACTCAGAAGTCATATCATATGCATTATGATTGATCATTTCTCAAAAAGGAAGATGCAGGAGCTCACAGAAGAGTTACTGCAACTTTAGCAGGGTAATACTGTTTCTTCTCTCTTTCTCAGAGATCAGCAGCATCCTCAGGACAACCCAGTGCTGAAAGAAGACAGGAATGGACTCTCAAAGTCCAATACTCCCTCACTGGATTCTTTTAGATATTCCACACATGGAAGGTAAAATGTTTAATGTCGAGTGTACTTATTTAAAGATACTTTATGTTATGGGAGTTTCTCATTTAGCAGAGTAAGAGAAAATAAATTGAAAACACAAAACTGCTCTAAGTTAGACTTAGCAAAATATCCATTGCAATTGCAATAAACAGTTCAATTGTGTGATTCCCATTATTCATCTCTATAATATACTTATTGTCATGACTCTGGGCATCCCCACATGTTGGAAAGGAATTTATGGGCTGAAAGCTGCTCAAGCCTGTTCTCTACAAACCACTTTTGCAAGCTGACTAGATTTTTATATTCCGTGTCAGGCTGAGCCCCATGATCACTCCCCCATGCTCTTCTGGCTAACTCAGGGAGACATTTACACTCTGTTAATGAATTCGGTGAGAAACATTTACACTACCATTTGATCCACTCAACTTTCATAGCTGTTTATGTAAAACAAAGGTCATCCTCCTTGCCAAGGAGTCCTGTTGCAAAGAAGTTTTCTTTGCAACAGCTGTGGTTAGTCACATACTACATTATTTCACATACTACATTATTCCTCGAGCTTCATGATTGCATCACCCTTGAACATTTCCTCTGAGGCTTCTTCCCTTGCAAGGAATTATTGGTCAGTCACATGGCCTGAAATCTTCCTGCCTCATCTCTCCTCATCCCCAGATTCTTCCCTTTTCAGTAATTTTAATTCTGCAGTTGATGTAATTTAAAAGACTGCTTGCTAACATTTCGAGTTTGATTATACAACAAAGGAACACTAAATTTTGGACCTATAAGACCAAAATGGTTCAAACTTTCAGTAAAATTAGAACATATATAGCCAAAATCAAAATTTGGCTTGTGTCTCAGCTGCATTGAACTAAATTTGACATAGAACAGCTGCAGGTTACTGGAAAGGCTGATGAAAATGCATCTTTGTTACTTCTGAAGTCTAAAATGGTTTTAATCCTATTTTTGTGTAAGATTGGGTATGGAGCATCTGCTGCTGTTTTGACATTATTTATGTTTTCATTATCCTTAATATTGAGTGGGCCAGCACTAATTCAGATGCTGTTCAAAAGCCTTCTACATTTCAAATATTTCAGATTCCAGGTAGCCAGCTCAGTGGAATATGATGTCCAGCCCCTAAGGGGACACCTGTCAGCTTGCTGATGTGTGAAGAGAATGCCCTATGCTCAGAGAGAGATCCTCCTGAAAGCAGAATTGCTACATCATTGAATACTCTCTTGTGCTTTTTCCTCCTGAATCTCCCCAAGGCCAATTTGTAGTAAATTACCATAATGCTAATTCACTGTGAGGTCTTATGGAAGGGAAAGGTGATTTTTATGTACAAAATCTCTGCACTGATTTTTACTCATTCACATGTTCACACACATATGCTCAGCACACTAAGACATGTATGTCAGGGCTTGCAGTGAAGAATTGATGCTGATTTGCTGTTCTGACCTTTGGAAGTCGGTGTTGTTTGAGATCTTTTGCCTCAGTATGTCAACTGAGCCCTCATAATTCTTGCTTAACTTATCTGGTTATTTTATGGCTCCAGTCATGGTCTTCATCTTCTTGTTACCTTATCTTTAGGACAGTTTGTTCCTCCTCTTGCTTAGAATGAAATCACACACATAGAGTTTTAGTCTGACCTGTCCGTTTAAAATTTGTTCTGCTGTTTCATCTGCAACTTTCACACAAATATTTCAATCCATAATCAACTAATAAATAGTCTTATTTCTGTAACAAATCTCCACAAATAGCACTAATGCTGTCTGTGTTCTGTGGTGAGCTGCCAGGTGCAGTGTGTCACCCCATCACCTCATGCCAGTGTGACCTGGTAGATCCTGGCTGGTAGAGGGACCATCCAGTACAGCTCTGCATGGCCATAAATTTCACTCCAAAAGTGACATCCTCAGCAAACTTCCAGACACGCATCCGTAGGAAGCAAGGAGAATTTCCATGATCCTTGAATGTCTCCTATAATCTCTTTTCTTTAATCCTCAATTGATTTAACATAGAAGACTGCATGAGATTGATTAGTTAGGGGATTGAACCCCACACTAAGCACAAGGTAAACAAAATGTAATATAAAATCCCACCTGGATTCAGATGGATGAGAAAAGCACTGAAATTCAGTGATTAATTCCCAGCTGCAGTTGAGCAAAGGCTCATAAAAGTGAATCATGTTGAAACCAGTAAGTGAAATGCTGCATTTGGACATACACATGAACTCATTCAGCTCTTAGGCCAGGCCTGGCTAAAAGAATAAGAATAATAAAAAGTAACAGAGCAAATAGCATTCTTTAAAAGATTCTTTAAAGCATCTGTAAAAGATTGCCATGAGGCAATCTAATTGGAAATGGAGAAGTCCCTAAAGGGAAGACTGCGCTTTGTACCAATGCCACAGTTTTATCATGAGTGTCAGGGTTCAATGGGTAAGAATCAATTTTCCTGCTGTCCTCCCAGTAGCTACACAAGAGACTGGCCTGCTGGTTATATATTTACCTACTGCATCCCTTCAGATAACACTCATTCAAGCCCAGCTCCAAGAACAATTGAAAATAACACATGAATCACATCCCTTTAATTCTTTGTCTGTTTGTCAAAACTGAAGTTTTACTTTTGCCTGAGAGTGCACACCACAGAGGAAAGATAATTTTGTCCTTGAAGTGCCAGCATTTTATAAAAAATAAACTTACCAACCTCTAGGGAAAAACATTTTGAACAGAGAGAAGCCAGGAATGCTAGGGCTGCCTCCTCAGATACAGCCAGCTGTGGGGAGAAAGAGTGCTCTGGCCTTCTCTAGTCCTTGGGGTCATACAGAAGTTTCAGAGCTGGTGTTATTTCTGTCTCACACGATTCTTCTCCCACCATTAAAGTGGCAGAATTGTGGCTATTTCCTTTTGTGACAAAGAATGTCATTTCTTGTCCCAACGCTACTATTGCCTCACTATACATAACAGGGCTGCCAGTCTTACAAGCAAGCTTCCTTCTTTGTACAAATGCTTTCACTGAAAAATTAAGAAATGAGTCCTTTCTGAAGGCAAACAAAGTTGCACCAAAGACCAAAGGTAAATAAATTGAAGGCATGTTTGCATGGCTTCATTCTTAAAATCAGTATCTCCAATATGTATAGTATTCTGTAATTTACAAGTCAGATAAGCATAATAATCCTTGTATTATGCTTGGAATATATTTCTGTTCCATGGAAGAATTCTCTCATGCTTTGTACATGATTGCAAGACAGAAAAGAACTTCAAGTTAAGAAGATTAATAAAAATACTATGAATGAACAGTTTCAAACACTCTTCATTTCAAATTAATTCAATTTTGAAAACTGAGTACCCTCTTTTTGTCATGTAATGCCTATAAATCACAGAGTCTCACCAAATTGCATTTTAAAATATTTATGCTTTATAACTGATTAATCCAAATGTTTGGAATATGCTATGAGCATGTCTGCTAATTAGCAATATGTTGGCTTGCTCTCTTTTTTTCACTGAAATGAAAGCTTGAGGATTTGCATCTCTTTTTCCGACTCCTGCTGACAAGCTCCCAGAGAAGAATCTCAGCTACCACATGTGCTACTCAAACAAACAAACAAACAAAAACCCAAACAAAACAAAAAATAGCCCAGAAGAACTCCTATTTAGTTCTCATCTCATCTACAAGACACTTTTATAGACCTATCCCTCCATGATCTGGTTTTTAATTGTTGAAGAAGTTCAGCCCCTATTTTTGGAAATGTTTCCATCCCAGCTAGCAGCATGTGAAAAAGGATTTTAACCACTTGTCTCCTACAAGAGACCCAGTTTCTCTCCAAGCTCCCAGAGAGGCAAGGGCAAATGAGTACTCACATTGCTGGTCTGGAAGACCTCATTTGAGGGTACTCCATTGTACTCCAAGGGTGGAGTTGTTTCCCAGTTTCCTGAGCCTGGGCGGTTTCCCAGAGTTTGCTAATCTGGGGCAGGAGTTGAGGAGTGTGAGTTCTCTGCCCTGCTGCCAGCCCAGCAGCATGGGGGAAAGCCCTGCCTGTACCCTCCTCCTGGGCTCAGGAGGAAGGACACAAGTGCAAGTGTCCCACTGAATTTCTTCACTCCCTCGTGTCCTTGCCTTCAGCAGGATTTAAAAACTGTAATGGAAAGATACACACAGGAACTCAATCGTGTTTGTAAATGCAGAGTTACTCTTGCCAAACCAGAGTGCCTTTCCAGTGGGAGCTGGAGTGTGCTGAGGTGGCTTCTGGGGTGTCTGGTTCATGCTCCCTGTTTTTCCTACACTCAAGGAAAACCTGGCCTCCCCACACAGGCCGAAAGGTACATGGACTTTGAGGCACACAGAGTTTGTTTCTGGTTTTTTGCATGAGCCTGACATCTCTGGTGGAAAAAGGCCACTTTTCATCAAACGTCAAATCTGGGGTTTTTCCACTAAACCATTGCCTTAACTTTCCATTTAAACACTTGTGAAGAAAATATGACCAGAACCACTGAGTCATTTTTTGTGCTCATGCTGAAAGCCGTCATTGATGGCATCTGGTGCAAACCATTTGACACTGATTATATTCTCAAAATTGTTATAATTGAGTAGTTTCTTAGGGAAACAGGACTTCATATGCAGTATGTGGCAGACATACATAACATGCCACTCTCCTTATTTTTCCTTTTTACTCCACACAGTATTGCTAAGAATTTTAGGTATTACCCTGACCTCCCCCCCACAACTCTTTGTGTAAATAATATCTATGTTGTACATTGACCTTAGCATTGTATTATCTGAGTATCTTGAGAGTTCTGCCTAATTAGGAATTTTCTCACAAATTTACCTTTAAGGACAAAGGAGATGGAAAGGTTCAGCATGCACACATGGGACACACAGAGAGTTAAGATGCAGAGATTTTTCTCTCTTTGTAAGGCCAGAGATATCATCTGGGTGTGAGGAAGTAAATTGATCTCTAGGCTCATTTTGGTTTTGGTCTTCCTTGTGACACAACTAACAAAGGCACCCAGCTGGCAGAAGCTTAGCAATATGAGCCCCTTGGTTAGTGATAGCATCATCAACTCCATCCAAAACAATATGATGCTATTAGATGGTAATATTTTGTAGTTGCCCTTAAAGAAAGTAAAATCCTGAGCTAATAACATGGGGGTGTCTGCAGAGATCTCTCAGAAAAACCTATAGTACTTGTAGACAGCTGTGTGCAGTACATATGTACCAACTTGAGCTAGCTGTCTACCTGCCATTAAAAAAAAATTAAATAGCTGTATCCATATATCAATGGAGATAAGGGCAGTGTTCTTGATATCTTCTATATGATGACTCTCTGGTCTCCAGAAATTAGTTTTGAATTGGCCACAAAATAATCAGTCTTGCTCAGATGGACACACATGCATTGTAAGTACATTCATGCAGATGAATTCCACCTTTGTTTCCTCTAACTTAAAATCCCTATCTATTGAGACACTCGAGTCATAAATTTGGAAAGAAATGAGATTTTGTTGTTTAATTACACTATGCCTTACACTGTGATCTGTGAGACAGAAGAACAAGCACTAATGATATATCTTAGGTTGAAAGAGAGAGTCAAAATGGGATTTTTCATGGTTCTTTGGATCATCTCATCTCAGTACAGCATATTTAAAATATAGTTTTTCAGGGGAATTGCCATAATAGATGAAACAAAACTCAAGCCCCAAACAAACAACAAAAAAACACAAAGATAGAACTCTCTCCTCATTTTTCATATTCTATTCAATTTAATAACTGATAATCCCCAAACTTATCCCTTTAATAAAGAACATTTGTAACCGTATATCACAATTTAGGATTCTTGATCCTCTGATCATCAGCTTCATGGTGAACTAGGTTATCAGAGATACATAACTAAATCTCTGCTCTTTTCTGTTGAAAAAGACAAGTACAATTGGGTTTGAGAAATGAGGTTATATATAGTTGCACAAATTTATCTTTTGCTTTTCTTACCATTTATTGCCTATAATTCCTTGTTGCCCTGACTGCCCTCACAATGTTTGGAGTATTGGAGATAATGGGACCACATGAGGAATGAAATCCGCCTGAATGCCAAAGTGTCTTACTGAACTCAATCCTTAGCTCTGTGTCCCTGTGTGTAACACTTGGAAGCCACTCCTCTGCTCCCATGGAAACCCCGAAATGTCACACATTTAGGAAATATAATGGTGGCTACTTAATAATGTTTGCTTCTTCTCTGGAAGAGGATTATTCAGATTAATTGTGTAGAAAATTAGTCTGATGATTTGATTTCTTTTTTTTTTTTCGCATCTCAGCCAACAATAAAGTGAATTGTTTTCTGGGGTTTCCTCTGAGGTGACTGGCACATACAGTATTTCAGAGGGTGCATTTTTCTGTGTCTACCCCAGTTTACAGATTTCTTACTCGGCATAGCTCTGCCTGCTTTACACAGAGCCAGGACAGAGGATTGGCTATCCTAATCTTTGGTTTTGCTACACTATTTTGTACAGTTATTACTCTTATTTAGAAAAACATTTAAGCAGCACCTAAGCAAGTTTCGCCTTTTGATAATAATACCACAAAGTTACATACCCCCATGTCCTCTGGGTTCTTTATCTACTGCTTCTCACTTCCACATAATCTTCAACCAAGAGCTTACTAAAATACTAGGAAGATTGCTGGCTTTTAGCTTGAAGATTTAGTCAACTAATTTGGTATTTACCCTGACTATCACCTCTTCCCAAAAAGGGGAATGATATTTGGGCTTTTTCCTTTCTCCTCGCGGAAAATTCTGTGTCTGTTCATATTTCCCACAGGACACGTTTGTTTTGGGGTAGCCAAGGCCATACAAGTCACATGTTGAATGCTTAACTTGGAGAGACTATTTTCCTTTTTTTGGATATAGTCTTGTAGCCATCTCAGCAGAAATACTTAGGTTTGTAAGGGGCTTCATGCAGTTACAGTTCCAGGAGAAAAGGGATTCTTTTTCTAAACACATAAAACATATTTTAAAATTGAAAAATGGAAATAATTTTGATACTTTCAAATAACCTTTGAGATCAGATGTTTTATTTGCTCTCTGAGTCACCAGTTCATCTGTCTCCCAATATTCACTGGGGGTTTTTTATTTTATAGGATCCGCATTCCTCTCTCCAAAAGCACTATGAAATTAATGTGCTTTAATGACAACTCTGTCTGCTGCTGCCCCTGTGGCCCCTGATCTCTGTCCCCATTCTTGCTGCCATCATTACCAGGGTCAGGAGAGACTACAGCAGGGGCAATCATAGCAGTAACAGTGGAAGGGGCTGAGGCTGTCACTGCCAGTCTCTGATTACCTGTTCCACATCTTCCAGAATGGGCTTTGTGCCCTGGAGAGCCAGTGACAATTTTGCCAATTTTGCTATAAGGGTTTAAAAGCTGATGAGACACCAGCAGACTGCATTGCCAATGCTTTTCTTGAAAAGGAATACTGAGCTTGTACACAGTACTTCTTAGCCATGTGTCCTGTAAGAATTTATGGAGAAAGATAATCAGCATTACCCTGAACTGAGGATGGGTAACTCAGGCACCTTTTGCTTGCAGAGCACTGAAAAAGGGCTCTATCCCAAAGCCTCCTCTTCCACCCACCCCCTTGGAAAAACAGTGTTGGAAATAGGAAAAAATATTGGGATTGTGCAAAAGATTCTTCCATTATTTATTATTATTATTATTATTATTATTTATTATTATTATTATTATTATTATTTATTATTGGAATAAAGATCCAACAACATCTTGATCCACCTCGAACTAGAGAGGCTTGCCAGTCTTCTCACCATAGAGCTGAAGAGGGAGCTTTGTACTCCTGATGATGCCTCACAGCCTGACTTTTCAGAAAGTAAGTAACCCAATGGACTGTATCAAGAATTCAACTGAAAACATCCTTATGGAGAACTAAGGCTAGTTTGCATGTAAACTGTTACTCTAAGCAAGTTTATACTAAGGCATGGCAAATTACTGAGCAGCTGTACCAAAACAGCGATACAGTGTTAATTAACACTGAACTGGATCAGGCCCTTCTGCAGGACCAGTCCTGGGAGAGGCAGACCCGTGCTGGCTGGCTCTAACGAAGCTCAGCAGGAACTAGTTGTGGTTGCTGTTTGCTTGCTTTTTGCATAGCTGCACAAACCATTCTGCATGACTTACCAGCTGGACCTGCTCTCCTGTGAGAGACTGTCACCAGAACCAGTCAGGACTGCTCTCCATAGAGCAGTTCTGATCTAGTCCTGGACCTTGAAATGTGTCCATTTACTTATCCTGTAATTCCTTTACCCAAGTAGCAAGTGTTACATTTTCCAGTAAATCCTATTCCTGAGGAAAAACATAGAAAACTAGCTTGTAAGAGTAACTACAGCTAGTGTCTTTCTGCTTCCCCAGTCTTCCATGTGCACAAGGGACTGAAACTTGTGCAGACACTTTTCTAGAAGAGGACACTGTATTTAATTAGTCCTTTTTGTTGGTGGGGAGCTCAGCCTGGGAGAACCCTGTAAGAGTTTTTCTTTATGCAACAAGTCACTTCTTCCAGCAGTAGCTCTACTGTAAGGCCTGTGTTCACTTCCCACAGCTGGCCACCAGTATCTGCCCTAGGACAACATCCAGCTCTGCAGGACCTTTCCCTCTTCTGCCCGGCTTTCCATGTGCCTGAGCTGGAAAGGAGCATTCATGAACTTTAGCAAGGTCCTTCAATCTGGACAATTTGCAATTGGCTATAAGATTATATGCAGACAAAACCTTTGTCTTTGAAATACCAAGCACATATGAATTTGTGTCTTCTTGTAGATTTTGGTCTTGATAATACAGGGGGGAAAAATCCCAACCTTTTTTGGTTTTTGGTTTGTTTTTTGGGTTTTTTCCTGAGCCAACAATATGTTTGCTTGCAAACTCAAAAAGAAATTAATGAAAAGAAGCTTTTTGGCAACTTAGTTTCTGATATGAATGAACAAAATCTTTTCTGTCTTCCGTATCATCTCCACCTTTGCCATCTAATTGAATTTAAAATGTATTAATTCTAGTAACACCAGGACAGAGTACAGGTTCTTCAATCATGCTCAAAACATTCAATGATGTTTTATGTTAGAAGATAAGTATTTAAATCAAAAATATCAAAATAACTCCTCTATAACATGAGTAAGTGCTCAGCTACATGTTTTAACAATACTAGCATCATATAGTGGAAAGCCGATTGCATGTTCCTTCTTTGCTTGTGTCCTTCATTCACTAAGTATAAGAGAAAAACCAATTAGTTTTGTTCACTCCTTAAAGCCTTTCATGGACACAACTTACTAAGTGAAGACATTTTGAATTTTGTAAAATATATTTAGTAATACCAAATACATTTCTTCCCCTCGAAAATCTAGACAAGCAAAAAACCCAAAATGCTTCTGATCAAATAAATATGCAGGTTTATTAGAGCAAGTCTCCATGTTTTAAATTTGCAATGGTTTCACAATTTTTTGTTTCCTTCTGCTTCCA